>NC_090133.1:12692154-13365193 GCF_040581485.1 Linepithema humile
ATTATGTGGAAATATTTCAATAGATTTCCACGTCACCTATGAGGTACTATTGCTATTGAGGAAAAAAATATTTTTAATCAATTTTTTTAATATTAATCGGATAGCGCCGCTCCTAACGCTCGGCGGCGCTGGCCCTAGCGGCTGCGGCGCGCGCGGTAAGGAGAGGAAAGGAGGCGTATATCACGGAAATCGGCTGAAATGTTCAGACTAATTCCGAGCACTGATTTAAATCGTGTACACTCTCATTAATTTATTGTCCAAAAATAACACAAATCTGAAAAATACCTATATTCATATAATTTTTTATGGACCTTTCTTCTTTAATGGCTGGTTTATGCTTCGGTCTTAATCTTAATCTTAGTCTTAGTCTTAACTTAATCTTAAGGACTCGTTTATGCTTCCCTGGAAATTCGGACTACGCATGTGCAAATGTAACAAAACCTAACCTAACCTAACTACAAATTGTAATAGATCCCGGTGCTGCAAATTATAGTGAATGTTAAAATGAATCGTCAGCGGCAAAAAACTTTAATGTTTGGAATGGCACTTTTGTTATCAAGTGCCTATGCAGCATGTGTATTATTAAGAAATTAAAAAAAAAATAAAAGAAAACCACGGAGATACGCTGTTCGGCCACTGAATCGAAAAAGACACGAAACTAGTCATTTCTTTTCTTTAATGAAAGATATGCTGAATATTGAATACGATCAGGAACAATTTTTTAAATATACACGGATCGAAAACCATTATTTCGCGCGGTTTCGTGCTGCGTCGGACGTCAGACTTACCTCATTGGCCCGGCCTTAGGACATTAGGGACTAAAGTTAAAAGATGGGATCTTTCCAAGATTAAGATTAAGACTAAGATTAAGACTAGGGAAGTATAAACGCCCTTATGGCATTCTACGTTATCAACTCTTAAGATTAAGATTAAGACCGAAGCATAAACCGGCCATTAGATACAAATACGTGTTGCTAAATATCATTTCTTGAATTGTCCCATATTTGTAATTATATTGTGTAAATTAAAATGTTAATTTTATAAATATTTTATAAACTCTTTTTTTTCTATTTTTTTACAAATATTAGTTTTAGGCTTTCTGAAAATATAGATCCGCTACTATTAATATTAACATACAGGGTGTTCCATTTCAAATGTCGCAGGCAAATACTTCGAAATTAAAGAAAATATAAAAAAAATTTTTTGGATAAAAATTAGAAGATTTTAAGGGGAAAAAAAAGATTGTTACATTTGACGCTAAAATAACTTTATCTAAAAAACCCCGTCAACATAAAAATCTTACATAGAAACTCCTATTTTTTATTACATATTCTTGTAATTGATGTTTCAAAACACTCATTACAATTCAAAACACTCATTACAAATCCTTTTGCAATCAGAACTTCCTGAAATATTTTCCATTTTATTATAACAATTAATAATTGTTTGTGCAAAATATAAAATATATTATAAAATAATTAATAACATTTCTTTAATCTTATCTTAATATTCTTACGGTAGAATGATGAAAAGAATCGATTGGTAATACTAATTTTTAAATTTGCAATTTTGCAGTAAATGCTACATATAAAATACAACATATCTACAAAATATTTAAAATTGTTTAATAATTTGTTTTTTAATATTAATTAATTATTAATATTAATTAATTTTTCACATTATTCTTTATTTAAAAATAGTAAAGTAACATTATCAAAAAGTAAATGTTTTATGATATATTCTATATTTTATGTAACAATTATCATAATAAAATATGAGAAATATTTTTTAAAAAGTTCTCATCGCAAAAGAGTTTGTAACGAATGTTTCAAAAATATTTTGACATCGGTTACAAGAATATGCAATAAAAAATAAGAGTTCCCATTTCATGTTTTTATGACTTGAGAAACTTCAAGGTCATTTTAAGATCTCATAAATATTATCATCTTTTTTTTCATTCATAATTTTACAACTTTTGTCCAAAATTTTTCGTATCTTTCTTAATTTCCAAGATATTTATCTGGGGCATTTAAAATAAACATCTCTTATATTTTTTAATTTTATCGATATACAGGTAAACTGAAACCTACTGCTGCGTTTATGACGGGAAAACTAAACATTAATGGAAATCTGCAGAAAGCAATGAAACTGGAAAAATTAATGAGCAGTTTAAAATCCAAACTGTAAAACGGAAATATATATCAAACCAAGTCTACAAGAGAAAACTTTACAATTAATCAATTTCGATAAATCAAAGGTACTGCTATTTCACAATTGCGTTTACCCAATTTCTGTTTCCAGATGTTGTAGTTACTTGTATTAATGTATATCAAATTGTGGGTAAAGAGATATATTTTTCTACTTAAAAGAATGTAATAAAAATCTCTTTGATCAAAATATTTAAAAATTATATTTTTACATTAAAAATATATCTAATTATGTAAATTCAATTGTTTCCTCATAGAAATCATTTTAGTAATGAAGTGTTTTATTTTTTTGTATTAAAAAATGTTACCTAAGAACAACTGCATGTGTACTTTTTTATTTGCTTAAAGCATTTTTTCTTTTTATGCAAACAGTTCTTTTCTTTATTTATTAATATGCACAATTGCATTTACACAATTTCTGTTTCCATGATTTTTTGTAGTTATGTATTTTTGTATGTCTAATTGTGTGTATAAAGAGATATGTGTTTTTCCATTTTAAAAAATATAATAAGAATCTCTTTGGTTAAAATTATTAAAAATTTTATTTGTTTATTAAAAATCTATCTATTAATATGTGTGTAATATTCCGCACTTTGTCTCTTATTAATTTTATTACCTTTAAAATATATGTTGTAATATTATTCCATAATATACATATACATATTCCATGATATACATACGAGCACCTTAGAGGTAAACTGTGTTAAGTTACATTTTTTCGAAAATTGAGTTATTGTTATTACAAAACTATACTCCAATTTTTACCCAATGAGAAATGTTTTCAATGAATATTTTCACATTTCAATAGAGATGTTAACTATATAAAGTTAAGTCACATTCATCAGGTAAACAGTATTAAGTCACATTAAAAACGTATTCCGTAATCATACAACTTCCTTTCTGAAACATATTGAAATTTGATATTCTCTATGAATACAAAAAAATCTGCAAAACATTACAAAGTATTTTACTGAGAGCCTGTCAAAAGCGAAAAATCTCTTTAGATCCTTCTCCTGAAAAATTGTTTATGTGACTTAACACAGTTTACCTCTGAAGTGCTCATACGGTTATATGTAATATATTATATATGGTTAAAACACACACACACATTTTCGCGATTGTTATATATTCGGCTCCGCTCAACGCTTCGAGCCGCTCTATTATATTGAACTGATGTAAAGTCCGACATTTCATATTACACGACCTAATACAATGATGCGAAAAATAATAAACGTAAAATTACGTGACCGGCTCCTGACTTATACCAAAATATAAATGTCAAAATACATGAGCGACCGCGAAAGTGTAATGTAATATACACAACATACAAAATAATCTATAAAAGAAATATTTTATATTCATGTTAATATGTGCAATTTTTATCTTTTACGAAGATAAGAAAATTATAACACAAGATGCAACATTGTATTTGAAATTAGGTAACATAGTATGGAACCAATATTTATTTAACAAAAATTGCAATTGAAATTAATTATGATCAAGTGTTAAATGAAGTGTTAAAAGCCTTGTTACAGCCAAATTTACTAGCAATAAAAGAGATTATTCTTTATTTATATCATTAAAATTTGTTTAAAATACTAATATTATCACTTTTAATTTAAAAACTATTAATCTCAATATTTTTGTTAAGAAAATATCGTCTCTAAGTTAACGAATAAATTTATTATTTGAGGAAATGAGAATGAATATAGATTACTACAACTTCATACTTATTGTTAGTATCAATGTTTTCAGTTTAATTGATAATGATTATCTTCGCTAGTTATAAAATAAAACTTCTATTTCATACAAATTTTTAATAATATGTAAAGAATATTTTTTTTATTTTTTACAAAACAAAATAATAATATAAGTAAAGAAATAATGTAAAATTGTATTTTTATGTATTACGCATTTATAGCTATTATAAGAAAAAATTGTATACAATGGAAGAAATAAACGTTTTGTACATTTCGAATAATTGTTTCATACTATTTCAAATAATAATATAAGTACAATTTATAATTACAAAAACACATTATCCTTTCATATAATATCGCATAGAATTGTATAGCTGTATTTTTACTTTAGCATTGGAAATATTGTCTGCGTAAGTACTCTTGCTTCTTCATAAACTCCGAAGAACATAAAACCTCCTAATGTAATCCATATTACTCTTGGTGCAAAACCAGCGAATAATCTACGATATTCAAGCATTCAATAAAATTTTTTATTTTACAAATATGCAATACATATATATGTAATATAAACACAAGAGGTTTGTTCGCATCGCATGCTCCAATATGCTCCAATCTATAATATTACATTACGCATACCAGGGCTCGGAATTATTTCATCTTTTCTGCCGATTCTCATGGTATACGCCTCCTTTTTTCTCCTTACCGCGTGCGCGGCAGCCGCTAGGGCCAGCGCCGCCGAGCGTTAGACGTAACAAGGAGAAGAAAGGAGGTGTATACCACGAGAATTGGCCGAAAAGATGAAATAATTCCGAGCCCTGACGTATACTATAGATTGGAGCGTATCGGAACATGTTGGGGCATGCGACGCGAACAAACCTAAGGTGTATCATTTTAAATGCCCCAGTCAAATATCTCAGAAATTAAGAGAAAGTTCCGATCTAAAACAAAGCTTTAATTGGCAATTTTTTAAATGAGATTTTAATATAAGGTTTTAAGCATCGTATTTAGTAATGTTTTAAGAGTTTTAAATAATTTGTATTTAAGAAAAAATTAAAATTCACGACTTTACACAGTTTAATATTAAGTCGTCTGGCGAGACACATCAAAACGGCAAAACAAATTGCAGTTAAACAGAATTTAAAACAAAAATTGAAAAAAATAGTTTAACATTAAATTAATCTAGTCATTTTTTAAATTAAAAAATTGTTTAAAATTTAATAAACATGATTAAATACGATATTTAAACCTCAGATTAATCTCTTCATTTTTTCAAAATAATTCCCGAAAAAATGCCTTGTTTTCGATTCTCTAAATCGTAATCTCCTCTTAGGAAAGATATGAAAGTGTTTTGGATAAAAATTGTAGGATTGCAAGGAAAAAAAAAGATGGAAAAAATGGAAAAAAAGAATATTTATTTGATCTCGGGATGACCTTGAAAAGCCTCGTCCGGTTTAACATTACAATATTTAATTGGAACTATTTTTTATTGCATATTCTTATAACTGATATCACATTTTTAAAACGCTTATTATTAAACTCTTTTACTTTCTGAGATATTTCTTATTTTATTATAACAATTGTTTATGTAAAATATGGAATATCTCGTAAACATTCACTTTTTGATAATGTTATCTTACTATTTTTAGGTGTAGAATAGTGAGAAAAATTAATTAATATTTAAAACAAAAAAATTATTGAAAAATTTTATAACATTTTGCAGTTATTTTGCATTTTATATGCTGTATTGTACAAAATTGCAAATGTAAAGTTAATATGATCGATCAATTCTTTTCATCATTCTACATAAAAAATTATTGAGGTAAGATCAAGAAAAGGTGAATACTTTATGAAATATTCCCTACTTCACATAAACAATTAAAGGGTTCGTAACAAAAACAACCCCTATCAAAAATTGAGGAAATTGAGATAATAGCGTATTCTGATTATCACAGGTGGAACTTACGGTGTGGTTGCATCAATTCTCAAAACAACATATAAACAACATGCCTTGATTCATTGTTAGGAAGTTTAGGTGGTTCTATTGAAAATTTAAGAATGACAAAATATTTTTTTTTTTTTTTGAAAAAATAAAACAATTGGCAAGAGTTGTTTTTGTTATGAATCCTTTGTCATAATAAAATGAGAAATATCTCAATTCTTATTGTGAAAGGGTTCGTAATGCGTGTTTTAAAAACATCTTGATATAAACTATAATAATATGCAATAAAAAATAGACGTGTCCATGTAAGATTTTTATATTGATTTTGGCGGGGCTTTTCACACAAAATCATTCTAAGGTCATATAAATTTTACTAACTTTTTTTTCCCTCAAAATCCTACTACTTTTGTTCAAAATACTTTTGTATCTTTTTTACTATCCGAGATATTTGTTTCTAACATTTAAAATAGAACACTCTCTCTCTCTCTCTCTCTCTCTCTCTCTCTCTCTCTCTCTCTCTCTCTCTCTCTCTCTCTCTCTCTCTCTCTCTCTCTCTCTCTCTCTCTCTCTCTCTCTCTCTCTCTCTCTCTCTCTCTCTCTCTCTCTCTCTCTCCCTCCCTCCCTCCCTCCCTCCCTCCCTCCCTCCCTCCCTCCCTCCCTCCCTCTTCTCTCTCTCTCTCTCTCTCCCTCTCTCTCTCTCTCTCTCCCTTTCTCTCTCTCTCCCTCTCTCTACATATATTTTAAATATCTCTATTTTTATCTAGATAAAATACATAAATTTTAAATAGAGACATTTAAAATTGCTAACTTTACTTTCAGAAAAGAAAAAAAGTTGCGAAAAAAACTCACCCACGGAAACCGTTTTCTATATATACATTATGAAGTACATTCAATATTTTCAATTCTGACGAAAGTAATGTTGTATTGGCGAGCATTATCCTCGTTTTTGCAACATCCAACGGAGTCGTAACGGCTGCGGAGATGCCTCCTAAAATTATTATATTGCATTATTATTACATATAAAAAATTAAGAAGAGTAATCTATTTATAGAAGACTAATTTATTTATTTTTTTATTTTTTGACATGTGTGTATCTCAAAACCTGAAATTGCGCCGCAAATCGCACTTTCCATAGGATGTATTTTTCTTTCAATGTGACAAGTATAAAGCGTTTTCAAATATTCCCACAATGGAAACTGTACAATGCTAAAAGGCGTGTCTCGCAACACTGTGCTCCAGTATCCACGATATAGTATTTTAAGATCGAGTAATTTTTTATCCAATATTAGTGCCTGTTTTCTTTGTTTTGTGACTTCTACTGGCACTCGTATCAAACACGCTACCTGCTTAAAGTAATATGATTAATATGAATGTTTTTCGAAATGATTCAAAAGACGAATTAATTAAACAAATTAAAACAATCTTCAATCTATAATTGAATAATCTATAAGTGGCTAAAAATACATTGCACATTACATTTTATAAATTTTATATAAATATAAAGAAACTAAGAATACTACGCACGTTTATACTTAAGAGCTATTCACAGTACTTTAATTTATATACAATGTTTTCCACGATATTCGCACCTATCCACTATCAGATGTATTTCAGATATTAGTATTGTAATTCAACATTCTTTCACTAAAAATGAAGGTGAAATTCAAACTGTGAAACACTGTAATACCGGTTTTTAAGCAAAAGTTAAATGAATACACGATTGTTTCAGTATAATTATATTTAATGTTTTTTCCTAAAAAAATATTTGTTAAATTTGTAATACACACACGTTTTTTCAGCCACCCATTCAATTAACTTTATAAATTTCATAATTGATTTTAGGCAATTTTGACTTTGAAATTAGTACACTTTGAGCCTCGAGAGAACTTTGGACAACTTATCAAGTTGTACAAAGCAATGTTTTATTTTTTTTCTTGTTAATTTTTTTTACTATAAATATTATATGGAAACAATAATTATTAATGTAGTACCATTTCTGCAAATGTTGCTGCTCCCATGTGAAGTACAGTACAATACTTTACAGAAATTTTTGGTTGCATTATAATTTTAATTTCCTCATATGTTAAGAAAAATAGAGCAGCTAAAATGTGAAGTATGTGGAGATAAGAACATGTAAATAAATTTTAAATTGATTGCGGATAAATATTGCGGAGCATTACCTGTTGGAGCTGAACCAATTATAACTGGACAAATTCCTTTGTAAAGACCCATAAACCCACCTGCTCTTGAAAATCCATATGAACTCTGTAATCGAGTTTTCAACGTATCTAATGGAAATAATGCAACATCAACGAATGTTCCTGCGGCACCTCCTGCCTGTATATAAGCAATTTTTATACTAGTGTAAAAGTATATAACCCTGTTAGATTTTTTAAAATTAATATTTTACACTAGTCATAAGTTATAATGTATTTAAAAAAATTAAAAATTGTATATAAAACTTTAGTGAAAAAAAAAAATTTTAATTAGTGCTAGAACGAAATTGTCAATGTAAATATTTACGTTTTTAATAATTATAATTATTTTTTTAATTGTCATCAAAATGCTAAGTTATCTATGCCACCAATAAGTATAAATAATATTGGTCAACACAAAAACTAATTTTATCATAAGAAAATTAATTGGTGTCTTTAAAGTATATTTTTACGCTGAATTCAAATATGCAATCAGATTTGTTCTATCATCCACCCCAAACATTAGATAGACCTCACATAGACATTTGGATGCATCTTTGATACATAATTGTAGCATGTGTCATATAAAACTGTAGCATATTTATGTAAAATGCGTCCGCACTATTATTAATTTTGATATTAATTTTGTCGACATGTTATGGTCACAATTAAATGCTGCAGTTATGCGCTACAAATGTCAATCATGCATAACATATGTCGCCAAATAAAGTTTGTCTAGAAATATGACAACATAATAGCAGCATTTAATTGCGATTAAAAACAATCATCATTGTATACTGTTACAATTATATCATTGTATGCTTTCATTTAATGTTCAGCATATTTATTATCTGGGTGGTTTTAATTTGATAAAATTGAATACTTAAATAATAATACTTTTGTAAGTATTGTAAGTATGGTTTTAATTTGATAAAATTAAATACTTAACTTTCATGGATATCTGTGTTTTAAGTGATATTTTTCATAACAAAAGACAAATGGTTTTTAATCACAATTAAATGCTGCTATTATGTTGTCATATTTCTAGACAAACTTTATTTGGCGACATATGTTATGCATGATTGACATTTGTTGCGCATAACTGCAGTATTTAATTGTGACCATAACATGTCGACAAAATGTAACTTGTAAATTAATATTTAGTGCGGACGCATCTTTGGATAAATTTTTATATGATACATGCTGCAATTACATATCAAAGATGCATCCAAATCTATCTGAGCATATGTTATTTAATTACTGTGTCAGATAGAGAAAATCTAAAAATATATTTGATTTCAGCATAAAAAATACTATTAGATTTACTCATTTAAGTTCTTGTGACAAAAAAAAGTTGATTTTTGTTGACCAATATAACCACTTAAAACAGCTTCATTTACTTAGGATCTTTATTATGGGCCAATAAATTAAGAATGTATTGTTATAAAATATTAGCTGAAAGTCATTGAAATTTCAAAACAATGCATTTCATATTGTAAGCATAAGCTATCCCATACAGCACAAAATATCCTATATATCCTTAGGACATCTTGGGAGATCTCGATGTCCTCAGAACATCCTTGGGACACCGAAATATCCTCGATGTCCTAAGGATATCCTGAGGATGTTTTGTGCTGTATGGGATGTGCGCAGTTTTGTATTTTATAATTTGACAGGCAATTGGGAATCGCTATAGAAAGAGATAAACATAAAAAAAAATCAGAATAGATTGAGTGAGCAAATGCAGAAAACATAGATCTGAATTAAAATACAATATTCTTATTAATGTTGTAGGAATCTTAAGCTTTATTTTATTGTGATCATTACAAGTTACAAAAGTATAAGAAGATTGCAATATCAAAATATCACATAAATTATGTAGTGAGCTCCAATATTACAAGCTAACATACGTTTTTATTGGACAAAATAGTTGTAATTATTTGTTAGGATAATAATACTAATTACAACTATTTTGTCCAATAAAAACGTATGTTAGCTTGTAATATTGGAGCTCACTACATAATTTATGTGATATTTTGATATTGCAATCTTCTTATACTTTTGTAACTTGTAATGATCACAATAAAATAAAGCTTAAGATTCCTACAACATTAATAAGAATATTGTATTGTATTTAATAAAAAAAAAAAAAACGACTTTTAGATGGGATTATTCCTTGAAATTATCTAGAAAAAACAAAATAAACAATTACTAATCACAGATGCTGTTACAATGAGTTACACAGTACAATGCTCATGTTTTGCTACAGTTGTAAGTAAATAACTTTCGGTCAGTGAATCTCTGGAATAAAACACTTTCCACAAGTTTTATTTATTAGAGTTTTATTAGTGTATATAAAAAGTATTAAGGATACAAGATTCTTTTAATGAAAAATTGAATACTTTTTTTGTTTTTATCATTTATGTTAGTTTCGCTATATTAAATTTAGTAATTAATCTTAATTAATTCTGATGTTTCTTTAGTTTTCAATAAAGAAACGTAATAAGAACACTAAAATAACAGGTATAGAGAACTGAAAATATTTGCTGTAAAATTTAAATTATTTTCAGGTAAATTTAGTAACTTTAAAGTATAAGATAATTTTAAGTAATATATATATATACTAGGTGCGCAATTAAGTTTCCGGGTTTTTTTTTATCAATGCAAAATGGAAAATTTCAAGAGAAATACAAAAAACGGTTTATTCAAAGTATCGTCCCTCGCTAGCTACACATTTTTGCCATCTCTCTGGCAATACATGAATACCGCGACGATAAAACGACGCGTCTTTGCATCGAAACCATTTATCCAATCAGTTTTGCACTTCTTCGAAATTGGCCAAGTGTAGCCCAGCTAAGCCATGTGCCATCGACCGGAACAAGTGATAATTGGAAGGGGCCAGGTCTGGTGAATACAGCGGGTGCGGTAGCAGATCCCATTTCAGCGTTTTGATGGTGTCCTGGACGATGGAAGTGCGATGGCACGGAACGTTGTCGTGCTGCAATATCACTCGTTCGTGTCTCGTGTCCCATTCTGGCCGTTTTTCGAGCAATGCATGGTTCAAATTTATCAGTTGTTGTTGTCTTGTGTTTGCGTATCATTTTCATCCAATAACGCTTGCAGATCGGCGTCCTCAAATGTTTTTGGTCTTCCGGAGCGCTCCTTGTCCTCAGTGTCGAAATCGCCATTTCTAAAGCGTTTAAACCAATCTTCACAAGTAGTTTTCGATTGTGCATGTTCGCCGTAGGCTTTCTCAAGCAAACGGCGTGCTTCAGCTGCATTTTCTTTCAAGTTGAAGCAGAAAAGCAAAGCTTCCCGCAAATGCTGTTTATTTGGCACAAAACTCGACATCTTTATTGTTAGAAAAAATATTTTTGCGTTGCAATATGTGTTGGTATTATGACTGGTTATTGTTGACAGATGTCCAAGTTAATAAAAAAACACAACCCTAGACATGTATATCGACTACATGTATCGTTAGCGCCATTCATGTGTGAAACCCGGAAACTTAGTTGCGCACCTAGTATATAAAGAATCAGTGTGCGAGTATTGTTTACATGTTACATTTATAACTAGAAATTACTCTTTGTTTTGATCTTCTGACTTCATTGCCATTAGTCACTAATATAGTTTTCATTGCCTTTCTTAAAAAGTCAGTTATAAAATCGATAAAAGAAAAAGTAAGTTGAATTTTGATCGGATGAATCGAGACTTTAAGATAATCAAAGCGCAAACCTTATGGTTAAGCTCACTTTTAATTTTTTGCTACTACCGTTTTTGTTGTCAAAATAATTTTTTTTAATTTTATGCATTCTAAATGATCTTGAGATGATTAATTTTAATTAATAACTATCTTTACTTCTTTAAACTTTACTCATTGGTAAAAATGATTCAAAATAGAATGAAACAGTTTAATGATCATTATCTTCATCATCATTGATGATAAAAATAATTATTCAAATTATCAAAATTATTAATCTTTAGAGACCGGGCAATTTTTCAACACTTTTATAGTTTTCAAATTTAAAAAAATTTTTTATATGCTAAAATAATATTCTGTGATAAATCTGAAAATTGCTATAAAACTGTGAAATTGAAAACACAAACACTTAAAAAATTTAATAAAATTCTAACTTAAAAATCATAAAATCATTAAAAAATAGGCTTAGTTTCTTAATGATTGTTTTGATAATATTCATAATGAGTACTCTTCTATTTATATTTCTTTTCACAAATGAAAATATAGATTAATATGAGCGAGTTAATTAGCAAAAACCAAAAAATCAGTTTCCGATTTTAGAGACTAACACACAATTCTAATCAGTCTATTTATGATACCATTTGTCTTTTGTTATGAAAAATATCACTTAAAACACAGATATCCATGAAAGTTAAAACGTATGTAAAATATGTCTATATAATAAAACTATATTATAAACGCAATTTATAATGAAACATTTTGCTCACAATAAGCGAAGTAACAAAGACATTCCGTATCTTTGTTTTTTTTCTGCTTTTTTCACTTTCTATCATTTTGTTTGCAACCAAGTTATTTTACAAAGCAATTTCTACATATTTTTATTAACTATGTAATTCGATAACGCGGTACAATCCACTAAATTATATACATTCTACAATGCGTCCTGACTACGATATAATCACAGTACAATGTAATTTTCAAGCACTGAACTCTATAGATACTGAGATAGAATGCGCTTTCCATATAAATATAAGGCCGGGTCTACAATAGATGTAGTAAGCTTTAAGGGCGGTATTCATAGTCCCTTCTTATATTCAAAATCGTCTTAAGCACGGACTTATATTCGCTCTCTTCGTCAAACATAGATTGTGTCTGACGAAGAGAGCGAATATAAGTTCGTGCTTAAGACGATCTTGAATATAAGAACGGACTATGAATACCGGCCTAAGGGTCGACAGGAGTGAAACTAGCACCTCTGTCGGAATAGAAGTAAAGCTCGAAATCGTAATAAACAAATTTCGGAAATAATTACGGAAAAAACGCATAGCAATTATGATATTTATATTGAAAAAAAATATACGTAACTTAGTAATGAGTAATTTTTTGGAAAAATGGTTAAAAAAATTTTTTTTTATAAAAACGTGTACTTTAATTTTTTATAAATTTTTAAGGACGAAATTGCAAAATCCGGCTCTTTACTAAGTTGTACAGTTATATAAGGAATATATTAAAAACAAATCACGACAAGATATTATTTTTCCCGAGTCACAGTGTTTACTACGGTAGTTTTCTACCAAGAGACACAAGTGACACAAAATCACACAGTGTTTGACATAATGGGAGCTTTCCATCTAGGAAACACAGATCGACACTGTGTGACACGGTCAAACACCGTGCTTGGATACTTGATGGAATGCGTTTAGTTCTGAACTAGACTGCTAGAAGGTGTTTACGATAATTCAAGTTCGAGTTAGGGTGCCGTCACATACAGCCCGTAATCCGCACTGAAAGTCCACAAAAGTTACTAGGTATTTCGTCCGTAACGTTACGTGTGTTTTTATCTCCTTGTGTCCCATAGAGCCGTAATTTCATGAAATTTCCGTAAAAGTTACTACAAGTTACTAGTTATTACTAGTAACAGAGAGAAACCTGAGAGAGGCCACGCTGCCGTTTTCCGTACGACGCTTTCTCTAGGCCGTACGCTAGTGACGCACGTCCATTTCCGGCCGGCTTAGGAACTAAATAGCCACGTCCATTTTCCGCATTGGTCAAAAAGTCACGTCTATTTTCTGAGATGGTTCATGTCCATGTTATATCCACAAGCGAAGCTATTTACGTCACGCGTCCTTGCCGTGCGTTAGACTGTTTGATCAACAGCAACGTACAACAAAGAATCAAGCGTTTTTTAATCGAGTAAGGCGAATCGCTTGAATATTAAAGATCCCATATTCGAGACCTACTTTTTGCAACTTTTTTTTCCTTTTTTTGCATTTTTTTCAACTGTATATAATCAAATTAATAAATTAAAATAAAGTTTAATAATAAAATAATGTTAAAATAATGTTAATATAAAAATAATATTTAATAAGCTTTTATTGCAGAATTGTAAAATTATTTTTAATTTTTTTATTAACAATAACAAATCAGTTTTTATTAAATAATTATAAAAAATTTTTTATATTAAAAAATGCTTTTTATAATGTTTTTGTAATATTTAGTACATGCCATGTACAATAAAATATACATATTTTTATATAACTAACATATGATCTGTATTAAAAAATGTTTTCTCTTTCTCGATCCTTCAAAAAAAAAAAAGTATTAATCGTAAAGAGTGATTTAAATAATAATTTCAATGTAGAAAGAAATTCAGTCTTTTATGCAAATGTAATACAAGTAACGATAGCATCGATCTCATTCTTAATAATGTGCAGTGGCTTAACGGAAAATAGTTGGTCTATCACAACGCAGATCAGGTTTCGAGACTGAGTGGTGTCCGATTTTTTTCAAGTTTATGGTACATCTTATATAGATCACATTTAGATTTGATAATTTAACACAGGCCTCGGAATTATTTCATCTTTTCAGCCGATTCTCGTGGTATACGCCTCCTTTCCTCTCTTCACCGCGCGCGCGGCAAACGCTAGGGCCAGCGCCGCCGAGCGTTAGGAGCGGCGCTATCCGATTAATGTTAAAAAAATTTATTAAAAATATTTTTTTCCTCAATAGCAATAGTACCTCATGGGTGACGTGGAAATCTATTGAAATATTTTCACATAATAAATTTAAAAATAAAAAAAATATTTTTAATAAATTTTTTTAACTTTTAATGATCAAGGAAGAAGAACCCAACATTTATCGGATAGCGCTGCTCCTAACGCTCGGCGGCGCTGGCCCTAGCGGCTGCCGCGCGCGCGGTGAAGAGAGGAAAGGAGGCATATACCACGAGAATCGGCTGAAAAGATGAAATAATTCCGAGGCCTGATTTAACAAGAAATAAGTCAAAGAGATTTATGTAGATTTTTTTACTTTTTTTTTTACTATTTGTTTATTCATGATACATAATGATACATATATTTATTAATGTGATTATATTTAACAGAAATATGAATATATTTAAAGAAGAACACGTGAAATTTATAAATAACTGAAAAAAAAATATATAAATAATTATTTAGTAATAATAATTAATAGTGGTCTTCCACGCTACTCATGAGGTGCCACTAATAGCGCGTTAGATTTTTTTTAAAGTGGATCTTCGCCTGTAGCCCTATTATACCACTTTTTATTACATTATATATTTACAAAAGATATATATATATATATATACCGGATGGGCCATTTTAATCCATCCACGTAAATTTCTCCGTAAGTAAGCCAAATACAGAAAAATGGTTCAGACAAAAGTTGTTCAGGACAATAAGGGTCACCTATTTGTGTTAGTGACTTTGATCTTAAAGTCAATTTTCAAGGTCATTTGAAGGTCAGAGTTATTTTTTTAAATAAACCCCCTATTTTTGATTCCAAAATCTAATAGCTGGTGTCAAGAGCTTTTCAAAACACTATAATAAAGTTATTTTTCATTAAGTACTTTTCGAGTTATGAGGCTTGTAAATTACAGTATTTTGACATAAAATACAAAATATTGTAAGAATTTCATTAAAAAGATAAGTCCTGCTCCTGCCACCTATTGGTTAGACACTAAGTATAAGTGCCCGAGATGTGGCAACACTGTAATACAAGCTGAGCTCGTACGTAAAGATTGCTCCGAAAGAGATCTCCGCGAACTCTCGAATAGTTAACAAGTTTTTAAAATTTGTAATCGTGATCCCGAATAAAGGCTGAGTGGACTTAGAAATATTTCTCAAGTTTGTTACCCGGTGCCTTACCGCTTCCTATCCTGACAATTAGCGGTTTAAGATCAAATATCTTACAATATCTTGTAAAACATTCAATTTTTGGGAATCTTACCTTAATACTTTTATGCATAAAATAATGAAACAAATCAATTGGTATAAAGAAAACACATAGTTGCTTTCAAGAAAAAATATGTAATTTGCAACATGCAACTGCATACTTTTTTTTTTAAATCAATGTGTTTTCTTTATACCAATTGATTCGTCTCATTATTTTATGCATAAAAGTATTAAGGTAAGATTCCCAAAAATTGAATGTTTTACAAGATATTTTGTATTTTATGTCAAAATACTGTAATTTACAAGCCTCATAACTCGATAAGTACTTAATGAAAAATAACTTCATTATAGTGTTTTGAAAAGCTCTTGACACCAGCTATTAGATTTTGGAATCAAAAATAGGGGTTTCTATTTAAAAAAATAACTCTGACCTTCAAATGACCTTGAAAATTGACTTCAAGGTCAAAGTCATTAGCACAAATAGGTGACCCCCATTGTCCTGAAGAACTTTTGTCTGAACCATGTTTCTGTATTTGGCTTACTTACGGAGAAATTTGGTTGCATAGATTAAAATGGCCCACCCTGTATATATTTGTGTATCATTGACGAATAAGAAAAAGAGAATGAGGCAACGCGCTCACGCGCTTCTTTCTCACTCTACCGTAACTTTCAAGCCTCATAATTCGAAAAGTTTTTAACGAAAAATAACTTCATTATAGCGTTTTGAAAAGCTCTCAAGATCGACTACAAGAATATGCAATAAAAAATAGGGGATTCCATTTAAAAAATTCAAGGTGATCTTGTCCTGACCTTGGCGATGCCACCCAAGGTCAAACTGATAAGATCAGTAAATAGATCTTTTTAAACCCTACAATTTTTATCTGAAACAATTTTCTATAAAACTTATATTTTTCGAGATATTTCGGGGTACCGGTATTTTGTCCTCACCTTGTATAACATATGTAACGTAATACTATAGATTGAAGTATATTGGAGCGAATAGGAGCATGTTGGGACATACGATGCGACCAAATCTCTTATGTTTGTGCAAATGTTTATACAAATATGCAACTTTTATTTATTAATGGAAGTTGGTGCATTTACGGCCGAGCGCTCCACTCCAGGAGCGCAGCGTTACGGTACGGTATGATATATTCGGAACTTAGCCGCTAAATGATTTCTATTAATAAATAAGAGTAACATATATGCACAAACATTTGCATAAGCATAAAAATATCTATGAACATTAATGTATACAAAAATACATATACGGGTAGATATGCATGATAAACTCGCATAGGTTAGCATGGATCTTGCAAAAAAGGACTTTCAAATGTCTATAACTCAAAAACTATGCAGTTGTAAAGATTGAGTTTTTTAGTCAAAGACACAAGAATTATAACATATCAAAAATTCAGACAATTTAACCGAACACGGTTTCTCCATAAGAATCGTGCGAAGTCTTTTGAAAAATAGATTTTTCCTCAACAAAAGTGTCGAAAAAAAATCATCACGTCTTTCTTTTTCATATATTTTTCTCAATAAGCTTTAAATTGAAATGTTATTACAGTTTATTTGAAATTAACTAAATAACATTTAGCTTTGTTATTTGTTTACATTTCAGCTCAGATATTTATCTTCTTTCTTCAGTCTTCGAGCTGAAAAGTTTTTCCAGTCATTCTTTATGAATCCCGAAAATATTGATGTCTCTATATTTTTGTCGAGGAAAAATCTATTTGATGTATGTATCATGTGAAAATATAAAATGTTTATGTGATAGTAATCATGAAAATTTGGAACTCTAGAATTCTTTGCGTTATTATTATATCACAAAGGTATAGTACGTAAAATTTAAAAATACATACATATCTTTACACACTTTATGTAGTACTTAAAATATGTATCGCTTAGAATAATTTACAAACTCACATTAATCCAATATATTTTTCAACACATATATTATATTTAGTGCATATTCATTGATAGGAATATTTTTATGAATTTCAATTTGTAAGAATTCTGGCTTTTCTTATATTTTCTCATTCACTTTTGATGTTATAATTTAAAGTAGCTAATAATCAAATAATAACTATCAAAAAATTTCAATGCTAATTGTAGTATTTTATATTTAATTTTATATTATGAATATGTCAATCACTTTTTGACCTATTTTTCAGTATTTTTGTTACACTCATTCTTAAAAAATTTACGAAGATTGATAGTTAATTTTCTTTAAAGATAACATTTTATATTGAGATTATTAATCATACTAATCCTTATACTTGAAATTATGTAATACTTGAGATTGTTATCCATAAAAATTTGTATATTTTTTATATAAAAATCTGTTTTTGTTTTTTCAAATCAACATATTATCATTATAGCTTTATCTGTTTTATTATTATTATAAAATTATGACAAAGAATAAGGATGCCATATTAAATATAATATTGTTATATATATGTTGCACTTAGTTTCACATCTTTTAATCGACTTTTCAAATTTCTTTCAACAAAATGTAAATTTTATATTCTCATAAAGTAGTAACATCTTTCTCTCAGCTATAGATTCTTAAAATGACATGAAGTTATGCTTTCTTAAAATTTTTAAAAATTGTTTGAAGGTTAAAAATAAATAGAAAAATAACGTTATTTTTTAAAAATATAATCATAACTTTAATTAGATACTTGATGGTCAAGATATTTAATTACTTATTTAATTAAAGATATAGTAATTTTTATTGTATATTCCTATGATGAGTCATTATATTGATTTACCTTTATTACATGAAGAACTATTATAAAACTTTAATGTTACGAGTTTTTAGTCTTCAATTTACATACAATAATCTGTAGAGATATGTTAATTTATTTAATATGATGAAATTATGCATTTTTATTCTACATATAGAAAAAAATTAATATTCTTAGAACAAGATAGTATTTTGCTACATTGTATAGCGGTAGTGCTTTTCAGCTAATTCCATCGATATATGTGTAAAGATTAATTAACATGTTGACTGCCATGGTAGGTCATCCATGGCCGGCGCTTTTCTTTTCTCTAGCGTCTTGGTGGTCACTAATTACCGGCGCTACCAAATTGTTTAAAATGCTTGCCATGATCATTATCGAATAAAAATTTTGAATAATATAGGTAACATAAATACCAATAAAAAATAATAGATACTTTGTAGGTAAATAGAATATTGCATAATATAGAGGAAAGGCGCCAAAAATGGCATGAACCTTCTAAAGTGGCGTATTCCTATTTTTCAGAAATAAAATGCTATATTTTATCAAAAGTAATATAAACGTGATGTTTAGTTAATTAACTCATTAAAAAAAGTTTATATATTTCCTGTTTATTTATATGCTACATCAGCTAATATCAAAATCTTAAAATTCGAGTTTTATTTTTATGATTTTCTTTCAAGAATTATGCAGTCTAAATAATAATTTTTTTTTTTATAATATCAAACTATTTTACAAGTTTGTAGCTATCTAAAAATATTTTACTTTTATTTTTATCTTTATTGTTTTTTTTACGGTATAATTTGGAAAATTTAATTACTGTACCACAAACCGGCATACCTTGTGATGGATGCGACACTCTATGATCATAATATAACTCTCTCTCTCTTCAAAAGTATCTTTATTTTTATAAAAAATTACTATACATGTTATTTCTATACAGACATTATGAAATGATATTTATGTATTGTAATACTAAATTTGCAATATCATGTCTTCTCTATATTTGTTTGTGTCTTTCTAATTAATTATAAAATTTGCAATAAATTTGTATTATTGAACAATCTATTGTATCATTCAATAATTTATTGCAATACATTTCTATATTTCTAAGCTGTTTTATAGTTTTTATAGATATGCCAGTTTTGGAATTCAATTTTCATGTGTCTTACAAAAATATTATTTTCTTAAAAGTTCGGAACAGTATTATAAAAAATATTATACCATTCGATAGAGGGCAGTTTCTAGTATATATCTATGCACATAAATGTTTATTTAGGACTTTTAGCTATAAGATATTTCCTAAAAACAAAATGGTATGTCGGTTTCGGTGCCTTTCCTCTAAATTGGTGGTCATTAGTGACATCCAATAAGATAAACGTATTATTCGTAATAAGATAGTATAATTTAATCATATAAAGCAAAATTTTATCATTATATAACTGATAATAAAAATTCACGGCATATACGGTAAGACATACAAACTTTGCTGGGCAGTCAATGTGTTAATGACAAAAATTAAAAATCATTGAAGAAAAAGCTTCAAATAACATTTTTGTTGCGATAAAATCAACTTAAAATTGATCCAAGTATCTATAGCTACGAGACAAGGCTTGAAAAAGTTTTATATACATAACTACATAAATTTTAAAACAATGTATTTTTTGATTTTCTATAGACTTTTGTTTTTGCATTTGTTTAATATAGTTTATATAGCTGTTTTTTTTTTAATATTTACTTTGTGTTTACAACATTTATTATTTTTATATTTTAAAATAACAGTATTGTTTATTTAAAAAAAGCCTTTTTAGTATTCTATGCACAATTATTTTCTTGTCTCGTCTTCACTGGAAAATATAAGATCTTGAAAAATAGCTAAAGTAATTTTACCATTTCCAACTGCATGTCACAAATTGTATTACATAACGCATTATATCATATAGATGAACAAGGTCACGCCGTTTTATACAAAGTAATGCTTGCGATATGTTGATTAGCCATAACTTCAACAATCGCATCTCGTATACCGTAGCAAAATGTACAACCAAACGGGTTAGTTGTATTCGTTGAAGATGCACGATTTAATACCACGGGACGTGCACTCGCCTTCAATTGTTCGCTCACTCTATCCCATTTTGTATAGGCAGTGATCTGCAAGATAATATTAAATATATCACTCAATAAATAATGTATTAATTCCTTAATAGTAATGTATTAATTAACTGTTAAAAAATAAAAATGCTTTATAACCAAAAATAATTTTCATAAAAAAATAATTAAAGGATTAGTCAAATGTTTGAATTGTTGAGATATGGTATAGGTCTTGTGTCTCTGATCAAAAAACTCTCAATAGGCATAAACCTTCACATGAATGGTTTTTAAATTATAGATATTTAAAAGTTTTTTTTCATAAGATCCATTTGCATGCTAACCGCTACGTGAGTTGTGCATGCTTGCTTGTGTATGTGTATTTTTGTGTGCATGGACGTCTATAGATATCTTTATGTCTGTGTAAATATTTGTGCCTGTATGTTACTTTTATTTTTATTATTGGAAATTGCTTAATGACTAGTCGCCCCACTTTAGCCAGCGCTACAGCACTGATATTTTCAATGCTCGGCCGCTGACCAGTTTGCATTAATAAATAAAAGTAACACGCAACACACACGCGCGCGCGCACGCACAAATTTTGCACAAATATAAGAACATCTACAGATATACACAGAAAAATATACACAACTCGCGTAGGCATGCAAACAGATCTTGTGAAAGACTTTCAAATGTCTATAATTCAAAAACTGTCCATGTTAAGGTTTTGTGCCCATTGAGTTTTTTTATCAGAGATACAAGATCTACATCATATCTAAAAAATTTAGACAACTTGACTCAATACGGTTTCCCATAAAAATTATGCGAAGTCTTTTACGTGAAGATTGCATGTTTGTTTTTTTGAAGTTTTTTGAGACGTTAAATTCAAATCTACAGTTAAAATTTTTGAACTTTAAATTGTGAACATAAGATGGCAATTAGAAGTTTGAATAATAGATTTTATATAAAAATTTTCAAAGTTTTAGAAATTTTTAATTAAAAAATTTAAGGTGTAAGTATATTATAATACAAGAAAAAAAATTTAAGGTAAAATATAATTAAGTTCAAAAATAACAGATAAAATACTTTATTTAAATATGTAATATGTAAATTAAAATTTTGTACAATAAATTTATCTCATGTTTTACAAAAATATTTTTTTGAAATTTTGCTATTAGATTCGAATTCAAGGTCCATAAAACTCTGAAAAATCAAATTTGACAAAAATAGAATAATTTTTCAATTTTGCATTTGCTATAGGTTATTTTAAGTTTACCATATTGAATTTAAACATTTCGAGATTTAAATTCAAGACTTCAAAAATCTATAATTATAAATGGGCTAATTATACATTATAGAGAATGCAAGCTCCAAATCCATAATCTTGATCTTGACATACATTGTCACAATCCTGAATAACTATCAAAAAATTTTAGCCGACGCTCGTGGTTTATTAAAAAGTTATTAATAAAATAAGTTTAATGGACAGAACATAATTTTTTGACACCATGTACGTTATTTATTTTTAATGTGATAAATTGAATGCGTGGGTTTTAGTTTATTGTTTATTAAAAATTTATTAACAATTAAAATTAGCAATTTAAATAAACATTCCTCATATTTTTCCTGCCTAGAAAAACATTTGCAAGATAATATGTAGTATGATCTGTCTTCGAAAAGATCGTATTATTATCCTGCAAATGTTTTTCTTTTTCTTGTGTATAGAAGTATCATTAGATACACAGTTCTTGTTGCGAATTCGTAACTTCAACATATTGTTTTTCAAAATAATGGCATTTTTGTATCTATTAACTAATTCTGTCCCATTCATTGATGAATAAAGATTTTGTTGTTCAGAATATTTTCGCAACGTATATATATTTATTAAAACATGGTAAATTAAATAAATAAATCTGCTAAGAGTACATTTTGTTAAATGTACATGACAGAAAATTATATACTATTATTACTATTATTAAATTATATACTATTCATTAAACTTATTTTGTTAATTTTTCAATAAACAATAAGCGACAACTAAAACCTTCTGATTACTCAGGATTGTGACCTCGATACATACATCAAGATCAAGATCATCATTGAAACTGCATTTCCTCTACTACATCAGTTTTCAGAAGTTAAAACATATTTTACAAAGAATCAATTCTTACTGTAACTGGAGAAGGAGATACGTCGATTAACTTTCCCGACTCCGTAGAATTATTTTCAGGTGGCAAAGTCAAAGAAAATTCACAACGGTGATACATATTGAAGTTGTAGTGTCCTGGATAATTTGTGTGAAGTACAAATTTTTTTATACATTGAGTTTTCGCATTAAACAAGATATCCTGTAAAGAATCATCTATTAAACATAAAATTAACAAGTAAAAAGTAGTTAAAAATAAAAACAAAGTAACACAGTGTATAGTTTCAGAAACTATTAATATTGAATTATTAATAAAGTTAAATAAAATTATTGATATTTAATTATTATTAACTCATAATATTTTAGTTGCAAAAATTATTTTTTATTCTAACTAATCTATCTAAAACAGAGTTAGCTATCTCTAATCCACTGAACCCAATTATCTAAATATGAAATTTAAAACTACCGATATTTTAATAGTGAAATATTCCTATTTATATTTCTGACATATTATTTGAGAAAAAAGAGTAAATAGCAGAAAAGTAAAGTCTTTTAACCATTTGAGAGAGTCATATATAAGTCACTTTTTCATTTTTTGCTTTTTTTTTTCAAATATATTACCAGAGAATATTTTCTTATAAATAAATAATTTTATCTTTAGACGCACACTTAATCACTATACCATTATCACATAAATCCGATCATACAACCTCCATGTAGTGTGCTTTGAATAAAGCAAATATCGACAAATTTTTATAATTTTATTATAAAAAAAACTTTCCCCATTTTTTGTTTACAAAGTAGCACAAGAACTCTTATAGTGATGAAAAAATAATAAAAATAGTTTATAAAAATTTTTCATTTATTTACTGCAATAGTGCGGCTTGATCACTTAATTTTCAGCAATTTCGGTTGATTCAAGAACAATGGACACATGGAAAAAAGTTTTAGCTGATTGTTCATTGTTGACGTATTAGGTTGTCTCAAAAGTTCTTTTCGTTTTCTTACTAAAAATTAAATACTCAACCCCCCGTTCAACCCCATTAAAATCTGGGGTAGAATTCTGTGTTCTAAAAGGTAGGTGATATCTCACAAAAATTCATAAATGATAAGGTCTGGCCAAGTTCCAAAAAAGACACTTCAATATGTTTATATTTTAATAATTATCTAAATTTTTAATATATTACCAACATGAAAAGTAACTGATTACTATAATTACTATTAATATTACCTTTATTACTATTACTATTAATATTACCTTCTAATTACTATTTATTCCTTTCTTTAAAAAATTTTCTTTGTGATAAAAAATTTTACTCTTCGAATGACATAAAAAATTACCTCGATCGATATTTTGTCAGTAAATCAAAGACATTTTGGAAAAATGGCATCATGAGGCTTCCGGAGAGATGGAGAAAGGTGGTAGAGCAGAATAGCTCGTATATACTTCAATAAATTGTGTCGTTCATAAAAGGTTGAGTATTTAATTTTTAGTAAGAAAACGTAAAGAACTTTTGGGACAACCTAATATAATTGGACTAAAAAATTTTGCCTTAGCGATTTTTATTGGACTCTCCTTCGCGACAATGTAGCGAATTAAAGAAAAAACAAATATGTGATTTTTTTTTACGTATTTTTTGAACACGATTTTTTATTAAAAGATAGGACTAAGAAAAAACAATAACAGCATTCGAAAGGACTAACTTTCAGTTTTCCAATTTTTGTTTGCGGAGTGCTGTAGGTTGATTTTTTCAAGTGATAAGCGATTAAAGTCAAAATGACAAGTTTTTCTTCAAACGTCGATAACTTGGTCAAAATAGTCGCACCACTCGAATTCACGATCCACGACTCGAATTGAAGAGAAAAGATCCCATTATAAGATGCAAGGACAGAAATTCTCCTTGATTTTTTCTACGCCTGGTGTCGCATTAAAAATTTTATTTTGACGAATCAAACTTTATTATCGTGCCATAAATCCACAAAAGGCATTTGAAAGAAGTTTCATGCTTCAAAATGCTTTCTTTAGAATCAAAATACGATCATTTTTCGCGAAGTTACAATGCTTTAAAATTGTCTTTCTTTCTGTAATTTTTCTTGATCCAATAATTATTGTGAGTAATTTTAATAAATTTGTTTATTTAATTTTATTAATGAAAATGTTAAGTGTAAAAATGGCTTTAATTTTGTAAATAAAATCAGTTTCTTGTAAACTAATAAAGTAGGAAAGCTGTTTTTACAAATTTATTTTTTGAATTTAATTTCTAATATTAATCTTGATATAGTATTATTAATAATATGTGATGTGCTCCCCAATATTGTTAATAACAATTATTTATTCATAATAAATAATTATGTGATATTTTACGATAACAGATATTTTTTAATTTATTATTTTGAGTTTCTCAAATCTGTCATTAGATTTGTAATCAAAGTGACTTTAATAAATGTATTTAGTTTTGTGCAAATCGATTTATATTTAATAATATATATAAATTCAGTTCTCTATTGCTTTAATACATCTGCTATTTCAAATTTCTTAATTTTATTTAGATTTGTATTCAGTGACTTAAAGATCATATATGTAAGTAAATAGTAATAACAAAAAGCAGAAAAACTGTGCCTCTCAAAGGGTTAATCGACGTAATGTTTTTTGAGCAGCGTCAGAGGTAATAAGTTTGGTTGTATCGTTTTAATTTAATTGTAAAAACAAAAAAAAATCATATCGTTTCATTCGATAAAAAGATATCCTTACCAAACCTAAAGTGAAATAATTATAGAAAAAGTCTGATCGTCTTATCTTGTCCCGTTTGTGCGCGTGTGGACTATGAATACGCATTTTATCCTCAGCTTTATAAAATACTTTAGACGGCGCACCAAGCGCACTTAAAACATCTTCGCAAGTATCGCCAAATAATACCTAAAATCATAAACAATAATCAAGATTTAAAATATATATGTAGTATGTGTGTGTATATATATATAAGATAAAAAATTTTCTGTATGTTTCTATATATATATAATGTGTGTAATAAGCCCTAGAAAATTTTTGATCTTATTATCTTAATGAAATAGCAAAAATAATAATTCAAAACTGAGTATGTCAACATTTATCAAACATCAAAAGAAAAATACAAAAAAAGGAATAAGATATTACCCTTCTTGCAACAGAATTGTTCATATTATAATGTTAGAATTTATATTATTGTGGCACAAACTCCACGTATATTAGAACACGACATTAGGTTGTATCATTAAAATTACCGTTTTTACAAGTTTTTCTTTCATATTAAAATGTGCATTATTAGCATTATTTTTTCCCAATACGATATTAATAATATATTTTTATAAAATTCGTCTTTTAGACTATAGCTACAAATCTTCTAATTACTACTTCTCAATTGGAAAACGCTTTGTTTCCTTGCAAATTATTATAATCCTTTTGTTGCAGAGCTCCTTTTCTGAAACCCGAATTAATTTCTACCTGTTTCCGCTATACTCCAATTTCAAGTTATATAAACAAGCTAATTGTAACTCTTTTAAAGATATTATATTTATTTTTGTAAAAAAATAAATAAATTTTCCACAAAAATAAATAACAAAAACAACTCAGTAATAAAAAAAAAGTACCGCCAAATAATACCTGAAAAAAATTAATAATGTTTATAAATTCTAAATAACACAACCAAAAATTTGTTCAATCAATTTTGTTATAATCGCGGTCGATTTTAAAACTACCGATAATCAAACAATCGGTAATTTTATATAACACATGGTATCTGATATTAAAAATTAGAACTTAGACAAAAGATTTAAACATATGTTGCGTTTTTATAGCATATATAAGTTTAGAGTATATTATTAGAATAAGTCAGAAATTATCCGCAATATCTAAATTATGTTTCACTTGAAAAAATTGCGAATAATTTGTGATTTAGCTTTGTATATTGAGTTGTTTGGAAAGTTTGCAACATTTATATATATATATATATATATATATATATATATATATATATATATATATATATATATTAATAGCAGAAAAGTACGTCGGTATACGTCAAAGCTATTAAAACTGAATAACATCTGTTGTGCCTAAAGGTTGTCAAAAAAATAGTGTTTACATTATTAAGGGCCACTTTTTCCAACATCGGTTAACGTTAACCGACGATTTCACTTTGTTAATAGAATTGCTAACATGAATGAAATATGGTCATCAAAAAGGAAAGATTTAAAATTTTCGTCACTTTTAATGAAGATATTTTATTCTTTATGTTAGCAATTCTATTAACAAATTGAAATCGACGGTTAACGTTAACCGACGTTGGAAAAAGTGGCCCTAAATAAAGATGAAACAAAAAACACGCAAATTTTTAGATTTGTTATAAAAATCGCTACAAACTTTCGGAATAGTCAAATATTTTTGAATTATTCAAACAATTAAGGCAACAAAGAGCTTTGAGTTTTAAATGTAAATATTAGTCGATCTGTAATATTAATTCATGTTTAAAGATTCGAACAGTTCAAACATTAAAGAAAATTGGAGTAAAAATAGTATACATTACGAATAGAAAATAAACAGTTTTTTTTTGCCTTTCTTTACGTGGATGTCAAACTTTCGGATTTGAAATTAGTTCGAACATATTTTCGATAAGCTAGAAAGACTAAAATTTATTTAATCATGCTTGAACTGCTCGACTATTTAAAATTTCCTAGCATTGCTAAAAATATATTAATAATTGTAAAGCGTAACCTCTTTAATCAAACATCGTTTTTTTGGCTCCAATAATGCTCTTGTTCCAGAGCTTCCTTCAGTGAAAAGATGTAATCTAAGTCCTCGAGTGCGCATCTTGTCTCGAATAATATCAGCTTTTTCCAAGTACAAGTTATTATGATAACAAACCTATTTAAAAAAAATATATATATTAAAAATATATCAATACGTTCAGTTTATTTTAAAGAACGACAAAGAATCCTCCAAGTTTAGAAGCATAATTACAAGTGGCAAAGGTGGCGGTGGTGTTTTTGATCCATGTTCTTCGCCGCTACCACCGGCTGGCATGTTTCCAATGTAAATCGCTGTTTTCGCGACTAAAGGAGAAGTCCCGTTTGGAAATTGCAATGAGCCTAATCCATGAGCGTATCCAGGTTGGAATTTTGAATCGATTGGAAAGTAAAATGACAATCCTCGAAAATTTAGTACAAATACCTACAATATATTATTATAATTATATTTTACATATACCGCACATATCACATACACTTATAAATAATAATTATTAAATTACTACTATTAATCATTAATCTACATATTAGTGATTTTAAATTTTAAACATAACTGTATACCTGCTTTTCACTGTCATAAACACCAGGATGAGTTGCGCCAAATGAATGTTCTATCTGTTCGATAGAAGGTAATACCTCCGGCGAATTGAACGGCAAGCCACAATATTTCAATTTTACTAATTTCATATTGTAAATTTCAATTATCTTCAGCCTTTGTACAACAGGATCGAATATAAGCCGAATACCATCGTGTGGTAAATTTATAACTAGATCCACATCCAATGGATTCTGCAAACATAAATGTTTAATATATTATTTTAAAGAAATAAAAATGTATTATTTCAACAAAGATGATGGCAAAAAAGATTCAATGATTCAAAAAAGGTATAGCAATTGCACACCATCAAAATTTTAAGAAAATCAAAGAAAAACATGTCAAAAATAACAACTTTGTTACTAATAACCAGATATTATATATACCAATATATAACATTGTAAATCTGGTTATTAGTAACAAAGTTGTTGTTTTTGACATGTTTTTCTTTGATTTTCTTAAAATTTTGATGGTGTGCAATTGCTATACCTTTTTTGACATCCATTGGATGTGTGATATTGTTTATATATATATATACAAACAATATATAAAATTTTCTTTAATAAATATTATGCTATCTTGAACTACTGACCATAAATCATTTTCATGTGATACACTAATGTAATCACTCACACGACTATATAGTCTATTTTAGTATATTCACAATAAATATTATCCAAAAATCCTGGAAAAGCATGAACGAACTAAACAAAACATCTGTCAAAAGTATGTATTAGGATAACATTTTAATCATAAATCTCAAGCATAATATTTACTTTTTGAACCAATTTAGAAAAGTTGTAAGAAAATAAAATTAAATAAATTTTGAAACAAAAAAATTAGTGTTTTAAAATAGAATAAACAAAACTGCAAAAACAAATTTTTTTGGAATAGTTAGCAGTTACTAACATTTAAAAATATGATAAGATTAGCTATTTTTAACATATTTTAAAATTTTTGCAGAACATTGAGTTAATATATATTGGATTGTGTAATAATTTCAGATTTTTTCAATAAATCTATTTTTTTGTCAGGTAAAGCATAATTTGGTTAACACATAAATTAAATATTTGTTTGTCAAAGTTGTTTTAAAGTTTTGCCCATATTACAATTTTTTAAGCATGCTGTATAAAAAATAACATCACTTCTCTATTAGAAAATTCAAAATTACTTATTACACAAACCAATACTTTTAGAGACTTCAGATTCAGCATATAAAAACTATGAAAAGTTGCTCTTTTTTCCTAAACAACAAACCATGCAGTGTAATTAAAAATTTATATCTATTATAAATATGTATAGATTTGTATATTAAGTGCACTTACACTGTCGCTATAAAGTACTTGTACTCCTCTTATAACGCCAACTTGGGATTGTATTATCGATACCGATTGAGAAAAATGCATACCTGCAATATAAGTTTTTGATTAAAAATTTTGATAATTTTTAAATAAACCAACATTTGTATGAATAAACAAGCAAATAACAATAAATATTAATAATAATTTAGATTTTTTTCAATGTTTGTTTACTCTAAAGCAAATAACATAAAAAAGTATACTTAAATAGTATGATGTAAAAAATATAAATAAGACAATTTACAAGCATGTAATATTTGCTATAAAATATAGTCCATATAAATTCACAAATCAACTTTGTGAGAATATAAGTAATTTATTTTGTTGTGAATTTATTGTGAACTATTTACTTACAATTTTAATGCTTATAAACTATAATTGTTTATAAACTATTTGTAATATTTATTCTTCAAGGATCTTCGAATAATAATGATAAGCATACAAGAAAATATGAACAAATTAAATAAATATTACAGGTTAATTTGTACGTATAATTTAGTTGATTAATAGAACAAATTGTTTGTGTTTCTTTTAATTTTAAACGTTGATTTGAAGACTATGTTAACTGAACATTCTATTTTTATATGTTTATTGCAATGTATATATTTTTTTTACTTATATATGCTTGCTATATAAATGGAAAAAGTATGGAAACTATGGAAGTATAAAAAAAAACACGTTAAAGGATTACTGTATCAAGCACTATGTTTAAATTGATAAATAGAACGATATAAAACTGGACGAATCATACTACTATATATTACTAATAAAACAAAGTTGTATGTATTAACAAACTGCGATCGAATATACGATCGCTCATACTTTATCAACTCATACGATTTAATTCGATGAAACGAAATTTGACAGAGAAACATTGTGCGAGTTATGCAAATCATAATAATACACTACTTTTGTTCACGCTTGCATTTCGTCACCTACCTAAAATAAATTCCCATTGCTCGCATCCGAGAGATCTTTCTGGCACCACCTCGAGTTCCAGCATTCTACTTGATTTATTTATTTGCTTTATTTAAACAGTGAAACGAACAAATATACGACGCGCGAAGCGATACAAATTACCATCAAAACTGCGTCGTTCCTTTGTCTGCTAACGTATCGCTCAATTATCAATCACTAGATAGCCATATTGTAGTCGCATCCCAAACAACCTCTTTCACTATTTCGCGACTTCTATATCTTCTATAATTTCTATGGTTGGTAAACTGTCACCGAACAGCTGATACATATCATGAAATATGAGACACGAAGAGAAACTTTTTATAAAGCAGTAATGATGGCTGCATTCCGATATTTACTTTCTGTATTGGAATGGTATAGTGTACGTAATGTGGACTATAGATTTTAGTACTGGCAGCATTGATAGTGAATATCGTACTAAACTATATATATATTGGAATGGGCACTGAATTGATTGGCTGCGTTCCAAAAAGTGCATATGCGCGCATGTATCTACAGTATACGTAACGTTCCTGACGTATACTGTATACATGCGCGCATATGCGCTTTACGAACGTATGGAACGCAACCTTTGGGCCACCGCACATGTACGTCCATAACGCGTTACGTTGCGCTAAGTACTGACCGTAAACGTAGAGTCCGTAATTAACATTAAACTTTATTCAACGCACAGAGAAAATCGTAACGTAAACGTGTATAAAGCCCGCGGCACACGGTACTATTTTCTCTGCTGAATTGCTAATTAGATGTGCGTACTTACCATAGATATATTACAGCGCTCGGAATTAGTTGCACATTTCGGGCCGATTTCCGAGACGACGCCTCCTGTTCCCCCACTACCGCCCGGCCGCTAACGGCCGAGCCGCCGATAGCTCTGGCTCAGGAGCGTTTTATATTAGAAATAGGCTGGATTGTTTAGGCATCTTTCAGGAAAGCGTAACAATTTCTTCACTACATAAATAATGTTTATTTTTATTAATACGTAATATATATATATTTAATTATTAATAAAAATAAACATTATTTATGTAACAAAGAAAATATTACTATTTTCTGAGAAGTGCTTCAACAACCCAGCCTATTTCTTATATAAAACGCTTCTGCGCCAGAGCTATCGGCGGCTCGGCCGCCAGCAGCCAGGCGGTAGTGGGGGAACAGGAGGCGTCGTCTCAGAAATCGGTTCGAAATGTGCAACTAATTCCGAGCGCTGATATATTACATATAGATAGAGCTTTGTACCATTTTTGCTATAATGCAACACCTGCCAAGATAATGACGGTATTTCCTCCTTCGCACATGCGCATTCGTATATTTATCTCGGCGGATACAGCACTTTTACATAAAATTAGGTTATATCCTTGGCTGTCATGGGGTGTTTACGATAATTCAAGTTCGAGTTAGTTTCACTAATAGCGTTTTCGAGTAAACGGGGTTTGAACGACCCAAGATTGGTTAATGACGTCATTGCAACCTCTCCACCAATGAAAGACTTGCATTCATAGTAAAATAGTGATTGATCAACCCTAGATCGTTCAAACCCCGTTTACTCGAAAACGCTATAAGGCACTAGATATGTAGGTATTCTCATCCGCCATTTTGGTTCCTATTAGATGGAGAATTATAGCGTATACAGGGTGACACTTAAAGACTGCCCACTAAGGGTGCGTTCCACTTAACGCCCGCAACGTTCCTAGAATCATTTTATCCTCGTTTAACTTTCGATGAAAAACAAGGATAAAATGATCTTAGGAGCGTTGCGGGCGTTAAGTGGAACGCACCCTAAGTACATAGCGTTATTCCTTGCCAAAAAATGAGTCGAAAAAAGTCCTGAATCATTTTTAATAATTGACGTGTTACACATGTACGCTATACTATACTATATACGCTATAATTCTCCATCTAGTAGGAACCAAAATGGCGGATGAGAATACCTACATATCTAGTGCCTTAGTTTCACTAGGACCGAAAAATGAGATAGACATAACCATCTAGAATCTTTATGATTTATGACAACTCGACGCTGTCTTGTATTGCTTGAGTTAAATTAATTGAATTTGTTGAGTTTATAGAGCAAATTTTATTGTAATAAAAAAATGTCAACTGCAAATTAGTCTATGAAAGAAACAAATAATGTTGGTATGTATGTTGGTATACCTCTTTAATAGATATAATTATATATATATGTATATAATTATATTTATTAAACTCAACAAATTCAATGAATTTAACTCAAGCAATACAAGACAGCGTCGAGTTGTCATGAATCATAAAGGTTCTAGATGGTTATGTATATCTCATTGTCGGTCCTAGTGAAACTAACTCGAACTTGAATTATCGTAAACACCCATGGATAAATACTTCTGTTTTCTGAAGATAAATGCGTGATTGCACATGCGCGAGGGAGGAAAAGATAATTTTATCTTGGCAGGCGTAAAATTCACAAAGCTCTATCTATATGTAATATATCTATGGTACTTACTATCGTGTGGGTAGCAGTGCTGGCAGTGCTACTGGCTAGGGATATTCGATTCTGATTCGATCTTTTAGAAAATCAATCTTTTCGAAGAAAAAGATCGATCTTTAAATCAATCCTTAAAAGTTCTATTTTAAGACAAATCGTTTATTTTATGGCTGGTTTATGCTTCGGTCTTAATCTTAATCTTAGTCTTAAGCTGGTTCTACAATAAGTTGCAAATGCCCCGTCACCGGTCGCGAAGGATGGCAACTACTAATTGGAAAGCGCTATTTCTAGTTATTTTTAGTAAGACGGAGCATTCGCGACTGGCGACGGAGTATTTGCAACTTATTGTAGAACCGGCCTTAGTCTTAACTTAATCTTAAGGACTCGTTTATGCTTCCCTGGAAATTCGGACTACGCATGTGCAAATGTAACAAAACCTAACCACTAATTTATTTTTATAATTTGGATTTTTTTTATTCCAAACAACATCGAATTGTTGGACACATTCAATTAAATCAGCATCACTCATTTTCGTATTTTACAAAAATCGAAAACCATTATTTCGCGCGGTTTCGTGCTGCGTCGGACGTCAGACTTACCTCATTGGCCCGGCCTTAGGACATTAGGGACTAAAGTTAAAAGATGGGATCTTTCCAAGATTAAGATTAAGACTAATAGCGTTTTCGATTATACAGGATTTGAACGACCCAGGGTTGGTTAATGACGTCATTGCAACCTCTCCACCAATGAAAGACTTGCATTTATAGTAAAATAGTGATTGATCAACCCTGGGTCGTTCAAATCCTGTATAATCGAAAACGCTATAAGATTAAGACTAGGGAAGTATAAACGCCCTTATGGCATTCTACGTTATCAACTCTTAAGATTAAGATTAAGACCGAAGCATAAACCGGTCATAAATCTGCTTCTCCGATAGGTATAAATCGTTTAGTGTAAAATCTACACCAATCAAAGAAGCTGATTTAATATTTGGTACGTGTACTAAACAATCGGTATAAACCAAAGAGAAGACTGAGAGTGGACCACAGATATCTATATTATAACTAGATCGCTAACTTGCTTTAAATACATAGCCCCAAAATCTATGTACTAAACTTTCGCGCATGCGTAACATTGGTAGACAGCGTAGACAGTAATCATTGGTTGATGTTATGTATAATCTGTACACATATAAGTATGAAACTTGTATATATAATATTATAATAAAATTTTGAAGTAATATGCAACTTTTCTCATCTTTTAAGTAAAAAATTAGCTCCTAAAAATAAAATAATGTAAAAAATATTCTTAAAATATGCAGTATATTGAAAAACAGACAAAATCAAAAATGTTTATAGTAAAGATATATAATTTTTAAGATAAAAAGTTAAATATTTAAAACAATTATTTTAGCTATATTTAGTTAGCAATGTTTACACAATTATAAAGTAATAATGCAATTTTGAAAGAAATTTAATAAAGATTTAATATTTTTATATAAAAAAAAAACATTTGTTAAAAAAAAACAATATATATTTTAATAAAAAATAAATAAATAAATATACATATATATATATATATATACACTCACCCGAAAAAAAAGCGGTACACTGAAAATGTGGGAAAAATTCATCAAATTTCAACTGACGATAACTTCGTAAATAATAAAGATAGAAAGTTCTATAAAATATGGAAATGAAGCTAAAAATCTCTACTTTAAGAATCAATTTATTTCAATGTTGCAAAATAAATTTATTGAAAATGGCGGATGACAAAGCGCGAGCATGCAAAATTGAAAAATAATGGTTCGAGTTTGCGACGGTGCACGGTATAAACAAAAAATTGTAGCTTATTGGGATCAAAAGCGTACGAAAGTACAGAGTCTCCTCTTTAAAATGCTTTTTTATGCATCTTGATACGATGATTTTTCGCCGAGAGATTCGCATTTGAAGAAAAAGGCAGATTCTTACTTCAAATGCGAATCTCTCGGCGAAAAATCATCGTATCAAGATGCATAAAAAAGCATTTTAAAGAGGAGACTCTGTACTTTCGTACGCTTTTGATCCCAATAAGCTACAATTTTTTGTTTATACCGTGCACCGTCGCAAACTCGAACCATTATTTTTCAATTTCGCATGCTTTTGCTTTGTCATCCGCCATTTTGGAGAAAGTTATCACACATTATTGCGTTATGAATTTTCGAACACTAGACATCCAAACTTTTAAAATGGTTTTTAAAAAATCCTGCTAGCTGTATTACGTGCCGAGATATTCAATTTTGAACCAGACCGAATTGCAAGAATAAGAATTCTGTGGTTATCAGCTCCGCGGTATTTTAAAACTCCATACTCTCCTTACGGTTATAAGTGTCAATTCTGCTCTTGGCGTTACCCAGGATCAACGGCGTGGACGTGGCAGAAATCTGATCCCGTGTGCACATGTAGGCACGTGTGTATGTATGTGTGTGTGTGTGTTGTGCGTGCGTGTGCCGTGCGTCCGTGCGCGTGCGTGCGTGCGTGCGTGCGCGTGCATGCGTGTGTGTGCACGTGCACCATTGGGATAAGGACCTCATGGCTCGTTAGATCCACGATATTTTACGACTCCAAACCCTCCCGGTGGTGCGTGTACAATTGTGTGTGCGCGCGCGTATATTAATAATGGGTATGACCTCCTCGTGCGCGTATTACCTCATTCATGCGACGAGGCATACTTCTTATTAGTGTTCTAATTTCAGTCTGCGTAATGTCATTCCACTCTATTTCAAGAACTCTTCGAAGTTCTGGCAATGACTGAGGAGCAGGTATATGATTTCGTACTTTTCTGTTAATATTGTCCCATAGGTGTTCAATAGGATTTAAATCTGGACTCATTGCTGGCCATTCGAGTCGATTTATGCCAACTTCATCGCAGAAATCAAGCACTTTTCTCGCAACGTGCGGTCGAGCATTGTCTTGCATAAACAAAAAGTCCTCTTCGATGAAGTGCGCATACGGAACAACGTACGGTATGAGTACGTCTTCCACGTATACATCTGCGTTCATGTTTGCGTCAAAAAAGTGGAGATCTGTGTGAGCATTCGCAGAAATTCCTGCCCAAACCATTACAGAGCCACCATTGTAGCTAGGCCTCTCACTTACAGTACAGTCTGCAAATCGTTCTCCAACGCGACGGTATACTCGTTCTCGTCCGTCTGAAGAATACAGACAAAAACGAGATTCGTCGCTAAAAAGAACGGTACTCCATTCTGCATATGTCCAGCCTGCATGCTCGACAGCAAAATTGAGTCGAGTTACGCGATGGCGACGCATAAGCGAAGGTACATTTGCTGGCCTGCGCGGAAAAAGACCGTGTTCCGCTAATCTGTTTTGAATAGTGTCAACGGATACATTACATTCGCGGACATCTCTTAAATTGTTTCGAATTTGAACAGCCGTTCGATGTCTGTCTCTTAATGAATTTAAAACAATAAATCGGTCATCGTTTTCATTCGTACAACGAGGACGTCCCGAACCAGGTCTTCTTTGGACAGAATTAGTCTCCAAGTACCTAGCATAAGCACGTTGCACGGTTGACACTGATAAATCAAGTGCCTCAGCAACGTACCTTCGACTTCTCCCATCTTCAATTAACGCTACAACTTGAGCAGCTTTTTCAGGACTTATCGTCGCCATAATTGACCAATAATTTCAATGCGAAAAGATTAATTATTGTTTACTTTGACGAAGTCGTACGAATAAGTAACGCGTCTCGAAAGAAAAAGATCAAGAGAAATCAAGCACTCTTCTCGCAATGTGCGGTCGAGCATAAACAAAAAGTCAGGGCGGAGAAATCACAAAAGATCTGCAGACATCTCCTTCGGATGCAAAACAATTGATTGAAAAATAATGGTTCGAGTTTGCGACGGTGCACGGTATAAACAAAAAATTGTAGCTTATTGGGATCAAAAGCGTACGAAAGTACAGAGTCTCCTCTTTAAAATGCTTTTTTATGCATCTCGATACGATGATTTTTCGCTGAGAGATTCGCATTTGAAGTAAGAATCTGCCTTTTTCTTCAAATGCGAATCTCTCGGCGAAAAATCATCGTATCGAGATGCATAAAAAAGCATTTTAAAGAGGAGACTCTGTACTTTCGTACGCTTTTGATCCCAATAAGCTACAATTTTTTGTTTATACCGTGCACCGTCGCAAACTCGAACCATTATTTTTCAATTTTGCATGCTCGCGCTTTGTCATCCGCCATTTTCAATAAATTTATTTTGCAACATTGAAATAAATTGATTCTTAAAGTAGAGATTTTTAGCTTCATTTCCATATTTTATAGAACTTTCTATCTTTATTATTTACGAAGTTATCGTCAGTTGAAATTTGATGAATTTTTCCCACATTTTCAGTGTACCGCTTTTTTTTCGGGTGAGTGTATATATATATTAGTATACACACACAAATATAGCAAACTTATTTAACAGTAGGCACACAAGACAGGATATAGGTATAATATATTGAACAGGATATATGTTATGTATAACATTCATCTCTAATTATATAATAAACTCTAGGTATAATTAAGATAAAATCGAGTCCTGGAAATCCGAACGGCGAGTACGCTGCCTGATGGTGCTCAGCGCTCACGAAGCTATCATTGCTGGCGTCGCATGTTTTCTTATAAAATGCATATTTCCGCAAATTTTCAATGAATCGATCTGAAAATTTCCAGAAATCTTCCTTCAGTGGTGAGGAACAAATGTATCACTGGAAGTTGTTCCAAATTTCAAGTTCCCTCGATACTTTTTGTCGGCGAAACTAAAAAAACGTGGTTACCGATTGGCCTCAATTTGCAATTAATTATTATTAAACAATAGGCGATTTTCAGCTTCTTTATTGTTTTGTAGGCATCGCTAGACTATACTGCATGCGTATATCAAATTTCAAACAATTTCAATAAAATTTGGCCAAATTACGACGATTTATATCTTAAAATCTTATTGAATTTGGGGATAAAAATTTTTCAGTTTTTTATTTTTATTATTAAAAATAAGCATCGAACAAAAAAACTGCAAATAGAAAAAAGTTCCGTCTTGTCGATCTCTACAAGCCTATATTAAAGAAAATTAATGTTGCGACTTTCAAAATTTTCATGCTCTGAGACATTTGGACAATACTTTTACAGGATTTCAAGCGCTGGGCGAATTCTTTGATCCGGGCCGTCAATTCTATCTATCTGTTACGCTCGGTCGACCCGCTGAACTTATTTTTAGCCGAGCGCGCGTCACACAGGTACAGCGTTTCGTGTGTGCGTGAGATATGCTTGGGCTCGAAATCCCGCTGATCTTATCCGCACGCGCTTATATTGTACTTTATTTAACTATTCTTTAATGTTTTTTTTATAAACTTTTTATATCAAAAAGTTTAATTTTTTGTGAAATCTTTACATATTCAGCAAGCACTAAAATACATATTGATGCGCGAAAGATGCCGAGATCACCTCTCTATTGGGCAATATATAATTACCAGGAAAATATCAGAATAACAAAAGTCTTAATTTATTTTATCCATAAATTCGTAATACGTTCTTTAACCTATTAAAAATCAAATATCAAATAACTTTGCTCCACAAGATATCAAAACTCGAATTAAGAGTATCATTTTTAAATCATTTTGTAAACAAATTTAAGATTGCTACTTTTACTTATACATTCGACAGCAAAATTAAAGTATCACTCATTCTGCTCTCTAAAAATAGGCAAATTTCGAAAAAGTGTAACTTTGTCAAAAATGATCATAATGAAATATTCCATATTCAAATTTTAAATTTGAAATCTTTACTTTTCAGATTGGTACTTTATTAAACAAGTTACTGATTTTTTACGAAACTATACGGATACAAATAAACAATGCAAAATGCGTTAAATTTCAAAATTTTTGTATGAACTTTGCAAAGTTCCATGACATAAATTAAAAATCGCACACAAATGCGGTTTATAGCTTTTGAAAGTGTTAATATTGAAGCAAAAATGATTTTTTTTACTTTAACATTGATTAATTTGTTGAAAAAATTGCACAACGTTCAAACGAATAAATTAAAGGTAAAGATTTACGCTTTCAAATAATGTAAACCGCATTTGTATGCGATTTATAAATCACGCATTGGAACTTCTCAAAGTAAAAAATTTTAAAATTTGACGCATCTCTATTTATATTTAATGTAGCTTTGTAAAAAATCAGTAAGTCATTTACTAAAATACCGATCAAAAGTAAAGCTTTCAAGTTGTAAAATGCTTCTCAGAACATTTTATTATGCCTACTTTTGACGAAGTTATAAATTCTCTTGAAATTTGGAGGGCAGAACGGGTGATGCTTTAATTTTGCTGTTAAATGTGTATACATCAACACATTATCATTGGATATATTTATATCATTTAAAGAAACATTTCTTATTTTTATAAACATGATTTCAAAAATATACAAAAGTATGCTTTTAAAAAATAACTTATAAACAAAACTTACCACTGTTGCGTATCCATAATTTTTGTCTTGCATCTTGCTTTGATGGAAATCTAAATAAATGTGAACCTGTAGTATATCGTCCATTACGACAGTTTTTATAAGCACATTTATCATAAATTGTTTCCATTGTCCACTGATTATTTATTATACTTTATTTAATAAATGTTAAATATGTTTCATAAACTTTTTAAATATAAAACTAAAAAACTATATAAATTAAAGGATAAAGTTCCGATTAGCGGAACCCTTCGATTTTTTTGAAACTGCACTATTTTTTGTATTTTTGCACGTTGATTACAAATATGATAATGAAAATCGCCGACAAGGTCATTTTCAAGGTCAAAGCATTAAAAAACTAAAAAAATATTACTTTTTTAACATTATTTCAATAAATATTGACGTAACAAACAAATGTTTCAAATAAAAGTTGTAGTTCTTGTAAAAATACATTATTTATGTTCTATGCATTTTTTGTGTAAAACTGATAATTTTCGAGAAAATTGACGTTAAAGATTAAAAACTTTGGTAAACAGGTAGGCCTTAGCTTGCATGCGCATGCCGTTCAAGAATATAGCGGCGTGTGTGTGTATACAATTTATGTATATTTATTAAATCTTTGCCTTGCTAAAAATCTAATGAGTCTACAATATACTAAAAATATTAGATACTGAAAAGATTAGCAAGACCCCTACGCAAGGTGAAGAGCATATTGTGTTTGAAAGTTATTTTAAACTTCTATAATAGTGACTAGCCATGTAATAGGCGGAGGGAGAGGCAGAGCCCCTCCCCCCTGCACCCTCCTCCCCGCCTGCGCTTTCTGCCCCCTCGGGGGGGCTTCGCCCCCCTCAACCCTCCTTTTTTCGTCCCCCCGAACCCCTCCTACCTGTTTACCAAAGTTTTTAATCTTTAACGTCAATTTTCTAAAAAATTATCAGTTTTACAGAAAAAATGCATAGGACATAAATGATGTATTTTTACAAAAACTACAACTTTTATTTGAAACATTTTTTTGTTACATCAATATTTCTCGAAATAATCTCAAAAAAGTGATATTTTTTCACTTTTTCTGACCTTGTTTTGACCTTGAAAATGACCTAATCGGCAATTTTCATTATCATATTCGTAATCAGCGCGCCAAACTACATAAAATAGTGGAGTTTCAAAAAAATCGGAGGGTTCCGCTAATCGGAACTCCACCCAAATTAAATAACAATTAAACAGAAATAAAAGAAAATATAAAAACAATATTTTATAAAACGATAATATTGCAAAATGAGAAATGTGAAATGAAGTTGCACGGTAACACACAGACTTTCCGTTGCACACTGACTATGAGCGTAGCGTATTTATCTCAATTTTTACCGAGATGCTCGCTGTTTACTTGTTTTGCTAGGACAGTGCTCGGAATTTGTTGAACATTTCAGCCGATTTCCGCGGTATACTCCTTTTTTTGTTTCTATACCGCGCTTGCTGCAGTCGCTAGGGTCAACGCCGCCGAGCGTTAGGAGCGGCACTATTTAATTATGAGTGGATTCTTCTCCTTATTTATTAAAATTTTTAAAAATTTATTAAAATTTTAAAAAATTTGTTAAAATTTATTAAAAATAAATTTATTATTAAATTTATTAAGTGAAAATATTTCAATAGATTTCCACGTCACCCATGAGGTACTAATGCTGACGCGTTTTTTTAAAAGTGGTTTTTCCAGTAGATCCGCTCCACTAAAGATAAAAATGCGTCAGCATTAGTACCTCATGGATGATGTGGAAATCTATTGAAATATTTTCACTTAATAAATTTAATAATAAATTTATTTTTAATAAATTTTTAAAAATTTTAATAAATAGGGAGAAGAATCCACTCATAATTAAATAGTGCCGCTCCTAACGCTCGGCGGCGTTGACCCTAACGGCTGCAGCGAGCGCGGTGTGGAGAAGAAAGAAGGCGTATACCGCGGAAATCGGCAGAAATGTTCAACAAATTCCGAGAACTGTGTTAGGAGATTGTTTTATAAAACTATAATCTCTCTCAGGACTGTCGATGATATATATATACTGTAAGTCACAGAATTATTCGCTCAGTCGAGAATGCAACAAAGATGAATGAAATAATGAGACAACAAAGGACTTTTTGAAATTTTTTAATTTGGAAATACATAATTTACAGTTCAATATAACAGAATTGTAAAAAAATTTGGAACATTGTGGTTTATAATTACAGAAAAACAGGTTATAACAATTCTTTACACGTTTCCACGTCACAAAATTATTCGCTCATTTTGTAGAAATTATTATTTTAATAAAATTTATACTTAGTGGGATATCCTTTTTGTTTTATAGCTTCGGCAAGTCCTTTTGGCATCGATCCTACTATTTTTTTTCAAATAATCGCTGTTTATTTTTTGCCATTCCTTTTGTAATCTATTTTGCAACTCAGTTTTGCTTGTAATAGAATGTTTGCGAATTTTATCCGTAGTACTCTTCGAACTGTTTCGTGGGAAACTTCTTTTTTAGAGAAATTTTGAAGAAGTGAGTTTATTCGGGGAGCACTTATCTTCGAATTGTCTTTAACTTTCCTAACTACAAACGCTCTTCTGAGAAATTTAATAATTTCTTTCTACCACGGCCTGTTTTATTTTCTATTCGTCCTTCTTCTTCGTATCGTTTAATAACGTATCGCGCCGTCAAATAACTTTTACGAACAATACTTCCAATTTCTCTTAAAGATTTTCTATTTTTTCAATAAAAAATAATTAATTTCCTAACTTCAAGATTTGTTTTTTTGCTTTTTCTGCCCATGATAATGAATTATTGAAACGAGAAGTTATAAATGAAAATCGATGCTTACTGAATGCTTTTCTATGTTATACTGACTATCTTAAGCAACAATCAGAAACAAATACCCATCGAAGTTAGTAGACTGCATTTGTTTTAGTCGGTTCATAGCGTGAGCAAATAATTTTGTGACGTGAAATCGTGTATAGAATTGTTATGACCTGCTTTTCTGTAATTATAAACCACAATGTTTCAAATTTTTTTTACGATTCTGTTATATTGAACTGTAAATTATGAATTTCCAAATTAAAAAATTTCAAAAAGTCCTTTGTTGTCTCATTATTTCATTCATTTTTGTTGCATATTTTTATCAATCTTTTATAAATAACATTTTTAAAATAATTTTTGACAATATCTGATTTATAAAGGATTGGTAAGTACGCAATTTTTAAAAAGAGCAATTTTTAGGGTAGTCATATTTTAAAAAATAAACAAATATTTGATCCGACCAATATAGTTTCAAGTTTTATGACACGGTTTTTTTCAATTGATATACAATATTTGTTTTAGAAAAAATTAAAGTCTTCCAGAACAAGCACACAAAATTTTGTGTATGTGTAGTGTTAAGAATATAGAATTAAATTTTAAAACTTAATTGTTAAATGAAACTTTGTGCAGTGCACACTTGCTTGCGGCGGTTCATGACTATAGTCCTCTCAAATTATAAATAAAAAGATTATTTTTACTGTCTAGCTTGCATTTGTGTTTAATATGTATTTTTACATCTATTATAGTTTACGTGTAAACGCCCAGCCCTGGCTTTTAATATTCAAAATAAGTTATTGGTCATTACTGTATGAAATATCTATAAGAGTTTATCATCTTTTTAAATATTAACAAAAATGCAATACTTTATTTACACACACGCACGCACACACACACACACACACACACACGAAATTATAGAAGTAATTTATTAAAATAATTTAAATGTACATTTTCAAATTACACAGGTTATTGAAAATAACTGATCTTTTGCTAAATAAACTGTAAATGCAAAAATAAATGCTACAATACATGTATTTACAATACGTGTGTATTTATATTTTAAATCTGATTGATATACATAATCATGTTTTACAAGTATGCATTACCTACACTTTGTAGATATAGCACATATCGGAACCAAAAAGTCGTGGACATAGCACGGAAGAGACCCAAAAGATCGTGGACATTACCTACGGAATTCGTGGACATTGGCTACGTAGTTCAATGTGCACGTTTTGTGCACATAGAGGCGCTAGCCCACAGAACACGAAAAATGCGGGCATGTCCACTCTCATAGCGTTTTCGATTATACAGGATTTGAACGACCCAAGATTGGTTAATGACGTCATTGCAACCTCTCCACCAATGAAAGACTTGCATTTATAGTAAAATAGTGATTGATCAACCCTAGATCGTTCAAACCCCGTTTATTCGAAAACGCTATCAGTCTTCTCTCTGCTATCTACACTTTTTGCTGCCATTTTGGCTCCAATGTATCTTATGGATTGCGGTACTTTGTTATCTAGTGACTTTAGATCTTGGCTCTGTCCGGCAGGCAAAATCGCATGAACCAATCCGCGCCCCCGAGCGTACCAGTATCGATCGATTATCGAATAGATTCGCGACGCATCTACGAACGCGCCCGCCGACCGGCGCTCCGTCGCACCGACTCGCTCTTACGCGCTTGCGCTAACACCACGCCGCTCGCACAAGACGCTTCCCGTCAAATTTATACACGTAGAACATTTGTACGAATCATACGACACATTTATATCAATCACACATCACATCCACACGCTGTCATCTAAACATTATTTATTTATTGAATAAACAGATCATCTTTAAGACACGAGTTTTGACGTGCCTCCAACCGACCGAACCCGGATCCCGACGAGCTATATCATGCAACGAAAAGCTCACACGGTTTCACAGCTGAATTAACAATTATTTTTAACAGCAAACATACAAGTAAGATAGCGTAGTTAGTTTAATACATGCTGTAGTAAATGTACACACAGAGAAAATAATACACCTTAGATCAAGAAATTCAATTCAGAAGTTTTTCGTTTAAAAATGCATTGATAAAATTGAAGAACATAATTCAAGCTTACGATTATTATAAAAAATTACAAAAAAATAGGTGCTAAATAAGATGCATAGAAGAAAGTACGTATATCGACATTATACAGAAAAACGTTATACATTTTCTTTGTGATTTTTTCGTACAATCAGAATATGCAATTTGTTTTTTTTAATGATCTGTTTTATTTGTTTAAACAATAACTTTTGAAACAAATTATTTTTAAAAAATATTGTTTTTATTAAAATTAGTTACTTAGTATGTTATGTTAGTAAGTTATGTTAGTAGTTATGTTAGTAAGATCCAGTGCAATATACGGAGAGTACTTTGTTATTGGATTTTTATAAATAGCTTGTATTTACTTGAATCTAGCATTCAAGATGCTGCAGATTAGCGAAAACCAATGCATTTGCAAACCAATGCAGTACAAACAAACAACTGACCTTGATTTTGTTTCTGAGACGTTCTATGTATGTAGTGAGTATGTAGTGAGTAAACATAAGTTCAGGTCACATGGTGCATCTCTTAAAAAAAATAATTTTATAAAGGTATAAATGAGTAACAGTTAATTTAAAAGTAAATTATTACTTTCTTGTCTCAAACATAAGCATATAAAATTTAAGAAAATAAAAATGAGGAAGTCTGTACATGTGCACATACATACATGCCCATATATAAGTGCGACAAACACACACTCAGCACACACAGGCACACACAGTCACACACACACACACGCACGCACAAAATATATGCAATAGAAAAACATTTTACATTAATTTCCTTCAATGTACTGTGCTTATGTATGAGATAAGAAAGTAACAATTTGCTTTTAAATCTACTGTTATTTATGGACTTTACGAACATGTGTAACAAAGTATTTAAAAACGTGTAAGAAATTTATTATTATTGTCAAACTCCGGGAATAATAAAATAAAATAATGAAATTTCTTACACATTTTGAAACATAGTTAATACAACCAATTTTTGTAAACGATCTGTAAACGAATATTAAAATTTACATCTTTATTTTGTGATGACTGACATTTTAAAATACATATAAGCATATATGTACATACACATATTAAAGTAAATACGTATTTACCGTTTTGACTATCCTGTTTGGTACCTATTCGGTGCAACCTTAGTACTATTAGTCCTGCCAGCCAGTCGCAGTCTCGTTTGAAAACTTAGCTTTTTCTTTCGAGCATCCATCCTCAAGACCAATATATGACATTCAAATTATATACAACGTATGTAATACTTTGGTACAAAATAACATAACTGCAGCATATTCAAATACATTCATAAAGACAGATAGAAAAACTTAAACTACTATAAACTACTATAACTTAAATCCTAATATACCTAGCTATACCTAGCTAGTCTCGCCATAAATTCTGTCAGTAGTTTAAACGGATAGAACAAAAAAACAACAACAGATAGACCAAAGTTATACATATATTCTGAAAATGGAGGAAAAAAGCTACAAAACCATATATTTTTTATTCGAAATGTCCGCCTTTGTTCCGCACATATTTGCGTAAACGTTGGGGCTACTCATCGATCGATTTACGCACGATCTCCAGAGAAATCTTCTCAGCTGCTGACACAATAGAACGTCTGAGCGACTCCAAATTGCGGTGAGGCTTCTTGCAAGCCATTTTCTCCAAAACGCACCACAGCTTATAATCCAGCGGGTTAAGATCCGGACTCCTGGACGGCCAATCGGAAGCTTTGATAAAGCTCGAAAGATTGTTCTCCAGCCATGCCTGCGTCATTTTCGCCTTGTGCGCGGGGGCTGAGTCCTGCTGGAAGGTCCAAGGCTGACTATCAAACAAAGTGTCACTAAGAGGTGTCACTTAACAACAGTCTCGAGTACCGTATCTTGGTACAATTTAGCGGATGTCTTGACTCCAGTTTCGCAAAAATGAATGGGTATAACGCCGTGATATGATACGCCCCACCATACCATCAATGAAACGGGATGATAACCGCGCTGAACACGTGGGGCTTTCTCACGTGTTTCTCTGGCATTATGAGCGTAAACACGATCATTTTGTTTATTAAAAGTTTCTTTAATAGTGAAGATTTTTTCATCAGTAAACAAAATGTTGCGGTAGCGTTCTTTTCCGTAAACTTTCAACAACTCCTTCGCTCGAACTCTTATTTCCTTCAACTTATTTGTTAACAAATGTTCAGTGGCTCTTTTAAAAGCACCAAGTTTTATTTCCTCTCTGATAATACGAGAAGTAGTCCGAGCCGGAATATTCATCTCGCGAGATAAAATTTTTTGTTTCCGTAAGGGCTTGCGCTGGATTTATACACGCACAGCATTGATTGCATTTGTTGTCCGCACAACACGAAGACGGCCTGCCCGCGGCCGATCAACTGTACCGCCCATTTTCTTGAACCTTCTAATAGTGCGAAAAATAAATCGTTCGGAAATATTCAGCGGTTGGAGAGTATTAAAAATATCGCGAGCACTCTTGGGGAAGATAAAAGTGTGGGGATACGGTGCAGCGCGAGAACAGTGATGAGATTCTCGTACACACCCCACTCCATGTTATCATTGTACACAAAGTAAACATACTGAGCGAAGTTGGCTCTAGCGGTTGCTTACTACATCGTACACACAACTCCTGCAGTATGGCCACATTGTGACGACCAAAATTCACGCGTTATTGAGCGTTGTAATATTACTGACAGAATTTATGGCGAGACTAGGTATAGTATACGCAATTTAACTGCAGCTTTACTTACTAACAAACGACAATATAAAAAAAGCTTGAGTTATTAGTATAAGAGCTACGGAAACTAAAATATGAACTTGATAAAAGTAATGACTATAGAAAAACAAAAACGATATATTTTCCAACAATAGGCACATCATCCTCAATAATACTGGAATCTGAACCTTCATCATTGTCGACTGCCCAGCATGGCATCAAGTAGCATTTGGCCTTGACATTATTAATAGACACTACACTAAAATCGGTATTCAATGCAGAACATTTATAAATACCGATTGATGAAGACGGAACACCGACATTATAAAAATCTTCAACAATTTTAAATTTAATTATCACTAAATAATGTAAATTATTACTTTGAAAAATATTGCGTACAATGCAAACTGACGAATCGCGAAAAATACAACATCTATCGCCCAAGGAATCTACGCCTAAAAACATACTTCTAATCTGCAGCTTCTTATATTGAGAATCATCCAATGAAAATCCCAGAGGCAGAGAGCCTTCATGGTACCTACCAAAAACTTTTATTATATCAGCACCAGTTGGAGGTTTTAGTTTCTTTCTTTTTTCCTTTTCCGCTTGCCTATAGACAAGTTGTTGTAAAGGGCGGTGCGGTTTCCTAATGTTTCTTAAAAAAGGATATATTATTTTCATAAGAAAAAACTAAAAAAGAGTCAAGAGGACCTAAACGTTCAACATCTTTTACTAAATGCAGTAAAGCGTGAACATTGTAGGACAAGAAAGTATGTTTATAAAAGTAGGGGCACTTTTCTACGAACTTCTCAAGAGCAAGCTTTGCAAAAAGCAATATTATCGGCGAAGGTGAAGAATGGCACAGTGCACGTATCGCCACATGAAAAAGTAAGTAATGTATATAACCAGGTTTTTCCATAATGCCTTATAAAACAACTGGCTTAGTATACAAAGTAAACTGACGACCTTCGGTTGCTTTATAATCTTTGTAGTCAGCAAGTGGTCGTGACTTTCTGGAAAAATTTTATGGGCAATACCGTGCAATATGTTTGAGTTGTTTCAAAATCAAGTCTTGGTTTCGACCGAAAAATTTCATTTTTTTCCCTTACTTTCCAGTAATCCATGCAGTTAACAATTTTTTGGCAACACCTATACAAATCAAATGCATGTATTCGACAGGTACTTGCGAGACCATACCCATTGATAATCGAGATAGTGGACTCGGTCCCTTGTGATGATCTTCATCATCGGGAAGGCCCCGTTTGCCTACAAATTGATTGCCTACAGTATCGATTGCCGACATCTCGTTTGTCCACATTTTATTTGCACACAAAAATTATTGCCTACAGATCGATTGCCTACAAGCCGTTTTGCGCATAAATAAAAAATTAAAGGCCAAACGCTTGTTTGCACACACGACACTATTGCGCACAAATCACATTGCACACATAATATTATTGCCTACAGCACGATTACCTACAAGCTCTATTGCGCACAAATCAAAATTAAGAAACGAAAGTACGTTTGCTTACAAAAATTATTGCCTACAAGCTCTATTGCGCACAAATAAAAATGAAGAGACAAACGTACGTTTGCACACAAAATTTATTGCCTACAGTACAATTGCTTACAAGCTTTATTGCGCACAAATATAAAATTAAGCAAGGTCTATCCGCATCGCCCGGTGCTTTGGATGCAAAACTAGGTCTATAATTATACGGTTTCACATGGGTTTGCAACTTTCCGCACAAAGCAAGGTCTACCCCCATTGTCCGGTGCTTTGGATGCAAAACTAGGTCTATAATTATATGGCTCTACATAGGTTTGCAACTTTTCGCGCAAAGCAAAATCTACCTCCATCGCCCGGTGGAACCGTATAATTGTAGACCTAGTTTTGCATCCGAAGCACCGGGCGATGGGGGTAGATCTTGCTTTGTGCGGAAAGTTGCAAACCCATGTGAAACCATATAATTATAGACTTAATTTTGCATTGAAAACACCGGGCGATGCGGGTAGACCTTGCTTAATTTTTTATTTGTGCGCAATAAAGCTTGTAGGCAATAAATTTTGTGTGCAAACGTACGTTCGTCTCTTCATTTTTATTTGTGCGCAATAGAGCTTGTAGGCAATCGTACTGTAGGCAATAATTTTTGTGTGCAATGTGACTTGTGCGCAATACTGTAGTGTATACAAACAACCATTCGGCTTTTAATATTTTATTTGTGTGTAGTATAACTTGTAGGTAACCGATCTGTAGGCAATCATTTTTGTGTGCAAACGAAATGTGGACAAATGGGATGTCGGCAATCGGTACTGTAGGCAATCAATTTGTAGGCAAACGGGACCCTCCCTTCATCATCGAGTCGAGAATATTCATCGGTTCGTGGGCAATGATTTGTACCTACTAACACCATTTGACCATCACATCGAATACCGACAACTCTGCATTTAGAGCAGGGATTACTGGAAGTATGTCCAAAATGATTCAGTAACCATGAGCGTGCAGGTACATCTGCGATGAAAGCTCTTAGTACCACTGGGAATTGTTTCTGAAGAAATGAAACATCACCGCTGTCGATAACTTGAAGAACGTCATCGATAAACTCTTCGAGGAAAAGATCAATGTTACCTGGTTTTTTTGATCCTTTGTATACTCCTATAACTTCAGGTTTTGAATTAGCGATGTTAGCTGTATAACATTGAATCGGCCAAATTTGCATATTTCCCGAGTTATTCAACCTGGCACCATCAATACTCCAATCGACTTGCAGTACATCTGGAATCAAGTGCGGTGATGTTTTTTGTAGAATTCAAAGAAGACCTTTCTCAAATCCTACATGCAAATATTCTCCCGGATACATTTTACGCACAACGGCACCTCCACGTGGAGTGTTTAATAATGTTCGTGTATCTATTGGAAGATATGCGAGAGACGGCAATGTTCGCAATGTTTTCAAAATGATATTTCCTTGTGTATGTGTAAGATTTGCTTGTATAAAAGACGATGCAAGGGATTCTTGAAAAACATGCAAAGGATTAACGTCTGCAACTGTATTGTCATCACTTATGTTAACAGAAGAAACATTACTTTGGAGGCTGATAAAACTACCACTATTATCGACATCCATTTTATCAGCAGAAGAACAATGCTCACTGCGTTGCTCGCTGGCAACAGATATTTGATCGAGAGAATAGTGACATTGAGATGTTGAAGTTACACCTATACTACTGTCATTTGCATCTTCCATATTATCCGGTAGTGTGTTTCGATCCCTTTGATTGATCTGCCGTAACGAGCGTAATATGTTTGTACGTTGGAGTAATGACAATTTAAAAACCGGTTTCCGACCTTGCGAGGTTTTAAATTTTCGAGTTTGAAAGGGATTTATTTCAGCAATATTAAAACATGTAAGATTTAAAAAATTTCAATAAAACACTGCACGTATGTCAAAAGCAATAAATAATTTAAAAACTGGTACAATGAAGAACATAACTGAAAATCTTACACAAATTTAAATATGTAGAAATAATCTGAAACAAAGAAAAACCTGAAATGTATATGCTATATGTATTCATCGTAATTTTCAAATTTATAGTTTTATCGATTATCACACTGCACAATATTAACATGTAACGGAATTTTTATTTATAAGGAAGAAAGAGAATATCATACTATAAATAATAATAAATCCACGACTATCACATGCGATAAATTAAGAAGCCGGAAGTAAAATAAGCTACGTAATTATTAAAAGAAAATATATTATCTCTTAAAAGTTTTTTCAGACTGAATTATCGCATATATATATACATATATACAATATATATATTAAAAAACATCAGCAACTAGAAATTTTTTAAATTAATTTATACATGTATATTTATACTTTACAGCAATCTATGATATTTTTCTATGTACTTGGTGACAGACAATATTTTTTTATATATTTGGTCTCTTCCACGTAGCAAGCGGTCATTATCTGATGTCCTAATTATTAATCATGACGTCACAATCGATTATTTTGACGGCAAAATAAGAAATAAATCAGATAATGACCGCTTGCTTGGAATATTACTGACATGTATAATCTTATCCGTGTGGTAGACTTGCAAATGGCTGGGTAAAGTTTTAAATAATAAGCTTTAAATAAACTATAGCATGTTAGAAAAAAAGACGTAATATTTTTCCCAGATAGCACAGTAAATTCGCAAAATATTCTTCAAGTTTTCTTCTTTTTTTTTCTTTCTTATATATATATATATTAAAAAACATCACAGCAATTAGAAATTTTTTAAATTAATTTATATATATTTATACTTTACAGTATATTTATACTTTACAGTAATCTACGATATTTTTCTATGTACTTGGTGACAGACAATATTTTTTTATGTACTTGGTCTCTTCCAAGTAGCAAGCGGTCATTATCTGATGTTTTAATTATTAATCATGACGTCACAATCGGTTATTTTGACGGCAAAATAAGAAATAAATCAGATAATGACCGCTTGCTACTTGGAATATTACTGACATGTATAATCTTATCCGTGTGGTAGACTTGCAAATGGCTGGGTAAAGTTTTAAATAATAAGCTTTAAATAAACTATAGCATGTTAACAGTCTATTATATAAAAGTCATCTGTGTTTTTACATAATAATATAACTTTGATATTTAAAGCGAAATTGCAAACACTAATATCTCCAGTATTATAAGAAATTCTGACAAAGAAATATCTATTTCACAGTGATTCGATTGCGACGCATACAAATAGATACATCCTGCAACGACGAACTTCTTTTCACAGTAATTTTTTTCTCCAAAGGTTTATAAAAATATATTAATCATAATATACACAGTATGTTTGAAAAATAAAATGATTGGTGCTATATCAATTTAAACACTAATCGTATGTGTAAACACCTTTTATTTTATTCAAAATATCCCTTAGGAAAATTTATTTTAGACTGGCCTAAAGTTTATTAAAGTTTTGTTTAGTAACTTTAAAAAATTGAAAAGTTCTATTAAGTAACTTAAAAAATTTTTAAGTTTTGTTTAAGTTATTTCAGAGTTTTAAAAATATCCTTGAGTTTTTGCTTCTTTAGTTATTGAAAACATAAAGTTCATGAAAAGTATCTAAAAGTTTATGTGAAGTAACTTAATGGTGGTGTTTAGTAACATAAAGTTGGCGTAAAAGTAAATAAAAGTTTGTGTAAAATAATTTCAAGGCCTCCCTTAGGAAAATTTACTTTTTGAAACTTAAAAAAAATAATTTAAGAAAACTTTTTGATTTATTATAAAACTTTTTAAAAATTTTGAAGAGTAAATTTGAACACTTTAAAATAGGATTTACTCTTCAAAAACTTTGAAAAATTTCTTTAATAAATAAAAAAGTGCTCTTAAATTATTTTTTTAAAGTTTTATATAGTAAATTTTTCTAATATTAATATTAGTGAATACAAATGTGTAATGCAGAAGTAATAAACAAGGAAATAGAATTTGCAATTAACCTGCAGGTTAATTGCAAATTCTTTTTCCTTGTTTATTACTTTTGTATTACACATCTGTTTAATGCTAATAAATTTACAATGTGAGTAATTTGTGTTCCGCATTCAATTCTCTGAGCATTGCAGTATTTACAATTTTAAGTATTACATGATTTCAAGGACCAAAACTTAAGAAACTTTGAGACCTTGAAGTTACTTTACACAAACTTTTACTTACTTTTACACCAACTTTATGTTACTAAACACCATCATTAAGTTACTTCACATAAACTTTTAGATACTTTTCGTGTACTTTATGTCTTTAATAACTAAAAAAGCAAAAATTCAAAGATATTTTTGAAACTTTGAAATAACTTAATCAAAACTTAAAAATTTTTAAAGTTACTAAACAAAACTTTAATAAATTTTAGGCCAGTCTAAAGTAAATTTTCCTAAGGAACCCATTTTCAGTACTTTTCTTCACTAAACTCCATAAATTTTGCTTAATAACAAAATTATTATGAAGTTGACCATTAAATATTTATGTTTCAGACAATATATTGATTCGCCATGTTTATAGAATTACTCGAATTTCTCGTTATTGTTATAAGTGCTGTGTATATTTATTACAAGTATGTATTATTTAATTATTGGCGCAAGAAAGGCGTTTTTTACGTTAAACCTATTGTACCAGCGGGCAATTTGACAGCTTTTGTAACTGGAAAAAAATCTCTGGGTAAGTATTTTGCATTAATTAACATTCTTTTTTATATATTTACATCCTCGCGTACTTTTCCATCGCCGTTATTTCTTTTTTTCTTATATTTTATTCTTATTATTCCACGTTTTTTCCTTTTGTTTTACTTTCTGTTTTCTTTATTAATTTACATTTGTAATAATAATTGAAAAATAAAAAAACAAATATTTTATTCTAAGTGGAATAATAATTAATAAATACAGAGTTCATACATATGTATGTTCCAAATTACTTTTCTATCTTTCATGACATATAAAGTTGCCCCATTAAAATATTTTTTGCAAGAGTAAGATTAAAATGATGCTTACATTTTGTTATACAAAAGATTATATTGTCATATAATAAATTGTGTGTGAGATCTTTTAAAATTCTTCCAAAGTCATAAAATTCAAGCAATTTCTGTTATATTGTTATGTCTTTATTTAATGTGAAAAAATGCGAAACATGAATAGAAAATGAATTCCACAGGTGAACTTTATCTTGATGTCTATGTAAGATACAAGGGCCACCGTGCCTTCGGAATGTATTCATTCTTTAAGCCTAATTTGGTAATCGCCGATCTCGATCTTATTCGAACTGTGTTAATAAAAGAATTCGAGAGCTTCCATGATCGTGGAACGTTTTGCAACGAGAAAATTGATCCATTGTCAGGCAATTTGTTCAATCTGCCTGGAAAAAAGTGGCGAAACTTGCGCAACAAGCTGATACCCACGTTCACTTCCGCAAAAATAAAGCAAATGTTTATGACATTGAAAGAACATGGTAGACAATTAACCCAGAGCGTGGAGAATGAAGGTCGGGCAACAGATTGCATCGAAATGAAGGATATGTTTGCAAGGTGAGCAACCTTTTTTTTAAGAACTGCACAAAAATTTTAATCAGCAAAAAATAATATACAAAAATTGCAACAGATTGCATCGAAATGAAGGATATGTTTGCAAGGTGAGCAACCTTTTTTTTAAGAACTGCACAAAAATTTTAATCAGCAAAAAATAATATACAAAAATTACAAATAGAAGACTATTAATAAATTGATTTTTTTTTAAAGTATATAAAAATATTTACTTTTTTAAAACTTATCCTCTGTTAAAATGTAAAAGAAGTAAGAAATGTATAATATATTATTTTTAAAACTCATATTATGCTTGAAACAACAAGTTAAGAGACATTTTAAGAGAAAAGTTAACAATTATGCATTTATAAATACAAATACACAATTTGTAAAATATATTTCAACAAAAAAGCAAACAAAAAATTTTTTTTATATCTTAATTGATAATATTTTTTTACAAAGTCAGCATATCGCGTAAACAAGAATGTGTCATGTTACAAATTAATAAGATGATCAACTAAATAATAATTATCTTATTAATTTATAACATGACATATTCTTGTTTATGCGATATGCTGACTTTGTAAGGAAATATTGTCAATAATCGAAATGATCAATTCAATAATTTATATCAAGAATATCGAATATAGCGCAATATTGTGAAAAACACTTTTGCGAGTTATACTTTGCATTTTTACTTGTATATACATTGCATGATAAAAATTTATTAAAACTTAGTGAAATAAATTTTTTTCAATTAACAATAGATATTCGACGGACGTAATCATGTCAACAGCTTTTGGAATCGAAGCCAATTGTATAAAAGATCCGAATAGCGAATTTCGACGCTGGGGAAAGCAAATCTTTAAAGAAAATTCCTTTTGGATCGCATTGTTTTTATTCTTTCCCCAATTTATGAATTTCTTTTCCGTTCCTACCACTAATAAAAATATCACACAATTCTTTATAAAAATGTTTCGGGACAATGTGAATTATAGACAAACTTTTAATGTCGTTCGGCACGATTTTATGAATCTTCTGATACAACTCATGGAAAAGGGCTATGTTGAACCCGACGATAAGAAAGATACCACTAAAGATACCATTAATGTATCTCGTAAGTTCATAATGTTAATATTTATTCTTATATTATTGTTCGTGTTAATTTGTATAATATAGCTACGCCAAGTAGATAAACGCATCTGCAGTTTTTCTTCTAAAGTATTTCTGCAGATTGCTTATTTGAACATATCTTATATATTTCATTTATTATCCACAGCAACCACGAATAGAATTACTATGTTAGAAGCTACTGCACAAAGTTATGTTTTCTTCTTGGCCGGCTTCGAGACTTCCTCAACGACGGCGACATTCAGCTTATACGAATTGGCTCAACAACAACACATACAGGACAAAGTTTACAATGAGATTGATAAAGTACTAAAAAAGCATGGAGAACTGACTTACGATTCTGTGAACGAAATGACATATCTTCACAAAGTAATAAACGGTAAGTATTTTTGCTCTTGCAAAGATAATGAATCAAAGAACTTGAGGAAATATTCAAATACTTTCTTTTCAAATTTATATGTATTTCTTAAAAAAATAATAATAAAAATTTGTTACATTTTAAAAAGTGCATTTTTATATTTTTTACGTATTACAGAAACTTTGAGAAAATATCCGGCTGTACCTATTCTAAATCGTGTCTGCACTAAAGATATAAACGTTCCAACGACGAACATCCATGTGCCAAAAGGAACTTTAATCTCCATTCCGGTATTCGGAGTGCATCGTGATCCATCAATATATCCAGATCCGGATAAATTTGATCCCGAACGATTCAACGCGGATGAGATAGCGGCTAGACATCCTTATGCTTATTTGCCTTTTGGAGAAGGACCACGAATTTGCATCGGTAAGAATAAATTAATCTATTTATACAGGGTGTCCCAGACCTACCATAACACCCGTTAATGGCAGATTCCTGAGGTTATTTGGAGACAAAAATCTTAATGCCAAAATGTCGAGGCTGCTAGTTTTTGAACAGGAAAGGTTTAAAGTTCACAATCAGCTTGTCAAAATTTTGTGCGCTCAGGGACATCGCATCTCGAAAGAGCCCACAACACTTTACTTGGCTCACTTTATTCACTTTATTTTTTTGTATACTGTTTGCAAGACTGACAAATTTAATAACGATAATAATTTTTACTGTATGAAGCGCAATGCGCATCGAACTGTCAAAGCATTCATGTGAAACGTGCCATTAACAAGTGACATTTCTCATGTGATGAGAAAAAATCAATACAATCGGTACGAAGTGTGATTGTATTATCCGTAAAGTATTGTGCTCAAATGACCTCAGGAATCTGCCACTAACAGGTGTTACGGTAGGTCTAGGACATCTTGTATATTTAATAACAGGGGATCCTACAAACTAAATCAATTCGAACAGCGCTGCATCCGCTCATTCGCCGTTACAAGTACTTTTGTCTTCTTTTTTGACTATCATACCTAGATAACTAAATGTTAACAATGTTGGCCAATTTGCCAACATCGCTAACATTTCGTTTGCTATGTAGTTACACTTCTTTTTTTCATTAACCTCGCCATTTAAAATCTTGTAATTTTGATCTCTGATTTGTAATTAAGAACCTTGAAATTTACAGACACTTAAAGATTTCTTAGATACTAATTTTGCATAAGTTAAAGAAATATTTCCTATTCGTAATCAGAGATATTGTAACAACTTTATTGCTAGTAAAAGTTAATGAAGCCAATAATTATAGATTGAAATGTAAATTATTCCGTTAATGTATCTAATTTTCAGGTGCGAGATTTGGTTACTTGCAAGTCAAAATTGTACTTGTGAGTCTCTTGTCGAAATTTAAGTTCAAGCTTCATCCTCGAACTCCAGTTCCACTTTCTTTCGATGAACGATCTCCTGTACTTGTAGCCAAAGGCGGTGTGTATTTTATCATCGAGCAGCGATAAAATAATTTTTTTTAATAAGAGGTATTTTTATTTAAATCTTAAAAAAAAAATTATTTTTAAATATTGCTGCGTACATTACGTACACAGCGTGTCTTACAAATATTGAATAGTACAATAGATTTAATAGAGAGTGAAAAGGAAGAAGAGAGAAGAAGAAAGAAAAAGAGAGGGAAAGAGAGAAGACAAATATAACAAATTGGCACAGCACTGATGAATTAACATGCAATAAGAAACAAAAATCGAATTAGGAGTGTACATGTGTGTAGTGCGAAGTGAGATAAGTGTGAACGCGCGTGATCGGATTTAATCGGACACGCATTGGCATTCTCCAAGTAGGATAAGAACATCAAGTAAAATTGGAATCTAAATTTAGGTAAGATAGATATAAAACTAAATATAAGAAAATTGTATACCCGAAGAGGTAATAACCATCAATAAACCATCAATTAAAATCTATCTGCGGTGTAACAAACATAATAGTTAATCGTCAAAATCTTGTTAATCGTAATGTACACAAAAAATTCCTCCTGAGAGATTAACAATTTTAGTAATATACTTTATTTAAAAAAAAAGAAACTTTTTAACATAATGCATATTATAGCATGGTAAAGTTAAAATAGCCCATTTTTATAACTTTGATCTTGAATTTCTCAAAATTGTGACGTGATGAAGCATCATTAAAAGCGGCATTATGTTCAAAAAAACTATGAAAGGAGATACCTAACATTCATGTGTTCGAAAAATGCTATTTTTTGTAAAACTGTGTTATATGAGTTATAATTTTTAGGATTGTGTTATATGTGTTATATGTGTTAACTCTGTTATATGTGTTATAATTTTTAGGACAAATTCGGCGATAATGTTTGAATTACGTGTAATTACAATGAAATAGGAATTTAAGTAAACACATGTTTTAAAGCATAAAGCATAAAAATGTATCGTTTATTTTGTAGATATTTCTATACACAGATTTCTTAAGTTATTTTATTTTTATCGTAAAAATTGATGACAATTAAAAGACTGCTGCTGCACGACGAACGCGAAGTTGGGAATTGAACCCGGGTCTTCCGCTTGCCGGGCGAATGTTCTGACCACTAAATTACTCAGACCCCACGCTTCTAACATTTATCTCTCTTAGATTAGGAAATCAACAAATCCCTTAGCCACTCGCGCCCTGATATTTTTTCTCTCTTCCTTTCTTTCCAATAATTCCTATCAGTACATACTGATTCTCCATATGTGAGAACAATGACTAAAATTTTCGTACACTTTAAGTATCTCGAACCAGAGATCGGTGTACAAATTTAACTGTCTCACGTAGACTAACAAATTAATTTCTTTAAAAAAAATTATAATTTCGCACTAACATCCCGCGACGGCTTTTTATGCCTTTCTATTATATTATTTGATAGTTATCATTTGAGCCTTTCCTTTATATGTGTTAGATTGTTTTAAATCATGCGGGCATTATGACGCGTTTATGTCCTACAGATTTGTTGATTTCCTAATCTAGGAGAGATAAAGGTTAGAAGCGTAAGGTCTGAGTAGTTTAGTGGTCAGAACATTCGCCCGGCAAGCGGAAGACCCGGGTTCAATTCCCGGCTTAGATATTCGCGCCCTGATATTTTTTCTTTCTTCCTTTCTTTCCAATAATTCCTATCAGTACATACTGATTCTCCATATGTGAGAACAATGTACTAAAATTTTCGTACACTTTAAGTATCTCGAACCAGAGATCGGTGTACAAATTTAACTGTCTCACGTAGACTAACAAATTAATTTCTTTAAGAAAAATTATAATTTTGCACTAACATCCCGCGACGGCTCTCTATGCCTTTCTATTATATTATTTGATACTTATTTAAAATTATCGTATTTAAAAGTTCAATTATACGTTAACTCGATTGAATTTATTGGTATTCATTAAAGCCGTTCATCAAGCCGTTCATCAAGCCGTTCATCAAGCCGTTTTTGTCTTATAGGCCTTTTAGAAGAAATTGCTGAACATGTAGATAAACGTGACAAAAACTAATAGTTAGAGCCGAAGGGGATGGGCAAAGCCCGTTGGCAGCGCCAAGTTTTTTTGTATTTTTTAATAAATATTTTGTTATTTTAATTAAATTTTTTTAAATTTTGTATATGCACTAAGAATAACATATCACTTACTTTCTAGAATCAAATTTTGATCAGTTTTATTTATACATTTTATGTATATTTTATGCATGCTTATTTTGAATTTGCACCTTGAATAATATATCAGTTACTTTTCATGTTGGTAATATATTAAAAATTTAGATAATTATTAAAATATAAACATAATGGAGTGTCTTTTTTAGAACTCTGCCAGACCTTATCATTTATGATTTTTTGTGATATATCACGTACTTTTTAGAGCATTGAAATTATTTTAAAATTATTTTTGCACATTTTGGATGTAACATTTATATTAAGTCAGTTATATATTAACTAAATTATTTTACATTCCAACACAAGTATTTTGTTTCATATCACACTTACATTCTGTGAAATAGATGTTTTATTTCGAATATTTAAACTAAACTATTTTTTGTTGTAATATTTTTTTGGTTTGACTGTCCCATTGATATAAAGCCATGGATAGCTGATATGAAATATCTTTGGTTTGACATCACGGTTTTGTTAAAATTTTTATAAAATATGCGAAATAAAACTATGATATCAAATCAAAGACATGTTAAACATAAAATAATTTAGTTAAAACATTCGAAATGACACTTATTATGTTTCACATAACGTAATTGTGATATCAAACGCAATACTTATGTTATTAGTTATTTTCTAATATTACCAATAAAACATCTGTTTCACAGAATATAAGTGTGATATAAAACAAAATACTTGTGTTATAATGTGAAATATTTTAGTTAATAAGTAATTAAGTTACTATAAATGTACAAAATTAATTATGTGACAGAATTGAAATTATTTTTTAATTATTGTTGTACATTTCGGATGTAACACTTTTATTAACTAAATTATATATTAACTAAGTTATTTTGCAATCCAACACAAGTATTTTGTTTCATATTACACTTATATTCTGTGAAACAGATGTTCTATTTCGAATATTCAAACTAAACTTTTTGTTGTAATATGTCTTTGGTTCGACTGCCCCATTGATATGAAGCCATGGATAGCTAATATGAAATATCTTTGGCTTCATATCACAGTTTCGTTAAAATTTATACAAAATATGCGAAATAAAACTATGATATCAAATCAAAGACATATTTGTTGAGCGCAGTTAGGATAAGAAGCGAGACACGTCTTTACTCGACAAAAGACAATCCAGAAGAGAAAGATTTATTTGTAACATTTCGCAGGTACAAAAAAACATCTTATCAAGTGCAGCATGGCGCCCGGTTCAAAAGAAAGAATAGTATTTTCTTACAACACTCTTACTCATTAATTATTAGAAATTGCTTTACTGTAACAAAAAAAATCTTCAATATATACATATATATATATATATATATATATACAGATAACATAAACACATTCTATAAACATTTTATAAATATTTGTTGAAAATATTAGAATATTCTTTTAATGTATTAAAAGATGTTCTTTAAATCTTCATAAAACGTTCAAATAAGACCAATTTTAATATTCCAGATAGGTTGAAAAAATATTCTTTATTATATTCCAGGAATATTCAAAGAAGATGTTTAATACAATGTAAAGAACATTCACTGAATATTCTACTAAATTACCTTTAGTATTCTAAATATTTATGCAAATACATTGATATAAAAAAAAGGTTTAATCAACTTTACCAATATTAAATGTTAAACAAAAGTTTTTATTGTTTTAATTTTTTATTCCAATAATATAAACATAAACATAAACCAAAAGAAACATTGATATTTTTAACAAAATAATTATATTTAAAATTGCACACATTCTTACAATAAAATATATATAATACAAAACAAGTAATATTATCGCTCGAAGGTTTGAAGTACCTCTACATAACGAAAAGCTTTTATTATTTTAATTTTTTATTCTAATATGTTTCAAAAATAAAAATAAAAATGATTTATTTTTATTTTTGATTTAATGATTTATTATTTAATGATTTATTTTTAACAAAATAATTACATCTATAAAGAATCGTTTTCATCTAGAAATTATAAAGTGCTCCAAACTTTTGAGTGTACATAGTGTACTTTATAATAAGACACTTAAGTATTGCTCTTATAATAAGATACATAAGTATTGCTCTTATAACACTATTTTACATTTTTTTTGCGTTTCTAGCTTTTGCTCTTACAAGCCATGCTTTCATTACAGTATCACTTAATGGTATATCAGTGTGTGTTTCTTGCACTGCTTCTATAAATAAAATAAGTATTACATTAGTAAAATATAAATATTACATAGTTCCACACACACATACACACATTTATATGCATGTGTAGATGAAATTAATTAATTAATACTTACTTATTATAGCACCAGATATACGTAAAAGGGAAAACTTATTCTTTCCTTTAAATCCGATCCAACTATATTTTTCGACTACTTCATTTGAAAATAATTGGAACATTATTTTTTTAATAGTATGCTTATACGTTGCTCCACCAACTTTTCATAATTCTATTACCTGTTAAATTATAATATATTAATGAAAATATAGACATTTTTAATTTATTCTTTTATTTTTTTATTTAAAGTTCTATTTACAAGTATGTTAGTATTGTTGTTTTCATCGGTTAGATACTCTTCTACGGCATTTAATTCAGAAATGTTTTTCAGAGGAAAGTCAAATTTATTAAAAATACTGTTTTCGTCATTTCTTATTAATGTTCTATTTTCTTGTGTTCCAATTCTTTTTAAAATTATTTGTACATCTTCACATATTTGCGATTGTTTTAAATTAAGGGGGCAGCCTCGTGTAACCGGTTAAAAAAATTAAAAAATTTTTTTTTGCTTTAATCAATAGTAATCCATGTAGAAAATATATTTCCAAAGTTACAGAACAAAATTCGAAGTTTTAAGGAGTCCACAGCCCATTTCTTGCGCGCAGATATACAAACGCGTGGCGGGGCGCTTGGTCAACGGTAACATAAGATATAAGATTATAGAATTTGTAACTGTTTTTGACGCGTTTTCGGAAGTACTTATTTGAGAGTGCAATTTGGAGAGTGCAAGCAAAGTGTGAAATTCGAAGAAGCAGGAAATCGGAGCCTCAGTTTTAAACTTGTTGTTACACTTTTCTTTTTTACTTTTCAATACCGAAAACTTTAAACGCGTTTTTCTCGAAACCAGTTTTTGGCAATTGGCGGGAAAAATTACTCAAAAACTATTCGATCAATCGAGTTGTCCCTGTGTATACATGTAGTTTAATAATATAAATTGTCGATGAACCTATAAAATTAGTAAAATAATTAATTTAAACAATTTTTATTGCATAAATAAGGTGACATTTTGTGGATCAAAATCGCAATTTTTTTTCAAATTGCTGCCATTTTTTCAATTTTCAACTTTTTACTTATTTTTTAGGTTTATTGACTAGATAATTTCATAGAAAAGAAAAACTTTTTTTTTTTTTGTTTCAAACGAGTGCAAAAGACGCTACAACTCCCGCCAATTCACAACTCCAGTGACGAGGCTGCGTCAACATTTGTTTATAGTGGCTCTATAATCAATTATTTTTAAACAAAAAAAATTTTTTTTTACTTTTTAATATATGTTATAAAACATCAAAAAGTTTTTAAAAGATCCGTTGTTTCTTCAAAAAAAATTCCTAAAAATCACCTTCGTTTTAGCGATTCATACGAGGCTCCCCCCTTAATAATTTGTAATTGACGTAAGACTTGTCTTTTAAATGCAATATCTAAAAAGACATTTGGTAGAAAGTATAAGTATATATTATATGTAGAAAATACTTATAAGTTAATTTGCTTTTTGATTAATGTCATGTGTGTGCGCAAGTATATAATACAAGCTACTAAAAATAATAGAATAGCTCATAGGCTAATAGGAGGATCTCAAGCCAAAGAAAATTGTAATTCTTGATACTTTTTATTGAAACCAATGTTTTAATTAAGCAGCATACGTTTCGGCTGATCTTTCAGCCATCATCAGTGCCTTACAAACTGAACAATTATATATCTTAGTAATTTTTTAATATGATTGAGGTCAAGATAATAAAAAAATGTTTTACCTAATAAGATAAATAATTAATAAAATTATTTTTCTATTACATACCTGTTTCTTAGAAGACAGTTATTTTAATTCGTTATTATTAATAAAAACTTTTATGAAGTGATCACGTATGTGATTGCGAGAATTACTTATTGAGGTGTTGATCGAAAATCACTATGTTCTTAACTGTGAGTTGAAATGTGAAACCCAGAAAGCGTTAAGGCAAAAAGGATATAAGGGAGGGGGGAACACAAGAAGAAGGAGTAACCAAATGTACAGCCGGCAAGAAGAAAATTATTATTTTTCTACCTCTATAAAGTAAGCAATAAGTTGAGAATCGGAACATACGAATCAGAGAGCAAATCAGTGTCACTTTGTTTATTTAATCCGTGTGACTGTCTTTTAATATTTATCATTTCAGAAGTTAGTCGTCTGAAATATGATTTTTCATTATCCACTATGCTAACTCCTTTCCAATTCATTTAGTGATTTAATTTTAACCGATATTGTGAGATAACTGAAAGAGAAGTGCTTTTCTTAATGTCGTTTTTATGCTCTTTGATCCTAGTCTCCAACCTTCTCTTCGTCTGGCCTATGTATGTTGCCTCGCAATCTGCATAAGCAATTTTATACACCACGCCACTATGTAACATTTTTCCTAGATTGTCCTTATGTCTCTTTATAAAATATCTCAAATCAAATTCCCTTGAATATGACATCCTAAACCCATGCTTATTAGCCATAGACGTGAATTTCTGCGATATGCCTTTGACGTATGGGATGGTAAAATACTTATTTCTTTGATCTTCCGAACTACCACCCTCTGCGCTTTGTCTTTTTTTTTCCTAAATGAATAGAATTTTAATCTTTCTTCAACAACACGAAAAATGAATGGAAGAGGGTAATTATTATTCAATAAAATGTTGATAATGTGATTAAAATCTTCTTGATAAAAACGTGGATGAGACAGTCTTATAGCTCTATCCACCATTCCAAAAATAACTCCTCTATTATGAGAAATATGGTGTTGTGAGTAAAAATTTAAGTACCTCCCGGAAAAAGTCTGTTTATGATACCATTTAGTAATAATGTTGTTCCCCTCCACAATTAATTCGACGTCCAAAAAACTCAAATGTCCATTATTAGCTCTTTCACACGTGAATTTAATTCTATTATGAAACAAATATTATGAAACGAATTGAAAACTTCTATTATTTTATTGATAACACTGCTATGAACCGCCAACACTATGTCATCCACATATCTATAAAAGAAAAGCGGTTTCAAAACTAATGTTTTCAATGCCCCTTCTTCTATATCCGTAAAAGTAATGTTATATAATAAGAGACAGAGGGAAACCCATAGGGCTATCAAAAGTTTGTTTATATACTTTATTTTGGAATTTAAAAAATGTAGAATCTAGAACAAATTTAATAGCTACGATAAACTCATCCAATGAAAGTTTCGTTTTATTGTCAATAAAATTCCATCTCCTACTTATACTGGACAGAGCCATTTCTATAGGTATATTAGTGAAAAGTGAAACAACATCAAGTGAGATCAGATCATAATCTTGTCTCATACTTATGCTGCTCATCTCTCTCACTAGATGAAAGCTGTCCTCAACAAAACTATTAGGAATGCTATTACTAAGAATCTCGTTAATTAAAATAACAACCGAGATTGTATAATGGGCTGTTGATACTGGAGACAATAATTCTAAGCGGAATGCCTTCTTTATGGATTTTAGGAAGCCCGTAGGCGCGTGGTAGGATGCCTTCACTTGACATTAAATAATTATAAATTTCTTTGCTAATAAATTCCTTATTTTTCCATCTATTTAAATGTGAGCGTAAATCGCTCACAATTTTATTAGTTGGATTCTTTTTCACAATTTCATAAGTGCTCTCATCTGATAAAAGACCATTCATTTTATTGATATAATCTGACCTATTAATCGCTACCGTCACATTGCCTTTATCCGCATTAGTAAATAAAATCTCAGGATGTTTTTTAATGAATTCATTCGTACAATTCATCTATTTAAGAATTAATTTTTCTTGAGAGTTATGTACATTGAACATTGTTATTATAAAAATATTTCAAAATTGGAATGGTCTTATTTTTAATATCTGTTTTAGAATCATCATCACTTTACCTATATTTATTTCAACAAATTTCATATAATCTAACAATACCTTATCTTTATCTTTTCTTTTTAAGGGAGTACAAAATCGATCGCCCATTTGTAATAACAATTGAATTTCATTAGGAATATCAACGTTGGTAAGATTAATGAACCATTCTTTGTGAATAATATCAAAAGAATTCTCCCATGTGAAAGCATCAGGAGACAATGTAATAGATTCAACTTTATTTTTATTTTCACAACTTGGAGGACGACCAACAGTGTATGCCCTTTCCACATTAATGTTATTGTCACAGATTATCGGATTAAGCATATTTTCTTGAGAATTGCTGTATTTACAATAGAAATCAATCCGTTTTATGTTTAAATTCTTTTTGTGCTTTACCAATGTCTTGGACAATTTTTTGTCAATTCTTTTAAACGACTCATTTAACAAACGAAATCTGAGATTCTCTTGTTTTTTAAAAAATTCGCTTTCTATATAGAAAGGAAGGCTATGTGATATTATATTCGCAATTTTGTACAGCTTAATCCTGGTCCATTGTAGATGCTTATATGCATCACGCAATTCCAAATTCAAAATTAATTTCATGAATCTGAATTTAGTTCGGTTAAATTTATCTACATAACCTTTTTGGTAAAAATGAATATCGAGATGGACCGAATCAAGGTGAGGAGGAACCACGTTTTCTCTCCTATACTCCTTAATAAATCTAATTCTTGACCTCAATTTAATTTCCAAGCGTAACAATTTTATGAACTCTTTCATTTTGTAACAACAATTTTCGCCAAAGTATAACCTGATAAAATTAAAATATTGTGTACGCATGTTCGTCCTCGCGTAAGTTTAATAATTTGATGTTTAGGCTCGCAAATTTCAAAACGATGGAATAGCAGGAGAATCCCGAGCCAAAGAAGATTGTAATTCTTGATACTTTTTATTGAAACCAATGCTTTAATTAAGCAGCATACGTTTCGGCTGATCTTTCAGCCATCATCAGTGCTACCCTTACAAACTAAACAATTATATATCTTAGTAATTTTTTAATATGATTGAGGTCAAGATAATAAAAAAATTTTTTACCTAATGAGATAAATAACTAATAAAATTATTTTTTTATCACATACCTGTTAGTAGTTATACTATGGGGGTTCTAACCCAGGGGCAATGAGGGGGGTGCGGGTGAAGAGGGGAAAAGGGGTATCAGATAACAGTGGAGGGGGTAATGACGTCATCGTTTTTAGGAGTGGTGGGGGGTATCAGATAACAATAATTCCTGGAAGTGGGGGATTTCCGGGATTCCCGGAAGAGATAAGATAAGGATTGTTAATACAAACATGAGTCGTCGAGAGATAAGGATTCCTGGAAGAGATAGGGATTCCGAGAACTGTTTAGATCCTTTGGTTTTTCTCTGCGCATCAAAGTGGAGCGCCATGTTGTCGGAATGCATCATCGCAATGTTTATACAATAAGGGTATATAAGGCCCGCGAAGAACGAGTGGTATAACAGTCGAAATGTTCATCGCACTCTCGGATGAACGCGATATTCTCAATTTAACAGCAGCGGAGTTAGAATTTGTGCCAAAGGTGATTTTATTAAGCAAGTTTGCTCGGTTCGTGGACCAAGTGTGGGAGAAACTTCCGGAACACGTAAGAGTGGACCCGGAAGTGCAGGGTTACCGTCGGTGCAAGAAACATCACAATCAACCGTGGCAGCGCGACCACATCGACGGACCCGCGCCATACGTTAAAGATTGCACTCTGTGCGAATTAGGTGAGAAAAATATCTCTAAAAAAATAGAAAGTGAGAAATATTCAGCGAGTAGATATTTAGGTGTATTGTAAAATGTTTCAGGATCACCACGATGCGACAGCCGAGGAGTCTCGTCGAACTCGCCAGGAAGGTCATAAACCAGAACGTCACAAGCAGATACCTATTGAGCGATCTACCGCTTCCGGAGAAGTATATTCGACAATTGTATCAGACGTATGGTCGGGATCGCTTCGAAAAATTGTTATCAAAATGTAAGACGCAAGTCGAGTACTTAGGCATCGTACAGTTGATGTGTTGTGTCGATGCCGACGAAATGTCGGAAATGTTTGTATGCGAATATTGAAATAAAAAAATTTTTATATTTAAAATTAAAGTTTTTTTTTTATCATCATCCCGCTGTAGTAATATAAGAGAACGCGTCGATTGTACCGACTTATCGCGAGTCAAGTTACACCGTTGTAGCGGATCATCTAAATAAACAATTTCAAAAGTTTTATTAAAATAAATTTATTCATATTAAATAAAATAATTTGAATTATTATTCCTGTGCCTCATCTTATTCACTGACCTATCCTACTGCGAGATAAGCGACAGATCATATGTCACGAGGATCGTATAACTGAGGTGGAATAAAATCGTACGATATAAATCATTTATTTTTCTTTTATTTACGACGAATAATATAGAGTGAAATAATTAAGTTATACATTTATTCTAAACACCAATAATATACTTCAAGTTTTCTTTTTAATACGAATTATCCGCGGTAAAATATAAATTTAATAGGAACTCTAATCTAAACTTAATATGTAATTTAAGGATGGGAGGTGAAAGGATAAAAAATCGCAATAAGATTAATATTAACAAATTTTATTCATAATTTTGTAAAAGATGTTACATAGATAAAAAAAAAAAATTGTTTCAACTGAGCCTCTAACGCCTTTCACGATTACGAGGGGGAACGGGGGGAGGCGCTTGAGTCGTCCTCGGACGAGGCTCGACCACAGCTATCGGCTTGTGGTACACTCCGCAATCTTTACACTTCTCGTATTCGGAATTTTTTCTATTCTGATCACGCTCCATTTTCTATACTTTTTTCTTCACCGCATGCACACTTTGAACTGATAAATTACTCTCTTCCGCACACCTTATATACAGCTCGACGCAAAAAACGTCAATTTCGCTGTAGTAATAAACGTTAAAATACGTTCGATAGATGTTAAAAGTGGTTTAAGTAATGTTGAAAAGATGTACAAAAGATGTACGTAAGATGTTCAACAATACGTTAAAAGACGTTCGATAGACGTTCAAAGACGTTCGATAGACGTTCAAAAAGACGTACGATAGATGTTCTTACGAATAATCTCTTCGCGAGATAAGCGACAGAGCATATATCACGAGGATCGTATAACTGAGGTGGAATAAAAATCATACGAGAGATGTTCAAAGATGTACGATAGACGTTCCATAGATGTTCAATAGACGTTCAAAGACGTACGATAGACGTTCAAAGACGTACAATACACGTTCGATAGACGTACGAGAGACGTTCGATAGACGTTCAAAGACGTACGATAGACGTTCAAAGATGTACGAGAGGCGTACGATAGACGTTCAATAGATGTTAAAAGTAGTTCGATTGACGTTCAAAGACGTACAATAGATGTTAAAAGTTGTACGTAAGACGTTCAACAATACGTTAAAAGATGTTACATAGATGTTAAAAGTAGTTCGATTGACGTTAAAAGACGTACGATAGACGTTGAATAGATGGAAATATCATACGCTGGCCTATCGTCCTGGCGAAACCTTAGATCCGCGATTACTATTCCTCGAAAAGGAGATGCTACTGTCGAGCGAGTCATCTCGTCTTCGACATATTATAAAGAATTTTATTGTTGTAAACTATCAGCGGATATCGATACGAATGTTAGTTAGCGACGAATAGCTTAGCACCTATCGTCCTGGCGAAACCTTAGATCCGCGATTACTATTCCTCGAAAAGGAGATGCTACTGTCGAGCGAGTCATCTCGTCTTCGGCATATTATAAAGAACTATATTGTTGTAAACTATAGTGGATATCGATACGAATGTTAGTTAGCGGCGAATATAATAAGATTATAATAAGATTTAGCGGCATCTTTGATGTAAGGGTATATAAGTCGGGATTAAGTACTGCATCCATAATAGATCTTCGTTGTTCACAAAGTTCGTAACGTAGTTATTCGTTTAAAAAAAAATGTCTAGTTGTCGGAAAATAATCGATTTGTGTTTGCGATTGACGCATAGCTAAACGGGCTATGCGTTGATAATTATTTATCGTCGTTGTCCGACAACGACGATGATAATTATACAGTATTCGCAAAGTTTGCGGGTGCGTGCCCTAGCGCGGTGCTCGCTGTGTTATTTCGGTTGGGACATTTTTCGAATTATCCTCAGCTCTTGATTATTGCTGGGGAAATTGTCGAAATGAGACGTATTTACAGCGATGCTGAAGAGGATGCGGGAGGTTATATCACCTGGCTGTCGCATTGCTATAATGATGCTGTAAAAAATGGTAAGTTTTTTTTTTTTTTTTTTATTATGAATATTAAAACAAAGTTTTAAAAAATTAAAATTATTATTTTTTAGGAACGCTACAACACCCAACATCTAAAAAAACTATGGTGGTGGAGGGTGTGGTGCGTGGTACGCGTCGAAACCACGACGAGCGAGCTACTCGACGTCTCGGGGTAAGACGTCGAACGGATACCTCGCCTGAGGCCGGACCCTCGTGTAAGTCGCTGTATACATTATTTATATGAAATAACAGCATCGATTTTTATAGTAGGAAATTTTACAAAAAAAAATTTAATGTTTCAGCTCGCGCTCGAATTGTTCTGACGCCTGAGCTCGTCGATCTCGCGAGCGATGAAGCCGGACCCTCGTGTAAGTCGCTGCATACATTATTTATATGAAATAAAATAACAGCATCGATTTTATATTAGGAAATTTTACAAAAAAAATTTAATGTTTCAGCTCGCGCTCGAATTGTTCTGACGCCTGAGCTCGTCGATCTCGTGAGTGACGAATCGATGAGCTCACTTCGCGAGGAAGAAGAGCAGGAAGAGGAAGAGGAGAGGACTTATGAAGGAGGGGATGAGGAAGAAGAGCAGGAAGAGGAAGAGGAGAGGACTTATGAAGGAGGGGATGAGGAAGGCTACACGCAAGACGGATGGGGAATGGGTGACAGAGGTAAGAAAGATTGAAAATTTTTACAGTTACTTTTATGTTTGAATTTTTTTTTAAACATTAAAATTTTCACGGGATACAGCCCTCCTGTGATGTCTTACTCTTCCGATTAGAATTTTCAAACGGGGGAGTAAAATAAAAAGAAGAAAATCGAGAGGTGAGTATTTTCATACTCAAATTTTTTAATTAATTCATTAATTTTTTTTTAATTTTGACTTTTTGCAGTTCAAACAGGTGGTAGAGAAGAAGAGTCGGAGGAAACTTGGTCGGGCGAGGTTCCTGCGACACGCTTTCGAAGTCGTCGGTTTCACCAGTCGATTCCTCGCGAGGAAAGAACTTTTTTTGTAATTAAAAAAAAATTTTGTTTGCTTAAATGTACATATATTTTTTTTTATTGTTTTTTTAATAAATATTATTCATATTAAATAAATTAATTTTTTATTTTTTTTACCAGACTCTTTTCCCATCCTATTCACTGACCTATCCTACTGCGAGATAAGCGACAGATCATATGTCACGAGGATCGTATAACTGTGGTGGAATAAAAGTCGTACGATATAAATCATTTTATTAATATAAATCATTTTATTAATATAAATCATTGTTATGTTACACGTTTGTTACGCTCAAACCACCACTTGTACAATTTGCAAACATTCCGCATAGCGCAATGTTTCGTGTGATACGCGCAGCACAAGGTTCCGATTACATCCAAGTTCGTCAGGCGTGCGATATCTTCGTAATCCGCATCGATCGTTTCGATCTCTACATCATCTTCCAAAATCTCGCACAGCCACTTTTTCTTCTCGAGTCCTTTCACGTATATCAGAGGCGGTTCCGTACCAATGGCGTTGTTGATGAGGCTTTTCATCCGACTGTACGAGACGTGTCCATCTTCCCATCGGAAGCCGTGATGGTGTATCCGTAACCAACACACCAACGATTTTTCCGATTTCGTCAACAGATACCACGGTATGTGTTCACGAAATACGTAATGAGACAGCGTTTCGCCATCTCGAAGTACCGCTGCTTCTTTCACGATAAAAATGTTGTTGAACGCGTAACCTTGCAAGTCGACGAAAATTGGTACGTTCGACATCGTCGTCGATCGTCGGAAAACTGACATGTCCGCGTACGCACACGTCTAATTTATAACTTTTCACACGAGTCTGCGCACAATGTTGTTCAGTGGATTATATTCGACCATTCGATCGTGTATAACGAGACAATAGGCGGTGGTGTTGGCCGGTATATTTTCCTTACAATCAAATTCTATTCGCACGTCGACGGTGGCGTTCTTGACAGAGTCGTTTTGTCGCGAACAATCTATGACTACGAACGGACCGGTTATCAAGAAATCATCGATATCCAAATACGTATCGTCCTGTCCGTAATAGGCTTTGCGGAAACGCGCATACATGTTGTACAGTATAGCGTATCGATTTCTGTCGAAATCCAAGTTCATGTCGTCGTACGGATAAAAATCTGAATTCAGATGCAGTCTCACATTGGTGAGTTTACAATCGTCAAATTGCGCAGCGTTTTCAGACAGTACGTTTTTTCGACCGGTTTGGAGAGCGTAGATTACGTATCGCGGTTTTTCCAATTGCGTCGCGGCTTTGATCGCCCAGGAATGCTTGGTCGTGTTTTGCAGCAGAGGAAACTCGTACAGATCCCACGAACGGAAGCACACGCTCAGATATCGTCCGCTTTCCAAAGTTCGAAGAAGAGACAGCTTGTTGACTTCGCTCAGAGATACGTGAGGCATTCGCCACTGTATCTTGAGTAGCTCGATCGTCGGATTCGCACCGGCTCGTCCTACGAGACAATTGTTATCGTTGCGCGATCGTATCAATACAAGTTCGTGACGAGCGTTGATCACGATGCGCTTGTAGTCCTCGCAGAATCCAAACAGAGCATTGAGCGGAACGCAAAAATTAAAGTTTCCATCGATCAACGAATATCCATTCGGATTCCACGATGCGTATTTCAGCATCTTGCTCTTCTCCGTCGTCAGCGATATATAATTTTTGATCGTCGTTGTTATTCCAGCGTTTCTGTTACGATCGATTTCAACTCCGTCGAGCTCGTATCGCATTTCTTCAAACATGAACGCGACACAATTATTTCCCATAATACACACGACATCTCTATTCTCACCGGTAGGATTCATAACGAGTTTTCCTTCAACGTAGAGAAAAATCTCACACGGCAACGTGTACAAATCTTGTTGTTGTATAGGTATTCGTATCTCATCGCTGTGTCCCAACGTCGTGTTAGCGTACGGATTGTACGTGTGCATCTCATATTTCACGATACGCTCGTCGAAGACGGGCTCGTCAACGATGTCGAGTATATCCATCTCTTTAAGCGTTTCTCACAACGAATCCCAACGATTGTAAAAAGTTTACGTTCGTCGTACTGAGCCTCTTGAATGGCGATTTTTTCACAATTTTCGTTGCTCTCTCAATCACTCGTTGTTCGTTCAACACGAGCATTTCCTCGCACCGCGTCGCCGCAAGTGCAGTCTGATGGTAATCTCCTCTCCGCGAAAGTCGATCAATCGTCCGTCTTGATCCACCACACGCAAGGTGATATCGGTAACACTTCTCGCGATGACCGGAAAGTAAATGATTTGCGCCGGTGTTTCCGAGACTTTATATCCCGGAGGCACGTTCGGTGAAAATTTGTGTATCGTGTGCACCGACTTGTCGTTGGCGTACGCACCCGCGGTAATGCTGCATTCCACTCGAATAATGTTTACGTTGATGATGTTTACCGAGGAGTCTGATTCGTACCACTTTCTCGGTTCCAGTATACGACCCGTCGAAAATCCCAACAATGGTCCGATGGTATTCGGTTTGGCGAAATTTATCCGAAAAGCGCACATGATTTCACTCCTCATGGTATTAACGTTGGGACGAAGTGACAATGGATAATCCTGCTCTTCGCCTTTTCCTCGTTTTTGCAGTGTCGCGCGTTTCAGATAAGAAGCAATGGCGTCCAATTCGTACGATCCTTCGGGAATTGTAATTTCTTCGTCATTGTCGTCGAAATAAAATTTATTGTTCGCTACCGTCACGTTCGGAATCGTGTTGTAGGTCTCCATCGTGGTTAGGCCGAGCTCGTAGTCCCCATCGCTCAAGTCTATCGGTGGAAAATAATCCACCGTGAGAACGCTGCTTTTACCGCTTAGAGTGAGCGTCAGCGACATTGCCGAGATTCCATCGACGACTGATGTCGATCGATGGCGGATCGATTTTTATATCTATTTTCTGGAGGAACAGGAGGCACAATTGTCCGTAGATCGTTTGATCGTACGTCTGGTAGACCGTGCGGTTGTACGTTATCGTTGTATCGGTGTCTCCGAGGTAGCGTGTAAGCTCCTTCGGCGGTTGCAAATTGCCAAAGCTGTCAAAGTATACGGCGCGATCGCCTCTCTTAGCGTACGCCACCCAATGCGTGCCCGGTCCGTCGACATCGTCCAAATTCACGATACCGCTCTCGTTTCGGTGTATCTCGTCGGGTAAAGCGTTACGCATGTAGACACCTCGGAAATACGGTATTCGCATACGCTTCGCTATTCGTGACAACTGTAGATTGGTGGTGGCACCCGCGGGCATCTCTATCGTTTTTTCGACGTTTTTTTTTTCTCTTCAATCCTTTGCCCTGCTTGTACGGAGCGAGATAAATCCCCCGTCCTTCCATTGCTTTATTGTGACGTTTCGTCTCTTCGAGTTGTCGTCGCGCGGCCTTAGAGTCGTTCACCGCCTTTGCAACACCCGCCGCTCCACCGGCAAGCGAACCGATGACTCCCAAGAGCGGTAACAACGGTAACATACCACCGCGTTTCGCCGTCGGAAGCGTTCTCCTCTTGGTCTTCTTCTTCTTTCTCTTTGTCATACCCATCCCCAATTTCGTCTTTGCTTTCATAGCAGCCCATACGGCGGTAGCGGCGGCCCTCTCACCGAGAGTCGCGTCCGCAGCGGTGATCCGCTCCCGCGCTTTATCGGCGAGAACGCGATCGGCCGCGTGGCGGTCCGCTGATTCGCGGTTTTGCGAGTACGCGACGTCGTGATCGCGACACGCCGCGTCCAACGGATTGATACCTCGATCCCCTCGCGCGAGTCGTTTCCGCAGACGAGTCCCCGGCCCGCAAAATTGGTAGCCGGGTATATGCAGCTCCAACGGTAGTCGATTTATCACACTGTTCAGTAAACCGGCACCCTTGTATCGTTTCATAGAACGCGAATTCTAACGTATCGCGTGTAAATCACATTTCCAACTGAGGTGTGTTTCGACAGCGATCACCTATAAATAGGAGGCGCGTATCGATCGCTAACTAGTGGAATATCAAAGTTTGTCGGACGACGACGTACAATGAATAACCGGGATAATAAGAAGGAACTGAAGGAGGTGAATGTCGCAAACGTGCATCGCTAATCGTGTGTTTGAAACAATATTTTTTTTTTTTTTTTTTTCAGGATAATGTCCGAATCATGTATGGAAATAGAGATATTTTAGATCTAGCGACGAATATCCGAGCACCGCTCTTTCCGACATCCGATACCGCGCACTCGTCGCGTAATAACAAGGATGAGAAAGAGTCTGGTAAAAAAAAATGAAATTTGTACAACAACCGTACGCGATCCGTGTGAAAAACATGGATGATAAGACGCAAGGGGTTTGTGAGAAGGCGTGCAGACACGGTAAAATGCTGCCAAACACGATACGCGGTATCATTTGCGGTCCCTCGAATTGCGGTAAAACCAATGTGATGATCAGTCTGCTGGAAAGTCCGAACGGTGTACGTTTCGAAAACGTGTACGTGTACTCGAAATCGTTGAATCAACCAAAGTATCGGTATCTCGAAAGATTGCTCGGATCGATCGATGAAATCGGCTACTTTACGTTTTCGGACAACGACACAATTGTACCGCACAGCGAGGCGTTACCGAATTCCGTATTCGTCTTCGACGATATAGCGTGCGACAAGCAGAATGCGATACGCGAGTACTTTGCTATGGGTCGACATTCGAAGGTCGATTGTTTCTATCTGTGCCAAACGTACGCGAAAATACCTAAACATCTCGTGCGCGACAACGCGAATTTACTCGTAATATTCTAGCAGGATGGAACAAACCTTAAGCACGTCTACAACGATCATGTGAATACGGACATGACGTACGAAGATTTCGGTACATTGTGTCACGCATGTTGGCGACACAAGTACGGTTTTTTAGTGATAGACAAGGATAGTGCGATTAACGATGGACGATACAGACGTGGTTTTAACGAGTTTGCGGTACCGCGGAATGGTTAGTCGTTCTCGAGACGTTGACGATGACGCTCGACACAAAAGATATCGACGAGAGGGAGAAGATCGCGAAGGAAATCGCTCGTACGAGCGAGTCGATTCGCAAGAAGCACCGGACGTTGAAGACGGGTAGAGTGGAGCAAGAGGCGCAATTGGAGAAACGGTTGAAACCGATCGTAGAGCCGTTGAAACGAATCGTCGAGAACATCAAGAGTGACGATGATTCGGTTGACGATCTCGAGATTACAAACGAGCCGGATATCAAACGAAAGCGGTCGAGCTTCGAGAAGAGGAAGAAGAAAATCAAGCGTACCCCGTTGACGACACCGATACAAGCCTCGACGCCGTTCCAGCCGCAAAAATTGGCGTTTGAATCGCCGATAAATTTACCGATCGAAAACGTGTTCGAAACCACGGACCCGTCTTTCGCGACATCCGTGAGACAGACGATGCAAACGTCCGATGGTCGGAAAGCGCTGTACGGTCAAATGGGCCCGCTGAGCCAAGAGTACATCGGGGAGCTCTTGAGCGGTGACAAGAAGAGAGGGATCGACAACGTGTACGGCGTATACTTCAACGATGCGGGAACGTTTCTCGGGGACAAGACCTTCGACATCGATCGAGACGACAATTTGATCGTGGACGGTGTGAAATACGCTGGCACGCCCGGCATGTTTGAATTAATATTCAAAAGACTTCCCGACGATACGCTGTGTACGGAGGCTGACAAACAAAAGTACAAGAGCATACTACTAGCTACTAACGCTCACAGACGCGGTCATAACGCGCATTTACCTGTTTTGGGAAACAAAGGATACAAATACAAACATATCATCACACCTCTGATATCTAAGAAAGGTGGAGGTGTCGCACATCTCGACAAGAGAGGTGCGGGTCGCACGTTACCCAAGTGTAACGTACCACAGACCATGACTGTGACCGACAACGCGGTCGATTACGTGCACTGGGACGATCCGAACGAATTGGTGGATCGCCTTCGATTGCTGGACGCCTCCCGTCAGGCGGGAAACAACGCGCACGACAACGAGTTTCTCTCGATTATCGAGGAACTGCGCGAAGCCGGTCTGATTATAAATTGATCGTCGTTGTCATCGCTCTAGCCAGTATTGCTCGTGCGATGCTACGGGAATGTCTATCAACAAATTCGGACTACAGCTAGGAGGAGGAAGCGCCAGGGTGACGAGACAGAGCGGTGGAGTCTCGAAGAATTACGTGCGCGAGAATTGTCTCTGCAAGGATGGTGGGGTTTTCAACGCCAAGTCACGCGTAATCAGACATCTCGCCGACCCTGAAGCGGACACCGACGCCGTCAACAAGCTGCATCTGGATCATCACTTCCAGCTTATGAGCGATCGTGCGAATCGAGATCGTATGCTCTATGAAAATTTTAAGCGAGAAGTACTTTCGCGACTCGAAGATTCGGAGAATACCGAGCGGACCTGGAAGAGAGACCACGACGATTACATCGAGACCAGATACGTGACGTTGGAACGCCAGATTCACGATCTGAGAGGTCTCCTCGACGAGAGTGTGGCGCTACTCGATGGAAAACTCGTCGATCGCGAGCGAGAGACGAAGAGTCTTGTCGAGCGAGAGATTCACAATCTTCGTAGAACTGTGAGAAAAAATTTCATCAAATACTACGATGAGGCGATGAAGAAGAAGCAAAACGAATCGCAATGAGCCTGGAGAGGAGATCGCTCGTGGACGAGCTCCACGCACTGGCGAGAAGAAACTTTACGCGTCGGCCAGTCGTCGTGAAAGGATACGATGATTTGTGGCAGGCTGACATTGTCGAGATGAGACCGTACTCGCGATCCAACGGCGGTTACAACTATATTCTAACCGTTATCGATGCGTTGAGCAAGTACGCGTGGGCCGTGCCCTTAAAGACCAAAGGTGGAATCGAAACGTCCAAAGCATTTTCCGCGATATTTAGGGAGAGAATTCCGAAAAATTTGCAGACCGACCGTGGAAAAGAATTTTACAACAGAGATTTCCAAAATCTTGTCAAGAAACATGGCATCAATCATTATTCGACATACTCGGTCATGAAGGCTTCGGTGGTGGAACGATTGAATCGCACGTTGAAGAACGAAATGTGGAAGTTTTTCACGCTCGCGGGATCGTACAAGTGGATCGACGATTTACCGCGATTGGTCTCGGAATACAACGGTCGTAAACATCGTACGATCGGTATGCGCCCGATCGATGTCACTCCCGAGATCGCAAAGGGACTCTTGAGCACCGTGTACAGTAGAATAAAAATTGCCGCGCCGGCGAAATTCAGGGTGGGTGATCCGGTGCGCGTGAGCAAATTCAAAACTGTATTCGAGAAAGGATACACGCCGAATTGGTCGACGGAGGTGTTTAAGATCACCGCGGTGCAACGTACCAATCCTGTGACGTATCTGATTAAAGATTACCGCGGAGATCCGGTCGCGGGAGGCTTTTACGAGCACGAATTGCTCAAGACCGCTCAACCCGACGTTTATCTCGTGGAGAAGGTGTTGCGTCGAAAGGACGACAAGGTGTTTGTAAAGTGGTTGGGATTCGACAATTCGCACAACTCTTGGATAAATAAAGACGATGTATTGTAATAAACTGTGTATATTATACATTGTATTATAATAAACTATTATACATATATACAATGGTGTTCTTTATTACTACTACAATATGTTACAATATATACATTTAAAAAAAAAAAAAACTTGAAAAACATCTTTGAGCGGATGCACGATTGACGCCGCGTCAGCTCGATTTCGACGTTGAGGCACCGAGTGTAGTCGTCGAACGTTATCGTTCTAGCGACTACACTCTTTTTTACACCTTTAACCTTTTTGGTGTCTTTTTGGCCGGTGACTCTCAACGCGTACATCTTCGCTCTCAGTCCGACAAATTCCGTCATGATCGCGCCGTTATTCTCGTCTTTCATCAGACCGGGTACTTTCTTGTTGGCGCGCGGCATACCGTAAGCATTGTCCTCGGAGTAGTCGCTCGTGTCGAATTTGGATATATCACGTTTCATATCCCGATACGCGTTCTCGCAGTGCAGAAAGTATATCAGACTGTCGGTATCGGTGTACATAATTTTGCAATTGTCGCGGTAGAGAGGCGCCATGTACTCGTAGTGAAACTCGTACAAGCAGGTCTTGGATATATCGAGGATGCACATACCCACGTAGATCGGCTTGTCGAATTTCACTTCGAGTTTTCGCAACTCTACGGCGATCAGATCCTCCGAGAACACGCTTCGGCTGTGGAAATTCGGTTTCGCGATCATAGCCTCCGCTCCGTACCGACCATCCCACTGTGTAACGAGCCGGACATCCGTGTGATTTCGCACATTCTCCATGGTTTTGCCGAAAACGGCGTTGTTCATCAATTTGTACAAATTTTTTTCGAAATCATTTTTCGCCCGTGTCCGAAACTGTGTATTCATTTCTATGTATCCACGGAGCCACGGAGATTGCGCGAATTGCAGTACGCGGTGAATCTTTGCAATTCGCAGACCATGTCGCACGCATTGTTGCAGATTACGATAGTGGATGACATAACGCTGCTTATCGTACAGCGTTGCGAGTAACTTGAACTCCCGCTTGCTGGGCGGCTTATCGCACGTCGGGCAGAACGGCAGGTCGGCGTGCGCGTCATGAAGATTCACCGGATACTCGAGATCGACTTCCAGCACGTAACCGGTAGCCGAATCGGATGCAACGGACATTACGTCTAAGCTCGCGACATCATCGACCTATCGAAATTTGGCGTAGGGCAACGGTTGACACATCGCCCACCCGTACAAATTGTTTACATCATAGTACATTAGGTTCGATGACGGTTCCGATGGGTCGTAGGATGGCATGTATTTGTTGTTGGCGGCGGCGTATCGGTTGGAGCATTGGCTGAGACCACCGCGTATACCGTGCTCGACAAACAGTACCATATCGATGTCCGTGAGCAACTCGAATTTTACACGCGTGTACTTCAACATAGCGTCCCACGTGTATCCCGGTAGAGTGTAATAATGAGCGGGATCTAAACCGTAACTCTTTATAGACATGTTTCGAAAATTTTCGAAAATATCCGCCAACAAAAGAACGTCTGTTTTCAAATACAAATCGCTGTATTGGCCTAGATCTTCGATCGAAAAAGTTTGCCAGACGTTTGTCGCGTGCGCGTAATTGCTCTCGGATACCGTTTCTCCGGTGAGCGAGCTGTAAAACGATTCGCGCGATGGCAGGCTTGTGTCCCGGAGCTTGTCGACGCTGTCGACGTACTCGTAGGGAAACACGCCTTTCCGAGTAAGCAGATTGAAATTTTCCGCGGATAAATGTTTGAATTCCGATCGTGAAATTTTTAATTCATCCACAGTTAAATAAGATGCCAATTTGTCGAGACTCGTACTGAGAAATTTAAACGAATCAATAAACCGTAATTTTATACACAATTTTGATTTTTGATCCATGGTATCTTTAACAATTTTTGTAAATGAAATGTAACGCTCTTTCGTCAGCGGCAACAATTCGACGTTGCCTTCGAAAGCATTGGCAACGTCTTTAATAATGAAATGCGCGTCGTAACCGGATAAATTGTGAAATATCACCGGGATAACGTCGGAGTCTATGTAATTTAGATTGCACGACGAGTGCGCGGCACCGCGGTAACGCCCGGTCAGATGACAATGATCGCGCACCCGCGTGTCGTCCGCTGTTAAGGGTTTCTCGCACACGTGACACGTTACGGCGCTACGGAATTCCTCCGATTCCTCCCGCGTAAGATCCGCCATGGGGACGACGGTGGTGCGGATCGCTTTCACGCGGTGCGTCAAATCGTGCAGTTCGTTGACGAACCACGCTGTGCAATCCTCACCGCGATATGACTTATAACTAGAGAGCGAATTATCGTAAGCGCAACTTACATAATATCCTACGCTAAAGGCTCTGTGATGTTGGTAGGCGTAAGTAGTACCGTCCTGATCCTCCTTTTTCTCGAGCGTACATTCGAGATCGGCGTACACTACAAACGGAACCCACTCCTTCCGATTGTAATTCCGGAACGTCAGCCACTTGTCGTCCTCGCTGGGGAGAACGACGGCGCAGTCGTTCATTTTCCCGCAGTCGACGCTGTGGACTGACAACTTCTCCCGTGTATAAAAGTAGTGTAGACACCTGTAATAATTTATTTGATTAAAACTATGAATAAAAAATATTGATTTATTTTATACGCATCTTTTTTTTTTTACTTACCGATCGCAAATGTACTTTTTACATTTGTGCATGCTCAGTTGTGAGCTCACCAACCGCGGCAGGTTCTTTATGCACGCAAAGTGTGCATCGTTGTTTTTACGCACGTATAGCAGGTTGACGTGCTTCTCCTTTTTGTCGTCGGCGAGCCGCAGAGGGACGATTTTGGAGTCTTGGGTGGTAAAGACGTTGACGGAGATGGCGTTTAGTTTCTCGAACTTTGATATTTGTGACAGCGTCACGGGGAACTCGATGTCGCACAGATTCAGCACCGTCGAGTAATGTGGGTATTCTATCGTTCTTTCCGGATGTTTTTCCGCTGGATATAAAGCGGCGATGACTGCCCACGCGAAACACGCATTGTCCGTCGATTGAACGTTGACCACCGCTCTTTTTAGCATAATTTTCCGCGATAACTCGATGTGGCATCCCGCGTGCAGAGGATTGAACTTGTTCACATTGACGGTGAGATTCAGGATACGCGACAACGCCCATCCGCTATCGCGTTCCTGAAACTCCTCCAAAGCCGCCAGAATATCATCCTCCACGTGCCGCGTGTACCACTCGTTGCGATCGGATGTGGGAAACAACTCGCAATTTTTGGTGGCGATGGTCTTCACGGCAGTCTTGTCGCCCGCGACGAATTCCCCGTTGAACGCGGTGTTAATTTTGACGCTGTTGTGTTCCACCATGACGCCTTGGATCCACTCGATAACCATATTTCTCACGTTTTTCAAAAACTCGTGTGGATCTATATAGTTTTGATTGACAACCACACCCGTCAGCACACGGTTCCTAAACGCCGTCTCGATCTCCTTCCACGTGTAGCCCTTTTTCTCGTATCCACCGTATCCGGCACCGACGGGCACGAAACGTTCGTGCAGGGCGTCCCTCACACCCTCCAGACGCGCAATTTGTGCCACCAGAGAGTTGACTACTCTGGTGCGTTGCCTCTTGCGACATTGTTCCTTGAGAGAATCGAGGTACTCGTTGCACTCGTAGTCCCATAGAAGGAACTCTCCCGTCGTTTTGATATTCGCTGCTCGTACGGTAAGATCGCGCTCCTTCTCCATTTTGAACAACTGTGATTAGTCGTTTTTTTTCTCACTCGCTTTATATACCCGTTTGTTGCACACGGCACTAACTATAAGCATAACGATGATGCATTCTGACAACATGGCGCTGCCTACAATTTGTATAAACAATCCTTATTTTTTCTCTTCCGAGAATTATTGTAATATGATATCCCCACCACTCCGAATTTACCCCCTCTCCTCCAAACATGATGACGCAATTTAAACAGGCGCTCTACTTTGATGCGCGCGTTGTAGGATAAGTCGGTATAGCGGATAAGATGACACGGAAAAATAATAAAAAATTTTAATTACAGTTGAAATAATATTTATTAATATGTATTGTTACAACTCCGCAAAGACCTGAGTCACCAGTTTACAATCAATTATATTATTCTTATCGAATAAATCGCTTTTGCGAATCGCCACGTGATCGGGGTCCTTCGCATTCCTCGCGATTTCTGAAAAGTGTGCGAACTTGACATCAACCGTACCGGTGATGTTGTTCAACGAATGATTGATACAGTCTACGCAATATTCAAGTGCAAACATGTTACACACGGTTCGGTTTGACATGATTAAACATAACGCTGATGTTGCCAGGCGCATTACTTTTAGGTTGTTCATTTTTCCAAAACTTAACGTGCAGTGTCCAACGGTCTGAGACGGTGCTTCGTCCACATCGTTCTTAAAGAAGCTGGTGATGATGTCCCGTTGATTCATGAGTTCTTTCCATACGTCGTATGATAGACGTAGCTCCTTACCATGGTTGTCACCGAGAGCGATTTCCACACGGCTCGACGTTGAGACGTTGATTCCGATGTCGAGATATTTGTAACTGGTTTTTGTCAACGGGTATCTTCTAACCAAGATCCTAGATGATTCTTTTTCCATCTTTGACATATTACTTTTTTGTTTTCTATGAAAAAAAATAAATTGTGAGTTTAAAAGTATAACAATTAAGTTTAAAGATGTAGCTAAAGAAACAACTTACTTCACGGTTGACATGGTGCAAAACATCGTTGCTAGTAAACGTCACAGCGAACTAGTAATTTTCTCAATGATTTCGAACGACTGATGGTTCCTATTCTTTTTCACTCGCTTTATATACCCGCTTGTTGTATACAAAATTGAAATCTGACAACATGGCGCCGAAAATGCTGACGTGGCTGCCTGTTGCTATGGGCTTTTGTTTTAAAATACAGCAATGATGCAATCCGTAAACCTGCACGAACCTGCATACTATAAACATTGCGATGATGCATTCCGACAACATGGCGCTCCACTTTGATGCGCAGAGAAAAACCAAAGGATCTAAACAGTTCTCGGAATCCTTTAACAATGATACATTCCGACAACATGGCGCTCCACTTTGATGCGCAGAGAAAAACCAAAGGATCTAAACAGTTCTCGGAATCCCTATCTCTTCCAGGAATCCTTATCTCTCGACGACTCATGTTTGTATTAACAATCCTTATCTTATCTCTTCCGGGAATCCCGGAAATCCCACACTTCCAGGAATTATTGTTATCTGATACCCCCCACCACTCCTAAATTACCCCCTCTCCTCCAAAACGATGACGTCATTACCCCCTCCACTGTTATCTGATACCCCTCTTCCCCTCTTCACCCGCACCCCCCTCATTGCCCCTGGGTTAGAACCCCCATAGTATAACTACTCCTGTTTCTTAGAAGACAGTAAATTTAATTCGTCATTATTAATAAAAACTTTTATGAAATGATCACGTATGTGATTGCGAGAATTACTTATTGAGGTGTAAAAAAATTACTAAGATATATAATTGTTCAGTTTGTAAGGGTAGCACTGATGATGGCTGAAAGATCAGCCAAAACGTATGTTGCTTAATTAAACATTGGTTTCAATAAAAAGTATCAAGAATTACAATCTTCTTTGGCTTGAGATCCTTCTGCTATTCTATCGTTTTGAAATTTGCGAGCCTAAACATCAAACTACTAAAAATACTTTACCGGTATCAGTTTCATAAATTTCGATATAATGAGTTTATTATCCTTAGATTTCTGAGTTACAACGTTCTTGTGTAATTTGTTTATATTACTTGTAACATTTACAAATTTCACTACATTTTCTTTATTGCTATTACTAATCATTTTTTAACTTGTTGCTATCCCAAGTGGTTCTAAACTTATGCACATATTCGTATCTATTTGTAAAATAATGTTACATATTTTTAAATTTTTTTTAAACATACACATATGATATTTTTATATACACATTGTGGCCTTTTTTTATATACACATTGCGGCATACCGCCACACCGCTGCACCGAAGCGACATAGTACGCCGCGGCGCCGCTACACGCCGCAGGGCCTCAGCCAAGTTCTGAGCCTACAGCTACACCACCAGCTTGCGCAGGCGGTGTAAGGCTTGCTCGTGATCAGTGATGCGATCTTTCCCACAGCGGTCCCGGCTCTGCTGCCTCACTCAACCTTATAGAAGCGCTACGTCGCGTATCCGTGTGAGCTCGGCCGTTCAACCAATGGAAGAGAGCGAACGTCTCCCTTCCACCGAGCCGACACAACAGACGATAAATGCATGCTACTTGCATGTTAAAAGCAAGCATTTCTGATTCAGAAAAGAAATTCTGAGGCGAGTGGCTGGAATATTAGAGATCACCTGTTCAAGACCTGCTTCGTGAAACTTTCTTTTCTTTTTTCTGCATTTGTTTCTAACATAGTAAATTATTAGATAATATTTTTTTGCCCAAAAAAATATTTTTTATTTATTATTAATATTCGCATATGTTAAACTAACAATTTTAGAAATAATACAGATCTGCTATTGTCAATAGAAAAATTAAATTATTTTACAATGTGGCAACAAAGTGCTAATTTAACATATGCGAATATTTTTAATAAAGATAAAATAATTTCTTTTAGCCAAAAACATTATCTAATAATTTACTTAAAATAAATATCGAAAAAGGAAAAAAAGTTACAAAATCACAGTTTTCAAACACGAGATTTTTAATATTCTTGCCATTCGCCTTACTCGTTTAGCCATGTTTGCTATTTTATCAACATGAAAGATTACACACCTGCAAAGCTTTTAATTATTTATTTTAAACTACTGCATATTGGCAAAAGTTACTGCAGTAACTACATATACATGTACTGTGGAGGTTAGTGGAGGAACACAGTAGCATATTAAAAATGCAGTCAAATAGATGTAAGATTAGTAATTTTATTAGTACTATTAATAAGTAGTAGTCTTCCGCACTACCTTTGAGGCTCCACTTATGGCGCGTTCGATTTTTTTTTAAGTGGATCATCGCCTGGAGCCTTATTGTACCACTTTTTTACACCTGTTATTTACAGGTTAAAATAATTTACAGTAGTTGACACTGTATTTTTGTATCTATATACTTACTGTATTTTGTATAGGTACTCACTGTACTTGTACTTTTACACGTTGCGCGTATATTGGCGAATTGGGAAAATTACTTACTTTATAATTTTCTATAAATACAAAATATATTTTGTATTTATTATGCCTGCAATGCTATCAAGAGTAATGAGAAATACAAGGTGTCCTATTTTAAACGATCCACTCAAATATCTCAGAAACACCGAGTTAAATAAAAAAATTTTTCAAATAAAAGTTGTAGGGTTTGGAGAGGGAAAAAATATAAGGATATTAGTTTGACCTTGGATGGAGGCGCTTCTGAGATTTAAAGGTCATCTTTATTTTTTCAAATGGAAGGACATTAATTTTTTTATGTAAATCGATTTCTTGTAATATTTGTCGTAAAAAGTTATAAGACTAGGATAGCCAAAAATTGAATAGTTTACAAGATATTTTATATTTTAATTTGACATAATTTTACATAAACTATAAAATATCTCGTTAAATATTCATTTTTCAATTATCTTACTTCAACACTTTTATGCACAAAATAATGAGAAAAATCAATTGGTGCAAAAAAAATACATAGTTGACTTTAAGAAAAAAGTATATATATTTAAGAAAAAAGTATATTATATCATATCTGCTAAATATAGCTTAAATATAGCTCTGCTAGATTTTTTTCTTAAAGACAACTATGTATTTTCTTTTACACCAATTGATTCTTTTCATTATTTTGTGCATAAAAGTGTTGAAATAAGATAATTGAAAAATGAATATTTAACGAGATTTCATAGTTAATGTAAAATTATGTCAAATTAAAATATAAAATATCTTGTAAACCATTCAATTTTTGGCTATCTTAGTCTTATAACTTTTTACGACAAATATTACAAGAAATCGATTTATATAAAAAAATTAGTGTCCTTCCATTTGAAAAAATAAAGATGACCTTTAAATCTCAGAAGCGCCTCCATCCAAGGTCAAACTAATATCCCTATATTTTTTCCCTCTCCAAACCCTACAACTTCTATTTGAAAAAATTTTTTATTTAACTCGGTGTTTCTGAGATATTTGAGTGGATTGTTTAAAATAGCTTGTATTTCTCATTACTCTTGATAGCATTGCAGGCATAATAAATACAAAATATATTTTGTATTTATAGAAAATTATAAAGTAAGTAATTTTCCCAATTCGCCAATATACGCGCAACGTGCAAAAGTACAAGTACAGTGAGTACCTACCCATACAGCACACAAAGATTGCATACACATTGCATCAATCTTTCATCGCAATGTTGCAATATTGCAAATTTACTGCAAAATGTTGTTGCATCATTGCTGTGGGATTGCAACAACGTTAAAATGTCCGCCTTTAGGAAGATTGTAACGATATATTACAGTAATATTGCAATGTAATGAATTTGCAATAATGCATTGTTATTGCAATCTTAGAATAATGTTGTATATAATTTTATTTATTCAGACATTTATCTGTCCGATTTCTGAACAATCAGTTCAATATCTGAATTCCCTGTGTTAGGGTCGTATCAGAAAAATTTAACTGATAAAAATAGTTACTAAGGTCTTTAATCTTACTGGTCACTCTTTAGAAGTTTTATATCATCATGACTAAAACTTAAATACGAAATAGATTTTGCAACGCGCGTCGCATAGCGGTAAACGAACGAACTACCCAGGGAGAAATACAGGTCAAAGAAACGTCTAATAGACATCTAATAGACGTCTATAGACGATGTCTATTAGACGTTTCTTCGACCTGTATTTCTCCCTGGATAACAATTACCGAATATTGCTCTTGTAATGTTTTTGCAATGTTGCTGTCACATTCTCATGAAATATTACAATTCAATGTTCCAATAATCTCTCAACAATATTACATTGCAACTTGCAAGATTGTAACATTGCTGCAATGTAAATGCAATGTTTTGAGCTGTATGGGTATTCAAAATACAGTAAGTATATAGATATGTACAAAAATACAGTGTCAACTACTGTAAATTATTTTAATCTGTAAATAACAGGTGTAAAAAAGTGGTACAATAAGGCTTCAGGCGATGATCCACTTAAAAAAAAATCGAACGCGCCATAAGTGGAACCTCAAAGGTGGTGCGGAAAACCACTACTTATTAATAGTACTAATAAAATTACTAATCTTACATCTATTTGACTGCATTTTTAATATGTTACTGTGTTCCTCCACTAATCTCCACAGTACATGTATATGTAGTTACTGCAGTAACTCTTGCTAATATGCAGTAGTTTAAAATAAATAATTAAAAGCTTTGCAGGTGTGTAATCTTTCATGTTGATAAATGTAAAATAGCAAGCATGGCTAAACGAGTAAGGCGAATAGCAAGAATATTAAAAATCTCGTGTTTGAAAACTGTGATTTTGTAACTTTTTTTCCTTTTTCGGTATTTATTTTAAATAAATTATTAGATAATGTTTTTGGCTAAAAGAAATTATTTTATCTTTATTAAAAATATTCGCATATGTTAAATTAGCACTTTGTTGCAACATTGTAAAATAACTTAATTTTTCTATTGACAATAGCAGATCTGTATTATTTCTAAAATTGTTAGTTTAACATATGCAAATATTAATAATAAATAAAAAATATTATTTTTTTGGGCAAAAAAATATCTAATAATTTACTATGTTAGAAACAAATGCGGAAAAAAGAAAAGAAAGTTGCACGAAGCAGGTTTCGAACAGGTGATCTCTAATATTCCAGCCACTCGCCTCAGAATTTCTTTTCTGAATCAGAAATGCTTGCTTTTAACATGCAAGTAGCATGCATTTATCGTCTGTTGTGTTGGCGTCGGTGGAAGGAAAATGTTCGCTCTCTTCCATTGGTTGAACGGCCGGCTCACACGGATACGTGACGTAGCGCTTCTATAAGGTTGAATGAGGCAGCGGCGCCGGGACCGCTGTGGGAAAGATCGCATCACTGCTCGCGATCGAGAATCGATCGACGCTGTATAAAAGAGCGTCGACGCAAGCTTTTCCTCACTCACTCGCTTCAAGGCGAGCTAGGGCCTTTGAGCTGAGTAATAGCTCTGCTACTTCAGAGCGTAACCAGAGGCTAGTTACCTCGTCGCTTTTCTCACAGTGCCTAGAAAGGCACGGAAACAAAAAACAGAGTCCCAGCTTCGGCCGCACACTTTACCTAAGCGACCCGCTGACTCACCAGCACCGCCGTCGCCCCCACAGACTCTAACTTGGAAATTAATTCCTTTAGAGTTCTATATCCGGCTGACTCGGCCTCCAAGGGATACTTTCGTTGCTGGGAACATTCGCATTCGAAGACCTCTCTCTTCTCGGTTCGTAGAACGCTCTGCAGCGCCGAGAGCCGAGACAGTCGCATCGCAAGGCACACCAGAGACTCGCTCCATTGCAATCCAAACCTCGCCGCCTAGGGCGTGCTCTGAGAGCAGTTGCAATACGGAAGACCACTTTCCGAACGGAGTTCCTCCAACACCAGGGAAAGGGTTACAACGAGCTTCATCAACCGAGCCGTCCTTCTTAGGACCGGTTCAATACACTAAGACACGGCCGGTAATATCTTACCGAGCCCGTCAATTTTTATTCTAACTTCTCGGCCTTACACTTTTGCCGAGAAAGCGCTTCTGGCGCGCTAAACGCACAAACATAAAACCTGTACATACTTCTCTGACAAAGGAAATAAATTATATTTTCTATTAAATTGGTTCTCACAATTTCTCACCAGTTCGAACACATCCAAAAAGCTATACGCCATACACATATATAATATTTTTCTTAAATTCAGATTTATGAAAGCACCTGTATAATTAGCAGCAAAGTTGTAGTGTTCAATTTCATTATCCGATGAAGACTCTGTAAATGATGCATTTTGTGTTTCATTTATACTAAGATATTTCTTTTTTATTTTTTCCTTGAGATTAATAAAAGAATCCATTCCTTTTACTTTGTTTACGTTTTGTTTATTATTATATAAAAGTAATTTTGGATTCATGCTGTCATTAACATCTTTTTCTAAAACAAAATGTTTTTTTTTTATTTTTAAAGAATATCAAATACAGAGTATCTCATAAATCACGGATCACCTCTTGAGCAAATAGGCTAAACTTTAGCTTAGGCTAAACTGAATCAAAAAGTTTTGTACCATTTTGCGATTTTTGTAATAATTAATGCCCTTTCACAAATCTTTATGAATTAATTTCTTATTGCAAAAATCGCAAAATGATAGAAGGCTTCTGTATTTCATAATCTAACCCACTTCCTATCTGCCATGTATGGTGTTAATCCTTTATCAAACTTATAGGCGTATTGCCTAATGGATTGTGTTCGACTTGGTTGAAATTATAAAACCAATTTCTTAGAAAAATATAATTTATTTTTCTCGTCAGAGAAGTAGAGTATATGTACAAGTTTTGTTTGATTTAATTGATTGCGCCAGAGGCGCTTTCTCGGCAAAAGTGTAAGGCCGAGAATTAAAAGAAAAATTTACGGGCGCGGTAAGAAATTACCGGCCGCGTCTTAGTGTGTTGAACGGGTCCTAAAAAGGACGGTTCAATTGAGTTAGCTCGTTGCAGCCCCTTTCCCGGCGTCGGTGGAACTCCGTTCGGGAAATGGTCTTCCGTCTGACAACTGCTCTCTGAGCAGGCTCTGAGCGGCGAAGTCTGTACTGCCACGGAACGAGTCTCTGGTGTGCTGGTAACTGCAACCGTCTCGGCTCTCGGAATTACGGATTGCTCCGTGTACCGAGGAGAGAGAGGTCTCCGAATTCGGATGTCGCCTTGTGTAAGAGTGTCCCTTGGTGGTCGAGTCAACCGGACGCAGAACTCTAGTGGAATCAATTTCCAAACTAGAGACTGAGGAGGTGACGGCGAAAGTGGAGTATCCGCGGGCCGCTTAGTTGAAATGTGCGGCCGATGCTGGGACTCTGTTTTCTTTTTACGCGCCTTGCGAGGTAGCGTGAGAAAAACTGCGAGACTATGTGTCTCTGGTTAGATTCTGCCGAGGCAGAGTACGACTCAGTTCAAGGGCCCTGGAGAGAGCTCGCCTTGAAGCGAGTGAGTGAGGAAAGATCTGCGGAGCAGCTCTTTTATATCCCTTCGATCGAAGCTTGATCGCAAGAAAGCTCTTTACCGCCTGCGCAACCTGGCGGTGTCTCCGCAAGCTCATAACTCGTAGACGGCCTGCGGCACGTAGCGGTGCCGCGGCGTATTATACCGCGTCAGTGCAGCGGTGTGGCGGTGAGCCGCCACAAAACTGTATATACATATATATCTATGTTGAAAACTTACTTGTGTTATCAGAATTAGGTAGAGTAGGAAATTCTGTTAAATATACGATTTCATTATCCGAAGAATTTTCATTAGCTAACGTGTCTTGTGTTTCGTCTGTGTTTGTATCATAAAGATATTTTTTCTTTTTCCGAATTCTTTTCTCTTCGGACATTGATGTCAAATCTGATTTTTTGCTTTTGCTTTTACTAAATCACCTATAATAAAAGATGCAATATATATGATAACATATAACACAGAAAGATTAACAAAATAACAAATTAAATGTTTTGTATAATAAACAATAATTCTGTATATAAAATTTTAAGGTTACGTTAGGGTTAAGTTAAAGAATCTATTATTCTAAGCAACCATTTTTACTAAAAAACTCTTAAAATCTAAACTTACCTTTGGATTAATTAAATCTGTATTAATTAAATATAATTGCGGTTTGAATTGTATAAACTAATCTGTAAGATTAACTGCGTAACTATTAATACTGATCGGAAGCGGAACGGAAATGAAATTGATAGAAGTTGAATCTTGATCTATTTTCTGCTATGCATTCTGAATGCCATCTATATGTACATCTTCAGTACATTTGAATATTCAGTGAACATTTATGGAATATGTAAACAATATGTTCCTACTGCTGATTTTAACATATTCTGGGCAGGTTTATAGAATATTCTTTATGAACAAGAATATTCTACAGACATATATAAATGATTTCTTCAAGAATATTCTCATAAAAATATATTTGATGCAACATAGAATATTCATACAATATTGTGTGTTATCTGGGTATATATATATATGTATATTAATTATATAATAAAAAATCTAATATAATTATGTAATATAAATCTATATTTGTACACCTATATATTTTTCTTTCATTACCTATATCCCCTCATCAGAATATTCCATGAAAATACGCAAAATATTCTCTGAAAATTTATTTAATATCCAGAGAATGTCCTTATAATATTTACGGAATATAATTAAACTATTATGTGAAGTGATTAGAATATTTATACAATATTCTATAGCATATTCATAGGACGTTCACAGAACGTGAACGTTTTGTCTACTTCTAATGTTCTATTGGAAGTTCATAGGAACACCAATCATAATGTAAGAATATTTTAAGAATATTCAAACATTCTTTAATGTTATTCTATGAATGTTTATAGAACGTACTTGTGCTGTCTGGGCTTATACTCTTTCTATATTTCTAATTTAATGTTGGCCTAGATTGCTTTAAATTTACACGTAAATTTGCGCGTATATCGCACAACAGTGAAAGTGTCTTTAAATATACGAGGGTAGTTCGAAAAGTTCTCGGCCTGATACAGAAATGACGTTAGAAGTATCAAACCGCTGTAATTTGTTGCAAGTTTTATCCTGCAGAGGGAGGATTTGACCTCCTACTGTCAAAATTTCAAACAGATGCGTTCATTAGTTTTTTTATTTTAGTCGTGTAAAGCAATCAACTTTTGGTTTTCTTTAAAAATGGATAAAGTCGAATATCGCGCAGTAATAAAATACTTTGTTTTAAAAGATTTAACGCCAACAGAAATAAAAACGAGCTTGATTCAACTTTGGAAGAATCTTCACCATCGTTTTGCATTGTTAAGAAATGGACTGCTGAATTTAAACGTGGTCGTACGTCCATAAATGATGATGAACGTTCAGGTCGCCCAAAAACCGCTACGACTGACGAAATTATAGAAAAATCTATAATGCCGTGTTGAATGATCAACGAGCAAAAGTGCGTGAGCTTGCTAACGTTGCAAACATCTCAAATGATCGCGTTCACAACATCTTACATGAACATTTGCATATGAAAAAGCTTTCAGCGCGATGGGTGCCGCGTTTACTAACAGTCGATCAAAAACGCATTTGAATGAACGTTTCTAAGGAGTGTTTGGACATGTTTAAACGCAATCCAACCGATTTTTTGCGGCGCTTTATCACTGTTGATGAAACATGGATTCACCATTACACGCCAGAAACTAAACAACAGTCGAAGCAATGGGTAGAAGCGGATGGAAGTGCTCCAAAAAAGGCGAAAACAGTTCCATCAGCCGGAAAGGTGATGGCAACTGTTTCTGAAATTTTCATGGTATCGTACTCATCGACTACCTAGAAAAAGGAAAAACCATCAACGGAGAATATTATGCAGCATTATTGGATCAATTGAACAATGCTATTAAGGCCAAACGTCCTCATTTGGCAAAAAAAAAGTGCTTTTTCATCATGACAATGCACCCGCTCACACTTCTTCGATTGCAGTCGCAAAATTGTATGAATTGCGCTTCGAATTGGTTCCGCACGCGCCGTATTCACCAGAATTAGCCCTTAGTGACTTTTTTCTTTTTCCAAACATGAAGAAATGGCTCGCTGGAAAAATATTTGGCTCAAATATTGAAGTAATCGATAAAACTAACGCTTATTTTGAAGGTTTAGAGAAATCATATTATATAAACGGTATAAAAAAATTAGAATATTGGAATAAGTGCATTGAGTTGAAAGGAGACTATGTTAAAAAATAAAAAAAAATTTTGCCAAAAATTATGTGTTTTCTGTGTCAGGCCGAGAACTTTTCGAACTACCCTCGTAAACCTTTTTATATATTAAAATAAAGCTTTTAAATACTGATATAATTTCACGTACAGTGTACAGAAGCGTGCAATCAATGTACACTGCTCGTCAATAATTTGAAGGGTCGTACAGTAGTCCTAACTTATCGGCCTAATTTATTATTTAATCAGGCCAATAAGTTAGGACTACTGCACGACCCTTCGAATCATTGACGGGCAGTGTATAGCTGCAAGAGCGTTAATGTGAAACGGCGTATAAGAATTACACATACGCGCACAGTTAACACACACAAGTCACATTTTGTTTCTTGTAACAATAACAATTATTTTACAAGAAATAATTTGTAAAGGCTCTTCATTAAATAAAATTAAAACAACAAATAAGTATATGAAGCTATTAAAGAGCCGAGGACTTAGTGCTCAAAATTATTTACAATGATGTAGGCGCAAAGAACAAACGTTTTGGCCTTGGTTTAGGCCATCTTCAGTATTATAAGTACGCAAATAACATAATACACTTTTTATCGCAATCGCAAAACTATACATATTAAAACCGCAAGAACGCAGCCGAATACCGCGAACATCATAAGGCAGGCGTAAGTAGGCGTTGTTTGTAAAGCATGAGGAGCTAAAGATAAAATTATTCTCAGAAACACATTTGAGCGATATTACACTAGTCAAGAATCAATTAAATAATTGTGGTTTATAACGTCAATAACCTACGCACAATAATCGCAGTTTTTTTATATATACTGCTCAAAACAATTATGGCATAGAAAAAATTTGCTCAAAAATTGGTCAACTTCGACGGACGAAAACTCCATGAAAATTCATCGTAGAATCCTGGTTTTTTTTTTTAAATAAAGGCTAGAAATCTCTACTTTAAAATGCTATTTCGCGATTTTAAGTTTAATGCACCCCAATGACTGTAACCCTTTAAATCTGAGGGCATGTTTGTCATATTGAAAATTGCAAAGTTTGACGGAATGCACGGACTTACTAGAATTTTGTAACAGCACGCGCTGTTACGAAGCGCCGATCGGGCTCCGTGTAAACACCCCCCATTGCGGGCCGCATTCCGATCCCCCAACTTGAGGGTAGTAGCTCGAGAAGGGGTAGCTCCCGGGCAGGGTAGCACCTTGAGTGGGGGTAGCGCAACCGGTATAAAAGCCGGCTCGCGGAGCAGACCAGCACCATTCCCCCGACTACGACTCGGACAAGCCTCAGGGCGCACTCTGAAGCTCCAGTCGTACTCGCTCCCGTCCTGACGGTCGGAAAAGGAGCAGGGCGTTCTCTGCTTCGGTCGGGTGTTCTCGACATTCGACTTCCAGATTCCTCGAAAGAGAGAAGATTCTCTCTGTCTCCGGACACAGCGCACCGGCAACCGTCGACGACTCATCAAGCTCGGATACACGCGGTATCGTTTATTTTTTAATATTCTTAATCCGTACCGTACGAATCGACCGACTTAGGATTAATTAGATTTAGTTGTTTAATTTCGGCAAAAGGCGCAGCACGTTTATTAATTTACGCAGTTTACTTATGTAACGGTGCAGCCTGCAAGCTGCATCGTTACGGCTACGGACCGTCTATCGTCCGTAGCCAACCTAGGGCGCATCGAGCCTCGATAAAACTTTGTCACAAACACCGGCGGTCAATCGCCGAACGGACCTCCACATCCGACCGTTCCGAATTCCGCTTAATTGGGGCCCGCCGCCAAAACCGCTGATGCTTGCCGATTCGAAGTCAGTCGGCCGCCAGCCGGGTATAAAAGAGGCCCGGCTGTACGTCTATTTCACCAGATCCTGTTCGCTGCTAGACAGCGAACATCCCTCTACGAGCGTTCTCGTAGTCCGCCGAGCGTACTCGGCTTCTATGCCTTTTCTTCCAGACACACGAGCGTTCTCTTGTACCGCCGAGCGTTCTCGGTACTCTATCCACTGAAGCACAAGCGTTCTCGTGCACCCGCTGAGCGTACTCGGCTCCTCCAAGTACCGGTCTTCGTACACATGCATTCCCGTGTACTCAGCAGGACCACCGCTCCGAATCCACCTCGTACGAGCGTTCTCGTATTCCCGCCGAGCATACTCGGCTCCAAGCCTCTTATACGAGCGTTCTCGTATACCCGCCGAGCGTCCTCGGCTCCTCATTTCTCGAACACGAGCGTTCTCGGCTTCCGATCCAAATATTGCATTTCCGCACACCGGCATTTAAAGTCAAACTCCATCCAGCAGGCAAAACCGCGTCGACCAATCCGCGCCGTCGAGCGACCCGTATCGATCGACTATCGAACGGACTCGCGACGCATCTACGAACGCGCCCGCCGACAGGCGCTCCGTCGTACTAACCCTTAGAACATATAATACTGGAAGGAGCATAGGCTTATTAGCTCCGTGCATTTAATTGTCCGAGAATAGATTGACAAAAATGGAGAAATGATGATCCTAGATTGACAAAGATGGAGAGATGATGATCCTAACTTGTAATGCGCATGCTCCATATAAACAGATGCCTGCGCGATGGACGTCCAAGCTAACCTGAACAAACCGTTGACATCTTTTGACATTCAATTGAATATTGGAAGTGAACATTTCGATTTTACGAAATTGTGACAATTTGTGACAATAATGTATTGCTACATTTGCAAGGAACGAGATCAGGCGTCTACATATCATATGTAAGTTTAATTATTTAGGAGTATTATTAATACAGAATTTATAATGTTAGTTTGGAGGGTAGGTTTCATTGTTATTCTTTATTATTATAATTAATAAATGAGAGACAAAAAGTATGTCGAATAATTTCAGTAGAAATGATGGACACTGTAACAAGTGAGCTACAAATATTAGAAAGTAACTTTGTATCAAAATACTTCGCATTTGTGTTCATACTTAAGAAATGAAGTAGTTGTATTTTTGACCTTTGTTATTATCATAGATTTCCGAAGGACTCAGAACTTCGAACCAAGTGGTTGGCTGCGTTTTATTTAGAAGAAATAGATATCATGAAATATACGAGGATATGTGGGAAGTATTTTGAAGACACATGTTTCTACACAATGTGAATACGACTCGAGAAAAGAAGATGTTAAAAAAAGGATCGGTACCTACACTCTTCTTCTTCGCAAATCAACAAAAAGGTAATTTTTTAATCTTTAAATTATACAATTCGATTTTAGTTGTAACAGATTTTTAACCCTTTCACAAATACAATAATATCCATAGCCTCAGATTCTTATATTTAATTCATATAGCAGTATATAACATTGCAATTTTTCCACACTGTGTTCATTGTTCTCAATTGTTGTATTGTTTTCAGAAAACTAGATCTGAATGAAAATACAGATGACATAAGCGTCGTTAAGCATCCAAACATTGCCAATGTTTCTGAAAAGTTACATCCACAAGAAGATTCTTTAACATCTGTGTTTCAACTATGTGATGAATGCCTTCTAATTATGTCAGTGGAAGAAGTTGAGAAAAAAAGCGATATTGAACTTGCTTCTGATTCAATGGAACTTGGCGTTGAAGTGACATCGATTGAAGGACAAGAACCACGAGTGAAGCAGAAGAGATGGCGTCCAGCTCACATTTCACAAATTGATATGGAACACGGTTTCGATACACCACGCCGTGCCAAGAGACATTTCAACTTAGCAGCCAGTATAATATTGTCATATAAGCGCCAAATTGCCAGTATTAATCGACAAAAACTACAAATGACAAAGAAAATAAAACATTTGCAATCACTACTAAAAGAACTGGCAGATAAGAAAATGATATCCGAGGAAGCTGAAATGATTATACAGGTATTTTTAAGAACTCAACTATCTATTTCCTCTACCAAGAACCGAATAGACTTCGATGAAATGGACACTGAAGTGTTAATTGAAAAACATGTTATGTGCGACTTTAGGGATTATAAAATGAATTCTAATGACATTATATATTAAAGTCCTCATAAGTTTAATTAAGCATTATTTTATTAAATTGTACATCAAAGTAATAGTATATTGAAGTAATTTCTACATCGAATAATATTATACATCAAAGTAATTATTTAAGCAATTGTACATTAAAGTTATTATGTATTGAAACGGAAATAAATAAAAACGTTATCTTTTAATAGGTACTGATTTACTGTTTGAAAAATATAATAGCTTTATTAAACAACGATTATTACTCTTTTTATGTAGACAATGACAACAGATACCATACAGGACATCATAAAACGCAAACTGAAATCTAGAACTGCGAAGATTTCTCCACGTTTAAGAGCATTTTGCCATAATACTACATTTTTATTCAGCAAAGGCTAATATCAGAAAGAAGTTTGCGAATTTGTTGCCACACGAGAAAACGTTCGCAAAATGGCTCCAAGTAATTGATGGTAATCCCGGGTTTACGAAGGAAGCATTTAATTCGATTGCTAAGAAGGTTCAGTCAGAGGATTATGTAGTTGTTAATCTTACAATGGACGAAATGTCCATTAGTGAACATATTCATTGGGATGGTAAACGATTTTATGGTTACGTTGATTTTGGCGTCGATGGTAATAATCAAGATGAGAATATACCAAAAGCCAAAAATGCATTGGTATTTATGGCTGTAGCATTGAACAGCAATTGGAAAGTTCCTCTTGGATATTTTCTAATTGATAGTTTGAATGCCAGTGAAAGAGCCAATTTGCTGAAAAAATGTTTAAAAATGCTGCACGAAACGAATGCTATATGCAACTCTATTACATTTGATGGAGCACCAGTAAATATAAGCATGTGTACAAAATTACATTGTAATTTTAAATTTGAGACTGCAAAATTTCGTCCATGGTTTGAACATCCGGTAACCAATGAAAAAGTAAATATCTATGAATATAAATAATAACAACTTTATTGAATAAGTACTAGAGTAGTTATACTATGATGATTCAAACCCATGGGGCAATGAGGGGGTGCGCGGGTGAAGAGGGGAAGGGGGTATCGGATAACAGTGGAGGGGGGTAATGACGTCTTCGTTTTTGGAGGAGAGGGGGTAAATGTGGAGTGGTAGGGGTATCAGATTACAATAATTCCCGGAAGATAAGGATTGTTAATACAAATCGCGAGATAAGGATTCCCGGAAAAGATAAGGATTGTTTATTGGAAAGAGAACTGTTTATTGGTGCAGGTTTTTTTTTCTACGCATCAAAGTAGAGCGCCATGTTGTCGGAATCATTATGTTTATAGTATGCAGGTTCGTGCAGATTTACGGATTGCGTCATCGCTGTATTTTAGAACAAAGAGGCAGCATTTGAGCGCCGTTTCTTAGAGGGTGTGATAATAATTGTTAATACAAATTGTAGGCATCGCCATGTTGCTAGATGCGTCATCGTGTTTGGAGGAGAGGAGGTAATTTTGGAATGGTGGGGAGTATCAGATCACAATAATTCCCGGAAGAGATAAGATAAGGATTGTTAATGCAAATATGAACCATCGATAGTTTTAATCAATGTCGTGTGCAACAAGCGGGTATATAAGGTCCATCATGACCAAGTCGAGGTAACAGTCGAAATGTTCATCGCGCTATTGGACGAACGTGACATTCTGAGCTTGTCCGCGGAGCAATTAGAAATCGTGCCGAAAGTGATTCTTATAAAAAACTTTGCTCGGTTTGTGGATCACGTGTGGGATAGGCTACCGGATCATTTAAAAGCGGATCCGGAAGTGCAAGGTTATCGTCGGTGCTCGTTGCACTACAACCAGTCGTGGCAGAGTGACCACATCAACGGGCCCCCACCGTACAGGAAAGATTGCACTCTGTGCAAACTGAAATAGGTAAAGTACACATTTTTAAAATATCTTTAATACACATTTTTCGAATGCGTAATAACTAATTGGATATTTTTTTATTTTAATAATTTTTATTTATTACAGAGATGGAAGACAGTCTCATCTTACGAGAGGAAAATCTGAGTACTCTCACAGATTGGTTAACAACATGTCGGGAATGTAGAAGGAAATATAAAAACAGTGAGGAAATAATTGAAAAGTATACAACATTTCCTGCATTCATTAAACCATATATTCCGGATACTATATTTCGACAACAATTTATCGAATGGACGAGTGAAATTGACGACAGTGTACTAGAATATTCCGAGGAGGAATTTTCGACGTTTTTAATAGAATCTATCCTGCCGATATTGATGGAAAAGTTATGCTCGTTATGCGCTCAGGATAGTCTAATATCAAGGATCTCTTCACACTATTATGACTACATATATTATATGATACCGAAGCAGTATAGATCAGCGATACTGGAAAAAATTAGAAAAATGCATCCAGAGAAGGTGCCGACATCGATACATTTGCACAAAGTACACACAACTCCTCAACATCAAACATCGATCGTATACATTTTGCAGAACCGGGAGAACGGAGTATGCAACACCTCAGTGCAAGAAAAGAATGAACAATGTTTTTGCAGAACCGGGATAACGGAGTATACAACACTGAACCATGTATGCGGAACTAATTATTTTTAATAAATATTATTTATCAATAAAATAATTTGAATTATTATTCCTGTGCCTCATCTTATTCACTAACCTATCCTACTGCGAGATAAGCGCGCGCGTCATGTTACACTACACGATAGAAGGAAACGAGCGAACCAGTGACTATCATTATTTTTTCTTTTAATTGTGGTGAATAATATAAAGTGAATTATTTAAGTTATGCATTTATTCTAAACACCAATAATATACTTATGTTTTCTTCTTAATACAAATTATCCGCGGTAAAATATAAATTTAATAGGAACTCTAATCTAAACTTAATATGTAATTTAAGGATGGTAGGTGAAAGGAGAAAAAAATCGCAATAAGATTAGTATTAACAAATTTTATTCATATTTTTTTTTCATCTATACAACATTTTTTACAAAAAAAAAAACTGTTTCAACCGAGCCTTTAACGCCTTTCACGATTACGAGGAGGGACGGGAGGCGCTTGAGTCGTCCTCGGACGAGGCTCGACCACAGCTATCGGCTTGTGGTACACTCCGCAATCTTTACACTTCTCGTATTCGGAAGTTTTTCTATTCTGATCACGCTCCATTTTCTATACTTTTTTCTCCACCGCGTGCACACTTTGAACTGATAAATTTCTCTCTTCCGCACACCTTATATACAGCTCGACGCAAAAACGTCAATTTCGCTGTAGTAATAAACGTTAAAAGACGTTTGATAGATGTTAAAAGTGGTTTAAGTAATGTTGAAAAGATGTACAAAAGATGTTAAAAGTTGTACGTAAGACGTTCAACAATACGTTAAAAGATGTACGATAGACGTTCGATAGAGGTTCAAAGACGTACGATAGACGTTGAATAAATGGAAATATGATACGCTGGCCTATCGCCTATCGTCCTAGCGAAACCTTAGATCCACGATTACTGTTCCTCGAAAAGGAAATGCTACTGTAGAGCGAGTTATCTCGTCTTCGACGTATTATTGTAAACTATAGTGGATATCGATACGAATGTTAGTTAGCGACGAATAGCTTAGCACCTATCGTCCTAGCGAAACCTTAGATCCACGATTACTGTTCCTCGAAAAGGAAATGCTACTGTCGAGCGAGTTATCTCGTCTTCGACATATTATTGTAAACTATAGTGGATATCGATACGAATGTTAGCTATCTGTGAACATAATTAGATTATAATAAGATTTAGCGGCATCTTTGATGTAAGGGTATATAAGCCGGGATTAACTATTGCATCGACGTATTAACTTCTCAAGGCTCGAGTGGAACGTAGGAAATCATCCGGGAGCTGGTTATTCGTTTTAAAAATGTCTAGTTTGCGGAAAATTATTGATTCGTGTTTGCGATTGGCGTGTAACTTAAACGGGCTATGCATCGATAATTATTTATCATCGTTATCCGACAACGACGATAATAATTATGCGGTATTCGCAAAGTTTGCGGGTGCGTGCCCTAGTGCGGTGCTCGCGGTTTTATTCCGTTTGGGACATTTTTCGATTTATCTGCAGCTCTTGATTATTGCTGGCGAAATAATCGAGACAAGGCGAGCGTTCAACGACAACGAGGAAGAGGATGCGGAAGGCTATATCATCAGGCTGTCGAATTGCTATCATGGTGCGGTAAAAAATGGTAAGTTTCTATTTTTTGTATTATGAATATTAAAACAAAGTTTTAAAGAATTAAAATCATTTTTTTTTTTTTTAGGAACGCTACAACATCCAACACCTAAAAAAACCATGGTGGTGGAGGGTGTGGTGCGTGGTACGCGTCAAAACCGTGACGAGCGAGCTACTCGACGTCTCGGGGTAAGACGTCGAGCAGATACCTCGCCTGAGGCCGGACCCTCGTGTAAGTCGCTGTATACATTATTTATATGAAATAACAGCATCGATTTTATATTAGGAAATTTTACAAAAAAAAATTTAATGTTTCAGCTCGCGCTCGAATTGTTCTAACGCCTGAGCTCGTCGATCTCGCGAGCGACGAAGCCGGACCCTCGTGTAAGTCGCTGCATACATTATTTATATGAAATAAAATAACAGCATCGATTTTATATTAGGAAATTTTACAAAAAAAAATTTAATGTTTTAGCTCGCGCTCGAATTGTTCTAACGCCTGAGCTCGTCGATCTCGCGAGCGACGAATCGACGAGCTTACTTCGCGAGGAGGAGGAAGAGCAGGAAGAAGAATTACAGACTGAGGAAGAGGAATTACAGACTGAGGAAGAGGAATTACAGACTAAGGAAGAGGAGAGGTATTATGAAGGAGGGGATGAGGAAGGCTACGCGCAAGACGGATGGGGAATGGGTGACAGAGGTAAGAAAGATTGAAAATTTTTACAGTTACTTTTATGCTCGAATTTTATTTTTTTAAACAATAAAATTTTCACAGAATACAGCCCCCCCTGTGATTTCTTACTCTCCCGATTACAATTATCAAACGGGGGAGTAAAGTAAAAAGAAGAAAATCGAGAGGTGAGTTGATTTAACACTACAAATTTTTCTATTTCATATTTTCATACTCAAATTTTTTTAATTAATTCATTAATTTTTAATTTTGACTTTTTGCAGTTCAAACAGGTGGTGGTGGAGAAGAAGAGTCGGAGGAAAACTTGGTCGGGCGAGGTTCCTGCGGCGCGCTTTCGAAGTCGTCAGTTTCGCCAGTCGATTCCTCGCGAGGAAAGAACGGAGGAAACAAGGCAAGCGGAGGGATATCGATGCGGCGGTGGTGGAAAGGCGTCGGAAGAACATTTTTATGCAATTGAAAAAATTCTGTTTGCTCAAATGTACATATATTTTTTTTTAGTTTTTTAATAAATATTATTTATATTAAATAAATTAATTTTTCATTTTTTTTTTACCAGACTCTTTCCCTATCCTATTCAACGTCCTATTTTACTGCGAGATAAGCGATAGACCATATTATATGGTGGATTATGTGATGGGTAAAAGGTGGAATAAAAGTCATACGAGTGTGATATACATCATTTTATTAGCATAAATCATAGTTGTTTTACACGTTTGTTACGCTCAAACCACCACTTGTACAATTTGCAAACATTCCGCATAGCGCAATGTCTCGTGTGATACGCGCAGCGCAAGGTTCCGATTACATCCAAGTTCGTCAGGCGTGCGATATCTTCGTAATCCGCATCTATTGTTTCAATCTCTACATTATCTTCCAAAATCTCGCACAACCACTTTTTCTTCTCGAGTCCTTTCACGTATATCAGAGACGGTTCCGTACCAATGGCATTGTTGATAAGACTTTTCATCTGACTGTACGAGACGTGTCCATCTTCCCATCGGAAGCCGTGGTGGTGTATCCGTAACCAACACGCCAGCGATTTTTCCGATTTCGTCAACAGATACCACGGTACGTGTTCACGAAATACGTAATGAGATAGCGTTTCGCCATCTCGAAGTACCGCTACCTCTTTCACGATAAAAATGTTGTTGAACGCGTAACCTTGCAAGTCGACGAAAATTGGTACGTCAGACATCGTCGTCGACCGTCGGAAAACTGACGTTCCCATTCGCACACGTCTAATTTATAACTTTTCACACGAGTCTGCGCACAATGTTGTTCAGTGGATTATATTCGACCATTCGATCGTGTATAATGAGACAATAGGCGGTGGTGTTGGCCGGTATATTTTCCTTACAATCAAATTCTATTCGCACGTCAACGGTGGCGCTCTTGACAGAGTCGTTTTGTCGCGAACAATCTATGACTACGAACGGACGGCTTTCGAGAATTCATCGATGGCCAAATACGTATCGTCCTGTCCATAATAGGCTTTGCGAAAACGCGCATACATATTGTACAGTATAGCGTATCGACTCTTGTCGAAATCCAAATTCATGTCGTCGTACGGATAAAAATCTGAATTCAGATGCAGTCTCACATTGGTGAGTTTACAAGCGTTAAATTGCGTAGCGTTTTCAGACAGTACGTTTTTTCGACCGCTTTGGAGAGCAAAGATTACGTATCGCGGTTTTTCCAATTGCGTCGCAGCTTTGACCGCCCAGGAATGCTTCGTTGTATTCTGCAGCAGAGGAAACTCGTACAGATCCCACGAACGAAAGCACACGCTCAGATATCTTCCGCTATCCAAAGTTCGAAGAAGAGACAGCTTGTTGACTTCGCTCAGAGATACATGCGGCATTCGCCACTGTATCTTGAGTAGTTCGATCGTTGGATTCGTACCAACTCGTCCAACGAGAGAATTATTATCGTTGCGCGATCGTATCAATACAAGTTTGTGACGAGCGTTGATTACAATCCGTTTGTAGTCCTCGCAGAATCCTAAAAGAGTATTGAGCGGAACGCAAAAATTAAAGTTTCCATCGAGCAACGGATTTCCATCCGGATTCCACGATGCGTATTTCAGCGTCTTGCTCTTCTCCGTCGTCAGCGATACATAGTTTTTGATCGTGCTCGTTATTCCAACGTTTCTGTTACGATCGATTTCAACTCCGTCGAGCTCGTATCGCATTTCATCAAACATGAACGCGACACAATTATTTCCCATTATACACACGTTATCTCTATTATCATCGGCAGGAGTAACGAGTTTTCCTTCAATGTAGAGAAAACTCTCACACGGTAACGTGTACAAATCCTGTTGCTGTATCGGTATTCGTATCTCATCGCTGTGTTCCAACGTCGTGTTAGCGTACGGATTGTACGTGTGCATCTCATATTTCACGATACGCTCGTTGAAGACGGGCTCGTCAGCGATGTCGAGTATATCCATCTCTTTAAACGTTTCTCACAACGAATTCCAACGATTTTAAAAAGTTTACGTTCGTCGTACTGAGCCTCTTGAATGGTGATGTTTTCCCAATTTTCGTTGTTCTCTCAATCACTCGCTGTTCGTTCAACACGAGCATTTCCTCGCACCACGTCGCCGCAAGTGCAGTCTGATGGTAATCTCCTCTCCGCGAAAATCGGTCAATCGTCCGTCTTGATCCACCACACGCAAGGTGATATCGGTAACGCTCCTCGCGATGACCGGAAGGTAAATGATTTGCGCCGGTGTTTCCGAGACTTTATATCCCGGAGGTACGTTCGGTGAAAATTCATGTATCGTGTGCACCGACCTGTCGTTGGCGTACGCACCCGTGGTTATGCTGCATTCCACTCGAATAATGTTTACGTTGACGATGTTTACCGAGGAATCTGATTCGTGCAACTTTCTCGGTTCCAGTATACGACCCGTCGAAAATCCAAACAGCGGTCCGATGGTATTCGGTTTGGCGAAATTTATTCGAAAAGCGCACATGATTTCACTCTTCATGGTATTAACGTTGGGACGAAGTGACAATGGATAATCTTGCTCTTCACTTTTTTCTCGTTTTTGCAGTATCGCGCGTTTCAGATAAGAAGCAATGGCGTCCAATTCGTACGATCCTTTGGGAATTGTAATTTCTTCGTCATTGTCGTCGAAATAAAATTTATTGTTCGCTACCGTCACGTTCGGAATCGTGTTGTAGGTCTCCATCGTGGTTAGGCCGAGCTCGTAGTCCCCATCGCTCAAGTCTATCGGTGGAAAATAATCCACCGTGAGAACGCTGCTTTTACCGCTTAGAGTGAGCGTCAGCGACATTGCCGAGATTCCATCGACGACTGATGTCGATCGATGGCGGATCGATTTTTATATCTATTTTCTGGAGGAACAGGAGGCACAATTGTCCGCAGATCGTTTGATCGTACGTCTGGTAGACCGTGCGATTGTACGTTATCGTTGTATCGGTGTCTCCGAGGTAGCGTGTAAGCTCCTTCGGCGGTTGCAAATTGCCAAAGCTGTCAAAGTATACGGCGCGATCGCCTCTCTTAGCGTACGCCACCCAATGCGTGCCCGGCCCGTCGACATCGTCCAAATTCACGATACCGCTCTCATTTTTATGTATCTTGTCGGGTAAAGCGTTACGCATGTAGACACCTCGGAAATACGGTATTCGCATACGCTTCGCTATTTGTAACAACTGTAGATTGGTGGTGGCACCCGCGGGCATCTCTATCGTTTTTTCGATGTTTTTTTTTTTCTCTTCAATCCTTTGCCCCGCTTGTACGGAGCGAGATAAATCCTCCGTCCTTCCATTGCTTTATTGTGACGTTTCGTCTTTTCGAGTTGTCGTCGCGCGGCCTTAGAGTCGTTCACCGCCTTTGCAACACCCGCCGCTCCACCGGCAAGCGAACCGATGACTCCCAAGAGCGGTAACAACGGTAACATACCACCGCGTTTCGCCGTCGGAAGCGTTCTCCTCTTGGTCTTCTTCTTCTTTCTCTTTGTCATACCCATCCCCAATTTCGTCTTTGCTTTCATAGCAGCCCATACGGCGGTAGCAGCAGCCCTCTCACCGAGAGTCGCGTCCGCAGCGGTGATCCGCACCCGCACTTTATCGGCGAGAACGCGATCGGCTGCGTGGCGGTCCGCTGATTCGCGGTTTTGCGAGTACGCGATGTCGTGATCGCGACACGCCGCGTCCAACGGATTGATACCTCGATCCCCTCGCGCGAGTCGTTTCCGCAAACGAGTCCCCGGCCCGCAAAATTGGTAGCCGGGTATATGCAGCTCCAACGGTAGTCGATTTATCACACTGTTCAGTAAACCGGCACCCTTGTATCGTTTCATAGAGCGCGAATTCTAACGTATCGCGTGTAAATCATATTTCCAACTGAGGTGTGTTTCGACAGCGCTCACCTATAAATAGGAGGCGCGTATCGATCATAAACCAGTAGAATATCAAAGTTTGTCGGACGACAAAGTACAATGAATAACCGGGATAATAAGAAGGAACGGAAGGAGGTGAATGTCGCAAACATGTATCGCTAATCGTGTGTTTGAAACAATATTTTTTTTTTTTCAGGATAATGTCCGAATCATGTATGGAAATAGAGATATTTTAGATCTAGCGCCAAATATCCGAGCACCGCTCTTTCCAACAACCAATGCTGCGCACTCGTCGCGTAATAACAAGGATGAGAAAGAGTCTGGTAAAAAAAAATGAAATTTGTACAACACCGTACACGATCCGTGTGAAAAACATGGATGATAAGACGCAAGGGGTTTGTGAGAAGGCGTGCAGACACGGTAAAATGCTGCCAAACACGATACGCGGTATCATTTGCGGTCCCTCGAATTGCGGTAAAATCAATGTAATGATTAGTCTGCTGGAAAGTCCGAATGGTGTACGTTTCGAAAACGTGTACGTGTACTCGAAATCGTTGAATCAACCAAAGTATCGATATCTCGAAAGATTGCTCGGATCGATCGATGAAATCGGCTACTTTACATTCTCGGACAACAACACAATTGTACCGCACAGCGAGGCGTTACCGAATTCCGTATTCGTCTTCGACGATATAGCGTGCGACAAGCAGAATGCGATACGCGAGTATTTTGCTATGGGGCGACATTCGAAGGTCGATTGTTTTTATCTATGCCAAACGTATGCAAAAATACCGAAACATCTCGTGCGCGACAACGCGAATTTACTCGTAATATTCAAGCAGGATGGAACAAACCTTAAGCACGTCTACAACGATCATGTGAATACGGACATGACGTACGAAGATTTCGGTACATTGTGTCACGCATGTTGGCAGCACAAGTACGGATTTTTAGTGATAGACAAGGATAGTGCAATTAACGATGGACGTTACAGACGTGGTTTTAACGAGTTTGCGGTACCGCGGAATGGTTAGTTGTTCTCGAGACGTTGACGATGACGCTCGACACGAAAGATATCGACGAGAGGGAGAAGATCGCGAAGGAAATCGCTCGTACGAGCGAGTCGATTCGCAAGAAGCATCGGACGTTGAAGACGGGTAGAGTGGAGCAAGAGGTGCAATTGGAGAAACGGTTGAAACCGATCGTAGAGCCGTTGAAACGAATCGTCGAGAACATCAAGGGTGACGATGATTCGGTTGACGATCTCGAGATTAAAAACGAACCGGACATCAAACGAAAGCGGACAAGCTCTGAGAAGAAGAAAATCAAGCGTACCTCGTTGACGACACCGATACAGACCCCATTGACGCCACCGATACAAGCCTCGACTCCGTTCCAGCCGCAAAAATTGGTGTTTGAAGCGCCGACATATTTACCGACCAAAAACGTGTTCGAAACCACGGACCCGTCTTTCGTAACATCTGTGAGACAGACGATGCAAACGTCCGATGGTCGGGAAGCTCTGTACGGCCAAATGGGTCCGCTGGGTCAAGAGTACATCGGGGAGCTCTTGAGCGGTGACAAGAAGAGAGGGATCGACAACGTGTACGGTGTATACTTCAACGATGCGGGAACGTTTCTCGGAGACAAGGTCTTCGACATTGATAGAGACGACAATGTGATCGTGGACGGTGTGAAATACGCTGGCACACCCGGCCTGTTTGAATTAATATTCAAAAGACTTCCCGACGATACGCTGTGTACGGAGGATGACAAACAAAAGTACAAGAGCATACTACTCGCTACTAACGCTCACAGACGCGGTCATAACGCGCATTTACCTGTTTTGGGAAACAAAGGATACAAATACAAACATATCATCACACCTCTGATATCTAAGAAAGGTGGAGGTGTTGCACATCTTGACAGGAGAGGTGTGGGTCGCACGTTACCCAAGTGTAACGTACCACAGACCATGACTGTGACCGACAACGCGGTCGATTACGTGCACTGGGATGATCCGAACGAATTGGTGGATCGCCTTTGATTGCTGGACGCCTCCCGTCAGGCGGGAAACAACGCGCACGACAACGAGTTTCTCTCGATTATCGAGGAACTGCGCGAAGCTGGTCTGATTATAAATTGATCACAGCTTTTCAACTATCGCCAGTATTGCTCGTGTGATGCTACAGGAATGTCTATCAACAATTTCGGACTACAGCTAGGAGGAGGAAGCGCCAGGGTGACGAGACAGAGCGGCGGAGTCTCGAAGAATTACGTGCGCGAGAATTGTCTCTGCAAGGATGGTGAGGTTTTCAACGCCAAGTCGCGCGTGATCAGACATTTCGCCGACCCTGAAGCAGACACCGACGCCGTCAACAAGCTGCATCTGGATCATCACCTCAAGCTTATGAGCGATCGTGAGAATCGAAATCGTATGCTCTGTGAAAATTTTAAGCGAGAAGTACTTTCGAGACTCGAAGATTCGGAGAATACCGAGCGGACCTGGAAGAGAGACCACGACGATTACATCGAGACCAGATACGTGGCGTTGGAACGACAGATTCACGATCTGAGAGGTTTCCTCGACGAGAGTGTAGCGCGACTCGATGGAAAACTCGTCGATCGCGAGCGAGAGACGAAGAGTCTTGTCGAGCGAGAGATTCACAATCTTCGTAGAGCTGTGAGAAAAAATTTCATCGAATACTACGATGAGGCGATGAAGAAGAAGCAAAACGAATCGCAATGAGCGAGAAGGAAGCGGTGAGCCTGGAGAGGAGATCGCTCGTGGACGAGCTCCACGCACCGGCGAGATGAAACTTTACGCGTAGGCCAGTCGTCGTGAAAGGATACGACGATTTGTGGCAGGCTGACATTGTCGAGATGAGACTGTACTCGCGATCCAACGGCGGCTGCAACTACATTCTAACCGTTATCGATGTGTTGAGCAAGTACGCGTGGGCTATGCCCTTAAAGACCAAAGGTGGAATCGAAACGTCCAAAGCATTTTCCGCGATATTTAGGGAGAGAATTCCGAAAAATTTGCAGACTGACCATGGAAAAGAATTTTACAACAGAGATTTCCAAAATCTTGTCAAGAAACACGGCATCAATCATTATTCGACATACTCGGTTATGAAGGCTTCGGTGGTGGAACGATTCAATCGCACGTTGAAGAACGAAATGTGGAAGTTTTTCACGCTCACGGGATCGTACTGGTGGATCGACGATTTACCGCGATTGGTCTCGGAATACAACGGTTGTAAACATCGTACGATCGGTATGCGCCCGATCGATGTCACTCCCGAGATCGCAAAGGGACTCTTGAGCACCGTGTACGGTAATATAAAAATTGCCGCGCCGGCGAAATTCAGGGTGGGTGATTCGGTGCGCGTGAGCAAATTCAAAACTGTATTCGAGAAAGGATACACGCCGAATTGGTCGACGGAGGTGTTTAAGATCGCCACGGTGCAACGTACCAATCCTGTGACGTATCTGATTAAAGATTATCGCGGAGATCCGGTCGCGGGAAACTTTTACGAGCACGAATTGCTCAAGACCGCACAACCCGACGCTTATCTCGTGGAGAAGGTGTTGCGCCGAAAGGACGACAAGGTGTTTGTAAAGTGGTTGGGATTCGACAATTCGCACAACTCTTGGATAAATAAAGACGATGTATTGTAATAAACTATATTTATTGTACAATAAACAATTATACATATATATACAATGGTGTTCTTTATTACTACAATATATACATTTAAAACTAACAACGATAATAATACATAAAATATTAAACTGAAACCGTGTGAGCTTCGGCGGACGCGGAGTAGCTCGCCGGAATCCAGGTTCGGTCGATTGGGGGTGTGTCAAATAAACCAAATGCTCGTTTATAATAAATGTAACAAAATAGTGTTTATTCAGAAAGATGTAGATATGGTTTGTCTCGAATGATCTGCTTCAATGCTCGTGCATACATGCGAAGCGTGTGCAAGATGAATTTGAAATAGCATACAAAATAGCCAAATATCGGTGAAATAATTAACAAGTGATAGCGAAATAGTTCTTTAAAGCGGCGTGGAATGAATACAAAGTAGCGTGAAGATAAATGCGAAGTATCGTTACTGGTAAAATAATTATTTGAGCGGCGGTTGTGAAATAATTATGTAAGGCGGCGTAAAATAAATGCGAAAGTAACGTGAGAATAAACGCGAAGTATCGGCAATAGCGAAATAATTATTTGAGCAACGGTAAAATAATTATTTTAAAGCGGCGCAAAATAAAAGCGAAAGCAACGTGAAAATAAATGCGAAGTATTGGCAATAATGAAATAATTATTTGAACGGCGGCGAAATAATTATTTAGTGTGACGTGAGGCGTCTTGGTGCGGTCGGTGAGAGCGCAAGCGCGGGCGATCGTGTCGCAATGGTTGGTACAAGACGGAGCGCTTGTCGGTGAGTGCGTTCGTAGTATCGCGAGTCTGTTCGATCGTAGATCGATGCGGACTATTCGGCGGCGCGGATTGGTCGACGCGGTTTTGCCTGCCGGACGGATTACAATTATAAAATCCCGGCGAATAAACGCGGTATGAGGACTTAGGCTGCCGATTACGTTCGGCGGGAGTACGAGGACGCTCGTACAAAGACGGAATTTAGAACAGCGACCTGGCTAGGTATGCGGAAATGCCCGCAATACAAAGTTCGGTGGCCTAGAGGAACCAAGTACGCTTGGCGGGTATACAAATATATTCGTATCCTGGAATCAAAGAATACCGAGGACGCTCGGCGGTACACGAGGATACTCGTGTGCTGGCACAGGTATAGAGTCCGAGTATGCTCGGTCGGGACTACGAGGACGCTCGTAGCAGGGTTGTTCGCTGTCGATCAGCGAACGGAGTCTGGTGAGAAGACGTTCAGCCGGGCCTCTTTTATACCCGGCTGGCGGCCGAATGGTTTCGAATCGGCAAGCATCGGCGGTTTCGGCGGCGAGTCCCCCACAAAACGGAATTTCGGAACGGTCAAGTGTGGGGGATTTTCGGCGGTTGACCGCCGCTGTTTTTGACAAAAAGCTTATCGGCGCTCGATGCGCCCTTGGTGGGCTACGGACGGTGGACGGTCCGTAGCCGTAACGATGCAGCGGGCTGCATCGTTACAAAACTATACATAAATATTAACACTAGTGTATAAACAATATAAATAATATAATGTATAAACTATATACAACATAATAATACTACAATTGTATCTTGTAATGTCCCCACGGTAGAGTGTCGGTGGAACCGGATACGACGTGCCGCTTATCGTCGTACGGACTGAGCGCGAGCTTCAACTCCGACACGGTGTACACCTCGTGCAACTTTGAGCGGATGCACGATTGACGCCGCGTCAGCTCGATTTCGTCGTTGAGACACCGAGTGTAATCGTCGAACGTTATCGTTCTCACGACTACGTTTTTCTTAACGCCTTTAACTTTTTTGACATCTTTTTGTCCGGTGACTCTCAACGCGTACATCTTCGCTCTCATTCCGACAAATTCCGTCATGATCGCGCCGTTGTTCTCGTCTTTCATCAGACCGGGTACTTTCTTGTTGGCGCGCGGCATACCGTAAGCGTTGTCCTCGGAGTAGTCGCTCGTGTCGAATTTGGATATATCGCGTTTCATATCCCGATACGCGTCCTCGCAGTGCAGAAAGTATATCAGACTGTCGGTATCGGTATACATAATTTTGCAATTGTCGCGGTAGAGAGGCGCCATGTACTCGTAGTGAAACTCGTACAAGCAGGTCTTGGATATGTCGAGGATGCACATACCCTCGTAAATCGGCTTGTCGAATTTCACTTCGAGTTTTCGCAACTCTACGGCAACTAGATCCTCCGAGAACACGCTTCGGCTGTGGAAATTCGGTTTCGCGATCATAGCCTCCGCTCCGCACCGACCATCCCACTGAGTAACGAGCCGGACATCCGTGTGATTTCGCACATTCTCCATGGTTTTGCCGAAAACCGCGTTGTTCATCAATTTGTACAAATTTTTTTCGAAATCATTTTTCGCCCGTGTCCGAAACTGTGTATTCAGTTCTATGTATCCGCGGAGCCACGGAGATTGCGCGAATTGCAGTACGCGGTGAATCTTTGCATTTCGCAGGCCGTGTCGCACGCATTGCTGCAGATTACGGTAGTGGATGACATAACGCTGCTTATCGCACAGCGTGGCGAGTAACTTGATCTCCCGCTTGCCGGGCGGCTTATCGCGCGTCGAGCAGAACGGCAGGTCAGTGTGCGCGTCGTGAAGATTCACCGGATACTCGAGATCGACTTCCAGCACATAACCGGTAGTCGAATCGGATGCAACGGACATTACGTTAAAGTTTTTGACATCATCGACCCATCGAAATTTGGCGTAGGGCAACGGTTGACACATTGCCCACCCGTACAAGTTGTTTACATCATAGTACATTAGGTACGACGACGATTCCGATGGGTCGTAGGATGGCATGTATTTGTTGTTGGCGGCGGCGTATCGGTTGGAGCATTGGCTGAGACCGCCGCGTATACCGCGCTCGACAAACAGTACCATATCGATGTCCGTGAGCAACTCGAATTTTACACGCGTGTACTTCATCATAGCGTCCCACGTGTATCCCGGTAGAGTGTAGTAATGAGCGGGATCTAAACCGTAACTCTTTATAGACATGTTTCGAAAATTTTGAAAAATATCCGCCAACAAAAGAACATCAGTTTTTAGATACAAATCGCTGTATTGACCTAGATCTTCGATTGAAAATGTTTGCCAGACGTTTGTCGCGTGCGCGTAATCGCTCTCGGATACCGTTTCTCCGGTGAGCGAGCTTGTAAAACGATTCGCGCGATGGCAGGCTTGTGTCCCGGAGCTTGTCGACGCTGTCGACGTACTCGTAGGGAAACACACCTTTCCGAGTAAGCAAATTGAAATGTTCCGCGGATAAATGATTGAATTCCGATCGTGAAATTTTTAATTCATCTACAGTTAAATATGATGCCAATTTGTCGAGACTTGTACTGAGAAATTTAAACGAATCAATAAACCGTAATTTTATACACAATTTTGATTTTTGATCCATGGTATCTTTAACATTTTTTGTAAAAGAAATGTATCGCTCTTTCGTCAGCGGTAACAATTCGACGTTGCCTTCAAAGGCATTGGCAACGTCTTTAATAATGAAATGCGCGTCGTAACCGGATAAATTGTGAAATATCATCGGGATAACGTGGGAGTCTTTGTAATTTAGATTGCACGACGAGTGCGCGGCACCGCGGTAACGCCCGGTGAGATGACAATGATCGCGCACCCGCGTATCGTCCGGTGTAAACGGTTTCTCGCACACGTGGCACGTCGCGGTGCTACGGAATTTTTCCGATTCCTCCCGCGTATGATCCGCCATGGGGACGACGGTGGTGAAGATCGCTTTCACACGGCGCGCCAAATCGTGAAGTTCGTTGACGAACCACGTCACGCAATCCTCACCGCGATACGACTTAAAACTAAATAAAGAATTATCGTACGTGCAACTTACATAAAATCCTACGCTAAAGGCTCTGTGATGTTGGTAGGCGTAAGTAATACCGTCCTGATTCTCCTTTTTCTCGAGCGTACATTCGAGATCGGCGTACACTACGAACGTGAGCCGCTCCTTCCAACTATAGTGGTGAAACGTCAACCACTTTTTGTCCTCGCTGGGGAGAACGACGGCGCAATCGTTTATCTTGCCGCAGTCGATGCTGTGCGCCGATAATTTCTCCTGTGTATAAAAGTAGTGTAGACACCTGTAATAATTTGTATGATTAATACTGTGAATAAAGTTTCGAATTATTCTATAAATATGTTTTTACACTCACCGATCGCAAATGTACTTTTTATTTGCGTGCTTGCTCAATTGCGAGCTCACCAACCGCGACAAGTTTTTGATGCACACAAAGTGTGCATCGTTGTTTTTACGCACGTAGAGCAGGTTGACGTGCTTCTCCTTTTTGTCGTCGGCGAGCCGCAGAGGGACGATTTTTGAGTCTTCGGTGGTGAAGACGTTGACGGAGATGGCGTTTAGTTTCTCGAACTTTGATATTTGTGGCAGCGTCACGGGGAACTCGATGCCGCACAGATTCAACATCGTTGAATAGTGCGGGTACTGCGATACTCTTTCCGGGTACTTTTCCGCCGGATGTAAAGCTGCTACCACCGCCCACGCGAAACATGCATTGTCCGTCGATTGCACGTTGACCTCAGCCCTTTTTAGCATAATTTGCCACGGTAACTCGATGTGGCATCCCACGTGCAGAGGATTGAACTTGTTCACATTGACGGTGAGATTCAGGATACGCGACAACGCCCATCCGCTATCGCGTTCCTGAAACTCCTCCAAAGCCGCCAGAATATCATCCTCCACGTGCCGCGTGTACCACTCGTTGAGATCGGATGTGGGAAACAACTCGCAATTTTTGGTGGCGATGGTCTTCACGGCAGTCTTGTCGCCCGCGACGAATTCCCCGTTGAACGCGGTGTTAATCTTGACGCTGTTGTGTTCCGCCATGACGCCCTGGATCCGCTCGATAACCGTATTTTTTACATTTTCAAAAAATTCACGAGGATCGATGTATTCGCGATTGACAACCACACCCGTCAGCACACGGTTCCTAAACGCCGTCTCGATCTCCTTCCACGTGTAGCCCTTCTTCTCGTATCCACCGTATCCGGCACCGACGGGCACAAAGCGCTCGTGCAGGGTGTCCCTCACACCCTCCAGACGCGCAATTTGCGCCACCAGAGAGTTGACTACTCCGGTGCGTTGTCTCTTGCGACATTGTTCCTTGAGAGAATCGAGGTACTCATTGCACTCGTAGTCCCATGGAAGGAACTCTCCCGTCGTTTTGATATTCGCTGCTCGTACGGTAAGATCGCGCTCCTTCTCCATTGCGAATGATTTTGAAGATTCATATTTTTCTCACTCGCTTTATATACCCGTTTGTTGCACACGACACTAACTATAAGCATAACAATGGCTCATGTTTGTATTAACAATCCTTATCTTATCTCTTCCGGGAATTATTGTAATCTGATACCCCTACCACTCCACATTTACCCCCTCTCCTCCAAACATGATGACGTATCTAGCAACATGCACTCTACTTTGATGCGCGCGTTGTAGGATAAGTCGGTATAGCGGATAAGATGGCACGGAAAAAAAATAAAAAATTTTAATTACAGTTGAAATAATATTTATTAATATGTATTGTTACAACTCCGCAAAGACCTGAGTCACCAGTTCACAATCAATTATATTATTCTTATCGAATAAATCGCTTTTGCGAATCGCCACGTGATCGGGGTCCTTCGCATTCCTTGCAATTTTTGAAAAGTGTGCGAACTTGACATCAACCGTACCGGTGATGTTGTTCAACGAATGATTGATACAGTCTACGCAATATTCAAGTGCAAACATGTTACACACGGTTCGGTTTGACATGATTAAACATAATGCTGATGTTGCCAGGCGCATTACTTTTAGGTTGTTCATTTTTCCAAAACTTAACGTGCAGTGTCCAACGGTCTGAGACGATGCTTCGTCCGCATCATTCTTAAAGAAGCTGGCGATGATGCTCCGTTGATTCATGAGTTCTTTCCATACGCCGTATGATAGACGTAGCTCCTTACCATGATTGTCACCGAGAGCGATTTCCACACAGCTCGACGTTGAGACGTTGATTCCGATGTCGAGATACTTGTACCCAGTCTTCGTCAAATAGTATCTTCTAACCAAGATCCTAGATGATTCTTTTTCCATCTTTGACATATTACTTTTTTGTTTTCTGTGAAAAAATAAATTGTTAGTTTAAAAGTATAACAATTAAGTTTAAAGATGTGGCTAAAGAAACAACATACTCGTTGGATAATTGCAGCTTCTTCGCACTTTGCTGTTCGTTGATCTGATTATTCACGGTTGACATGGTGCAAAACATCGTTGCTAGTAAACGTCACAGCGAACTAGTAATTTTCTCAATGATTTCGAACGACTGATGGTTCCTATTCTTTTTCACTTGTTTTATATACCCACTTGTTGTATACAAAATTGAAATCTGACAACATGGCGCTGAAAATGCTGACTTGGCTGCCTGTTGCTATGGGCTTTTGTTCTAAAATACAGCGATGACGCAATCCGTAAACCTGCACGAACCTACATACTATAAACATAATGATTCCGACAACATGGCGCTCTACTTTGATGCGTAGAAAAAAAAACCAAAGGATGTAAACAGTTCTCTTTCCAATAAACAATCCTTATCTTTTCCGGGAATCCTTATCTCGCGATTTGTATTAACAATCCTTATCTTCCGGGAATTATTGTAATCTGATACCCCTACCACTCCACATTTACCCCCTCTTCTCCAAAAACAAAGACGTCATTACCCCCTCCACTGTTATCCGATACCCCTCTTCCCCTCTTTACCCGCGCACCCCCTCATTGCCCCATGGGTTAGAATCATCATAGTATAACTACTTACTAGCAACAGAAATTTCAAAATTTTTTATAGGTTTTTGTTTTCTGGGATGCGTGCCACATGCTTAAATTAAGTAGAAATTGTTTCGGTACGAAGCAAATTTTAATTACCGCAGAAGGAGCAAAAATAAAATGGCAATTCCTGACATTGCTTTGCAAAGTATAAAAACGTGAAGGTTGAGATGTGGCAATAAATTAACAAAGACATTTAAACTGGCAAGCGGAAAAGATGAATGTTAGCTGCACAATTGTTAAGTTGCAGTGTGGCAGATTCTTTAATATATTGTGAAAAGAAAAATATCGAAGAATTTTCAAGTGCAAATCACACTGCAGTTTTTTGTAAGACGATTAATAATTGTTTCGATATTTTAAACACACAAAATATTTTCAGTAACAGTTCTTTTGGCCAAAAAATAAGTATGGCAAATATAGATGCTGTCACTGAACACGTTAATGAATTTGTTACATACATACAAGGTTTAACACTGATAATGGACGAAAAGTTATTCATTCAGAGAGAAAAACAGGGTTTCTTGGGTTCATAATTTGCTTACAAAATGCTATCGAATTATTTAAATTGTTATTTAAAAAGTGCAATGGCAAGTTTAAATATTTATTAACTTACAAACTAAGCCAAGATCATTTAGAAGTATTTTTTTAGTGCTTTGCGCAGTCGCGGTGGTTCTAACAACAATCCCAGTGCATATCAATTTTGCAATGCTTACCGCCGGCTTATCATTAGGCATGAAATATCTGGTTCAGAAACAGGGAATTGCATGAATTTCGAAGGTATTGAAATTTTGCACGTGGGGAGCTGTAATAAAAAATGTTTTCCAGATTCTATTATAGAATCTGGAAATGGCAATCCACCCCTAGATCATGACCATTTAACAACTGTCTGGCGACTATCACCGTTCGTAGAGGACACATGTAAATATATTAGTGGCTTTGTCAGTAAGTCGGTTGCACAATTAATAGAATGTTATTTTTGTAAGTTTTCTTTCCGGTTCCGAAGATTCATCACTATTAAGCATTATTAAAAATAGAAGTAAGTTAACAATTGCATCGAAAGATGTCCAGTCAATTTGTCACACATGCGAGTTACATTATAGAACAATAGAAAATAAGTTGCAAAGCATCAATATGACACAATTCCGCAATAAAATTTTCACATTAGTTAATACATCCGTATTTACTGCCAGAGAACTTTTTGATCACATCTCAAAACAAGATCTGTTTTTTAATCACAGAACAGAAATGATTATATTAGTTATTAAACAATATTTAAAGATTCGAATCTATCACACGAATAAACAAATTTGCGAAAAAGATAATTATATCAGGAAGAAATATACGAAACTTATATTGTTCGATAATCAATAAATAAATATACAAATTATCATTCACACTTGAATGCATTTTTATTCAGTTGATACAAATTATAATTTGTCAATTGTCACTTCAATATTTTTCTTATCATAAATTGGTCCTTATCATAATTTTTATTAGCCTTTATGTATACCGTTTTGCGCTATAATTCGTTTGCGCGCGCTTTCCTCTTTGGTCATGCGCATTACAAACTAGGATCATCATCTATCTATCTCTGTCAATCTACTCGCCGACACTTTCACGAAACTATGCTCTTTCCAGTATTATATGTTCTAAGTACTAACCGCTACGACTCAATCTTAGGGTGGAGTCCCATGGAGCGTATCAGGAGTATCGCGGATTGCGCGTATCGAAAATCTGACCAATCACGGATGTTCCGCTGCTTTCAGTACGTGAACGTGTCGTTCCTACGGTCCCATGAAGCGGAACTCGCGTAAGCGAATCAAGCGGATGCTCAATCACGAAACGAATTTTGTTATTTTTTCTATCTAAACAGTCTTGTGATTGGTGAACCACTGATCCGCTTACGCGAATTCCGCTTTATGGGACCATAGGAGAAACAAAAAACAGACCGAAGAATCGAAGAATATCTATAGTATGTATACGTAAAGTAAATTTTATTTAATTTATTAAGTTATTTAGTATAAGTAAATATAACATTTGACTTTTAGGTGCAGAATGAAATCAAAAACAATATTCTTTTTAATTGTTTTATTAATAAAGCGTTTAAAGCGAAATTACGATGTTTTTATCAGGCAGGAAATATATCGTAAAATTATTAAACTTTATGCGCTTTATTATTTAACATTGAAAAGCGAGAGAAAAGTTATGAATAAAAGAAAACGGAAATATTGGGTCAGACCAATATTTTCTATTGAACGACGTTTAGCACAAGGAGCGAGCAATAATCTCGTTAATGAATTAGAACAACATGATCATGAAAAATTCGTTAATTATTTCCGAATGGAACCGATACTTTTTGAGAAATTATTACAATTAGTCGGACCTTCAATTACTAAACAATCTGCAGTTCGAGAAGCTATTCCACCTGAAACAAGGCTACACATTACCATCAGGTTCTTGGCATCTGGAGATAGTATGCGATCCTTATCATATGCTTTTCGTGTTGGACACAATACCATCTGTAAAATAGTGTCAGAAACTTGCGAAGCTAGTTGGCAATGTTTGAAAGATACTGCTTTTATAACAAATAATAAAGAGAACTGGCAAAATGTTGTTGATGATTTTGAAAGGTTCTGGAATTTTCCAAATTGTATAGGAGCCATGGATGGAAAACATGTAACTTTACAGGTATATATGATAAAATACAATATTAAAAATAAAAACTAATCAAATACTAATATTGCTGATAAATGTATCTTATTACAGGCTCCACCGAATTCCGGCTCGACATATTTCAATTACAAAGGAAATCATAGTATTAATCTTCTAGCAATTAGCGACGCCAAATATCGCTTTATTGTTGTCGACTTCGGAGGCGAAGGCAGACAGAGCGATGGAGGAGTTTTTCGGAACAGTCTTATTAGAAATTACATCGCAAGTGGTTCATTAAAGCTGCCAAATCTGAAGCCAATTGAAGTTGATGGATAAGTTCTCCCTTATGTGCTGCTAGCAGATGAAGCCTTTCCATTGACAAACTTTATAATGAGGCCGTACCCACGAAATGACAGATTGGACTTGTCAAAAAAAGTATTTAACTACAGGCTTAGTAGAGCAAGGAGAGTGGTAGAAAGTGCTTTTGGAATATTGGCAGAGAGATGGAGAATCTACAGAAAGCCGATAATATCAAGTATTGCTAATGCAAAGAAAATTGTGCAAGCAACAGTAGTGTTGCATAATTTTATTATTAACAATGAAGAACAATTGCAATTACCATGTAGGTATGTGAATATTAATAAAGGCGACTTCAATCCAACAATGAATTCAAGAGGGCTACGCTCATTGCCAATCTGTAGAGGAAGAACATCTCAAAGTGGAATCGAAGTTCGACACGCATATACTTCATTTTTTAATGGAAATGGCGCATTACCTTATCAATGGGAAAAAGCTATAAACAACAATTTTTAATTGTACAGAAATGATAATTAATAAATATATTAAAAACAAAATATAATTTACTTAAATCTTTAAAAATAATTAAAAATTCTCAATACAGCTATTTAGAAGCATATAAAACTTTATTATTTTGTAACATATTAAACTTTACATTACTTTAACGTGTATAAAACTAATATTATATTAAAGTAAAATATATTAAAATAAAATATATGAAAATGAAAAGCACAAATTTAATGAAATGATAAAGAATTTTCCAATTCATAAAGGTCCGTTAGTATTTTTATTTCGAATTTTGTCCTTTCTCGTTGTGGCAGTGCCCGTAATCTATTTCCTATTTGGAGGAAAAACCCGTCAACAGCATCAGGTGTATTTTTCGATTCTTGAATACTGGACATGATTACTTTTGTTATTTCAATGTCTGAGCTATCGTCGTATTCTTTCTTTTCTAAAATATAAAAGCAATATTTCTTTTTAAAAAATTAAAAATTAGAATTGCATTCAAAAAGTATTGAAAAAATGATAAAAACTGACTTCTTTTCTTTGATGATTGCGTCTTGGAAAAAGTATCATTTGCCACATCAGATATATTAATCCAGCTATCCAACGAGACAGAATCTGATGATTGAGATGGCGGAATTATTTGAGCAGTACTAGTTTTCGGTTGCATTGGACATTCATCGATGTTTGTTGATAAACTAGTGACTGTGCTGCAGATTAACAAATTAATTTATAATTAAATAATAAATAAAATTTTTTTCTTTGGTCCAATACTTAAGCCAATGAATAAAAAAGAATTAAATCTGATATTTATTTATATATAAAATTCCTTTCAAATTATTTTAATTTAAAAATATTGTGGACAAAAACGAGATAGAACTTTTTTCAATTCATTTCAATTCTTTTTTATTTATCGGAAAGGAGAAAGAATTCTCCAACAAATGATGTATATTTAGAAAAAGTTCACAAAAAAATATTTACGACGACTTTTCTGTTATGTCATCTAAGAATTTCATCTGGTTATACAAGGCAAAAACAATCTTCTTATTTTGTACACCAGGAGATCCACTCGGCACGTATGCCTTTTCTTTTTTTTTTCGCCTTAACATAACTATCACGAAGTTGCTTCCATCGTTTTTGAACGAATTCTACATCATTTGTACCTTCCATTAAATTCGCGACTTCATTCCATAATGCCTTTTTTTTCAAACTTGTCCTTTCTTTTATTGGTAAACGATAGTCGTATAATGCAGGTCTAGCGTACACAGCATTAATAAGCGCTTCATTGTAATCAGTAATATTGCTTGCTTGGATGACTTTTGATTGATCCTTTTCAACTGTAAATATAAAATATACATAAATATATACAGGGTGAGGCAAAAGTATGGAAACCCCCGAATAAGTTTTGAGGAAGGCATTTTACGAAAAAATGTTAAATACAAAAGTTTTAGGAAATTTCTCTGGCTTTTCAATGGTGACCTTGGATTTGACCTTGACCGTGACCTTGAAGGTCATTTGAAGGTCAGAGTAATTTTTTTAAATGGAAACCCCTATTTTTTATTGCAGAATTTTATTCTACAATTTTATTCTGCATTTTCCGGTGGAGTTTTATAAACAACGGATTTTAAGTGCCCCCACAAAAAAAAGTCGAGTGGAGTTAGATCTGGAGATCTTGGTGGCCACTCGATGGCTCCTCTTCTACCGATCCATCTCTGTGGGAATCGATTGTTTAACCACTGTCGAACTGGTAACACGTAATGCGGGGGAGCACCATCTTGTTGGAAGTACAAAAGTTCCTCATTTAACAACAAATTGCCATCGTCATCGTTTTGGTTTTCAAGACTATCAGTTATAAGTGGATCAATAACGTTGTCTAATAAATTTAAATAAAGATTGCCATTCATATTCTCTTGGAAAAACAGAGGTCCTATTACAGCATTTCCTAGAATGCCTGCCCAGACATTTATTTTTTCTGGCCACTGAGTATTTCTTTCTCTAATAAGATGTGGATTTTCGTCATTCCAATAATGACAATTATGACGATTTACAATACCATTTAAAAAAAAAGTGCATTCGTCACTAAAACAAATGTTTTTAATCAGATTGGGAGTGGCGTTCACACACATCATAGCCGTGATTTCTTCGCAAAACTCAATCCGCCTATTAAAGTCTTCCTCCAATAATTTTTGATGCAACTGCATTTTATAGGGATGAAATTTGTTTAATTTCACTATTTTGTGTACAGATCCCACTGATACACCAGTTGTTACTGAAACTTGTCGGATTGAACTAGTAGGATTCATAGTAAACTGTCCCATAATTTCAATTTGATCAGCTTCATTTATAAATCTTGGCTGGTTCCTTTTCAAATTTGTCACAGATCCTGTTGCTTTAAACTTTTTAACGAGTTGTAATACATACGTATGAGAAACATATTTATCATATCTCTCATTAAATGTAGCAGCAGTTCTACGAGCACACTGATCTTTTTCTCCATAAATAAATATAATTTTAACTCGTTCTTCTAAAGAATACACCATTTTATAAAGTTTAATTATGATATTCCTTCAGATAATCTCTGGTACAAGTCTCACATTTGACTGAATAGTACACTGTTCTATTGAAAGACAGAAAGGAACTGATTTAACACAACATAAACGATCTGATCAACTTTGTTTTCGAAAGATACGTATAAATATCAACGATTTGCGTCAAAGAATTGTACAGGAATGTAGAGCTATTCCAACAGATACCTTCCAAAATGTTCGTTCAGAATTTGAGAATCGTCTTTATTATTGTTTAGCAAACAACGGAGAACATTTTGAACATTTGTTATAATAAATGACAAAATTTTATGCAGTAACTAAGTCTTGCTGTTTTCTTAAATATCTCCTAAAATAGTGATTAAATAAAAAAATGTTTCCTATAGAAGTTACTTGTTTTTTTGTGTAGAATAAAATTCTGCAATAAAAAATATAGGTTTCCATTTAAAAAAACAAATTTGACCTTCAAATTACGTTGAAAACGCCTTCCAAATAAAAAATTAATAATGCCGTTCTCTTTCCCCCTCGAAATCATGGAAAACGTGTTTTAGCTTTTTTTTGTATCTTTCATACTTTTCGAGATAATCAGCTGGAAAGTTTTCAAATGAACACCCTGTATATATATATATATATATATATATATATATATATATATGCAACAAGCACTGCTATAAGTCAGTTATATGTATACTATAATATGTGTGTGTATATATATATATATATATACACATATTATAGTATACATATAACTGACTTATAGCAGTGCTTGTTGCATCAAGTTGTAATAAAATAGACAGTTAAACTTTAAACCAGTGTGAATTATATGTATTTATTACAGAATTGATTATTACAAATAATTATTGTTCTTAAAATACTTACTAATGGATGCAACATTATTATCGTCAACATGTAGCAAATGTTTTTCCTCATTATAATGTTGAAAACATGAATGTTCTAACAAGCTAACATGTATGTAATAATGTATGTATACATGTATGTAACATGTATGTAATAAGCCATTGATTAACCAACTACAATATCCACACTTTATGGGCTGCAAGAAAAAAAATAATAAACATTCCAAATAACAAAAGTAGTTATTTTGATGTTAAAAAAGACTTTTGCTATCTATAACAATTTCTAATTTGTAATTCATAATAAATATGTATATCGATATTTATATTAAACTGAAATAATCAGTGTAGACTAAACAAAAATATGCTTCATTAAATTCTAAGTAACCTTAAAATATTATTATTAATAAATATTACAAAAATAATATTTCAAAATGCTACATATATACTACTCACAGGACTTATATTTTCTTTGTTCATAATTGATGACAATTACAAAAAACTATTTGAAATTTATTTTATATCAACTGACATTCAACCTATAATACGCTACAATAATGACTTTGCCGGAACGGCGGCGTATCAAGAACAGCGGAACGTCCGTGATTGGTCAGATTTTTGATACGCGCAATCCGCGATACGCCTAATACGCTCCATGGGACTCCACCCTTACGCGCTTGCGCTAAACGTTCCGCCGATCGCACCAAGACGCTTCACGTAACGCGTAGACGAATTACACGCCGCCTCGACACACTCGTCACGTTTAGACGAATCACACGTCGCCTTTATAAACTCAAACATTTATACGCATCATACGAAGTACATTTATACAAATTACACACCACATTTATACAAATCATACATCGCATATACACACTGTCATCCAACTTATTATTTTCTCAGCAGTGGCATTTGTATTTAGTTCATCTGTTTCATTTTTATTCATTGCAGGTGGATCAGATATATCGAAAAGTGTTGGTATGACGTTTGGTTTTAATTTTCGCCAATTATCTGCTCGACCAGTCTCAAACTGTGATTCTTCAAAATGTTTCTGAAATAAAAAAACTGCTTATAAAATAAATGTCCTTATTGATTACAGTTATTCATATTGTATTTATGTAATTTCAAACGGTGACAAATCTAAACCACACTTAAAAAAACGATTTATGATTCTAAACAAACAGAAAAAGCTACGTAAATTGGAAATATAAGAGAATAACTTACTTCACAGAGGCACGATGATTTGGTTGGTGTCCAAGACTCTTTGCGGAGATTACGTATCCATTGCTGTCGACGAACATCATCTGCAGGAAACAAAAATAATCGAGCGCCTTTTTCTGTTCTATTGGTACAATTGACCGCAACGCAGCAAGGCATTTTGTATCTTTTTTTTGTTCACAGTCGGATAATCAAAATACACGTAAACACAGAGTTCGAGCAGTTTAGAAGCCATAACCTAATCATCATAAACTTCTCAGCTCAGTGACAGAGGCGAGAGGGCAAGGAGTGGGGGAATGGAACAAAAATGGCGGAGACGTAAGCAGACGTGAGAATACTCACGTTTTATAGTGCCTTAGTCGTACTCGCTTCCGTCCTAACGGTCGGAAAAGGAGCAGGGCGTTCTCTGCTTCGGTCGGGTGTTCCCGGCGTTCGACTTCCGATATTGTCCGGCCCGATATTGTCATTGTAGATCATGTGTACGTTTTTATGAGTTTTAATGTGGAAAAACTGCACTCACCACTGCCCAAATAACACAAACACATTCTATAAACATTCTATTAATATTGGTTGAAAATATTAAAATATTCTTTTAATGTACTAAAAGATGTTCTTTAAATCTTTATAGAACGTTCAAATGAGACCAATTTTAATATTCCAGATAGGTTGAAAAAATATTCTTTATTATATTTCAGAAATATTCAGAAAAGATGTTTAATACCATGTAAAGAACATTCACTGAATATTCTACTAAATTATTTTTAGTATTCTAAACATTTATGCAATTACATTAATATAAAAAAAAGGTTTAATCAATTTTACCAATATTAACCAGTTGAGTGGTAGACTTTTCCGAAAGATTTGTGCCAAAAGTGGTAAGAGCCAAAAGTTAAAATATCGAAAAACGGTGAAACATGGGTTCAAAGTTTTCGAAAAAGCAACTTTTCGAAATAGATGTGGATCCCACCCCCCCCTCCACCCTGGGGGCGGGGGAGGCAGAATAGCGGTGGAAAATGTTAAATGGCACTATGGGTCGAGTGGGGATCATTTGAAAAGGCGTTTCAAGATAAGGACAATGATTTATAAAAATGTTTACTACGACTTTCCAGTCAAAAGTGGAGGAATCAAAAAAGGGGGGTGGACTTCCGAAAAGCTATCACCTCCGATTTGGCTTATATTTAGCTTAAATACTTATTTTGTCTAGTAAATAATATTTTCAAATGGATTTTTGGCGCAAATGCTCCCTCCGCCCCCCCAGCCCCCCCTTAAAGGTTCAAAAATAAAACTGTTTTTGTTAATTATTTCAGAAAGTATTTATTGTAAGGAAAAAGTTGTTAAACAAAAAATGAAGCTCATAAAAAACTCTACAAATAAGGTCTTATACATATTTTACCTAACTCCAATATTTTAATCTTTTAACAATTAACAGTCGCCATATTAGATCCGCCATTTTAAATTTTGCAATTTTGACAACAGATTCAAATTCAGCAGCCCAAAAAACCTTAGGATATCAAGTTTTATGCAAATCTGTTGAAAATTAGTGGAGTTATTTAGAAATGTACATATATGATACATTACTACGTTTGGCACTTTTTTTGTACATATATGATACATTACCACTCAACTGGTTAAATGTTAAACAAAAGTTTTTATTGTTTTAATTTTTTATTCCAATAATATGTTTTAAAAATAAAAATTGATATTTTTAACAAAATAATTACATCTGTAAAATTGCACACATTCTTACAATAAAATTAATAATTCTAAGCATGCTGTGGTTCCTCTTTTAATGTTTCTATAAAAAGTCGCTTTACTACATTGTGACGATGCGCTTCACACACCGTCCCTAAAGCAACCCTACCGCCCGAAAATAAGCCCGATGCCTATGACGCCCACGAGCGCTCGCGCCCATGCGACGTTCCAGCGTGGGGATCGCTCCCACTACACGACCGATGCTCGCAAGTGGGAGGCCCGAGCCAGGTATATAAGCCGGCTTGACCAGCATAACGACACCTGTCCTGATCCGGAATCCTGCCTACGCACTGCTTCAGGGAGCTCTTGAGACAGTCAACTGCATCCCAGACAACTTTCCGCCGACGAAGAGAGGTTGCTCCCTCTTCGAAGCCAGGGTGCTCTCGGTGTTCGGTCTTCCGCCATTTCCGTCGACGAAGAGAGGTTGCTCCCTCTTCGAAGCCAGGGTGCTCCCGGTGTTCGGCCTTCAGCCACTTCCGTCGACGAAGAGAGGTTGCTCTCTCTTCGAAGCCAGGGTGCTCCCGGTGTCCGGCCTTCCGTCACTTCCGTCAACGAAGAGAGGTGCCCCTTCTCCGCGACCAGAGTTCTGCCGGTATTCTGTCGCGTAGAAACCAGCACCCCCGTACGTAACTAGACCGTACGTAAATTGTAAAGGCTCCCGCCTATCCTCTCGCAACGCGATTCGCGCAGCCGCGCAACCATTGTACATATAGCATAAGTTTTGAGAAATAAAGATTCTGAATTATATCCGCTTAAGTTACATCAGACTTCCCCTTCTCTCGAACCCCGATTCCGGCGAGCCGATCCGCGGCGTCGAGAAAGGAGCCCCGTTACATGGCGCCCAAACAGAGACTCGACCGTTGAAAATCCAGGCTGGTATAAAACTCGATGCCCCGGTGGATTGATTATTTATCCAAACGACAAGCGATCGAGCTACGAGGGATAATTAATAAAACTAATAATTAATAATTAATTAAATTGTAAAATTATTTCTTTCGTTTTCCTTCTATAATAATTTGGATATACACATATTATGAAAAAATAATAGCAATAAATAAAAATATATTGTTTGTATTTACAAAATGTATTTAACACTACAATTCATATAAAAAAAAGAAAAAAAAATGCGTGAGGTAGTTGAACCCGAGTCTTCAGCGTAATAATCCAAGCGTTTTCCGTTGAGCTGCTACAAATCACTAAAATTAATTTTAGCAGTAGGAGCGTCCTCTTTGTCGTGCGCCACCTTGTCGTGGTGAAGAGGCTCACCGTGGAATGGTCCATTGGGATCCCTTTGCGGTGCCAAGAGCTCACAGTTCCTTCGCTGGAGGGAACAAGAAGAGCCCAGCAACTCCTTTAGGGACTTGTCCCAATCGCTGGAAAGAGACGGCGACTCTGACTTCAAACCCTTGGTTGCCTGGACCCGTTAGGCGTGGAAAAACACGCCACCAGGATAGAGTAAACCTCGATAAAAAATTCGGGATTTGGCCAGTCTCGTTAACACGCCGGTGTTCCGGCATGACGGCTTTTTTTTGTGAGGCGGGGGAAATTCTTTATGGATACCCGCGGGTCCCGGGGGAAAACCCGCGGGTAAAGTGAGAGTCTCCCAGGAAAGAAATTCCTGGGCATACCCACTAAAACCCCCGCCGATGACCTTCCTTGCCATTTGAAGAGGGGTAGGGTATCGCCCTTTTTCTTTTTTTTTTTTATTTGGGAGGAGCAAGCCCCTCCCCGGAGGTGGGGAATCTTCCAAAGACACCCTCTGGCGTGCAATGTGAGTTCCTAAAGGAACCCACTGCCAGAGGGTAGTGTTGGATTCGTCTGGAGGAGTGGTTTGCGACACCACTGCTCCCCCAGACGCCTACCAACTAAACCCCACCCCCGTTGCAGAACCATCAGCAGCCGTTTTAGGGGGAGGCTGGGAACTACTTACGCATGACCATCCCCCCCGGCGGGCCGGTTTCCCGGCGAAAGTCTAATAGTGGGGAGAGCCTGTGCTCTCCCCCAACCCTCATCGCAACTCAGCTCCGGGTCCGAAGACCCGGCGATCCACACTGCGGGCGGCCCGCGTCCATACGTCGCGCTATAACTGCCCGCAGGAGACCAAAATCGTCGGGTCGGTCAAATGGCCGACCCGGGGGGTCTCTCTCCCAGGCCCGTTTATTGCCCGACCTTGGCCGGGCCGGACCTGGGGGGACCGCAACCATTTTGTGGCTCTTTCTTCCTCCGGACTCAGCGGCGGGGAGCGCATGGCGCGTCAATCCCGCCGTCCAAAGGAAGGAGCCTCTCTAAAAATAGAGCAGGAGTTCGGGGCAGGGACAAGCCCCCCCCTTCTCCCCCGCTCGTCTCCCCAATGGGGGGCGTACTGCCCCTCCAAAAATCGTTTACCTGTTGGGGAGAGCCGGCGGAACTCCGTCTGACACTCCCCCACCAGGCAGGATAGTCCTTTTTTATGCTCCGCCTCCTCCGGGCACAACGGCAGGGCGCGTAAAACGCGAACATCCCACCGCCCGGAGGAGGGAACTTCTCCCACGAAAGGAGCAGGGGTTTAGAGTAGGCGCAAGCCCCCACCCCTCTCCCTCGCTCGTCTCCTCAGTGGGGGGCGCAATGTCCCCCCAAAATCGTCCGCCTGTCGGGGGGGAGCCGACGGAATTCCGTCTGACCCCCCCCCCCCCCCCCTAGGTAGGGTACACCCTATTAACTGCTCAGCCTCGTCCGGGCACAGCGGCGGGGCGCGTTCAGCGCGACATCCCACCGCCCAGAGGAGGGAGTTCCTCTTAAATGGAGCAGGGGTTCGGGGCAGGGGCGGGCCCCTACCCCTCTCCCCCGCTCGTCACCGCAGTGGGGGGGCGCAATTCCCCCCTCAAACTCGTCCGCTTGTCGGGGGGGGGGGAGCCGACGGAACTCCGTCTGACACTCTCCCCCCTCCATCAAGCATGGTCCTCTTTTTGTGTTTCCCTCCCTCCGGACCCATCGTTGCAAGGCCCGGAGGAGGGAGCCCTCCTTCAAAGATTGGGTGGCGGGAGAGAGCCGACGACCCGCCTGACACCCCCCCCCAGGCCGGGTCTCCCCTTCAAGCTCCAGCCCCGTTTTTCCCCGGGGCGGCGCTGCGAGGCTCGCACCGAGGCGAGGCCATCCACCTCCGTCACCCCCCGGGGGGCGGGAGCCCCTGCTCAGGAAAACCGGGGATGGGGGGCCGGGGCAGCAGCACCACGGCAGCCCCCCTCCACCACATTCCGCGAGGGGGAGGCCATTCGTGGCCCCCCCTTAAAGATCTAGGAGTAGGGGAGAGAGGGACAATCCCTCCACCCCCCACCCGCATCCTCCCCATGGGTGGGGTTTACACCCCCCATTCCTCAATTACCTGGTGGGGGGAGCTGACGGAACATCGTCTTACGCTCCCCCCTCCAGGCCGGGCATCCGTATCCTCCTCTCACTAGGGAGGTTTGGGGGGCGGAAGAAGGGGGGAAGGATCCCCCCTTACATTTGCCCCCCCTTCCACTTCTTCTTCCCACCACCCTTTCTTTCCCCCACTATTGGGGAGGGTGTAGCCGCAACCAGAGACGGCCCTTGAGTCGCTGGACCTTGGTCCCGCGACTCCATCTCCACAGCAAACCCTCAATGTGGGAATCTGCTGGCCGTCTCCGCGGCCTACTTCCTTAATTCTCCGGCCCCTTCTATGTGGTCGGGACCGGAGTATTCCACCCTCACGATGGTGCCGGACCCATCGTTCGGGCATTCCTCCGACCTGAAGTGGTGGATGTCCAGTTTCCGGCGCTTGGACATCCACTTCAGCTGTGACACAAAAATCTCGTAATCTGGGGGGGGGGAGATTGAGAATCCCATCCGCCCCCCTCGCCAGCTGCTCACTCCGAACCTTCTTCTTGCTCTTCCACCAAAAGAGGAACCCAGAGGGGAAGCTTCCCCCTCCCGGCTACCCCACCGGTGGAAAGCATTCATCCTCAGGGGATGAGCCAATCTCCTCCCTCATATTCCCTCTTATGTTTATGGGAGGGGGGTGTTCGTCCTCCCTTCCAACCCCTCCTTCCTGCACCGCTTCCCTCCCCACCGTCCCCTCTTCCTGGGGTGGCTGGGGAGGGCTGGCGTTCCTCTCCCTCTTTCCCTTTTTAGGAAGGGAAGAGGTGGGAGGAGTGACCCCGTGAGTCTTTCTCACGGGGACCAGCTCCACCCCCCCATTCCTCAATTCCTCTGTCTGGATTGGGGGGGGGGCTTCGTGCTCCCCCCATCAGGCGGGTTCCTTCCTCCTTTCCCCGAAATGGAGATGGGACTTGGGCCCTTTGTGGCCTCCACCCCCCCAACCCCGGTCTCATTCCTCTTAGGGGTGGGGCAGAGTGACAGGCCTTTACTGGCCCCACTCTCCCCATCTCCTACCTCCTCCAGCTCCATTGCCTGGGGGGGGGGGTCGGGAGAGAGGGTTATAACGGGGATAGAAACATCCCCTCCCTCTCCTCCTCCTCCCAGGACTTCCTCCTTCTTATTATCCTCCCTGCTTGGAGACGCCTTGGGGGGTATGGTGGTTTTCCCCCCATTTCCTCCTGCGAGGGGTACTATTGGGAGGGCTGGCCCAGCCCCCACTCCCTTCCCTCTTCTCTTTGTTTGCCCCTTTTTAGGGGGGACGACCGGGCAGGTGCGGCCACCAATCCGGTGTGCCGCACTCCTGCCCTCCTCCGCGCAAGCCGGATAGCTCGCCCTCCGCTGCGAGCAGCTCTGCGCCTTGTGGTCGGTGCCCCCACAGTGTAGGCAGCACAAGCTGCGGTCGCCCTCCACTGCTGAGGGACACCGCCATCTCTCGTGTCCCCTCCTCAGGCACCGAAAGCATCTGAGGGGGGTTCGTATCCCCCCCCCCCCCCCGTTTCCTCCTTACGAGTGGTCATGGGCCCACTCTTCCTTCGGGTCTGCGTCTAGGCATCGCATTTGCCTGGGGCAGACCCCGTCTCCGCTTTAAAGGCAGAAGGCTTAACGCCCCCCCTCCAGGATTTCCGCCCCCTCCTCGTTGCGGCACTCCCGTGTGCCCTCCACGGATCTCCTCAATAACCACAAGGAGAATCCGTAAAAGCTTGTGAGCTTCCGCCCACAGGTCTCCATCCGCGGTAGCCATATTGTTCAGGGCGCCCGCGTGGCACGCCCTGCACAGCCCGTCGTACGATGACGACAAGGGGGGCACCGGGACGGTATACCCCCCTCGCCGGCCTCTGGGGTTCCGAAGCCCTTGAGGCGGTAAGTTTGTTTCTCTGGTCGTCATTGTTATATCCATTAAATGTAATTTTTTAACAGAGTTTTCTTCTCCGGGTTTTTTATCGTGGTTTTCCTTCTACTAGGACGGTTGTCGACCAGAACTATCGAGCCCGTCCTGCCCGGGTCTTTTTATAGAGGTTGTTCCACCCTTGTAGCCTTGTAGCCCAATTTAAAAATACTCAACGTTAATGCAAGATATCCTGGAGCACGACACGATGCATATATATGGAATGCTTCTGCTGCGCGACGAGTTATGGAACGCGCGTACAATCGTGGTGAACGACAAACATATCTTATTGGTATATAATCTTAACTTTTTATTAAAGATGTTTGTTGTACAAAGTTTTTATTTTGTCGATTTATTGTCGACATAATACTTTATACTCTACTGTTTATTCTAATGCATAAATTTTATGTTGTGTTGAATTTAAAATGTATTAAAAAATTTTTAACGGAGCTGAAATAAATCTAGAATATTTTATTTATACCGTGTATGCGCAATGCATACACCGGCCCCCGGCCCCAGACTTGGGATTACGGTCTGATGCGACTTATGTTCTGTGGGGTTGCGCAACTCCCCCCACAGAGATCGTTCGGACCGCACATTTTTTACGTCTCTGCGGTCATTCAACCTTCGGCACGATGCCTTCCACCTTGGCTTGAGACGCCTACCCTGTCGTCCCGGACTCGTTACACAAATCGGCGCGCACGCCTCACGGACCCGCAAAAAGCGACCGGCCCGCTCGGCGCACGCCACCGACCGACCGGAGGGAGAACCCCCCCCGCCCACCCGCCCGCATGGAGCCCGACATGCGGCGGCTCACGCGCGGCAACACGCCCCAAAAGCGCGCCCCCGGAAGAAGCTTCGATTCCGCAATGGAATACGGATTCCCCCGAGAAACGCGTCCCGACGCGGCCGCCGCCACCCTCAGCACCACATGCCGGCCCGTAAACGGACCAAAGGTCCCCACCTAGGCGGGCGTGAATGGAGATGAATAATGTATGTGTGTGTGCGAGAATGGTGTATGAGTGTGCGTGATAGATGAACGAGTGTGTGTGTGTGTGTGTGTGTATGTAGGACGGGAAACGGCATCCCACGCATCGCTGATGCTACAATGCGTGGGCGCCCCCCGCCGAATGCATGCATGGCCCCCGACTTCCGAGCAGCTTTGCACCAGCGAAGGCGCCCAGACAGTACGGGGGCCAGGAGTGTACGTGTGTATGAGCGCGAGCACGGGGAGGGACGACCCCCGGCTGAATGCGCAAAGTCCGGGAACGACTAGGGAGGAGAGCTACGCACCTCCCCCCCACTCATCCTTTGGTTTTTTATCGGAGTGTCCATCTCCTAGGTCGACTGCCCACCCAGGGCTCACGAGCTCGACCTACCCGGGTCTTTTTATAGAGGTTTTACCACCCTTGCGGCCCGTCCTAGCTAAGCTAGGACTCCCAGGACTTCCTCCTTCTCATTATCCTCCCTGCTTGGAGACGCCTTGGGGGGTATGGTGGTTTTCCCCCCATTTCCTCCTGCGAGGGGTACTATTGGGGGGGCTGGCCCAGCCCCCAGCATCGGCTCCCAGCCCAATTAACTGGCGTTACGGTATGAGACGCCACGCCTCCCCACGTGCCATGGGGGACCGACCGTTATGCCGGAACACCGGCGTGCTAACGAGGCTGGTCAGGTGCCGGATTTTTTCTCGAGGTTTACTCCTCTATCCCGGTAGAATAAAAAACACTCCTAACTGATCCAGGCATCCGGGCGATTGTAGTCAGGGCTGCCAACCCCTACCGGCTAATCGGGAACATCCCAGAAGAGTAGCCGGACCCCCGTTCCTCCCTAAGGAGGAACTGTGCGCTTTTAGCACCGTGAGAAGACTCCAACGAGCCATCCCACGGTGAGTCCCCTCACCACGACAAGGTGGCGCACAACGAGGAGGTAGGGTATCGCCCTGAGAGCATTCGACCTAACCTAACCTAACCCCTTCTCTGACTTGGCCGCTATACAGCCTCATCCCTAGGAGGGGACTCTTTGACCAGGTCCCTCCCATTTTGGCCGATTCTATACTAGGGAGACCGGGTCATCGCGGTCTCCCTCCGCCCTCCCGAGTGTTTGGGGGGCGGAGCCAGCCGGGAGCCCTCGCTCCCGACTAATCGCTCGCCGGAAGAGGTATTTGTCTACCCCTTCCGGTCTCTTTCTCGTTTGTGTGGTGGGAAGGGGGACCTATTAGGTCCTACCCTCCTCCAGGGGCCCCACCTGTTCGCGGAAAGCGGTTGCTTGGCGTCAGGAGGAGCCCTTCTAATGTTAGGCCCTTAGATGGGCAAGTGATCGGCGACGACCGGGAACAAGTCTCCTCCGCCTGCCGTCACCACCACCGTCGTTCCCTGCATCCGGAGCAGGTGGAGGAGCGTCCTCCACCTCCCCTCTTCTAAGTCTCTCCGCCTCCTCTTTCCGCGACATGACTATGCCGCAGAAGGAGGAGACGGCCCTCCACTTGTCCTCACCCTCCAGCATTGCCTTCATTACTGCTGGGAGGGAGAGATCCTCGCCAACCATTGCAGTCAAGGCCCGGCGCTCCATTGTCCACGCTTCACACTCCTGAAGAGTGTGTTGCGCCGAGTCCCGACTGGCCGCACAATGGTGGCACTCTGTTGTGCTCTCCTTGTTAATCCTCCGCAGGTACCCACCAAAGCAGCCATGCCCGGTGAGTACCCGGTTAGCACCTGCGTGAGGTGGAATGTAAGTCCCTGTCCTCTCCTGTCTACTCACTCAGGTAGACAGGGCTGGATGGCGTGGATAGTCCAGCGGCCTGTTTCGACGCCAATCAATGAGGATTGCCACTCTTCTGTGGCGCCTCAACGGGTCTCCCGCCTCAGTCGGTCCACGACTCCTGGCTTCAAGCGGGCGCTCCCCCTGTGGACCGGGTCTCTCGTACGCCTATATACTTCAGCGTACGAGTTCGCCAAGAACTTCACAGGGAGGAGGCCAGCCAGGGCCGTGGCCGCCACATGCGACACCGTGCGGTAGGACCAAATAATGCGGATAGCAGTGCTGCAAGATCGAGCATCCTACAACAGAGCAACATGAGGGGAACGGCCCCCACCATGCGGGCACTACACAAGCGAGAACCGCACGTCACGCGTCCGTGTGCGCACGCGTCAGCGTAGCATGCTATATTTTGTCACTTCCCCAGCTCGCGAAAAATGCTACGTACGAAAAATGCTAAGAAGCCAAGCGTTTTTAATCGAGTAAGGCGAATCGCTTGAATAATAAAGATTCCGTCTTCTAGACCTGTATCTTGCAACTTGTTTTTTTTCTTTTTTCGCATTTCTTTCTAACGCACAATCTAATGCACAATCGAGTAAATAATTAAATAAATTTTTTTTCTAAACAGTATTATTTTATATTTATTAAAAATATACGCATAAGTTAAATTATTAACTGTTGAAAAAGATATTAATTTGCTATGACTTGTCAATAGAAAAATAAAATATAATTTTACAATTTTTCAACAAAATGCAACTTTAACATATGCCAAGATTATTAATAAATATAAAATAATACTTTTTTGTCGAAAACATTATTAAATAATTTGATTGATTACTGTTAGAAACTCATGTGCAAAAAAAGTTGCAAGAAGCAATTTCCAAACACAATATCTTCAACATTTTAGCTAATCGCTTTACCCGTTTAGCCACGCTTGCTACTTGACATTTTCCTCTTTAAACTTAAAAGAAAGATATATTAATAATTTATTAGTAATTAATAGTGGCCTTCCACGCCACCCATGAGGTGCCACTAATAGCGCGCTAGATTTTTTTAAAGTGGATCTTCGCCTGTAGCCCTATTATACCACATATTATTGCAAAATACCACAAAAAATATATTACTATGTAAATATTATGTATATTACAATATAAAAATTATATGTATATTATAAACATATACATATATATTAGTATCATATATTAGTATCATATTCACGTATAAATAATAGATGTGTATGGTACGCGCGCGCGCACACACACGCACAGATACCCACACACACATCTATTATTCGAATTTAGCTACGATTATAGCATTCAAAAAACTACAAATAAAAATATTCATAAAATTTTTGTTTTTTTAACATTTTTTTTATTTGTAAACACACACATATATATATATATATATATATATATATATATATATAATTAAATCAATAATTAATGAAAATATTTTGAATGTAAGGTTTTCGTGTTCCGCCGCGGCCACCTCTCCCGCCACGGCCGCCCCTCCCGCCGCCGATTCCTCTGGCTGAAGTGCCTCTTCCGGCCCCGCGAATAGCCCGCTGGACGTACCAGCGGGCTCGTGCACGGCCGGCTCCTCTCCTTTTTTTTCCTACAAAATAAATATTGATATAAATAATCAATAAAATAAAATAATTGTATATGGGTTCAATAATCTAATAATTCAAAATTTATTAGATACTATATTTTTTTTGTTGTGGTTGCTCCGGCATCCGCTTCAGCTGCAGTTGTTGTTGTTACTACTGCTGTTGTTGTTGTTGCTGCTATTGTTGTTGCTGCTGTTGTTGTTGTTGCTGCTGCTGCTGTTGCTCCACTTGGAGGCGCAGCCTCACAACCTCCTCATGTTGCAGCTGCATTTGCTGCTGCATTTGCAGCAGCAGTTGCTGCAAATGTGGAGCTTCTACTTGCATTACGTTTTCTGTAAAAAGAAAAAAATATTTATATATATTCTTTTTTTCAAAGATATTATGTGTACAATTATAATAATAACTTTACGTAGTTACTTTTAAAACGTAAAACGTTAATTTTAGCAAAAATACAATTTATAATATTAATTACTTATCGGACGAAGCGTTCTCCATGGCAATCTGCGCTTAGTTTTCCACGAATTGTGAAAATAGCGGCGTTCACGTTCTTCAAACGCCGCTTTTTTCACAATTTGTGGAAAACTAAGGAACTAAGGAAAACTAAATGCGCAGCATTTTTGCGATTCTCAATTGTTTCTGCGCGTAAACCGCGTCTGCATTGCGTGGTATATATAAGAGCACGGCAAATTTTAATAGTAATATTTTATATGCCGCTCATTTCTTTCCGTTGAAAAAGCTTAGGCAGTCTCGACTGTAAGTTTTTCAAACATTTCTGTATATTTACGTAATTTTTCTTCTCTTTCCTTATTTTTTTTCTTCTTTGAATCTTCGTTTTTTTTTCTGTAGTTTTGCTTTATATTCACTATAAAAATGTGTGATTTATTACAAAAGAAATGCAAGCAAAGCTTTTCAGAAGCTTGGCTTTGCGATGATAGATATAAATATTGGATACAAAAAGTACCATTAGATGACAGTTTGTTTCATTGCATTATATGTGATAAAAATATTTCTTGCAACACGAGCATTTCTAGACATGCAAATTCTACGTATCACAAAAATAATAGTAAAAAAGACACATCTTTGTTATTAAATAATAATTATATTACTGTAGAAAAAAATATTTCTAAGACATTAAAATTTCAACCACAATGGTTAGAAATAGAGTACTTTCAACCATGGTTACGCGAAGTATCACACGATAAAACATTGTTTTTGTTCGTTTTGTGAAATATATATAACTGCTAAAATGTCATGTATTTCTCGTCATGCACAATCAGTAGTACATTTAACAATTACCAAAAATGTTAATATGGAAACGAAAAATACAGACGAAGATGTCAATATGCCGGACGAATCAATTTTGTCGTTCGATAAGCGAAAGAAAGCTGCAGAAATTCGATACGCTGCTTTCATCGCTGAGAAAAACATTTTGCATCAAACTGCGACAGACATTCTCACTTTTTTCCAACAAATAGGAAAAAATTCTGACGTATTGCAAAACATGAAAATGAGTCGGACTAAATGTAAAAAAATTATTTCGAACGTGTTGTGTCCGGTTGAAACGGATCGTGTAGTCGATATTATTCAAAATACTAAATTTACTATTTTTATAGATGAAACGTCTGACATTTCTAATCAAAAATGGATAACGTTTCATGTTCGGTATGTTGATCCTGCAACATTAGACATTCGCTCGCAATTAGTCAAATTAATAGATATTGATGCAAGGAATAGCAGTGCGGAAAAATTATTTGATGCTTTTAAACGAGAAATGTATAGACTGCAAATTCTATTTTTAAATATTGTTGCCTTGTCATGCGACAATGCGTCCGTCATGACGGGTAAATATTCATCATTTAAAACAAAACTTGAAAAAAAATGTAAAAATTTGTTAACATTTTCATGCCCATGTCATTCCGCTGCACTTGTTGCACATACTGCATGTGGTAAGATCCCAGACTATTGCGAGGAATTGGTAAAAAAAATAGCAAGTTATATTAACAGTAGTCCAAAACGATCAGCTATTTTTGAAGAATTTTGTGAATGTTTTCAGGAAGCAAACCAAAAAATTTTAAAGTTGTCCGACACACGATGGCTTTCTCGGCATTCATGTATTGAAAGACTTCTAGAGTATTGGGATACTGTCGAGCATTTTTTAAAAGAAATGGTAATGAGTGAAAGAACAAAGTCTGGACAAAATTTATTATCTATAATGCAAAAACTTGATATAAAAGCATATTTATTATTTTTAAAACATATTTTACATTTTTTTAATGCTTTTAATGCATTTTTCCAAGCTCTAGAAACAAGAATACAGTTATTGTAGCCGAAATCATTTCAGTTCCTAACCATTATTTGTAAACATTTCTTAAAGTCAGAACTTTTACAAAATATAAGTAATAATTTTGAATTTTCCAACAAAGAAAATCAAAAATCTTTTAACGAAGTATATTTAGGAGATGAATGTGAAAAATATCTTGACGAGTTGATAACAGAGGGACACGCAAACGTAGTTGCAATAGTTCGAGAGAACTGTTTGCAATTTTACATAACTGCTGCCCAAGAAATTTGTAAAAGATTACCAATAAATGACAAATTTTTATCAAAATTAAAAATTTTCGAACCGGACACAGCTTTACGTGATATTAATAGAGAAACTTCATTTAATGATGTTTCTTTTGTCGCTCAGACTATTGACGGGTTTAACGAAAACGGTTTAAGAAAAGAATGGTTTGCTTTACATCAAAGCTTTACAGAAGCAGAAAAAGATATTCTATCAATGTTGAATTTTGATGACATGTGGAAACAAATTTTCCAACACACTCATCAATATCCAAATTTAATGTGTTTTTTGAATGCTATAAGATCGCTACCAAATTCTAATGCCGATTCAGAAAGAATCTTTTCCTTGCTGCCAGATATAAAAACGAAAAAACGAAATCCACTTTCATCTGTCAGTGTCAATGCTACATGCGTGCTTAAGTCAGTATTGAAAGCGAGAGGGGAAACAGCTGTAGACATAGAAATTAAAGAAAAGCATTTGTCTCTAATGTCTGCGGACAAATTGTATTCTGCATGTCCTAAAAAAGATAAAAGTCGTCTAACAATATATGCTGCAGATATTAATGAAATTGCTGGTCCCTCCTCGTCTAATGATATGCAATAATAATGTTTAAAATAAAATTTATTATTGCATTGCTCATTGCTAATATTTGTTTTGTTCACTTTCAGATGTATAGAATATCATGCCTGTGACATCAGGCATGATATCTTATACATTTGAACATCATGTCTGGTATCATGTATATCAGACCACACTTTTAAATGTTTAGGAAATCATGTCTATTACAGACATGATGTTTAAATGTTTAAACATCATGTCTGGTATCATGTATATCAGACCGCACTTTTAAATGTTTAGGAAATCATGTTTATTACAGACATGATATTTTAAACATTTAAACATCATGTCTGGTATCATGTATATCAGACCGCACTTTTAAATGTTTAGGAAATCATGTCTGTTACAGACATGATATTTTAAACATTTAAACATCATGTCTGGTATCATGTATATCAGACCACACTTTTAAATGTTTAGGAAATCATGTCTATTACAGACATGATATTTTAAACATTTAAACATTATGTCTGGCATTTCTATTTGTCAGACCACACTTTTAAATGTTTAGGAAATTATGTCTGTTACAGACATGATATTTTAAACATTTAAACATCATGTCTGGTATCATGTATATCAGACCGCACTTTTAAATGTTTAGGAAATTATGTCTATTACAGACATGATATTTTAAACATTTAAACCTCATGTCTGGCATTATATATGTCAGACCACAAGTATAAGTAATAGATATGTGCGTGTGTGTGCGCGCGCGCGTACCATACACATCTATTATTTATACGTGAATATGATACTAATATATATGTATATGTATATGTATATGTAATATGATACTAATATATGATACTAATATATATGTATATGTTCATAATATACATATAATTTTTATATTGTAATATACATAATATTTACATAGTAATATATTTTTTGTGGTATTTTGCAATAATATGTGGTATAATAGGGCTACAGGCGAAGATCCACTTTAAAAAAATCTAGCGCGCTATTAGTGGCACCTCATGGGTGGCGTGGAAGGCCACTATTAATTACTAATAAATTATTAATATATCTTTCTTTTAAGTTTAAAGAGGAAAATGTCAAGTAGCAAGCGTGGCTAAACGGGTAAAGCGATTAGCTAAAATGTTGAAGATATTGTGTTTGGAAATTGCTTCTTGCAACTTTTTTTGCACATGAGTTTCTAACAGTAATCAATCAAATTATTTAATAATGTTTTCGACAAAAAAGTATTATTTTATATTTATTAATAATCTTGGCATATGTTAAAGTTGCATTTTGTTGAAAAATTGTAAAATTATATTTTATTTTTCTATTGACAAGTCATAGCAAATTAATATCTTTTTCAACAGTTAATAATTTAACTTATGCGTATATTTTTAATAAATATAAAATAATACTGTTTAGAAAAAAAATTTATTTAATTATTTACTCGATTGTGCATTAGATTGTGCGTTAGAAAGAAATGCGAAAAAAGAAAAAAAACAAGTTGCAAGATACAGGTCTAGAAGACGGAATCTTTATTATTCAAGCGATTCGCCTTACTCGATTAAAAACGCTTGGCTTCTTAGCATTTTTCGTACGTAGCATTTTTCGCGAGCTGGGGAAGTGACAAAATATAGCATGCTACGCTGACGCGTGCGCACACGGATGCGTGACGTGCGGTTCTCGCTTGTGTAGTGCCCGCATGGTGGGGGCCGTTCCCCTCATGTTGCTCTGTTGCAGGATGCTCGATCTTGCAGCACTGGCGGATAGCCAGCCGGCGCTGTTGGCCATGGAGCATCGCCTTCAGCTGCCGACTGGAACTAACCGCCCCGGCCCATATCGGTGCTCCATATAGGAGCACCGACTGCACGACGTTGGCATAAAGACGTCTAACTTTGACGTCTGGACCACTCACATTGGGCAGGAGACGGCCTAACGCTGCTGCCATCCTGTTCGTTCTGGGAGTTATCCAAGCAAAATGCTCTTTGAACTCCCAGAGCCCATCCAGGGTGAGCCCCAGGTATTTCATATGGGGACCCAACCGGACAGGGACCTCTCTCACCCACATTTGGGTGGGTGGAGACCCCCCTCAGCCTTGTCATAAAAGAATATAGTCTCCGTTTTCTAGGGGGCGACCTCTAGTCCCATGGCACGAATGGAGCGCACAACGGCGAGGACTGCGGTGTTGGCCTCGTCCTTCGCCTCCTTCCAATCTCTCCTCTCGGACCACTACTAGTGTGTCGTCTGCGTAACATAGCAGACGACTGCCTGAGGGGAGCGCCATGCGAAGCACTCGATCGTACGCGAGGTTCCACAGTAAGGGGCCCAAAACAGACCACTGCGGAACCCCGCAGTACATCGACCTTCTGCTTACACGCAGTTTACTGATCAACTGGAGCGTGTAAGCAGAAGGCCGATGTACTGCAGGGGTCTGTTCCTTCCTTTAAGTACGGGGGGAAGTCATGGTATTCCAGGGCCTCCCCTACGTGGTCCCAGGGAGGGAGTTAAAGGCGTTGACTATATTTAGCGACACCGTCAACGCCACCTCCCCCCCCCCTCTCTACAATTTGGGCCGAGAGGGTCTTAAGAAGAAGTTGGAGTGGCAGCCAAACTCCGACGCGAAAGCGCCATCATTTCGATGGTACTAAAAATGAAATGACATTATCGGCGTAGCCTACGTACCTACGCCGCGTAGGTCCGTAGGCTACGCCGTGTGTACGCAATTGTTTGTAGTGGTAACTCACTACACTGACGTGTGGTCTGTGTATGTGTGATCGGATAAATTGTAAACAAACGATGATTGCGCTTGTTTTCTCGACTGAAATTTCGTCGCAAGGCTGCAATATAATGTCCGAGAAGACATAGGCGTATACAAGGTGTCAAATAAATATGAACAAATATGACAAAATAATGAATGAAAAATATACATATTGTTTAAAATTATAACGTATTTTTCAAATTTAAGAAGCGCAGGTCAATTTGACCCATCGAATATTCAGAGTCAAAATATTATTTCGCTTGTTTTCAATTCCGCGAGCGAGAAGTCGACAAAAACTCGGCTTTGTCTCGAATTCCGGAGCGTGATAGGACAATCGCGAGCAAATCCGATTTCGCCTCTCGTGCCACGCGTCGATCGGATGATCGATCGCCGCCGCAGCTACCGAATTCTCGAGATCGGAGCAGGAGTCTACCCGAAGAGTCCGATCCGATAAGACGACTCCGTATATTAGCGAAAGACAAAAGGAGAGTGTATAGCGCGACGATTAATCGCGAGAGAGCGAAAGCACGCGTTTCGATTCCTGTTCTCGTGTGTCAAGAAATAAAGAGAATATTGGACAAATCAATTTCTATGCCTTTATTTCCAACTGGATCCAGCCTCCTTCGAGATCGACGAACCGGCAAAATAAAATAAAGAATTTTACCTCTGCGCGAAGAAAAAAAAATATATATATCGAAGGTTCTCGTACAGAAGTAAAAATGGTCTTTCGAGCCGGATCAAGAAGATAGCGAAGACGATACGGAAAAAAGGTGGAAGGGATTGTCGTGTGACTCTCGCGCGGACAGTGAAAAGAGAATTAGCGCGAGCATAAAGAACCAAGTGAATAAATTAAGTGTCGAGTTCGCGCTTAAGCTCTCAAGGAAAATAAACGGGTAGACTCCGATTCACGTCGATCAAACCAATTCGACACGTGAATCGAACAATAATCTCGCGTCACATCCGCGACATAGTAATAATTCGCGGAGTGCTACGCCGAGTGAAATCAGTAAAGTATCGAGTTTAGCAGATTTTCTGTTTTTTCTCGTCGCGTTTCGACATAAGGTCGTCCGCGAACTCGTGCCGTCGGCGACGCTCACGCCCGGCATAATCAGTAGTCTCGCCCGAGATCATTTCGTCGCGTTTTGACATAAGGTCGTCCGCGAACTCGTGCCGTCGGCGACGCTCGCGCCCGGCATAATCAGTATTCTTGCCTGAGACATTTTCGTCGCGGTTCGACGGACGGTCGTCCGTGAACTCGTGCCGTCGGCGCGCTCACGCCCAGCATAATCAGTAGTCTTATTCGAGACAGTCTCTTCGCGTTCGATAGAAGATCGTTTGCGAATATTTCCGTCGGCACGCGTGCCAGTGCACTGAAAAATGTCGACTGTGAAGGATTTGTTAATCGCGCAAATAGACACGACCTCTCAATTAAAACGAGTGCTCGAATTTCAAGAAGTTGGCAAAGGTCAATGTGACACTGCCAAAAGTCCAAGGCCGATTGGACAAGCTGACGTCGCTCTGGGCATCGTGCAGGGAGCTCCACGTCAAACTACTACAATCTACTACTTCTGAGGAAAGGGCGAAGGTGGCCTACTTCGTCGATGAAGAGTTCCTGCGAGCTGAGGAGGTCTACCTCGAGGCAGCCGATACGCTCCGTGATACGATAAGTAAATTAAGTGTCGTTCAACCGCCTCCTCTCGATCGTAGTACTGACCCCTCCTTCTGCGATAGTAGTAATAACAATTTTCAGTTGCCGCGTATTACGTTTCCAAAATTTTCGGGGAAGTTTTCCGAATGGGAAAGCTTCAAGAACACATTCGAGTCGCTCGTTGCTAATAATTATGCGCTTACTAACACACAAAAGTTCCATTATTTGAGAACAAGTGTCATCGGAGACGCTGCATTAATAATAAATAACTTAAAGATTTCGGAAGCAAATTACGAATCGGCATGGCAACTTTTACTTGAAGAATACGACAATAAAGTAACTTTGATTCATGCTCACTTGCATGCTTTCATGAGCATGCCCATCATGAAACATGAGAGTGTGGTCGAATTGAGAAAACTGCGCGACACAGTGGCTGCATCGCTGGCCGCACTGACGAATTTAAATCGACCGGTAGTTCAGTGGAATGATATGCTCGTGTATGTTATCTCGCAGAAATTCAGTCAAAAAACGAGAAGCGAGTGGAACTTGAAGTGTTCCTCGATAAATTCAATTCCGTCATACAAAGATATTCATGAATTCCTTACAACTCGCATCCGCGGATTGTCTGACTTCGCGGAAATTTCAAGGGAAAGTATTAATCCAAAGCAAGACAAGCCGCGTTCATCAATGCATAATGTTTCCGCCGTCAAATGTCTATGCTGCTCGGGCAATCATTTCGTAACAAAATGCGAGGATTTTCGCCGAAAATCAGTTGAGCAACGAAATGAGCTCGTTCGAAAAAACAAAGTATGTTTTAATTGTCTACGCTCGGGACATATTTCGCCGAAATGCTCGAGCAAACATCGATGCACCCACTGTAGTCGTTCTCATCATACGCTATTACATTCCGATAATTATAACTCGTCGAAAGTTAATAAAAAATCGGAAGCAATTGAGACGAGTGTAAAAGCGAATGCGAACTCCGTTACTTTGGGCGTTTCCGATAACGCTGCCGTAGCCAGCGTTCAAACAATTAAGCCGCCTAACGTTACGACTCCGACCGTTCTTCTCGCGACCGCGTGGGTCGACATTCACACCGCTGAAGGCAGATGCTTTAAGGTTCGTGCGCTATTGGATCAAGGATCCAATTTCAGCTTTAATATCGGAATCTTTATGTCAAACGATACGCACAAAGAGACAAAGACCAGATTTACAAATTAAAGGATTCGGAGAAAATTACACAGGTTCTGCGAAATCGCGCGTGTCTCTGCGAATGACACCGTGCGTTAAAAATACGTTACAATACTATATATATATCACTGAAAAAAAATGTCATATACTTTTCTTATTTTTATTTTTATGTAGTAAATACAAAATAACTAATTAATCAATTAATTAATATACAGGGTGATTCAAAATAACCGTATGTCCTTAGAGGGACATATTCCTGAGCATATTCTGAGACAACTTTTCCTTTTGCAAAAGTTTGTGCGGAGCTTAATTTTCAAATTATAAAAGAAAATAGTTAACGTATCGTGAGTCGAGTACAAGAAACAAGCAGGGGCGGCGCAACTCACCGTTACACGCGGGTGTTTACGTGAAGCGCCCGCTACGATCAGCTGACACTCACGATACACAAATACGTATACGCACCTCTCTCTCTCTCTCTTTCTCTCTCTCTCTCTCTCTCTTTCTCTCTCTCTCTCTCTCTTTCTCTCTCTTTCTCTCTCTCTTTCTCTCTCTCTCTCTCTCTCTCTCTCTCTCCCGCGATGAGACAGATCCATATCGAGAAAAAATTTTTCCTCTCGTTCACGTTTCACGTTTCAAAACACAACACATTTACACACTCTGTTCACTCACTTCATTGATAAAACGAGGAATTTATTTAATGATCACTCGGCGCGTGAGAATTACTCGAAGAAAGAAACACGTGTTTTCGGCGGACACACAATACGTGTTTACTCGACGGTAGCAAGCAGTCGACTGATTTCATTGGTTATGTGTTGTAACATAACATGGTGTGTCGAATGTGAACGTACGATGGCTTGAAGCCTCAGAACGCGCGCAATTAAAAAATTAAAATATTAATTAATGTAATTTATATTAACATAATTGATTGAAAAATATTGCAAAAACGCAAGTTATTCATTACTTATTAAAAATCGAAACAAATCAATTTTCTTAAGTATTTTATTTAATTTTGGTTTTGAATCATTTGCAAACTTTGAGAGAATATTCCTTGAAATTAAATATTTGGTTGCCCTGAAAAGGGCAGATTATTTTTTTCTCTTGGAAGAGCTTTCTTTATAAAAGGTGTTCAAAGTGACCACCGTCCATTGTAACACAAGCTCTCATGCGTCTCAATAAATTTGTTTGAGTCTTTTCCAGAATATTACTATCGATGGACCAAATGGCATAATGGAGTTTGTTATTTAAATCTTCGACATCTTCGGGAAGCTTTCTGTAAATTATTTCTTTACAATGTCCCCACAAGAAAAAATCCAATGGATTAAGGTCCGGGGATCTTGCGGGCCAAGATATTGGGCCATACCGGCCCATCCAACGTCCAGAAAATTGCTCGTTCAAGTAAATCGTAACGACTCTGGCATTGTGTGGTCCAGCACCGTCTTGTCGAATATGATTTTATTCCTATCTGCTAATGGAACTTCTTCCAAAAAATCTGGGATATTTTCTGCCAAAAATTCTTCATACAATGCGCCATTTAAGATATCTGGCAGAATAATTGGACCAAGTATGTTCGTGCCCATTATCCCTACCCAGACGTTGATTTTCCATCGGACTTGAAAATTTCGGAGTCGAGTGACTCGAGGATTCTCATCGCTCCATACATGCATGTTGTGAGAATTAAAAATTCCTTCTCGTGTGAATAGCGATTCATCGCTAAATATCACATGAGAAGGAAATTATGGATCTCCGTCTACTCTTCTCAAAAAATTCTCACAAAACGTCTTCCTTCGAGGATAGTCTTCTTCTCGTAAATTTTGCACGCGGCAATAATGATAAGCGTGCAATTTTTCTTCTTTCATAATCCTCTGTACTGTGGAGTAAGACAGATCGTGTTCTCGAGCAATGACCCGAATACTAGTTTCAGGCTCTTGTTCGACAGCACGAAGAATTGTCTCCACATTTCGCACGTTTCTTGCGTTGCGTACCGCAGTCTTTTTTATTCAATAAGACGCTTCCACTCTCGTACAATCGTTGAGCTGCCCTAAGTATGACGTTGGCCGACGGATGTTTTGCTCGATTTGGGTATAATTCTTGCTATTGTCTTGCAGCAACGTAATGCTATCCCTGGCACTCACCAAGTGCCATCAGCATGTCATAATATTCTTCGTTTGTGTATGCCATATCGTTCTGATAATGCTTCTAGTAATCGAAGGATTATTGAGTGAAAAATCGATCGCTTAATCCTATTTATACGATCTTCGCGGGGGGCGACGTCCTCCCACCGCGCCCCGCTCGTCAAATAGAAAACGTCATAGGTCGCATGTCACGGGTCGCGACACGCGATTCGCCGGGAAGGGGACGGTGGGGCGACATCGCCCCCCGCAAAGATCGTATAAATTGGATTAAGCGATCGATTTTATACTCAATAATCCTTCGATTACTAGAAGCATTATCAGAACGATATGGCATACACAAACGAAGAATATTATGACATGCTGATGGCACTTGGTGAGTGCCAGAGACAGCATTACGTTGCTGCAAGACGATATGAAGAATTATACCCAAATCGAGCAAAATATCCGTCGGCCAACGTCATACTTAGGGCAGCTCAACGATTGTACGAGAGTGGAAGCGTCTTATTGAATAAAAAAGACTGCGGTAGAGAACGCAACGCAAGAAACGTGCGAAATGTGGAGACAATTCTTCATGCTGTCGAACAAGGGCCTGAAACTAGTATTCGGGTCATTGCTCGAGAACACGATCTGTCTTACTCCACAGTACAGAAGATAATAAAAAAAGAAAAATTGCACGCTTATCATTATTGCCGCGTGCAAAATTTACGAGAAGAAGACTATCCTCGAAGGAAGATGTTTGTGAGAATTTTTTGAGAAGAGTAGACGAGATCCATAATTTCCTTCTCGTGTGATATTTAGCGATGAATCGCTATTCACACGAGAAGGAATTTTTAATTCTCACAACATGCATGTATGGAGCGATAAAAATCCTCGAGTCACTCGACTCCGAAATTTTCAAGTCCGATGGAAAATCAACGTCTGGGCAGGAATAATGGGCACGAACATACTTGGTCCAATTATTCTGCCAGATATCTTAAATGGCGCATTGTATGAAGAATTTTTGGCAGAAAATATTCCAGATTTTTTGGAAGAAGTTCTATTAGCAGATAGGAATAAAATCATATTCCAACAAGACGGTGCTGGACCACACAATGCCAGAGTCGTTACGAATTACTTGAACGAGCAATTTCCTGGACGTTGGATGGGCCGGTATGGCCCAATATCTTGGCCCGCAAGATCCCCGGACCTTAATCCATTGGATTTTTTCTTGTGGGAACATTGTAAAGAAATAATTTACAGAAAGTTTCCCGAAGATGTCGAAGATTTAAATAACAAACTCCATTATGCCATTTGGTCCATCGATAGTGATATTCTGGAAAAGACTCAAACAAATTTATTGAGACGCATGAGAGCTTGTGTTACAATGGATGGTGGTCACTTTGAACACCTTTTATAAAGAAAGCTCTTCCAAGAGAAAAAAATAATCTGCCCTTTTCAGGGCAACCAAATATTTCATTTCAAGAAATATTCTCTCAGTTTGCAAATTATTAAAAACCAAAATTAAATAAAATACTTAAGAAAATTGATTTGTTTCGATTTTTAATAAGTAATAAATAACTTGCGTTTTTGCAATATTTTTCAATCAATTATGTTAATATAAATTACATTAATTAATATTTTAATTTTTTAATTGTGCGCGTTCTGAGACTTCAAGCCATCGTACGTTCACATTCGACACACCATGTTATGTTACAACACATAACCAATGAAATCAGTCGACTGCTTGCTACCGTCGAGTAAACACGTATTGTGTGTCCGCCGAAAACACGTGTTTCTTTCTTCGAGTAATTCTCACGCGCCGAGTGATCATTAAATAAATTCCTCGTTTTATCAATGAAGTGAGTGAACAGAGTGTGTAAATGTGTTGTGTTTTGAAACGTGAAACGTGAACGAGAGGAAAAACTTTTTCTCGATATGGATCTGTCTCATCGCGGGAGAGAAAGAGAGAGAGAGAGAGAGAAAAAGAGAGAGAGAGAGGTGCGTATACGTATTTGTGTATCGTGAGTGTCAGCTGATCGTAGCGGGCGCTTCACGTAAACACCCGCGTGTAACGGTGAGTTGCGCCGCCCCTGCTTGTTTCTTGTACTCGACTCACGAACTATTTTCTTTTATAATTTGAAAATTAAGCTCCGCACAAACTTTTGCAAAAGGAAAAGTTGTCTCAGAATATGCTCAGGAATATGTCCCTTTAAGGACATACGGTTATTTTGAATCACCCTGTATACATATACACATATATTGAATAAATAGTTATCTTTATTTTGTATTTTATATGATAATGATTGAAATAATGAGAGTATATATCATTTCAGTCATTATATAAAATATAAAATAAAGATAACTATATTTAATATGTATATGTATGTATTGAATAATTAATTAAGTTATTTATTTATTTTGTATTAATTACATAAGAATAAAGATAGGGAAAGCATATAATATTTTTTTCCAATTAGATATATAGTATTATATATACATTTTTCAAATAAAATATCTTATCATATCTAATTTATATCTATTAGACACCTTGTACAAGTCTATTTCGTCTTGTATGTACATCATACAGGCATACGGTAAAGTTTCAATTGCGTGAAAAAAGGTGAAATGACTTTATAAATTATTCGATAAAACATTAACAAACCACACATATAGTAAATTACTAACTAAAAGAAATACGTATTTCTTAAAATACAAACTCACGATAGATCGCCTGTGACAATATTTCTTACAATTTGCCAGCTCACGATTAAATCGTCTTTGGCTCTCTTTTTTCTAAACAGTCAGCTGACGTTAGATCACCTCCGACTATATTTATTAAAAATTGTCAGCTCACGGTAGATCGCCTCTGACAATATTTTTTACAATTTGCCAGCTCTCAAATAAATCGTCTTTGGCTCTCTTTTTTCTAAACTGTCAGCTGACGTTAGATCGCCTCTGACTATATTTATTAAAAATTGTCAACTCACGGTAGACCGCCTCTGACTTTTTTAATTCTACGTCGCCAGGATATGTTAGATCGCCTCTGGCTTTTCTATTTCTACATCGCCAGCACACGTTATATCGCCTCTGGCTTTTCTAATTCTACATCGCCAGGATATGCTAGATCGCCTCTGGCTTTTCTATTTCTACATCGCCAGCACACGTAGATCGCCTCTGGCTTTTCTAATTCTACATCACCAGCAAACGTTAGATCGCCTCTGGCTTTTCAATTTCTACATCACCAGTCCATGATAGCCCGCCTCTGGTTTTTCTAATTCTACGTCGCCAGGATACGTTAGATCGCCTCTGGCTTTTCTATTTCTACATCACCAGCACACGTTAGATCGCCTCTGGCTTATCTTATTCTTTATTGTAAAATACTTTTACATCATGTGCTTTCACGTCATGTGCTTTATATATATATTATGTATATTATGTACTCCATATTATCTATATTTATATAAAAAATATATATATAAGAAATTAACACCGTTTTGTATACTGTTTTTACAAGAAATGTATATGATATGCCACATTTTTTATTTCTAAAGCATGAAATATAAAGATATTTTTAATTTCTTGTGTCTATCATTTGTAAAAAAATCTTGATAAAAGAAACAACATTAATTTTGCGACTTGCAATAATCTGTTTCAATATATGCTTTTCTTAAATATTTAAAATTAGCCTTATTTTATGCCTTATTTCTGTTACAGTAGAAAAAAAACATTATGTCTTATAACAGAGAGAAATGACGAAATATAATATTGTCTAAAGTACAGTCCAATAAAAACTGTTAAAATTAAACAATATATACAGCGTGTGTCAAAAGTTCCGGGACGGCTGGATAATTTGAAAAATACGCATCACAGAGGAAAATGACCTCGGAGAAGTGGGATGCCCCCCGAGCCCTTTGTCTATGGAGATGGAGGGGGGGTCAGCGCCCCCCCCCCCCTGGAGAAGGATGAAGAAAATAGGGGAAGAAAGGCGGATCTACGCCTTCTCACCGTTCCCATACTGGAGGAAGTGGGGGGAGGCCGATAGACCGGCCAGCACTCCCCCCACAGCAAAAAAGGAAGGGGCGATTACTGATCGTCACGGCGCGGGCAGGGCGGAGACGGTTTTCTTGCTCGCCCGCCCGCGAGAAAAGGAGTGAGTCGCGAGCGGGGAGAGGGCAAGGGGACCAATGGACCCTTCGCTCTCCTCGGCGCCGCCGAGGGGGAAGAAGCATGAAGCCCCCCCAAACCCTAGTGGCGGAGTTGCGAGGAGGGTGCTCTAAAAGTGCTGATTAAATATAAAGAAATCTAGCAACAATGGTGTCCAAACTGCTGACGTGGCTGTTGCTAAAAATAGTGATGACACCATGCTTATAACAACGCAAAATGGCGCTCAAAATGCTGACAGCACAAAATGGCATCTGCAGATTTTAAGAAAAGCAATGACGTAATCCGTAAAATATGTGGTCCCCTCCAAACTCTTGTAAACTAATATCCCTCCCCTCCATTTTGTGTAACCTGATACCCATCATTTAATAGTACCACAGTATATGTATAACCAATAGCGTCACTTGATAGAAATAGTGTCGAAGAAATATCACAGCGCATGCGTTGCATTACTACTGACAACATGGCGTAAGTTGAGCAACACAGTAATGTGGTTATGTTTATCAAACATAGACATAAGTATTAATTTCAATTCTATTAATAAAAGACTGATAATTTTCAGTTTTAAAAAGATTTATAAAAATTTTATGTAAAACGAAACGCGTAATTGTTGGTGGTTTTATGTGTGCAATGAATGATTGCAATGAAAACTCGGGTGCAAATCGTCATTTAAGCTTTTTTCGTTTTCCATCTCATCCAGAAAAGTAAATTATTCACGACAATTTTTCATACGTACGTATAAATATTTAATTATTTCTAAAATTACAGTAATATACTATATTTCAGAGCCAAATTGTGGTTACAAGCATGTGGTATAAAGAAGAATATCTCACCAAAAAAACTATACAATAATTATAGAGTTTGCTCAAAACATTTTGCTTCTCATATGTTTTTAAATGATTTAAAAAATCGACTTCAGCCACATGCAATTCCGAGTGCAGTTATTATTACTAATAAAAAAGATACTACTATACAGAGTGAAACCAATAGTAAATATATTTTCTATTATTAAGTATATTATTACATTTACATTTGTTTGTTGTTTATTTAATGTATTATTATTACTAAATTTTAGAAAATATTTTAATAGAAACTTCAACTAAAAATTCTACAGGAGATATAGAAACAGATATGTTTAGTGCTGTGGCCATGTGTTCAACAACCAATTTGACAGGTAGAATATTACAATCAAAAAAACAATTTAAAAAAATTTGATTAATTTAAATTTTATTAGATTTATTTCGAAGATGTTTTATTTTTATTTGTAATTTTAGATGTTGTTGTGAGCACAAATTCAACTGAAAATGTTAATATGTCAAATAATGATCATCGAACATCTAAAAATGATAAAACTACTCAGACGGAATTAAAATTATCGAACTCTAGCCCAAGGAAGGTAGCTCTTAGAAGAAAATATGATGCTGCAGAAAAAAGAGCAAAACGTGCAAAACTGAAATATAATAAGAAAGAAAAGAATATAGAAGACATTACTTTCAACGATTTCCAAAAACTTCTTTACAAATTTTATCCAGAATCGATAGCTGATTTCATGAAAACTCAAGCAGATATTCTACATAAAAAGAAAAATGGTAATAGATATACAAAAGATTTTAAAATGTTCTGTTTAAATTTATATTTTAAAGGGCCCAAAGCGTATAGATTATTAAGCAAAACTTTTATTTTACCGTCAAAAAGAACACTTGAACGCACAATAGAAGGACTTATAATTTCCCCAGGATTACAAGATGTTATATTTGAAAGACTTAGGATTAAAACTGAAAATTTACATTCATTAGATAAGTATTGTTGCATAAGCATTGATACGATGTCATTAAAAGCAAGTTTATTTTATATGATTAATAGAGATATGGTAATTGGATTTCATGATACAGGTTGTACTAAAAGTTTCTTAACAGCATGCAATGCAGCGATAATCATGGTTAGAGGTTTGACAAATAAATTTAAGCAACCACTTGGTTATTTTTTTCTTCATTCAGCTATGAATGCTGATGAATTACGAATTATTATTATAGAATGTGTTACAAAGCTTCAAAACATAAATTTAAGAGTTATTGCGGAAGTCACAGATATGGGAACAGATTATCAAAAGACAGCTAAAAAATTGGGTGTAACTGAAGAAAGTCCTTACTATATCGTTAATGAGCAACAAATATTTTACTTCTTTGATCCACCACATCTTATTAAAGCAGCTAGAAATAATTTATTAACTAACGTTATTAAATCAGGAGATAAAATTATGTCATGGCAATACATAGAAAAATTATTTGAAATAGATAAAGAAAACATAAACAGGTTAGTACCTAAACTGGCTCAGGACACACACATTTATCCCAATAATTTTCAGCGGATGAAAGTAAAATATGCTGCTCAAACCTTAAGTTTTTCTGTAGCTTCTGCTATTAATTCAATGATTTCACTTGGACATTTACCGGCATCTGCTAAAGATACATCAGAATATGTTGAAAAATTAGATGCTGCTTTTGATATTTTTAATTCATCATGTATTAATGGAAAGAAACCAAGCAGAAACGCGTTTGTAGCTTCAGAAGAACAAGTAGAATTGTTAAAATCATTACAAACATACTTCAGCAGCCTCAAAGTTTTTACAAAAGATGGCAAAGATATTACAAAAAAAGTTAATGTATTTAGATACTGGAATCAAAACATAAATAGCTTAAATAAAATGTGGGAATACTTACAGGAAATTCGTTCAGAATTTAAATTTTTATTAATGAGGCGTATCAACCAAGATATACTCGAACATACATTTGGAGATATTAGGAATTTATCAGGCAATGCATTCAACCCAACTCCAGTGCAATTTTATTACTCTTTTAGAAAATCATTTGCTACCAATCATTGTTCAGTTCAGACAGGAAATTGTACCTTAGATATTGAGGAATTGCAAACAGACATGATGACTAGAATAGCACAATTTGAACACAAATCTTTTGTACAAAATACATCACTGCAAAAGAATACATCTATTCAAATTGATGACCATGATTATCGACAAAAAGACGTTGTAGAAGATAATGCATTTTATTATATTTGTGGTTATCTTATGTCAAAGAGTTTGAAAAAACATTCCTGTGATACATGCAAGACTTTTGCCAAAGACATTGACAATTTTAATAATAATAGATATTATACATTATTTAGAGCATTTAAACCTACTGAAGAAAATATATACGGCGGATTATGCGTTCCAAACCAAATATTTGTGACCTATATAGAAAATTTAGATAACATTTTTTTTAACCATTTACGTGCACTTATTTTAAATAAATCCGTTCTTCAAACAATGATTACTTTTTTAGAAAAAGTTTTCTGTCCTCATCCATGTGCTAATTTTCCAAAAAAATATTTTCTCGCATTGTATGCCAGAGTTCGTCTTTATTTTACATTAAAATTCGCTAACAGACGTTTTAAAACTCAAGAAAGAAACAAAAAAATTATAATTTTGACTCATAAATAACTTACTATGGTTAATGTTTGTTTCTCTAAGAATTTATTTTTAGTTTAAGTTATTTATTTTCAGTTTATTATAACTTTATTAATACAATGCTAATATAATTTTTAATTATCAATTATTAAATCTAAATATCAAATTATTTTTGTTATTTAATATAATATTATTATATGTTAAAGATAAATGAAAATAGTTTAAAAATGTATAATTTTTGTTATTTTGTAAACATTATAATAGTGTTGAAAATATTAATAAAGTGTTTTATCTTTTAATTAATATTATTTTTAGGTGACTGAATTCCTGTTAAAATATTCAACACATGCTTATTAAGAAAATAAGTTATTATAATAACAAGACAGAAATAAATTAATACTTTCCGTGCTAATTAAGTACACTGAATAAATTAACGATACGCATGGCAAAATAAAATAAATTATTGTCTTTCCGTAATAAATTGCTAATTGTAACTTGCAAATGTTAAAAATATTATATATTTCTTTATTATCAATTTTTATATAGATGTATTGTAACATTTGAAAAGTTTTGTTTGTTTTCGAAAAGGATAACAAAAAAATTTGAATCATTGATCAAGAATTTATATTGTAATTTAAATTTTATACACACTTCAATTGTAAATAATCAAAATGTACATCAATTTGCTTATAAATAAAATAAAAATTATAAATTTTACCTGTTTATTATAAATACAAAAATAATTTATTATATAATACAATATATATATATTTTATATTCTTATTTATTAATTTTATTTTTCATATTTTTATATGATTACTTGCGTTACTTTAATATTATATTTGCAAATTTGCAATATTTATTTAAAAAAATATTAATTGCGAATACTTGTATAATATGAAAATAATTTTCTATAGTTGTCTTCCTTTCTCACAATTTTAATATTAGCGCGCTACTACTACCAAGAACATGGCGACGTGACATGTGACCTAGGACGCTAACATCAAAAGAACCGACACGGAGTGCCGCTACTGGTTATACATATACTGTGATAGTACCGTGTGCAAAAGCTCATAGCAACAAGCAGCCACGTCAGCATTTTGGGCGCCATTGTTGCCAGATTTCAATGTTTTAATTGGCATTATCAGCAGTTTTTAATTAGTGTTGTGTGCAACAAGCGAGTATAAAAAAGCTTGCAAAAAAATGCTGACGCTACGCTTTTACAACTGCGAACGTGTGTAACCTGATATCTCTCCCCTCCAAAGTGCTGTAATCTGATACCCTTTTCCCTCAAAGTGCTGATGCACGTAATCCGATATTCCCCTCCCCTCTAAAAGTGCTGACGCAAAGACTAATAATATTTATTTTTGCTTGTTTTTACTCTGTGTGCTTTATATAAATAAAATATATGCATTCAAAGTTGAGAAATCTAAAAAATTATCTCGCTAGGATGTATGTCACGCTAGGATGTCTGTCGCTCATGTCTTATTGGTCAGCGTCGTCAGCATTTCTTTTTTTATCTAAAAGACGTCTTTCCTTTTCTAACATTTCTAACATGGCGGCGCTCAGACCTGTCAGCTCGCAGCTTTGATGATATATTAATTACATTGATATAATTAATATCGGTCGTAAAATGTATATATAACGTGTTGTGGAGATGAATAAAGATAGTGTATATCAAAATAATAGTATTCTTTATGAAAAAAATTTTTTTCGATCTTAAAGTGCAGAAGTGTAGCAAGACATGTTGACAACACTCTCAGTATTCTGTGGTTAGTGGACAGACAGAACAGAATGAAATTGACTGTAAATGATAAATATTGTTAAAAGTAATTTAGTATACATAGAACAGAAATATTAAAGCACTAACATCCTGCGACGGCTCTTAATGCTCTTCTATTATATTTCTTGATTGTTGTTATATGGAGCCTTACTATTATATGTGTTTTTAAATCACGCGGGCATTATGACGCGTTTATGTCCTACAGAATTGTTGATTTCCTAATCTAGGAAAGATAAATGTTAGAAGCGTGGGGTCTGAGTAGTTTAGTGGTCAGAACATTCGCCAGGCAAGCGGAAGATCCGGGTTCAATTCCCGGCTTAGCCACTCGCGCCCTGATATTTTTTCTCTCTCTTCCTTTCTTTCCAATAATTCCTATATGTACATTAAGTTTCTCGATATATGAGAACAATGTACTTAAAATTTTGTATACTTTAGGTATCTCGATCTGAGATCGGTGTACAATTTAACTCTCTTGTGGACTAATTTATTAATTTCTGTAAGAAAAATTAAAAATTAAGCACTAACATCCTGCAACGGCTCTTAATGCTCTTCTATTATATTTCTTGATTGTTATCATATGGAGCCTTACTATTATATGTGTTTAGAAATATTAAACTTTGATATTTAATTTTATTTATTTTAGATAAATCATACACTAAAGTCTTGAATCATGTGCTTTTTTGACAGAATGTATGGTAAAATTAAAATTTATACAATCACACCATTTATTACTATGCCTTATGTGACAATTGTTTAGAGATTTTAGTGTATGATTTGTCTAAAATAAATAAAATTAAATAACTCAAAGTTTAATATTTCTGTTCTATGTATACTAAATTATTATAGTTCCAACAATATTTATAATTTCCAGTCAATTTTATTACAATCAAAACAAAACAGTGTTTTACCTTTCAAAAAAATTGTTGTATACATTAAATAAAAAAAAACTGTCGTATATATATTATTAAAAAAAAAGAAATATCTTTCAAAAAATTACCTTTTTTAAAAAAAGGTAAAAAAAAGGCGTTAACTACACGCTCTTGTCACAACTAAAACAAAACAGTATTGTTTTACTTTTCAAAAAAATTGTATATATTAAACCTTTCACAAAAACCTGTCGTATATATTAAAATTTTCAAAAAAAGCTATCCTATATACTTCTTACCAAAAAATATGATATTAGGAAATGGCACCAAGTGAGACTAAAGAACTATGAAAAAACTTGTACACTATTTCTATAAAACTCTTCTATAAAACTCTTGTACATAAAGCTGTCGTATATATAATTAATTATATTATATACTATATTTTATCATATTTTACATATACTATACTATATATACTATATATATTATTAGATATACTATATATATTATAAAAAAATTAAAAAAATATTATGGGCGTATTGCCCAAAGGATTTGTTCGACTCGGTTGAAAACTTTAAGAAACCAATTTTGATAGAAAAATATAAATTTATTTTTCTCGTCAGAGAATGAGTATGTACAGTTTGAGTTGTGTTTAAATTAATTGATTGCGCCAGAGGCGCTTTCTCGGTAAAGGTGTAAGACCGAGAATTAAAAGAAAAATTGACGGGCGCGGTAAGAGATTACCGGCCGCGTCTTGGTATACTGAACGGGTCCTAAGAAAGATGGTTCATTGAATCTGCTCGTTGAAGCCCCTTTCCCGGCGTCGGTGGAACTCCGTTCGGGAAGTGGTCTTCCGTCTGACAACTGCTCTCTGAGCAGGCTCTAGGCGGCGAAGTTTGGACCGCCACGGAACGAGTTTCCGGCGTGCCGTTGGCTGCTACCGTCTCGGCTCTCGGTATTACGGAATGCTCCGTGTACCGAGGAGAGAGAGGTCTCTGAATTCGTCTGTCGCCTGGTACTAGAGTGTCCCTTGGTGGCCGAGTCAACCGAACGCAGAACTCTAGTGGAATTAGCTTCCACGCTAGAGTCTGAGGAGGTGACGGCGGTACTGAAGTTTCAGCGGGCCGCTTAGTTGAAATGTACGGCCGATGCTGGGACTCTGTTTTCCTTTTACGTGCCTTGCGAGGCAGCGTGAGAAAAACTGCGAGACAATTTGCCTCTGGTTAAACTCTGCTAAAGCAGAGTCTAACTCAGATCAAGGGCCCTTGGAGAGAGCTCGCCTTGAAGCGAGTGAGTGAGTAAAGATCTGCGGAGAAGCTCTTTTATATTGCTTCGATCGAAGCTTGATCGCGAGAAAGCTCTTCACCGCCTGCGCAACCTAGCGGTGTATCCGCAAGCTCATAACTCGGAATAAGGCCTGCGGCGCGTAGCGGCGCCGCGGCGTATTATGCCGCGTCAGTGTAGCGGTGTGGCGGTGAGTCGCCACAAATATTTAAAAAATAAAAATATTTATTAAAAAACGCAAAAAAATTTGGCGCTGCTACAGTATTAGATTTACAAGAAGAGGAGATTCTTCTAGTATTAAGAGGAATGCAATCTTAAATCCAGTATCTTATGGTTATAGGATATTTCTCTACATTTTAGAGTATCTTCTTGAGGCCGCACATCAGAGGAAAATCCTCTAAAATCAAAAGAGTATTGCTAAAGAGTAGAATTTTTTTTTCAGTGAATACAGTACGATAGAGTCCATCTTCATACTGTTTAGGATTTTCAATATTTGACAATATTTGCTCGTTCATGAGAAAATTTTTCAAATTGTCTAAAAATGAAACTATATATGCATCATATGTAATATCAATGATTTCAGGAAGGACATTTGTTCTTTTTTTCTTTTCATTTTGTACCAGTACTAAGAGAAATTTTTGTTGGAAGTACCATACGAAATTTTTCGACAAATATTTTATTCAATCTTTTTTTCGTTTTTATGTTACAAAATATTATAGTAGGAGGATACTTTTCCTTGTATACTTTTTCAATATTCTCAAAATTAATTAAATATGTTTCGGGATTACCTGCTTGTTTCAATTCTTTCTGAAAAAATTAAATAGTTATAAATTTACATAAATACATAAAAAAAAGATACTTGTATAATACTTGAGTAAACTTCGAACAAATTTGTAATACCATCAATTATTTGCTCAATAGCTATATGAAAGACCTTACAATTTTCACGCACGTTGATAATAAATTGCACTGCATTCCATTGAAGTAGATTTAAAGCTGATGTTTGAACTGATTTGTCGTCTTTATCAACGTATTAATACATATTTAGTGTAAAAAACAAACAAATTAATTTGTTTATAGAAAGCATTTAAAAATAAATTATAAGCAGCAGTTTTATTGTTAACAGCAAAAAAACATATTTAAAATATTAAAATATTAAAAAATTTTTGGTATTCAATATTCTTAATAATCAATGTTTTATAATATACTTAAATAATTTTCATGTAATTATACTTTACCTTCCCGGGGGTTGAGCTACCCACCGGGCGCGTCTCCAAGGTAGCGAATAGGAGAACGCCCAGTAGGTGTGAGCTCCCTGAGGGGTCTCAGTGCTGCTGGGTAGTGGCGGTTATAACTTGGCCCCACGGAAGAAAAACCCTGTGGAGGGTAAGGGAAGACCGTTGCCGCGGACCAGCTCCCCAAGCCAAGTTGTAAGCCATCGTGGCGATGGCTGCATGTCACTGGGGGAGCAGTGTCGCGAACGATGCCTCTGAGGAACCGGGCGAAACCCCAGAGTATCCAGCCTTACCCACGCATGCGGGGCTCTGCGTGGGCGGACCGTGTAGTTCCCTAGCTACTCGTGGGACCACTATGGATTCAGACTTAAAATTAAACTTAGAGAATGAAGTGGAAAATCGGGAGGGCTTGCGTGACGGGTCTCCGAGGGAAGGAGCTGGGAAGGTGGTGACGGACGGGACCCTTAAGGGCTCCGGAAGTGAGGCCGGCCCGGCTGCGCGGCAGGAGGCTTCACCTCCAGCGAAGAAGAATCGGTGCGGGGCCGAAAGAAGGAGGGCAAAGCGGATGAGAGCAACGGCTCTGGAAGGGGCTCGCTTTCTTCCCGTGGCTCCCCCTTGACGCCGGTGGAAGTGGTGAAGGGGCACGCCGACGGTAAACGTCGGAAGGGCTCCAAGGATATCCCTCCATCGGGCGGCCGTCCGCTGAAGAGGCAAAGGACTCACGACGGGCACCATGCCTACTCGGACGCTGCTGACCCTCTGGCGAGGGTGATTGTGGCGGAGGGCTACCCCGAGACAGAGATCACTGCTGAGCAGTTGACTCTGTTGAGGGGTGCGGTCTCGAAGGAGATCGACGGGATCCAGGAGGGTCTGGTGCCCAGATTCCACGGCACCTCTCTAAGGAGTGGTGCGGCGGTGGTAAGATGCGCGGATGAGGCGTCGCTGGGTTGGCTCGTGGGGCGGATCGGCGGCATCATTCCGTGGGAGGGCGCCAGGCTCAAGGTGATGGGCTTGGACGCGCTTCAAAAGCAGCACAGGGCGGTGGTTTGGGTCCCGGGACCTCCCGAGGGCGCGGCCACGGTCCTGAAGCAGCTGGAGAAGCAGAACACAGGTCTCGTCACCGGGAGCTGGAAAGTTTTCGCGGAGGGAGTAGAGGCCACCAGGGAGGGTGGGAACCTAGTCCTCGGTGTCCCGGGGTCCAGTGTCCTCAAATTGAAGACGCTGGACTTCAGACCATTCTTTGGGCTCGACAGGGTAAGTTGCCTTTCGGGTAAGTCGAGCCCAGGGTGGGGGGGGGGGGGGTAAAGGGGGATAAGAAGGAGCCCCCTAAAACGGTCTCGTAGTTAAATGGCGGGATCGAAAGAGGTGGCCTTCAGCCAGATTAATCTGCATCACAGCAAAGGGGCCTCGGCTGTTTTGGCCAGGCAACAAGCTGGGAAGCAAACATGCATATCACTGATGCAAGAACCCTGGGTAATCCGAGGTTGCATCAGGGGTTTGGCGGCCTGCGGTAGACTCTTTAGGGCCCCATCAGTGGACCGGCCCAGGGCCTGCGTGGCCGTCAAGGGTATGGAAGCCCAGCTGATACCTCACCTGTGTTCCAGGGACGTTGTGGCTGTAGAAGTGAATTTCACTGATGACTCTGGTGACAGGAAGAAAATGGTTATTTGCTCGGCCTACTTCTCTCATGACGAGGGGGAGGCAGTGCCGCCTGCACCGGTGATAAAACTGGCAGAATACTGCCAGGAGAAACGGCTTCCCCTGATCATGGGATGTGACGCTAACGCGCATCACACCGTGTGGGGAAGCTCGGACACCAACGAAAGAGGGAGGAAAGTGTTGGAGTTTCTAGCATCTACGGATCTGGAGATCCTCAACATAGGAGACGAGCCCACCTTCTGCACTATAGCGAGAAGAGAAGTGCTCGACATTACTGTCTGTTTCAGGCAGTTGATACAGGAAGTAATGGAGTGGAGGGTCTCGACGGAGCCCTCGCTCTCTAACCATAGGCAGATCACCTTCAGGATAGCTAAGGCTAGGGGGAAGGAGGTCAAATTCAGGAACCCGAGGAAAACCAAGTGGGACTTCTATAGGGAAGACCTGGCCAACAGTCTTAAAGGCTTCCCTAAGAGGCACGGGACAGAGGACGAACTGGAGACCTGTGTGGACTACTTGCAGAGGTCTCTGGTAAACTGCTACAAAAGTAATTGCCCCGAAAGGGCGGTTACAAATAGTAGAGGAACTTCCTGGTGGACCCCTGGACTGCAGGGTCTCAGAGTGGCGGCTCGTAGGGCCTGGAACAGAGCCAGAAACACGGGCCGCCAATCCGACTGGGAGCTCTCTAGGAGGGCACAGAATATAGAGACTTTGTGGTTAGGGCGAAACTGGAAAGCTGGAGGAAGTTTTGCAAAGAAGTAGAGGGAATGCCTGAAACGGCAAGAATTTGCAGGATCCTCGCTAAGAACCCGGATGCGACTCTGGAAGCCATCGCACTCCCTGATGGGACGGTGGTGACTGGAGAGCAATGTCTGGAGCATCTACTGGAAGTGAGCTTTCCGGGCTTCCATAGGGAGCCGGGAGAGCTATTTGCATATAAGGAGCCGGGCTCACTCAGAAGAGTCCGACAAGCGGACTGGCGAATGGCGGCCAAGATTGCCATGCCCGAAAAGGTCAAGTGGGCAATTAACACCTTTAAGCCCTACAAGTCAGCGGGACCGGATGGTGTCTTTCCGGCTCTTCTACAAGAGGGATTGGAACAGATCGTGGGCCCACTGACCCGAACCTTAAGGGCTTGTATCGCGATGGGCTACACACCCAGCGCATGGAAACTGGCCACGGTAGTTTTCATCCCGAAGGCGGGAAGAACGAGCTACACCAAGGCAAAGGATTTCAGGCCAATTAGCCTAACATCGTTTCTCCTTAAGACATTGGAGAAGCTGGTGGACGCGTATCTGAGGGAGACAACTCTGTGGAGTCACCCTCTCCACAAAAATCAGCACGCGTATCGTTCGGGCTATTCCACCGAGACTGCTCTACATCAGACGGTAGCGTTTATTGAGGAGCAGCTGGAAAGGAAGGACTACGCAGTGGGTGCTGTTTTGGACATAGAGGGCGCCTTGAACAACACACCGCACGAGGTAGTGTGTGAGGAAGCCGCCAGAAGGGGTGTCATGATGAAGCTCGTCGAGTGGATCCGGGGCATGCTAGGGAGGCGTGTGATGACTTCGCTGAGAACTGCGAAAGTCTGTGGGTGGGTGGGAAGAGGCTGCCCGCAGGGCGGAGTACTTTCCCCATTTTTATGGTGCCTGGTAGTAGACGGTTTATTAAGGGCACTGGACGATAGAGGCTTCACTGCACAAGGCTACGCGGATGACGTGGCAATACTTGTGCGAGGCCCTTTTCTAGAGACGCTTCTAGAGCTCATGCAGGGGGCACTGAAAGTTGTAGAAGAGTGGTGTCAGGGGACAGGTTTAGCGGTGAATCCACTGAAAACCGGTCTTACTGTCTTCACTCGCAAATACAAGGTGGGCACCATTGTGGGACCCACTCTTGGAGGAGTAAGGTTAGTTCCGACCGAATCAGTGAAATATTTGGGAGTTATCCTGGATAAGAAACTGCTTTGGGAGGAGCACCTTCGTAATTGGTGCAAAAGCTTGTGCCAGTATTTTTGGATGTGTAGAAGGACCTTTGGCCAGACTTGGGGCTTGAAACCGAGTATGATACACTGGATCTACACAGCCATACTTCGCTCCAGACTCACATACGCAGCCGTAGTATGGTGGACTAGGGTGCAAAAGAAAACAGCCAAAGTTGCGCTGGAGCATGTCAGGGCTCTGATTTTGAGAGGGGCCCTGGGTGCTATGGTTACGACACCAGTGGCGGCGATGAGCGTAATGTTCGGCATCGAACCATTTCATCAGGTGGTGGTGGCTGCTGCAGCAATGGCGGCATACCGTCTGAGATGCGAACTAAAATGGAAGAAGGGAGCCCGGCATACGAGGCTGCCGGAAGACGTTCTACTGGATCCGATATTCGAGATGCGACAGGACAGAATACCTATTATTCGGGCTTGTGATAGGCGCTTCAAAGTGCATATACCGAGGCCGGAGGAGTGGGAAAAGGAAGGTGGAAAGTTAGGAGCTTGAGTGCGTGGAGGAGATGTCTGGTATACGGACGGCTCCAAGACGGACACAGGCTCCGGGGCCGGCTTCTTTGGTAGTCGAGAGGGATGGAAGGAGAGCATTTTTCTCGACAGTTATGCCACGGTATTCCAAGCGGAGATTGTGGCTATCCTAAGCTGTGCTCACACCGTGCGGAGTAGGGAAGAAGCGGGAGAGCACATCAGAAATTGTACGAACAGCCAGGCGGCCATCAAGGCGCTGGGGGCTCCGACAATAACATCGCGGTTGGTTCAGGAATGCAGAGGCGTTCTGGACGAATTGGCGAGAGAAAGAGAAGTCATCGTTACCTGGGTGCCGGGACACTCAGGCATCCATGGTAATGAATGTGCGGACCAGCTGGCAAGAGCGGGTTCAGAAATAACGATGGTGGGACCGGGGCCGGCTCTGGGAATCCCCTTTTGTCTAGGAAGGGGGAGGATCAAAGAATGGCTCCGCAGAGAACATCTAAGACACTGGAGAGTGGAATCTGAATCCAAATGCAGACAGGCTAGAGCTCTGATGGGAGATACTCCTAATAGGGAACTAGCTTGGAGCATAAGGGCTCTGAGTAGGAGAGATGCCAGGACAGCGGTACAGATACTGACGGATCATGGCACCTTAAACTACCACATGTACAAGCTTGGGCGTAGCGATACATCCAGGTGCAGGGCATGTGGTGACGACAAGGAAACAAGCCTTCATGTACTCAGCGACTGTCCTGCACATGCAGGGCTGAGACACAAGATGCTGGGCTCAGCACTACTTGGGCCCGAGCAGATCAGGGAGCTGCCGGTGAGGGATCTGATTCTCTTTTGGAGAAAAACAGGTCTCTCATGAGTAAGTTTATGAGGGGAGGCACAATGGACAATTGTCTGGGTGCCGCGGGTGGTGCTTTGAAAGAGGAACGTCCCTCTGTTATGTTATGTTATCTTGTCTTATACTTTACCTTGATCATTATATTGTTCAATTAGGTTTTTTTGATTTATTAAAATATTAAAATATAAATATATTTTGTAAAAGTCCTTCTCCTGATAAACTTTGATTATCTTTATCAAAATTATCGAACGTTTGTGTATTAGAATGTTGTCTTTTTAAATGTTGTTTAAATAATTTCCACTTTCGATATTGTAACGATGCAGCCCGCTGCATCGTTACGGCTACGGACCGTCCATCGTCCGTAGCCCACCAAGGGCGCATCGCGCGCCGATAAATTTCCTATCAAAAACAACGGCGGTCAACCGCCGAAAATCCCCCACACCCGACCGTTCCGAAATTCCGTATTGTGGGGGACTCGCCGCCGAAACCGCCGATGCTTGCCGATTCGAAATCATTCGGCCGCCAGCCGGGTATAAAAGAGGCCCGGCTGAACGTCTTCTCACCAGACTCCGTTCGCTGATCGACAGCGAACAACCCTGCTACGAGCGTCCTCGTAGTCCCGACCGAGCATACTCGGACTCTATACCTGTGCCAGCACACGAGTATCCTCGTGTACCGCCGAGCGTCCTCGGTATTCTTTGATTCCAGGATACGAATATATTCGTATACCCGCCAAGCGTACTTGGTTCCTCTAGGCCACCGAACTCTGTATTGCGGGCATTTCCGCATACCTAGCCAGGTCGCTATTCTAAATTCCGTCTTCGTACGAGCATCCTCGTACTCCCGCCGAACGTAATCGGCAGCCTAAGTCCGCACACCGCGTTTATTCGCCGGGATTTCATAACGGTAATCCGTCCGGCAAGCAACACCGCGTCGACCAATCCGCGCCGCCGAATAGTCCGCATCGATCTACGATCGAACAGACTCGCGATACTACGAACGCACTCACCGACGAGCGCTCCGTCTCGTACCAACCGTTGCGACACGATCGCTCGCGCTTGCGCTCTCGCCGACCGCACCAGGACGCCTCACGTCATACTAAATAATTATTCCACCGTCGCCTCAAATAATTATTTCATTATTACGATACTTCGCATTGATTTTCACGTATACTTCGCATTTATTTTACGCCGCCTTAAATAATTATTTCGCTGCCGCTCGAATAATTATTTCATTTTGCCAATATCTTGCATGTATTTTCACGTGCTTTCGCTTTTATTTTTGCGCCGCTTTAAAATAATTATTTCACCATTGCTTAAATAATTATTTCGCCTTTGCCGATATCTTGCATTTATTTTCACGTTGCTTTTACTTATATTTTGCGCCGCTTTAAAATAATTATTCCACCGTTGCTCAAATAATTATTTTACCAGTAACGAAACTCCGCATTTATCTTCACGCTACTCTATATTCATTTCACGCCGCTTTAAAGAACTATTTCGCTATCACTTGTTAATTACTTTACCGATATTTGGCTAATTTATATACTATTTCAAATTCATCTAACACACGCTTCGCATGTATGCACGAGCATTGTAGCAGATCATTCGAGGCAAATCGTATCAACATCTTTCTCAATAAACACTGTTTCATTATTTTTCTGATAAACGAGTATTTGGTTTATTTGACATACCTCCAACCGACCGAACCTGGATTCCGGCGAGCTAATCCGCGTCCGCCGAAGCTCACACGGTTTCAATATGTAGTACCACATCCTTGATAATTACATTGAATTCTAAACTGTGGATCGTGTTTGTGATATCGTATGTAATGACGAATTAATTCATCGTTCAAATTACATCGAAAAATCACATTGTGCACAAAAATAAGTTTTGTGATTCTTGCCTTTCCATAATGTCAATGAAAAAATAACAAGCACTTGACCATTAGTGTATATGACGAGGGTAAATATCCAAATGTTTTGTATAAGATAGGTTAATGTCACGCTTGTCGCTTACACTCGATTATCATTTTCCGCGCATGTGATACTGTCTATCTTTATTTATAAAATAATGCCGTTGTGCAGGGTTGTGCATTCGGCTTTTCAAAAGTGATAAACAAAAGTCACTTTTGTTTTTCGCTCTTCTATTGTATTATAGACGTGTTAGAACCAACGTGATGATCGTGTCGTAACGTATCGTGCTGATGTGCAATTTTCAAGTGCATAATGGGCAGTTTTGTATTTCATATTTTAAATATTTATTTTATTATTAAATATGGAAAAGAAAATATATTGCCTAATTGGTGAAAGCTGTAAACACATTACATTTTCGTCTCAAGAACATATCCCTGATGTTCAAATTATACGTGATCGTTTGATAGAAGTCAGTAACAACAATGTTTTGTTACAGACGATGATAAATAACAAAATAATGATATTGCAAAAATTTGATCCTGATCAAAATGATAAATTATGTGATATAGAAGAAGATGAAGACATATAAGATAAAAATAAAGTTAAAGTACTTTTGTTTGAAAAATCATTAGATCTCGTGGCCGAACCAACCTGTACCAGTGTCATTTCTAATATTTCTCAAAAGAAACAAATTTATGAAACGTATGCCGTATATGTTAAAATGATACACACTGAACCGGCCAATCTAGATAATACAAAATTACTTATGAAAATGGAGAAATCTTCAATCGTAATAGACGATGTTGAAGAAAAGGTAAGTATTCCTTATAAAAATAATTATTTATGTAAAAGTATATTCAAAATCAAAACTTTTTACTATCTATATATCATTAATTATTATAAACTTATTATATAATTATATTGTAGCAATAATTAATTATATTATACAGCGTGTGTCAAAAGTTCCGGGACGGCTGGATAATTTGAAAAATACGCATTACAGAGGAAAATGACCTTGACAAAAGTTGTAGGATTTTTCTTGGGCAATCTGATGGACCTTAGATTTGGCCTTGCCCGTGACCTTCAAGGTCATTTCAAGGTCAAATCGAATTTTTTAGATAGAAACCCCTATTTTTGATTCCAAAATCTAATAGCTGGTGTCAAGAGCTTTTCGAAACACTATAATAAAGTTATTTTTTATTAAGTACTTTTCGAGTTATGAGGCTTGAAAGTTACAGCATTTTAACATAAAGTACAAAATATCTTGTAAAACATTCAATTTTCGGAAATCTTACTTTAATACTTTTATGCACAAAATAATGAGACGAGTCAATTGGAATAAAGAAAACACATTGGTTTAAAAAAAAAGTATGCAGTTGCATGTTGCAAATTACATATTTTTTCTTGAAAGCAACTATGTGTTTTCTTTATACCAATTGATTCGTCTCATTATTTTGTGCATAAAAGTATTAAAATAAGATTTCCGAAAATTGAATTTTACAAGATATTTTATATTTTATGTAAAAATGCTGTAACTTTCAACCCTCATAACTCAAAAAGTACTTAATAAAAAATAACTTCATTATAGTGTTTTGAAAAGCTCTTGACACCAGCTATTAGATTTTGGAATCAAAAATAGGGGTTTCTATTTAAAAAATTCGATTTGACCTTAAAATGACCTTGAAGGTCACGGGCAAGGCCAAATCTAAGGTCACCATCGGATTGTCCGAGAAAAATCCTATAACTTTTGTCGAGGTCATTTTCCTCTGTGATGCGTATTTTTTAAATTATTCAGCCGTCCCGGAACTTTTGACACACGCTGTATAATTATATTGTAGTAATAATTATATTATGAATTAAATTTAATAACATCTGATTTTATCAAAAAACAAACAGAAATATTTATTAAACAAATGTTTAACAGATTTTAATTCAAGAGGAATATAAGGAAATAAAAAATTATATAGCCATACCATGTCCAGCACTACTACCTCCACTATCTTATGACTTACAGCATGAGCTCAAAAATGACGGTATATTAAAAGCACAACGATATTTTATTGCATTTTGGGGGCAATACTTGTGGCAGGCTACACTTACGAAGCTCACAAAACAAGACTATAATAATCTTGCATTGAGTATTGTGTCTGCTTATCCACAACTTGCAGGCGGTAAAGGTGGTTCTGTAAGTAATGTTATATGCAATATTTAATTATAAATTTTTTAAAATTATACAATAAAAATGTATGCTTTAATAGGAGATTGTTAAAAGTCAATTAAGTATATGGGTTCGAAATTATCGAACTTTTTTAAAAAAACAGACACTAAAAAGAAATTATAAAGGCAAACCAAAGACTTCAATTGATTTTGCATCTGTCATTCAACATCTGCTTTGTATGTTTAAAAGTCATTTCTTTAAATTTAGAAATAAAAAAAGTCTAATGGTTCATACTGTTACGTCCTGTTAAAAGTAGAATTTTTTCGTTGAGCTCGGCGATCAACGTAAACGGGCCTGACCGTACGAGCCGAGCGGCACGTTTAGGACTTACGACGGGTCAGCGACTGGAAGAGTCGTTTTTACTCCGTCGACAGGTCAACCGCTTGTGGTTCCCTTTTTGGGTCAAGAGATTGAATCCCTTTTACCCGGGACGGAATCTTTGTGCGCAATTTGAGAGGGAAGGTGTGAGGGGGTGACGAACGAGGAGGGTGTGGTTAAATAAAAAAGAACAAAAGTTTAATTTACTAAAGACTTAACATTTTAATTTAATTGAATTTTTAATTTGGATACAAAAAACTTAACTCTTAATCGCATGTGTTTATAATTTTGTTTGTGTGTTTCCTACAATAGTGTGTGTGTGTGTGTGTGAGAGTGTTTCATTTTTCCGGAGGGAAGACAAAAAAAATAATAAAATAAAGAGGAATGAACTGACTTACTCGTTGCAGAGTAGTTTCGGAGCGGGTTAAATAGGTTCGGTGGTTCTGAGCGGGCGTCCCGTTGAGGGATAGTGTTGTATAGGCGTCGAACCCTTTTTTTTGTAAACGTGTGGGCACCCTGCTGCGGGATGGTGTCGTCAGGGCGATGGACCCTCTACTCGAGATGCACCACTTGGTCACGACAAAGTATCGACTTTTTTAATTCGCGGCCCGAACTACTCGAAAAACTGTGAAGAACTTGGCAAAAACTGCTTGAAGAACTGAGTGAATAATTGTGTGTAATTGCCTTTGGAGCCACCAAAACACGGGTTTTTATACCCTTTCTTTGGGGTGGATCCATTTGGAAAATCTTAGGTTGAAACGGTACGTTTGTCTGCGCGGATTAACTCGCCGGAATCAGGAGTTCGGTCGGTTGGGGGCACGTGAAAAGAATTGCTCTGTTTGATAGTAATAAAATAAGATAACGTTTATTATATAAAGTTGAGATTTAATATGTACAGCCGTGTGGATACGGAACGTTTTAGTATGTTGTTCGAACGCGTATTATAAATTATAGCGGCGGTGCGAACGTGCGTAACGGCGGTCGTACGGTGACGTGAAAGCGTCAGCGCAAACGCGGGCGCCGCAGTTGTCTCTAGATGACTGTGAACGCGTGGATTGATACTTGCGAACGGTGTCGATTATCGATCGACTAATCGATGGCTCGGGCGCGTGCGCGGTGACTCTATGATCGCTCGATTCGATTATTCGCGATTGCCTGCCGGATATAAGGACCCGATTTGAAGGGATGAAGAGACGGGAGCGAGGACGCGCGTATTGCCCGCGCCCTGCAGTGATCGGTGATCGGACGTGGAGCCGAGTATTCCCGGCGGTATACGGGTATGCCCGTATGTAAGAAGCGAAGCCGAGTGCACTCGGTAATATACGAGTATGCTCGTATTTAGGAGACGAAGCCGAATATGCTCGGTAATATACAAGTGCGCTCGTATGCGAGGATCGAGGCCGAGTACTCTCGGTGACGTGCGAGTATGCTCGCACGGAGGAACGGAGGACGGTTCCTGGTGGCCGAGTATGCTCGGCAGGAATACGAGTATTCTCGTATCGAGGTCTAGAGCCGAGTATGTTCGGCGGGACAAAGGTGTTCCCGTAACGTGTGGAAGCGGTTTCTAGAGCCGAGTATGCTCGGTGCACGAGTATGCTCGTGCTCGTGGGGCTGCTGGACATAGACTTCGAGTATTCTCGAAGGATTACGAGTGCTTTCGCAATAGGATGTTCGCTGGCGAGCAGCGAACAGGATCTGGTGAGAAGGCGTACAGCCGGGCCTTTTTTATACCCGACTGTCGCCCGACTGGCGTAGGATCGGCAAGCATCGGCGGTCTAGTCGGCGGACCCCCATCTGGTAAGTTTTCGGAACGGTCGGGTGTGGGAGACCGTCCGGCGATTGACCGTCAGTGTTTATATGATTCTTTATCGGCGCTCGATGCGCCCTTTTTGGCTACGGACGATGTTCAGTTCGTAGCCGTGACGATGCATGCTGCATCGTTACAAGGTTTTTGAAGCGGGGATCGAATAAGAATTAGTCTTGTGAGAAGATTTTTAATATGGGGGAAGGTGGCATCATTTTTAGCTAATAGGATTAAATTTAGATAATTAAGTTACTTGGAATGGGGGTAGGAAGAAAGGGGCCCTAACGAATAAGGAATAGCGTCGTTTTGGGTCCATATGCGATGGGGGTAAGTTTTTGAGGTGGCGTAACCCGGTTGGTGTTAATTAGTATAGGTGGGGTGCATCTCAGTGTCTTAAGATCTAGGTAGGCGTAGTCTTTAGACCGTACGACGAAATGAAGGGTGGTCTATAGAGGTGCTTGCCCCGATTCCCGGCTTTTGGATTGGAGGGTTGAGAATCGGTATATGAGTTCGCGAGGCCTTGGGTCACTGATCTAATAAATTTGACAGTTTACGACTGTCGCGTGGCCCTGGGGTCGCGTGGAGAGTGCAATTAATGCATCTCGGTTTCCCAGACCTACTGAACACGTGCACCGTATCAGGTCATGCCTTCTAGGCGTACGACTGTGGTCATTGCCCGATCGTCACTCGGTAAAACCCTATCTACTAGCTAGGGTTCCCGTAGGCTGAATCCAAGTATATGGCTAGCTGGTGCCAGTTTTTATTTCTTACTTTAAACATCTGGAGTCGACTAAAAACTCCGGTTACCGCAAGTTATGACTTTTATGATTTTTCTGACGACGATAGGCACGCTGACCGACCAAGGTATTTTCAAATATCTATCCCCCTTGCTATTTTTCTCTGTGAGAAAGTTCGAGCTCCTGGTGTCTCGTGAGAAAAACAGCTCTGGCGTTATAATATTTTTTAAGAGTTTTTTATTTGTCCCGTGTTTACTAGGTCTGGTATTTAATGAAAAGAAAAGAATCGTAAAGTCTGATCAGGACGTAACAATACTATAAATTTTTTCCTAGAATATCAACAGAATCTGACGTAACAAATGCTCTTAAAGAATTGGAAAAAAAAGTTGTGGAAAATAACAATGTGTCACATATAAAACAACTTTTAAAAATTACAATGTCTGTGCGGAGACAGTGGATTGAAAAAGAATCCAGTTGAATTGTTGAAATCGTCTCAAAATATTCACCATTGAAATATTACGAAATGGTACGTCATTTTACATATACAATCATGTTTTCCATATTTTACTGATAATTGGCGAGACTTTACTTTGTGATAGCTATCTATCATAACTCCCGTTTCATATAATATTATTATTATTATTATTATTATTGTCATTATTTACGTTATGTTACTATCTATTTTTTTCAGATGCTTTTTGAATTATTAAACATTAAGGCTCCTGGTCCCGCAGCCGTGAACTCCGCGTTGACAGTAGCGACATAATTGTGGTAGGAATAAAAACCTAGTCGAATTTACCCAGTCGATTTATCGTATAAATAAATAGTGTAACAGTTTGACCTAATCAATTGATTCGATAAAAGTAAATTACTGAATAACATACAAAATGTTAATTTATAATTTAAAAATTTGTTTACAAAAAAATAAACGCGATAAATACAGAATATATATAGCTTAGTACCGTTACCGACATGTCCATATGACAGAAATTCTTATGCAGCGTCTTAGGTGGAGAATCGATGAACTATTAGGCGTGAAAAAATGACATGTTGACTACCCAATTTATTCTTGCGTGCCATTTCATTAATATTCGTTAAATGTTAGTACTGTGATATGTGACGTGTTCATGAAACCTGTAAAATTATCCGAAAACTAAGATTAGCAGGGAAAGCCCAACGTAGAAGGAGAATTTTCTACTCATACAGACAGCTGTCAACCGTGTGTTTTCTCGCATAATTAGGCTTCGTTTCACTGTTGATTTAACGATTGTTTATAACCTGTCAAGGAAAAAGCATAGTTTTCGGACAATTTTACAGGTGTCTTAAAGCGATCCAGAGTGTTACTTTGTTAAATTATCATTTTATTTAGAAATGGCACGCAAGAATTCTCGGCGTGTCATTTCTCGCTTCTGACGTCACGAATCTAATATGGCTGCGGTGACTACCCAGGAGCCTTAAATCTACAACGAAAAATATACTTTTTGATAAAACTAACTTTATGATCGATAAATTGATGAAATATTATTCTATGGAGAATTCTAATGAAAAATCAAAAGCATATGTTATAGAACAACTATATGAGAAACTTACTAATAAAAAATTTAAAAAGCAATATCCTTTATTATTTATTGTAAAAAAGGTAAGTATATTATTACATAGGGCGTTGTAGCAAGAGACACAGATAACACAGTGAATCATTTCATCTTTATTTAACATTGGCAAACAACAACGATGTAATGATTCACTATGTTATACTGTGTCATCTGTGTCTTTTGTTGAAAAACATATATTTAATATAAAGTAATATAAAGTAATTGGAAATTTGTCAAAAGGTTATGTATTTGACCAGTGACGCACCCATGGTAAGGATAATAATATTAGATTTACAAGAAAAGGAAATTCTTCTAGTATTAAGAGGATTGCAATCTTAAATCCAGTATCTTATGGTTATAGGATATTTCTCTACACTTTAGAGCAGACATGTTCAACGCCTGGGGAGTAACGCTAGGAGCCTTCCCTTTTTCCGACGTCGCGCGAGATATCATATCCCTCTCAGCGCTCCCCACACTAGTCACGACATACGCTCCGATTACCGTGCAAAGAAATAGTTATGTTTATCAACAGATCATCCAGTTTAATACAAAGGTCGTAAGAACAGTTTCGGGTTACTCTATACTCCTTCACTGTTCGATCAGGCTTTTCACTTGTTAGTGAGGTGCAAGGGAGGAACACGAGACTTCGATAGTAGGGATCGGCGGCTCTTTTCCCCGCACTGCACCTCGCACTGACAGTCGAGCGGCGAGCATCTGGAGAGGGGGAAATTCTCGCTCTCCACTTTGGCTCCGGAGCCGGCGTTTGGACATGTCTGCTTTAGAGTATCTTCTTGAGGCCGTATATCAGAGGAAAATCCTCTAAAATCAAGAGGATACTGCTAAAGAGTAGAATATTTTTTTTTAATGTGAAAAGTTTCAAAGAGTCTACATCTACACTATGTCATACATACATGGTGACAACTGAAGAATGGAAAAATAGATTTCGTGAAGACGATTTTATATTACGAAATAAAGCTAATCATAAGTTACATATTAAAGCAGTGACAGATTCAACAATAACAAAAGCAGCTAGAACATTGTGGCAGACAATGTACGGTGTTAATACAAAAAGTCCCTTGCTATCTAGTCCATATGTAAATGTTACTGTATGTTTGCCTCAAAATGCCATGCATATCATAATTGAAGGACCTCTTGACCCAACGAGAAATGATCTATTAATCAACGTCAAATGGATGTCTAATTGACGTCGAAATCATCGATATTGCATCGTATTGATGTCGACTCGACATCAATTCGAAAAATCATTTCTTGCTGGGAAAATTATAAGAAATTTTTTACGATATTGTATTATTGACGAAAATTTATTTACCATTGATGATTTTAATAATTCTGTGGCTAGGTTTAATGTTGAGTAAATGGTTTGTTTTAATGAATGTGGATTGTAATCTTTGCTGGATTTCACCTTTTTATTGCGTTGTCTTACAATACGTGTGTTTTCGTAATTCGACGCTCTCTGGTTTAACCCCGCCTATCGGCCAGAAACTCGTCAGAGAGAGGGGGGCGCCACTCACAAAGAATCAAAGTGCTACTCTACGGCGCCAATTACAAATCATAAACATACTCCCCGACGTTGAAAGGCATTTTTAACTAAAGAACTACAGAGTCGTAAAAAATAAAATTACTGTTGAATTATCAGATGATAACGTATGAACCAAAAAGGGTCATACGTTATCATCTGATAATTCAACAGTAATTTTATTTTTTACGACTCTGTAGTTCTTTAGTTAAAAATGCCTTTCAACGTCGGGGAGTATGTTTATGATTTGTAATTGGCGCCGTAGAGTAGCACTTTGATTCTTTGTGAGTGGCGCCCCCCTAAGATAAGTCATTAAAATTAATTGAAAATCGAAGTTATGTTAAAAACAATATAGTAACGCAAGAATGAGTTATAATAACGCTTAGTAAATAGTTCTTTTTTAACATTAATAAAATTTACAGTCTTCTTGTGGCAACGGCCAAAGTTTGGCGGTTGTAATCTTGTTAGTTCCTGATCCGGTTTTTACTGATTCTTGCCACTTCATCCTTGCCTGGATGAATGGTGATGATACGGCCAAGTCTCCACTTGAAAGGGGGAAGGTTTTCTTCCTTTATGATGACCATCATGCCTTCCTTAATTGAACTGATGGCTTTAAGTTTCCTTGAGCGTAGTTGTAACTCCGATACGTACTCCTTGCTCCAGCGTTTCCAAAAATGTTGTTGGAACCTTTGGACTAATTGCCATCTGGATAACCTTGATTCTGAGAGATGCATTAGTGTGGGATCGGCTATCGACGTGAGTGTCCGACCGATCAAGAAGTGAGCAGGTGTTAGGGGGAGTTAGATCATTGGGATCTGAGGAAATTGGGGTCAGTGGTCGTGAGTTCAGTAATCCCTCGATTTGCGTAAGGAGGGTATAAAGCTCTTCGAATGTTAAAACCGAATTACCTGCTATTCGACGCAAATGATACTTAGTTGATTTTAGGTCCTGCCTCCCACAAACCACCAAAATGTGGTGAGTGGGCTGGAATAAAATGCCATGTGATACCTAGTGCACCAGCTTGTTCTTCTATAATTCTAGCTTCATTTTTAAAAAATTGAGCTAGATCCTTTAATTCTCTATTAGCTCCGATGAAATTAGTTCCGTTATCGGAATATATGTGCGCGGGCCTTCCGCGTCTTGATGAAAAGCGTCTGAGTGCAGCAATAAAGGTTTTTGATGTTAAATCGGATACTAATTCGAGATGTATTGCCTTCGTTGCAAAACAAATAAACAAGGATACGTATGCTTTAGTTGTTTTACACCCTCTCCCTTTTTTATCCTTTATTATAAGGGGGCCAGCATAACCCACACCAGTGGTATGAAATGGTGCTGTCAAAGTTACGCGACGTTTAGGTAGTTCACCCATTGGTGTTTGAAATTGTTGGGGATTATTCCTAAAACATTTAATGCAATTACGAAAGATTTTTTTCGCTAAATTTTTGCCTCCAATCGGCCAAAAACGTTCGCGTATAGTGTATAAGAGTAACTGTGGTCCGGCATGAAATAGCCGTAAGTGTTCACTTGTAAAGAGCATTTTAATAAACTGATGATCAGCAGACAGAACGATGGGGTGCCTTTTATCTATATTAAATTCTGAATGTTTCAATCTGCCTCCAAGACGTATGAGACCATTTTCATCAATAAAGGGACTGAGTGAGGCTAGAGTTCCTTTTATAATTGGCTGATTATTTTTAAGCATTTAAATCTCAGTCAAGAATGACTGCGCTTGAGATAATCTTGCTAGAGTGTATAAGGCTCCTGTTAATTCTGTAACCGTAAGTATTGATATACGCTTGTCACGATGTCTACAATTATTTATGAATCGCCTACAATAAGCTATGATACGTATAAAATAATTCAAATTTGAAGTAGTCAAAAATAGATAAATCCGTTTGTTTTAAGGTACAGATTTTTCTTTTTATTGGTATGCTATTTTCAATCTCTGGCATGACTGGCCATTCATGTTCCGATTTTGATAAGAAATGTGGCCCATGTCACCAAAGTTTTGACTGTTCTAAAGAATCCAATGACAAACCACGCGTTAATATGTCTGTTGGGTTGTCGTGTGTGAGCACGTGACGCCAGCTGTTACAAGTTAACTGTTGTATTTCTGCCACGCGATTTGATACAAAAACTTGTAATATATTTAGCTGTGTTTGTAGCCAACTGAGAACAATAATAGAATCGCTCCAGTAAACGAATTTGTTAAACGACGTATTAAAGGAATCGACAACTTTCTGAGCTAAACGTGCGAGTATGACTGCCGCACAAAGTTCTAACTTAGGTATAGTTTGCAATTTGACTGGAGCTACTCTCGTATTTGCGCACAACAAATAAACTATAATATTATCTTAAATGTCTACCGATCTTACATAAATGCATGCGCCATATGCGTTTTGTGATGCGTCTGCAAATCCATGTAATTGTATTATTTCTCTAAAAGTTCTGCAAACTACGTGTCGGAGTATTTTAATCTGTTTTAAATTCTTTAGTTGTTCACGAAAATTTGTCCACCTAAAGTGTAGATCATGTGGAAGAGACTCATCCCATGTTAGTTTATATAGCCATAACTTCTGTAGTAGAATTTTAGCAGTTATAATACAAGGGCTTAAAAAACCCAGAGGATCAAATATTTGCGTTATTTCGGATAATATTGTTCATTTTGTTACCTTTGTTTGTGGTAGATTTCTTTGCATATATGTTAATGCGTCGTGATGTGCTTACCACACTAATCCGAGAGTTTTAATTTGACCATTATTCGTAAAATCAACATAATTTTGTACTTGGTCTTCCGCAGGAACGTTCTTGACTATTGTAGGATCGTTTGAGACCCACTTGCGGAGTCTAAATCCTGCTGATGCTAAGATAGTCGATACCTTGTTTATTACATCATTGCGACTTCTACAGAATTGGTTCCGGTTAATAATTCATCAACATAAAAATCTTTGTGTATTATTCTTGCTATATCTGGGTGTTGCTGCTCGTTTTCGTTCGCTAATTCTATAAGACATCTGGTAGCCAAATATGGTGCCGATGTAGTGCCGTATGTAAGTGTATTTAATTCAAAAATTTGTACCGAATCGTTCGCGTTTGATCGCCATAATATTCTTTGGAGGAAGCGTTGTTTGGGTGTTACTAATATTTGTCTAAACATTTTTCTATATCTGCCGATATTATGTACGCGTTTCTTCTAAATGTATGCGTATCTTCTAAATCTAATAAGTATTGAAAACAAGTCATCTTGCAATGTAGAACCTATCATTTGTATGTCATTCAACGAAGTACCGTTATCCGTTCGTGCCGATGCGTCAAAGACAACGCGTATTTTTGTCGTTGAGCTTTCGTTACGAAATACACAATAATGCGGAAGATAACAAACTATCCTATCCGTTTGAATGTCCTTTATTTCCTTCATATAACCTAAATCTTGATACTCTTGTAAGAATGATGTATATTGTTCCTTGACAATCGGATTTTTATGTAACTTTGTTTCAAGGTTGATTAATCGTTGTAATGCCTTAGAGTAAGATTCGCCTAATGTATTTGGATCCTTTTTCAACGGAATATTAACGACAAACCTACTGTCTTCCTTGCGACTATACGTTTGAGAAAAATGAATTTCACATTTCCTTTCTTTTTGTGAGGGTGATCTTTGATTAGGGCATTCTTCAAGTTCCCAAAATTTTATCATTTGATCACTTATGTTGACACATTTGCTTATGTTACTGCGTATCGTATTTGTAACAAAACTTTTTAGTGGACCGGCTGCTATCCAACCCAGTTTTGTTTTGCAATGTAAGAGCTTCCCTTCCGACCTTAATTTGCCCTATGCAAAGTAGGTTCCAGAAACAATCTGCTCCTAAGAAAACATCTATCCTAGCTGGTATGTGAAATGAAGGGTCTGCTAATTTTATATTGGACGGTATTTGAAGACCTTGTTTATAAATCCTATTATTTGGTAATGGTCCCGTTATTTCTGGAATAATAAGACATGTCAAATCAAATTTGTAATTGTTATATTGTACCATGATACTGACATTGCATTTGTGTTCTACTTGGCATGACGCATTGTTGACGGCCTCTAAGTTAATATGGACTTTGTATTTTTCCAACCTCAATTTTTCACAAAGACTATTAGTAATTAAACTAGACTGCGACCCGAGGTCAAGTATTGCACGAGCCTTGTGTACGTTTCCTAGCTTATCCTTTAGAAGAACTACTGCAGTTGATAGCAAAACATGTGTATTGTTTGTTTGATTATGTGAGCATAAAACTGCTGCATTGGAATTATTTGAATTGTCCTCCTTGTTATCTGTAGATTTTGTTGATGAGGGTTTATCAAAATGTATCAACGTATTATGTTTACCGGAACATTGTTTACATGAACTAGCCTTACAATCCCTTATGAAATATCCCGGCCTCATACAATTAAGACACAATTTAGCATTTTTTAAACAATCTAGTCTTTTTTGAGGAGTAAATTCTAGAAATTTAGGACATTGTTGCATGTGATGAGCTTCCTTGCAAATTGAACAAGTTTGTTTATTAATTAAAAATGATTTAGATTTATTACAATTCAATCGTTTAGCCTTATGTGATTCCTTATTATTTAACTCCAATGTTTCTAGTAAGCTTGCACGTAAATTAAGGAATTCTTTGAATTCTTCTAAAATTGGAAGCTCATTATCAACGCACTGTTGTTCCCATTCTCTGGCTGTAACATTATCTAATCTAGAAGAAATAAAATATATAAGTAAGGCATCCCAATGTTTTGTCGACTGTCCTAATGCGTTTAAGGCTCTTATGTGTTTATTTAGTGTATCTATTACCTCGCGGATCTGATTGGATTCTTCTTGCATGTAACTAATATTGAAAATTGTCTTGATATGATTGTGGGTTAATAATCTTTTATTATCAAAACGATTGCAAATTGTTTCCCATGCTACAGTATAATTCGTGGCCGAAAATTCTAATAATTTTATAATCTGAGCTGCGTTACTTTTTAACGCGGCCTTTAAATAGTGAAATTTTTGTATTGGATCTATCGTTTCGTTATTATGTATAAGCGATTGGAACGTGTCTCGAAATCCGAGCCATTCTGCTATGTCTCCTTTGAATTTTGATAATTCGATGGTTGGTAGCCTAATACCTGGCGTTTTAAAAATAATATTCTGATTCGCTTGTCTTGCTGTATTGGAGGGGTTCAAGATATTATTCTGTTCTCGTATAAATTGTGTCTCTAACTGTGGTACTGCATTTTGAACGCCAATGCTAGCTGCACCTATAGCCTCTTGCACTATATTGCCACGAGCAAGTAACATTGCGCTTACACTACTACATGATAATATTCTTCTTCGAATTTTTCACGATATTCTACTGTTTCCTTTACGTCGTTGCTAATTTCGTCTATCTTTGTTTGTATTTCGTCATATTTAGTATTAACTTCTCGAATGTGATTGAGACGTTCCGCTATTTCTAATCTTTTTATCTCAGTTAGTGCCATCGTTCTATTTGGTGAATTAGTTATCACCCTTTCAATGTAATTTTTAAAATATGTAACCTTAGCCTTTGCGTAACCGGGTGCCTTAACTAATTCATCCATTTTCGCGAATTTGCGTGCCTCGACTAACTATCTTATCGATTCGTGATATCTGGACAAATGGATATGTGAAGAATAGGAGGTTGCTCACTTACTTGTCGATTCGTAACAAACGCGCCCAGCACTACTCTCAGCAACGCTCGCTGCTTGTCTGTCCTTGTTGCTCGCCGTGCCTTCCGTTGCGACAATAACCTCTACCTTGGTATCTCGTTTCGGCTTGCGGGCAAATAAGAAGAATAACTATTTCCGTTGGATCGTCTCACGTAGATCAATGTTGCTTCGATTTCTTGGCCCTTGTGCTGTCCTTCCTTTCGAAGATGGTTTCTCTATGTCCTTTGTCGGGCACGCCCTATGCAAGTGCCGCTGTTTTCACCAACTTGATTCTCAACAGCTTGTTTGCTCGAATACCAAATATCCGGCTCGAAGGACCATGTTGAGTAAATGGTTTGTTTTAATAAATGTGGACTGTAATCTTTGCTGGATTTTACCTTTTTATTGCGTTGCCTTACAATACGTGTGTTCGTTTTCTTAGTCAGACGCTATCTGGTTTAACCCCGCCCGTCGGCCGGAAACTCGTCAGAGAGAGGGGAGCGCCACTCGCAAAGAATCAAAGTGTTACTCTACGGCGCCAATTATAAATCATAAATATTTAATTTTCAGCATTTAAAAAAAGATAAACCAGATTTTATACAGTGTGAACATATAAGAGAAAATGGTTGTTTACATCAAAAAGCAGGACAAATGTTTGTACTCGCTCACACATTGCTGTTTATAATTAATGAATAAATAATTAATTGCAACGCAGAAAGAATTATACAGCATGCTTATTGTTTTGTTCTTTTATTACGAAGGTCAATTGTCAAGGTCAAAAGTTCCCGTCCTAACCAAGAAAACACATGTTTTTGGGTGGAAAAAAATTTATTTCTGAACGTAGTCTCCTTTCAACTCAATACACTTAATCCACCTTTTATTTCAACCACTCAAGCCATAAAAAAAATTACGAGTAAGAGAATGCATTTCAGAGAGAAAGAGAGAGAGAGAGAGAGAGAGAGAGAGAGAGAGAGAGAGAGAGAGAATTATATTAATTAATAACTTACAAGAGTGTCTACATTTGATTGTTTCAAAATAGGCCATTGCTTAATAAAATCAAATGCAGTAGTCACTTCTGATTCTTGTCTCAATTGAAACGTATTTTTCCAATGGATGAGAACTTGTTCCCAATGTGCGTTTCTAGAACTTAACCACAAATAGGAGTCGTTCGTAGACAAATCTAAAAATTTTAAATTTATATTATATATATACAGTATATTTCTTTCTTAAATTCTTATTTTACCTATTTCTGGTTTTCTTGTAGGTTCATTAATAATCTCTAAATTATCTGTTGTTTTTCTTTTTTTTGTTAGTCTTGCATAACCACCCACATAGCACGTAATGTTGCAGCAATATTGCAGCAATATTATTTTTCCATTGCAATATTACCATGAAATATAGCAGAAATATTGATGAAATATTATTGAGATGTCACAGCAATATTAAAATGTCCGCGAAGATTAATCGCAGTAATATTGTAGTCATATATCACAATTATATTACTGTAATATTAATGAATATTTCTGTAATATTTATGTGATATTAAATATAGCAAGGAATTAAATAATAAAATTATTTTAATACACAATAATACTTTATATATTAAAATATGTTACGTACAATGTTAGTACAAACTGAATGGCATATAATATATATATGGTTACAATAAGTTTTCCGTTTGTAAATTTTTTAATCTTCACTTTCATTTCCTGAAAGTGCAAGAATATCGTCGGTGTCTTTTGATTTTACATTTTCCTTTTCTATATTCTTGCTTTTTTCTTCCTTTATTCTAAAAATTTTATATATATATATTTATGTTTGTGCAATAAAATTTAATTTAATTATTGTAAGTGATATTTTAAAAAACTGTACTTACTTTTCTCGAGCCTGACGAGTAGGTGCATTAGCAAGCCAAAATCCTATTTTTTTAATGATGTAGTCCTCTGTTACATCAAATTTATGACGATAAACGGCACCTGAAATATTAAATTTCTATTATTATTTTCAATTATCTTTAACAATATAAACTTACGCAAACACAAAATAATAGTAACATAACATTATTGTTATAATTTCCCACTCAAAAATGTAACTGCAAGTAACATTGCCTTGTATGTAATAGTTACACTGTTGAGTGTTGAAAAATTATTACACAATAATGTTATGTTACTATTACTTTGTGTTTGCTGGGAATTTATTATAATTTTACAAAATTTACCCAAAACGCATTTACATAAAACTAAATTATAAAACGGTTTCTTTTTCTGTTTTCCAAGATAACTGTAACTACATGCTAGAGAGTTAGTAAAAATTTGCCTCATTATTTTGTTCACAACTTCGTCAACATTTTTTCCTCCTCGATAATATAATTTAGTCACCTGTAATAATTATTACAAATAAATAAATAATATATTATTTTATTTATAATAAGCAATATGTTTATGATAACATATGCAATATATATTTATGATAAAATAGTAAGTCGTTATCATTATTTAGTATGTATTCAATAAGCGTAAATAGAAATCAAATTTACATATTAATCATTTTCATTTTTCATTCATGAAAACATTCATTTTTTAAAAAGAAAGATACTGATTACTCTGCATAGAAAATTTAACACACATGCACAAGCATTATGAACAAATTAATTGCAATATATTTATTACTACAGAAAATATCAATTTATATACAGGGTGTTCATTTGAAAACTTTCCAGCTGATTATCTCGAAAAGTATGAAAGATACAAAAAAAAGCTAAAACACGTTTTCCATGATTTCGAGGGGGAAAGAGAACGGCATTATTAATTTTTTATTTGGAAGGCGTTTTCAACGTAATTTGAAGGTCAAATTTGTTTTTTTAAATGGAAACCTATATTTTTTATTGCAGAATTTTATTCTACACAAAAAAACAAGTAACTTCTATAGGAAACATTTTTTTATTTGATCACTATTTTAGGAGATATTTAAGAAAACAGCAAGACTTAGTTACTGCATAAAATTTTGTCATTTATTATAACAAATGTTCAAAATGTTCTCCGTTGTTTGCTAAACAATAATAAAGACGATTCTCAAATTCTGAACGAACATTTTGGAAGGTATCTGTTGGAATAGCTCTACATTCCTGTACAATTCTTTGACGCAAATTCTTTCTCCATAAATAAATATAATTTTAACTCGTTCTTCTAAAGAATACACCATTTTATAAAGTTTAATTATGATATTCCTTCAGATAATCTCTGGTACAAGTCTCACATTTGACTGAATAGTACACTGTTCTATTGAAAGACAGAAAGGAACTGATTTAACACAACATAAACGATCTGATCAACTTTGTTTTCGAAAGATACGTATAAATATCAACGATTTGCGTCAAAGAATTGGAATGTAGAGCTCTACATTCCAATACAGGAATGTAGAGCTATTCCAACAGATACCTTCCAAAATGTTCGTTCAGAATTTGAGAATCGTCTTTATTATTGTTTAGCAAACAACGGAGAACATTTTGAACATTTGTTATAATAAATGACAAAATTTTATGCAGTAACTAAGTCTTGCTGTTTTCTTAAATATCTCCTAAAATAGTGATCAAATAAAAAAATGTTTCCTATAGAAGTTACTTGTTTTTTTGTGTAGAATAAAATTCTGCAATAAAAAATATAGGTTTCCATTTAAAAAAACAAATTTGACCTTCAAATTACGTTGAAAACGCCTTCCAAATAAAAAATTAATAATGCCGTTCTCTTTCCCCCTCGAAATCATGGAAAACGTGTTTTAGCTTTTTTTTGTATCTTTCATACTTTTCGAGATAATCAGCTGGAAAGTTTTCAAATGAACACCCTGTATATATACCTTGCATTGCAGATGAATTGTCAGGAAAAGAAATTGTCTACTTTAAAAAGTGGATTATTTGTAATATATAATATATATTATTAATATATATATATTATTTGTTAAAGCAAAAGAGTTTATATCTAATTTTTTGTACTGTAGTAATATTTCTACTTATTTTATAAAATTTTTCAACATTTACTAGTAGTAGTAGTGTCTTTATTTTCCCCTTGGGGTTAATCCTCAATACACATTTACTTAAACCTAACTTATAACTATCCTTACAATTATTCTTAACTCTAACCTTATTACTAAACCTACTTAAGACTATCCTTAAAATTATCTTATACTACTCCTGCCCTTATCCTCCCGACTGCGAGATCCGGGTCTAGACGCCCTGCCGTCCAACATGCTTTCATCCGGCTGCGCCCTTTCCCTTTTCCCTTCTACCTATACACACAAACACACGCTCGCAAAGGTGACTTCCGTTTCCTCTCGCCTTTCTTATCTCCATCTTTTATTCCCGTTCCTTCCCCGACTCTCTCTCTCTCTCTCTCTCTCTCTCTCTCTCTCTCTCTCTCTCTCTCTCTCTCTCTCTCTCTCTCTCTCTCTCTCTCTCTCTCTCTCTCTCTCTCTCTCTCTCTCTCTCTCTCTCTCCCTCCCTCTCTCTCTCTCTCTCTCTCTCTCTCTCCCTCCCCCCCTCCCCTCTTCCTCTCCCCCTCTCTCCCTCCCACTCTCCTCCCTTTTCCTCTCCTCCTCTATCTCTCTCATCCACCATTCTCCCTCCCCCTCTTCTCCCAAAATCTTTCCCACTTGTTCCTGCCAACTTCCTCCTCCCTCCTTCCATTCCCTGCAACTCTCCCACGCATGCTCCCATGTCTCCTCCTCCGTTCCACATAACCTGCATTTCCTCTTCTCCTCCGTCTCCCAGTACCTTCCCTCCCTCATTTCACTTCCCAACCTAAACCTCGCCACTCTCCTCCATCTACTCTCTCCCCACCCCTTTTTAAGATAACCCGGTACCCCCTCTCCTATCACCTTTCCATACCATCTATTGTATCTTGATCCTCCTATCTTTTCCTCTCTTTCTCTCTCCTGTATCTCCCTGTCCTTTTTTCTAATCTCCCCATATTCTAAATCCTCTTTTTCCCTCCTTCCCTCCTCCTCCTCCGTCTCTATTCCCCTTTCCTCGAAGAACTTTCTCCTCTCTCCCTCCCATTCTGAGTTTGCCCTTCCCTTTCCTACTCTTTCCCTCATCTCCCCCCAGCACCTTCTCGCCAGCTCACTCCCCTTCCCCCCTTCCAGTCTTCTCTCAAAATCCCACGCCCTTTTCCCTGCTCTTCCTCTCAATTTTTCCCTCTTCAACTCCTCCCTTATCATATATCCCGGCGTTCTTCCGTCTACCCCCAACACCCACTTCATGTATCTCTCCTCCAATTTCTCCATCTTCTTTCTTTCTTTCCACCCCCATATTTCCGCTCCGTATCCCATCACCGTCCATACCAATCTGTCGAAAAGCCACATTCTCCTCCCCCAATCCTTCCCAAACCTTCTCTTACCTATCCCCCACACCTGCCCCATTATAGCCGCTGCCCTCTTTACTCTTTCTCTTACATGCTCTTCCTGTTTTCCGTTCCTCTTCAGCGTATATCCTAAATATCTGAATTCCTTTACCTCTTCTATCACCTTCCCTCTCCACCTCCATACTTTCTTCCCCATCCTTCCTCCCCCCTTTCTAAACCTCAGAATCTTAGTCTTACCTAAATTTAGCTCCAGCCTCTTCCTTTCCAAATACCCCTCCAGCCTCTCTATCATACTCCCCATCTCCTCCTCATTCTCCGCCATCATGACTATGTCGTCCGCGTAAGCCAAGGTGTGTACTCTCCCTTCCCCCAACCTCACCCCTCCCCATCTGATCTTTCCCATCTCCTCCTCCAAATCCGCCGTTACCACATTAAAAAGTAGCGGGCTAAGTGGGCACCCCTGTCTCACCCCTCTTGCCGTCCAGAATGCCTCCCCCATTTCCCCTCCTACCCTTACCCTACTCCTCGTTTCCCTCATAATCTCCTCCACTCTCACTACCAATCCCTCTCTTATCCCACGCTCCCTCATCGCCTCCACCAAAACTCCCCTCTCCACTGAGTCAAACGCCGCCTTCAGATCGACAAACATTGCCACCATCCTTCCCTTCTTCTTTCCCAATTGCTTATTTACCAGATAATTTAACACATATATATTGTCGATCGTCCCCATTCCTCTCCTGAAGCCTGTCTGATTGTGCGGCATCATTCCCCTACTCTCTATCTCCTCTCTCACTCTCTCCGCCAACACCATCACATACCAGTGCTGCCAGAAACGAGCGGCAGCATCACACAAATACAACCGAGAACCGATGACGTCACCCTATCCGTGTGAGCTCGACCCGGTCGACCAATGGAAGAGAACGCACGTCTCCCTTCCACCGAGCCAACGCAACAGACGATAAATGCTAAGAAGTAAGTGTTTCTAAGGCAAGTGGCTGGAATATGAAAAATCCCGTGTTCGAGATTTGCTTCTCGCAACTTTCTTTTCTTTTTTCCGCATTTGTTTCTAACAGTGTAAATTATCAAATAATCTTTTTTTTGCTTAAAAAATAATAGTTTATATTTATTAATAATATTCGCATATGTTAAAATTAACAATTTTTGAAATAATTCAGATTTGCTATTGTCAATAGAAAAATGAAATTATTTTGCAATATTGTAACAAAGTGTAAATTTAACATATGCTATGTTCTTGCCACTCGTCTTATTCGTTTAGCCATGCTTGCTTTGACATTTATGTCTATCGACTCGAAAGATTTTACATACCTGTAAAACTTTTAATTATTTCCCAACTTACAATTAGTCACTCGCGTCCTGATATTTTTTCTCCCGTTCAATAATTTTCTATTCGTACATTCGGAGAATCCGAATAGTGACATCAATAATGTACTTAATTTTCGTACACTCTAGTATCTCAATCTGAGATCGGTGTACATTTTAACGTCTCAAATGTAGACGAATTATTTCTATATGAAAAATAATTAAAATTTTCACACCAACAATCTATGATATATGCTCCATATGCCATATTATATTTTATTCCATTTTCAATCATTTATTTTAAACTATTGCATATTAGCAAAAGTTACTGTACTATGGAGATTAGTGGAGGAGACGGTAACATATAATATAAATGCAGTCAGATTTATTGTACTCTTGTTAGTATTATTAAAATATTGTAAAAATAATGTATTATTAGTTTATTAGTAATTATAATAGTATTATTAATAGTGGTCTTCCACACCACCTTCGAGGTTCCACTAACGGCGCGTTAGGTTTTTTTAGTGGACCTTCGCCAGGAGCCCTATTATACCACATTTCATTATTCTTTCTATATTTTTTTTATACATATGTGATGTCATTTGCAGACAAGATACTCTTTTTATTCTTGTCATTTACAAGTGTGGTGTCATTTGCAGACAAGATACTCTTTTTACGTTTGTCATTTACAAGTAATGTCATTTGCAGACAAATAACTTATTACACCTCTGTAATAAAATTAGCAGTTACTTTTTTGTGTTATATAAAAAATACTATTTATTTGTAACATTATTATTGCGTATCATTAGATATTGAGGGACCAGCTATATCATCAACGTCTGCAGCATGTAGATTAAGACAACTTTTATGTTTTTTAGGACATGTAGAATATAATTTATTCGATGACATGAGAGACAAATGTTTTTCATTAATCTCCATCTCTAAAATAGATTCTTTTCTTGCGTTGAAAGCTGATTTTATAGAACGCAAATGGCATTTACAGAGACGGATAAAAGGCTATTTTGTTTTTTCGTTTTTATGTCTGATAAAATTGAAAATATTTTTTCTGGATCGGCATTAGAATTTGGAAGTGATCTAATAGAATTTATAAGGGATTTAAGATTTGGATATTTTACAAGATCTCTGGAGCTTTTACTTTGTAAAATCTGTTTCCACATGTCATCAAAACTTAATTTTTTAAGATTTGTTTTTTCTGTTTCTGTAAAATTGAGGTGTACAATAAACCATTCTTTTTTTAAACCATTTTCGTCAAAACCACCGAGAGTTTGAACGATAAAAAAACGTCATTGAATGATGTTTCTCTGTCAAAATCAAATAAAACAACGTCTGAATCAAAAACTTTCAATTTTGACAAAAATTTGTCATTAATTGGTAATCTTTTATTAATTTCCTCGGCAGCTGTCACATAAAATTGCAAACAATTTTCTCAAACATTTGCAACTATGTCTAACAAGGAAAGGGACCCAAGTGTCCCCCTCCGATTTTGACGAGCTTTAAATATGTTGTAAAGTAGCTCAAAATAAGAGACACGTATTTTTTTTTATGTGCTTTCTCGCACGTTTAGGGTTGAAACAACCCCTACAAGCTAAAACGGTTTTTTTGGTTTTGACTGAATATCGTCAAAACTGTAAGAGATATCAAAAAATGTTTCGAATAAAAGTTGCATGGTCTTTTATAAGCTTTATAACCGTGTAGCTCAATTTTTAAAAAATTTTATATTTTTTAATTTACCCTCACCCCTTCTTATTATTTTTACAAATTTCAAAATTTTTGTTATGACAAAAGTTGTAGCATTTTTTACGCTGAATACAACCATATAGGATTTTATTATGTTTCGAAATCGCATCTTTCAGAAATGAGCTGTCAATGTCGCACTATATGCGTCGCGCTGCGATATATGCATATATATGCATAACGCATCGTTTGTGCCGCTTGTGTAATCGATGTTTGTTGCGCATGTGTAATTGATAAGACGAATAAAATTAGAAATAAAGATTAGCATGTTATGAAGTATTCGGAAAAATGTTCTGATCAAAGAACAAAGTAAAGTTGTTGCCAAGGCATCTCCTCTATATTACACTTTTATAGTCGCATTTTGAGTACATTTATAGCGCAGCGCGTTGTCATATCCCGTCAGTGCATATTACGCTTTAAAGTTGTGCGCTTGTTAGTGATTACAAAAAAACAATATATAAAACAGCATCAAACAAAGAACAGCAAATTCACTATAAAGTAAGTATTATTTTTTTGTACACAAATAAGGAGAAATATTTAATTGTTATATTTTTCAGAATGGTTCAATTAAATCCATTTAACATAATAATGTTAGTATACGTAACTTTTTCGGCCCTTAATCTATCAACAAGTCCGATAACATCTGAAGAACGAGAAATGGCACATAAAATAGAATCTATGCTGAAAGAAATGCGCGATGAGAGATACAAAATGGAAGTAGAAGAATCTTTAGATTATGAAAACGATAACGATATTCCAACAGCAGAGCAATTCGAACTAGGAGATAAAGAGGAAGAAGGTGAGCTATGGACGCAAATCCTAAAGTTATATGTACTACAGATGGACGTATTCCGTATGAATATAAAAAAAATGCAGTCGAATTTTGGAAAAGCAGTACAACAAGGCCAAGAACATTAGAAGGAGTAAAACAAAGATTTCGGAAAGTATATTCATTACGTCAATTACGACAATGGGAAATTCAAGTGAATCAAGGTGGCAGTAGATTCGAAAAATTAAAACAAATTTCGGAATATACATTAAATAATTTTCATACAGCTCTTGAAAATAGAATTATTGTTCACGACGCTGATTTAGCTCGATGGGCTATTCGGGCACAGGAAAATTTAAATGTACCAGAATTTACAGCTTTATCGCGATGGATACGAAAATTTAAAATACTACATAATATTGTATCTCGTAAAATAACAAAATTTATAAAAAAAACATCTATATTGTCTAACATCAATTTTGAAGAAAAATGTAACACATTTATTGAAAACGTTAAATATCAAATAATAGAATATGGAGTTGAAAATATTTACAACAGTGATCAAAGCGGATTCCAATTAGAACTTCATGCCGGTCGTACATTGGCATATAAAGGAACAAAAAAGATTGAATCTGCAGTACAATCCGTATCGGCAACTACGCATAGCTATACTATACAACCTACTGTTTCAGCCGATGGTAGATTATTATCGCCTCTTTTTATTGTACTGAAAGAAGTTAGTAGAACATTTGGTCCCAGAGTGCAAGAAACAATGTTTAAGGCACCTAATATTTTTGTTACGGCTTCGAAATCCGGAAAATTAACAGTGCATCATTTTAAAATTTGGTTGCAAGACGTACTTTTTCCAAATGTAGGTCCAAAATCTGTTTTACTACTAGATTCATGGACTAAACTTTGGTCATTGTCCAAATATTATTCAAGAATCTAAACCAGAATCCACAGAAGATATTATTTTGTTGACTATACCAGCTGGAACAACAGGAAAAATACAACCATTGGATGTATATGGTTTTCGTTTGTGGAAGAATTTTATTAGACACTTTTCTGATACTGTAATGCTTTTAGGTCTGGAAGTCAATCTGCATGCAAGAAACACCATTTTAAAATTACAGTCATTGACTCAATTTTCATCGCCAAGATTCAGAAATTTATTGAAATACGCATGGTATAAAAGCGGGTACGTAATAAATAAGCCCGAAGAATGCGAAACACCAGTGGAATTTTGTTTCCATAAACAGTCAAAACCAACATGCGATATTTGTGGCGCACCTGCAATAATTACTTGCGCATGGTGCAAAAAGTCACTTTGTATAAATCACTTTTTTCACGAACATCACCTTTGTGATACGTTTGTTCCATAAATTCATCTGTTTTTAATATATGTTAATATATGTATTATATTCAATATATGTAGTATGTTATTGTTGAAGGTAAAGTTGTAATTGTTTCGACATATATTATTATAAAAGAAATAAAATAATAAACAAATAAATGTTTCTAGTATTGATTAATAGAAAAACTTGAAATTAATTGGATTTTTTTGCATTACCATTGAAAAACAATAAATTGCATTTTAATTGTAAGATTTTTATTTATTTATTTCTCTTTCGATATAATCCACTCTTAAAAAAGGGATGAAAAATCGATACTCGAATGTATCAAAAGTATTGTTGACGCTTATCCGCGACGCTGATTGGTTATCTCGATTATTCTGACAGTTTGATAGTTTAAGAGCAAAGATTATTTTGACGGTTATTTAAAATTTTAAAAATTTTATTAAAATATTTAGATTTCATAATTATTAAATTATTATAATAAGTGCACGGGCGCAGCGCGCGCTTGTATTGTTCTAGTATAACTATAAAAGTGTAATATAGAGGAGATGCCTTGGCAACAACTTTAGTGAACTTTGTTCTTTGATCAGAACATTTTTCCGAATACTTCATAACATGCTAATCTTTATTTCTAATTTTATTCATCTTATCAATTACACATGCGCGACAAACATCAATTACACAAGCGGCACAAACGATGCGTTATGCATATATATGCATATATCGCAGCGCGACGCATATAGTGCGACATTGACAGCTCATTTCTGAAAGATGCGATTTCGAAACATAATAAAATCATATATGGTTGTATTCAGCGTAAAAAGTGCTACAACTTTTGTCATAACAAAAATTTTGAAATTTGTAAAAATAATAAGAAGGGGTGAGAGTAAATTAAAAAATATAAAATTTTTTTAAAAATCGAGCTACGCGGTTATAAAGCTCATAAAAGACCATGCAACTTTTATTCGAAACATTTTTTGATATCTCTTACAGTTTTGACGATATTCAGTCAAAACCAAAAAAACCGTTTTAGCTTGTAGGGGTTGTTTCAACCCTAAACGTGTAAGAAAGCACATAAAAAAAAATACGTGTCTCTTATTTTGAGCTACTTTACAACATATTTAAAGCTCGTCAAAATCGAAGGGGGACACTTGGGTCCCTTTCCTTGTTAGACATAGTTGCAAATGTTTGAGAAAATTGTTTGCAATTTTATGTGACAGCTGCCGAGGAAATTAATAAAAGATTACCAATTAATGACAAATTTTTGTCAAAATTGAAAGTTTTTGATTCAGACGTTGTTTTATTTGATTTTGACAGAGAAACATCATTCAATGACGTTTTTTTATCGTTCAAACTCTCGGTGGTTTTGACGAAAATGGTTTAAAAAAAGAATGGTTTATTGTACACCTCAATTTTACAGAAACAGAAAAAACAAATCTTAAAAAATTAAGTTTTGATGACATGTGGAAACAGATTTTACAAAGTAAAAGCTCCAGAGATCTTGTAAAATATCCAAATCTTAAATCCCTTATAAATTCTATTAGATCACTTCCAAATTCTAATGCCGATCCAGAAAAAATATTTTCAATTTTATCAGACATAAAAACGAAAAAACAAAATAGCCTTTTATCCGTCTCTGTAAATGCCATTTGCGTTCTATAAAATCAGCTTTCAACGCAAGAAAAGAATCTATTTTAGAGATGGAGATTAATGAAAAACATTTGTCTCTCATGTCATCGAATAAATTATATTCTACATGTCCTAAAAAACATAAAAGTTGTCTTAATCTACATGCTGCAGACGTTGATGATATAGCTGGTCCCTCAATATCTAATGATACGCAATAATAATGTTACAAATAAATAGTATTTTTTATATAACACAAAAAAGTAACTGCTAATTTTATTACAGAGGTGTAATAAGTTATTTGTCTGCAAATGACATTACTTGTAAATGACAAACGTAAAAAGAGTATCTTGTCTGCAAATGACACCACACTTGTAAATGACAAGAATAAAAAGAGTATCTTGTCTGCAAATGACATCACATATGTATAAAAAAAATATAGAAAGAATAATGAAATGTGGTATAATAGGGCTCCTGGCGAAGGTCCACTAAAAAAACCTAACGCGCCGTTAGTGGAACCTCGAAGGTGGTGTGGAAGACCACTATTAATAATACTATTATAATTACTAATAAACTAATAATACATTATTTTTACAATATTTTAATAATACTAACAAGAGTACAATAAATCTGACTGCATTTATATTATATGTTACCGTCTCCTCCACTAATCTCCATAGTACAGTAACTTTTGCTAATATGCAATAGTTTAAAATAAATGATTGAAAATGGAATAAAATATAATATGGCATATGGAGCATATATCATAGATTGTTGGTGTGAAAATTTTAATTATTTTTCATATAGAAATAATTCGTCTACATTTGAGACGTTAAAATGTACACCGATCTCAGATTGAGATACTAGAGTGTACGAAAATTAAGTACATTATTGATGTCACTATTCGGATTCTCCGAATGTACGAATAGAAAATTATTGAACGGGAGAAAAAATATCAGGACGCGAGTGACTAATTGTAAGTTGGGAAATAATTAAAAGTTTTACAGGTATGTAAAATCTTTCGAGTCGATAGACATAAATGTCAAAGCAAGCATGGCTAAACGAATAAGACGAGTGGCAAGAACATAGCATATGTTAAATTTACACTTTGTTACAATATTGCAAAATAATTTCATTTTTCTATTGACAATAGCAAATCTGAATTATTTCAAAAATTGTTAATTTTAACATATGCGAATATTATTAATAAATATAAACTATTATTTTTTAAGCAAAAAAAAGATTATTTGATAATTTACACTGTTAGAAACAAATGCGGAAAAAAGAAAAGAAAGTTGCGAGAAGCAAATCTCGAACACGGGATTTTTCATATTCCAGCCACTTGCCTTAGAAACACTTACTTCTTAGCATTTATCGTCTGTTGCGTCGGCTCGGTGGAAGGGAGACGTGCGTTCTCTTCCATTGGTCGACCGGGTCGAGCTCACACGGATAGGGTGACGTCATCGGTTCTCGGTTGTATTTGTGTGATGCTGCCGCTCGTTTCTGGCAGCACTGTCACATACACCTTATACAAGGTCGGCATCATCGTCACCCCCCTATATTCCTCCACCTTCTCTCCCTCCCCCTTTTTCATTATCGGCACTATTACCCCCTCTTTCCAATTTTCCGGCCATCCCTCCCCTTTCCAAACCCTATTGCAAAATCCCCATACCCACTCCTCCAGTTCTTCCCCTCCATACTTCCATACCTCCGCTGGTATCTCATCAATCCCCGCCGCCTTTCCGTCTCTTATCGTTCTCAATGCTCTCCTTATCTCCTCCCTATCTATCTCCTCCTCCTCCTTTCCCTCCCCCTGTCCACTCCTCTCCCCTCCTCTAACCACCCTCCCTTCCACTCCCCCTAATATCCTCATAAAATGCTCCTTCCAATCTAGCATCCCTATTCCCTCATTTACTCTCTTCCTCCTCCTCCTCTCCCTATTTACAATCTCCCACACCTCACTCTCTCTTCTCGCCTCTTCCGCTCGTCTTTCCCATCTTCTGTTCTCCTCCTCTTTCTTCCTTTCACACAGTTTCCCATATTCCCGCTTCTCCCTTTTATACCTCTCTCCCTCCCCCCCTTTCCTCCTCCAATCTCTTAATTCCTTCCTTACCCGCTTCTTTTCTCTTACACATTCCTCATCCCACCATCCTTTTCTTCTCTCTTCCCCCTTTCCCAATTCCTCTTCCGTCTCCTTCAACGCCTGCTTTATCCTGCTCTCCAAACTATCCCACTCCTCTCCCATCCCCTTCCCTTCTATCCGTATCCTTCCCATTTTTTCCGCAAACTTCTCTCTCCCCTCACGATCCCATATCCCCCTTCTGCCCCTACCCCCTTCTTCCCTCCCTTTCTTCCTCTTCACCTCCCCCCTTACCCATAACTCTACCGGGTGGTGATCCGAGTCCACCCTGTCTCCTACCCTCATCTCCTCTAACCTGTCCCTTATCTCCCCTTCCCCTATTATATAATCGATTACTGTGTTTCCCCTCCCTCCTGTGAATGTATACTCCCCCTCCCAGTCCCCTCTTATACTCCCATTAAAGATCTCCCACCCTCTTTCCTCTATATATTCCAGCAGCTTCCTCCCCTCTCTATTTATCTTCTTGTCTTTCGATCGCCTTTTTCCCGTCTCCCCCTCCTCCTCCTCTTCTTCCCCTCTCACCCCTCCCCCCTCTCTTCCCGTTCTTGCATTAAAATCCCCCCTATTATCTCCCTCACTCCCCCCTCTTTCTCCTCTACCCATTCTTCCATCCCCTGCAACGTCCTTTCTATTCCATCCCCCGCGTATACCCCTATTATCCTCCACCTCTCCCTACCTACTTTCACTCTCCCTACTACCATCCCATCCTTTTCTACCTCTATTTTTGACCCCTTCTCCCACAATTCCTTTCTGATTCCCATCACCATTCCCCCCATCCCCCTCCCTTTTTTGCATCTCTTCTTCGCTAACTGTACCCCCCACTTAAATCCTTTTGGCAGCTTTTCTTTTATTCTGCTCCATCCCTTCTCATCCAACCACGTCTCTGAGAGAATCATCACGTCCCACTCCTCTATGCTCCTCCAAAAATCCATGTCCTTCCTTCCCATCCCCGCAACATTCCAGAACGCCACCTTCCACCCTTTCCACCCTTTTTTTACTTCCTTCTGCCCTTCCCTTTCTTTTTTCCCTCCCCCCTCTCCTACCTCCTCTCCTCCTTCTTCCCTCCTCCTCCGTCTTCCCCCTGTCCCCCCTGTCTTATGTTTCCCTTCCCATCTCTCAGCACTTCCTCCTCCTCGTCCCACCTCCACCATTGTTCATCAATCCTAACCTTGCCGTATCCTATCCACACCTTTCTCCCTTCCCTTTCCTCCTTCCGTGCTACTTCCTCCAGCCTCCATCTCATCCTTCTTTCCCCCCATGTCCAGTCTTCCAATATCCTTTTTCTCCTGCCCTTCAACATTCCTTTCTTCGCCCACACTTCCCTTCTCTGCTCCTCGTTCCCCAACTTAACCAAAAGCATTTCCCTTCCTTTTCCGCCCTCTCCTCCTAATCCCTTAATTTCTTTGATCTCTACCTTTGCCCCCACGGCTCTAAATATCTCCTCCACCGCCTCTTTCTTTTTCCCCTCCTTCACCTCTACCCCTTTAATCAATATATTTTTCCTCCTCTCCTCTCTCTCCTTCATCTCTATCCTTCTTTCTACTTTCTTTAGTCTGTCCTTTGTTTCCCCCTCGCTCTCTCTCCCCTCTCTCCTTCCCTCTTCTCCCTTTTCCGCCTTCCTCCCCTCTATTCTTTCCACTTTTTCCTCCAGTCCTTCTATACTTTTTTTCATGACCTCCCTTTCCTCCTTCCACCTCCTCTCTCTCTCTCTAAATTCTCTTCTCATTTCCTCCATTTCCTCCCTTACCATCCTTCCATTGTCTTTAATCCCTTCTTTCACCTCCTCCTTCATCGCCCTTAATTCTTCCCTCCATCCCTTTACCCCTCTCATTTCCTCCATTACCTCCTCCATTTCCTTTTTCCACTTCCTGATCAACTCCTCTAGACCCTCTGCCCCTCCTTCCCTCTGTCCCTCTGTCTCTCCCCCTTTTTTTTTTTTTTTTTTTTTGGTAAGGCGGGGGAAATCCTTTATGGATACCCTCGGGACTCGGGGGAGAGCCCGAGGGTTATGTGGGAGTCCCTCAGGGAAGGTGTCCCTGAGGTATACCCACTAAAACCCCCGCCGGTAGCCATCCTAACCCATAGTAAGAGGGGGTGAGGCATCGCCAGCGGCATTCATCTCACCCCCTCTTGGGGTTTGGCCGAGTATCGGCCTCTTCCTGGTAAGGGGAAGAGGGAGAACTTCTCCCTTCTTCCCCCAACCCTGACTGTTTCTTCTCTAAGGGGGAAGACTGGGCTACCACAGTCTCCCCCGCCCTCCCTGGTTTATGTGGGGGGCCGGGACCACCGTGAGCCCCCGCTCACGGATGGCCCCCACTGGGGGAGGAGGGATTAAGTACTCCCCTCTCCCAGCCTGTGTATGTTTTTGGGGAGATCCCTATTGGGACGTTGCTCCCCAGGGGGTCCCTCAGATTAAAAGGTGGTTTGAGCGCCACCATCTGAGAGGCCCCCTACTCTCGTCAGTCCCCGATTGAGACTGGTAAACGGCGACGAGGGGGAATTGCTCTCCTCCGTCGCAAAACCGCAGTCGGGGGAGCACCCCCGTCGCCGCTGCCTCTCCTCCTTCTTCTCGAAGGGGGGGGAGGCGGGGAGGGTGGCGGAGTACTGTCCGCCACCTCCACCTCCCCTCTTCTGATTCGCTCCGCCTCCTCCTTCTGCGACATTACGGCGCCGCAGAAGTCAGAGGCGGCCTTCCATTTATCCTCCCCTTCCAGCATTGCCTTGATCAATGCCGGAAGGGAGAGGTCTCCGCCGACCACTGCGGTCAGGACCCGACGCTCCTCCTCCCATGCGCTGCACTCTTGAAGAGTGTGTTGCGCCGAGTCCCGACCGGCCGCACAGTGGTGGCAACCCGTCGTATGCTCCCGACCGATCCTGCACAGGTAATCACCGAAGCAGCCGTGCCCGGTGAGTACCTGTGTCAGGTGGAACTGAAGTCCTCGTCCTCTCCTGTCTACCCATTCCGGTAGACAGGGCTGGATGGCGTGGGTGGTCCATCTGCCCGTCGCAGAATCCGCCATGGCCTCTTGCCATTCGGATATTGCACTGCGACGGGCCTCCTTCCTGATTCTGTCCACGGCCCTTGGTCTTAGACGGGCGCTCCCGGTGCGGTCTGGGTCCCTCGTACGCCGATAAACCTCGGCGTACGAGTTCGCCAGGAACTCGACCGGGAGGAGGCCCGCCAGGGCCGTGGCCGCCACGAACGACGTCGTGCAGTAGGACCGAATTATCCTAACGGCCAACCGGCGTTGTTGGCGATGAATCATCGCTTTGATTCGCCGGCTGGCCAGGACTTTATCGGCCCATACCGGTGCCCCGTACAGGGACACCGACTGCACGACATTGGCGTATAAGCGCCGAACTTTGACGTTCGGCCCACCCACGTTGGGCAGGAGACGGCCTAGCGCAGCCGCCATCCTGTCCGCTTTGGGGACGATTTGCTTAAAGTGCTGTTCGAATCCCCAAAGCCCATCCAGAGTGAGGCCCAGATATTTCATCTGGGTCCCCACTAGGACTCGGACTTCCCCCACCCACATTTGGATGGGGGGAGGACGCCCCATGGCCTTGTTGTAAAAGAACAAGGCTTCCGTCTTGTGCGGGGCGACCTCCAGTCCCATATCTCTGATGGAGCATACGACGGCTCGAGTTGCGGCATTAGCCGCATCCCGAGCCTCTACCCATGTCTCCCCCCGGGCCACTATAAGTGTGTCGTCTGCATAGCAGAGCAGACGACAGCCCAGGGGAAGCGCCGTGCGGAGCACTCTATCATATGCGAGATTCCACAGCAGGGGGCCTAAAACTGACCCCTGTGGAACCCCGCAGTGCATTGGCCTTCTGCTTACACGCTCCAGTTGGTCTTTGTACTGGAGCGTTCTGTCGCGGAAGTAGTCCCAAACTACATCCCTTAAATAGTGGGGGAGGCCATGATGGTCCATGGCCACCCCCACCCAGTCCCAGGGGAGGGAGTTAAATGCGTTGACAATATCTAGAGACACTGCCAGTGCCACCTCTCCCTCCCCTACAATTTGGTCCGAGAGGGCCCTCAGGTGCAGAATCGCATCTGTAGTAGAGCGACCCTCCCGGAAACCAAACTGGTCATCACTTAAGTCGGGACCAATCCGCGACAGATGCTGGACGATTCGGTCAGCAATTATTCTCTCGAACAACTTGCTGACCTCGTCCAGCAGGCAAATCGGCCTGTAGGCAGAAGGCTGCTCCGCCGGCTTCCCCTCTTTGTGGATGAGAGCCAGATTGGCTGTTTTCCACGCCGAGGGGAAGGAGCCCGTCTTGAGGCAGGTGTTGTACAACCTCCTCAGGCGGGCCCCTACTCCACCAAAGACCAAGGCCCAAACTCGACCAGGGATCCCATCCGGACCGGGGGCCTTTCCAGCCGCCCCCAGTCTTTTAGCTGCCTCGGAGAGCTCTCTTCCTGAGATTTCCAGGTCCTCGGACCAGGGGGGAGGGTCCCTCCTCGGGGGGATGCAAGCATCCCTTACGGGGAAGAGGGTCTCCACCACCTGGCCGAGAAACTCCGGATCGAGCGTCTCCGAGATGGGGGGCGCCGCCGGTCTTAGCCTGTTCAGGACTATCCGGTACGGACGCCCCCATGGGTCCCTGTCGAGTTCCGCGATCAGTTCATCCCAGGCCTTGGCCTTGGCCCTGCGAATGGCCGACCGCAGTGCATCCCTTGCGGCAAGGTATACACCGCGCGCCATCGCAGTCTCTTCATCGTCCCCACCCGCCCTTCGTCGGGCCCTGAGGAGATCGCGTCGGGCCGAATTGGCCTCTCTACGGAGTTCCGCGATCTCCTCGTTCCACCAGTACGCCGCCCGACGAGGGGCGGGTTTTGATCGGGGCATGGCCGCGTCACAGATACGCGTGACCACACCCACGATCTCGGCGGCCTCTTCTTCGGTATCGACGTGGGCGGGAGACTCCGCCCACGTCTCCAACAAGGCCGCCGCCTCCAACCGGTCCTGGCTGAGTTTGGCCAGGACCCATCTGCGTGGGGGTCTATCTCCCCTCCGCAGGCGCCGGAGCAGCACGTCCCTGGGGGTGGCCGTCAGGACCACCTCTATGATCAGGTGGTCCGACAGGGACTCGGTGTCCGTCACCCTCCAGGACTCCACTAATCGCGCAGCCCGTGAGGAGGCCCACGTCAAGTCAACTATGGACTCCCCACGGGGATGCACGCACGTACTCGCGGACCCCGTGTTTAATTGCACGAGGTCCAGCTCCGACGCCCATCTCATCACGCACTCACCCCTAGTATCGGTGGACCGGGAACCCCATGCCATATTCCAGGCGTTGAAGTCCCCGGCCACCAACACAGGATGGGGGAGGCATCGGCGAATGCCCCCCCCATCTCCCGCAGGAGATGTAGGAAATCGGGGTGAGACATGCTGCGGGAAGTATAGACCCCCACCACCCTTAGGGCACCCCACCGCGCGATGACGTATCCCCTCCCCTTCTCCAACAAGGATACGGGGGGGGAGCGCGGGGAGTCCCTTCTTACGATGGCAGCGAAGCCATCATCGGACGCGACCCAATTGGGATTGGAGCCGGGTACCCTGTATGGCTCCGCCACCACTCCCAGCCCTGCGTCACGCTCGTTCAGGTCCTGAAGGAAAAGATCCTGGGCCTGAACGGCGTGATTCAGGTTCGCCTGCAGGAGTCTCGTAGACATTGTTGAGTCTACGAAGACCCGTTACTCCTGCAGGCTGAGCTCCATTGCACCCTCATTGGTGGGGTGCTGCGAGGGGGTAGGCTCGCAGTCCATGGCCTGGGGGGGGCAGGGCCCCTCCAGGGCAGGCAGAATCGCCGCTGCCTGTTTCTTCCCCTTTTTTTGTTGGGGGGGGGTGTCGGGACCGTCCCCCCCTTTTTCTTCTTCTCCCCATTTTTCGGGGCCTTGCATGCCGGTCCCCCTGCTCTATGGGAGGCCGGTCTTCCTGCTGCCTGGCACACGACACAATGTGCCGGTGCCGTGCACGTCCTGGCCTCGTGCCCCTCGGTGCCACAGCGGTAACAGCATTTTCTGCGGTCCGCATTGCCCGAGGGACATTTAGCCTGCACGTGCCCCATCTCCAGGCATCTATGGCACTGGAGGGGCCGTGCGTCGAGCAGTTCCACCTTGAAGGGGAACCACCCTATTGCGATCTGGCCCGTTTTGGTGGCCTTGATAGCCACCTCCAAGGGACAACGGACCCAGGCGGATCTTATGCCTCTCCCCGATGTTTTAAGGTCCCCCACCTTTATATCGGCGGGGGAGCATTCTCCTAATTCCGCCACTACTCGAGTGATATCCTCGGGCGTGACGGATGGATCTGTTCCGCTAATCCGGATCTCACCCATTTTTTGGGGGCGGGCGATCCGGATTTCGGGATTATCCGCGAACAGGTCGACCATGCTTTTGGCCAACCTGTCCGCTTCAGCCTTTCTGTCGGGACCCGACAGTTGCACCAGCATGGCCCCTGTCTGGGCATTGCCGAGCGTCATTTTCCCAGAGATCCCAAGGTTCTTCAGCGAGATCTTCTCCCGCATCTGCCTCACCGTTGCGGAGTACTCACCCTCCGGGCAGGTGAGTGTGATCGCAGCAGTGCGGGGGTTCTTCCTCTTCTTTCCCCCCTTCTTCCTTCCACCCTCTTGGGAGGGGGGAGGGGGGGGAGGTTTGGGAACTGCTTTGATCCCTTCTGCCTTAGGGGGGATTTTCTTTTTCCCCCTTTTCGTGACCGTCGCCCAGGATTGTTGCTCCTCCTCCCGCCGAGTTACGGCGGCAGAAGGGGCAGCGGGGGCGGTCTTGTCCCCTCCAGGGGGAGTCGGAGGACCCGGCTTTTTGCTCGGGTCCTTCTTCTTCTCCGTAGGGGGAGGAGGAGGGCCGGCATTGGGCTGTCGCGAGGCGGCGGACCGTTGTTCCGGCTCCTTCTTCTTCCCCTTCTTTCCTCCTTTCTTCTTTGAGACCCCAGTGGGGGGAACCACCGCCTTAACGGGGGGTGGACCCGAACCACTAGGGGACTCGGAAGGGAGGGGGTCAGGCAAGGAGGGGGGAGGGAGTCTCAACTCAATGAGCTCCCTCATTTCCTTCATCTCCTTTCTCCACTCCTCCCTCATCTGACCCATCAGTACCCGCCCTAGAATGGTAGCCGACTCGTCACCGTGTAGAAGCACGTTACTTGTGACGGCCGGAAGGGGGGTGTCAGCCAATATCTTGCTGACCCCCTTAATCGGGGGCCTTCTGGCGGGGTGAGCCGCCTTCTCCTTTTCAATGGAACGGAGGACATCGAGAGAGGGCCCCGGGGAGGGGAGAATCCCCCCCAGCCCCCCTCCGCTTTCATCTTCCTCCATCCTTTCCTCCTCCTCCGTTTCCCCATCCACTGGTATTAAGGGAGAGGGGGGAGGGGAGGTTCTCTTCAATTCCTCCATTTCCTTTCGGAGGTTACGAATTTCCTCCTCCATTCGACGGTTAGCCGCTATTAGATCCTCCACCTGCGGGCTAACGGAGGAGGGAGCTCTCCCGGCCTGAAGGTCATAGTGACCCGTCTCAGTGCGGGCCGCCAGGACCCTGGTGCCCGCCTCAATCCTGTAGGCCGCGTCGTACAGGAGCTTTTGCAAGCGGCCATGCATGCCGCAGCCTTTTTGTGCCACCGTCATAATGGCCTTTACCTCTTTGTCCAGGGCGTTCACGACGTCCTGGACGGATGAGTCCGCCAGCTGCTTTGCACAAGTCACCGTCGACTTCACGTGCGTCTTGTACCTTCTCACCGTTTTATCGATGGTCTCGGTACCCTCCTCTATGGCGAGGGCAAGCTCCTCATTCCTCTCAACCTTTAGGAACTCCTTCCTTTCCCTTAATTTCCCAGCAGTGTACTGCCCTACATGGCTGGGTGAGTTAGCAGGGCGGCCCTGCTTCTTCTTCCTCAGGTGTCGGGAAGGTGGACTGTCCGCGTCTTCGTCCTCGGAGGATATCTGTAGGCCCGCGGTCTTCGTGGTCACCTGCCTCTTCCTTTTGCTCCTCCTGGGTTGGGAATTCTTCCCCCCAAGATCGGAGCTCGATCCGACCGAGATGTGTGAGGTGTCGGTCATCTCCGCGTCCCCCTCGGAATTAGACATGACAAGGGTATTGTCTGTCTCTTCCGAGTCCCCTCCATTAGCCCCTTCAGGCTTCTTGTCTTTGGCTCCTCCCCCCCTCAATTCCTCAGGAGAGAAAGAGGTGGTGGCCTCCGACACATCCATACGCCGGTGTCTGGCGTTTTCCACCTGCGTCACGACACAGGTGTGTTGCGATTGCTCGCACTCCTCCTCCAAATCCAAAAAATTAAAGTGATCCATTCTTGGTATCGAACCCACAACCCATCACGGCTTCGCCGACCGGGCATGCCCAGTTACCCCCGAGTTCCCCCGGGGAGTCGGCATATGGCTCTGGCACCGGGAAAAAACATCCGGTGCACGGGCCTCCAGCCCCCTACACACCCCTGGTTTAACCCAGGGGTTTTCAGGGGTCCCACATCTCCGACCTGTGGGCACCGTGATGGGCGCCGCCACGCGGGGGGCCCCACGGACGGATGGGGCGGAGGGTCGTTGCGACACAACCAACCGCCTTGCCCGCCGTGGCAACCAGCAAGCCCACTCCTCGTCCGCCCACTCTGGGACCGGTAATGAGTTACCGGGACGCACTCCGAGAGTGTGCGGACCTCGCTACTCGACCCCGACCTCAGAATACTTCTGAGCGGCTCGAGCAGCCATCAGGCCAGGCCGGAAACCGCGAGCTATGCTCCCAGAATCCGCCCCAGCCCCCCCCACCGTCCGACCCTGCCTCAGATTACCTCCGAGCGGCTCGGAACGGCCCGGCCCGACGAGCCCGGTGAATTCCGGGACATCGACGGCCCGTCGCTCCCCTTCACGCTCGCGTACACAGGGACCACGTCCCCGTACCGTTTGAGCGGAGAGGGAGAGCCACCCCTGTTGTGGGACACCGCTTCCTCCCATGCCAGGCCGCATCCTGTCCACCCCCTTGATCGGAGGAGGAAGGATCGGCCCCAGACACAAGAGGACCGGCACCCACATCCCTTCCCTTTAGACAGGGCCACCGAAGTGACCCCACCAGAGACCCGTCCCGCCGGAGCAGCAGCCCCGGCCAGGACAGGCCTCAACAGTGGGGGGAGCCCCCCCCTGACCAGCCGCCCCACTGGGCTACGAGCCTGGCCGCCCGTGCACGGAGGGGAGATTGAAATCTCCCCCTAACGGTGCCGTGCCACCGGCTGTCTCTCCCCCTCCTTCCCCCTCCATTTTCCCTGGCGATCTCTGCGTTTTCCTACTCTTCCTAAATCCCTCATCCTCCTCCTCCTTCCTTCTCTCCCCTGATTTTTCCCTCTTCCTCTTAAACATTTCCTCAACATTCCCCAGGCTCATGCATCTTTCCCTTGCCTTCCTCTTTTCTATCCCGCCAGATCGCGCCTTACCATCCATCCCTGCCCACTCGCACCACCTCTTCCTCTCTTTACACGCCGTAGTCTATGCCAGCCCACCTGCCCACCTGTCACTCTATACTCTGGGCCCTTTTTCCCTTCTATCCTGCCCTTCCCTATGCCCACCTCATTCACACGCTCTCACTCACACCTCCACTCTCTCCTCCACACACTCCTACCTTTCCTCTCCTTCCACACACTCTCTCCTTTCCGTCACTCACTCACGCTCAATCACCACGTGCCTCTCGCTACTGCGCCGGAAACGGAAGTCCTTTCAACATTTACTATTTCTTGATAGAATTATATATTATAATTATATGTAGTAATAATATTATTGTATAATAATATGTATATGTAATAATAATAATGTTGAATGCATTTTATTTTATTAATGTAATTAAAAAAATGATTTTGAAAGACTTTTAAACTAAACTTTTAAGTTTTAAAAAAATTGTTTAATAAGTTGTAAAATTGCAAAAATATGTGTACCACTTGATTATAAAATTCCTTATTTTTTAATTTTTCTTCGAAGTTTTTCAGTTGTTCTGCATCTTCAATTGGAAGTAAAGAAGCAATATTATCATCATCTTCACTCTTGTTATTAACTGTAGCATTATCTATATATCCTGATTTATCCAGACTATTGATAGATTTTAGTAGATCATTAATTTTTGTAAGAACAACATTTTCCTTCTTTATAGATAATTTTTGTAATTCTATAAATATTTGCAACATTAAAAACAATTAAATATTAAAAAACAATCTTTTAAACTTCCATTTTATGGCTTACCAATTAAATAATCTATTTTTTCATTAGTTGTTAAAAATGTATGATCTATATTTCTTGAAGTTTCTCTTATGCAACATGTTTTCTGAGAAGTATTCTTCTCTTGTACAATTGAGGTGTCAACATTATATTTTGTCAACATTGCGTTATCTATGAAAATAAAAAAAATTAATTATTGGGTTGGCAAGAAAGTCGTTTTTTCCTTTATTTAAATGAAAGGCGACAACAAAAACTTATTACGACATGACTTTCTTGCCAACTCAATATTTACATTAATATTTTAACAATTACCCAGATAACAAAATGTCTGCACAATGCTTTCACAGTGCGCGCGTGCGGATTGTTCGCCCTTCGACTAATGTGCTTTAAAAAGCTTTTAAATTTTACGCTCAATAGAGAACCAAAGATTATTACTTAATATTTTAATAATCTTATTAAGTTTGTTCTTTTTAGCTAAAATGGCTACACTAGTTCAAAGTTTATCTTTTTCTCTCCACATTGGAAATGAAAGGAGAAAGATAAACTCTGAACTGATGCAGCTAGTTTAGCTAAAAAGAACAGACTTATTATTAAGTGTACAAATAAGTTCTTGGTTTTTTTTAGATTATATTTATTAATATAAAAGAAATGGTACACTCAATTTTAATCGAAATAATATCCTTTTGAATTGATTACTTTTTGCCATCTCTCAGGTAAGGTGCCAATCTCTCGACGAAAAAATGCTTCGCCTTTTAAAGTAATCATTGATCCAATTTTTGACTTCTATTTCATTCCAAAAGCGGATATCCAAAAAGTCGTGCTCCATGGATTAAAAGAAGTAAAAATCCGAAGATGCGATGTCCGGAGAACAGATTAAATACAAAATAGATAAAGGAAAAAAAAACGCCGAAGTCTTCCCCATGATAATGAGAAGCTGCTGTTAAATAAGCATTTCTTGATGTTGAATGAAAAATCTTATTGCAGCCTATTCTTCGGACATCGCATCATTGGATTTTCACTTCTTCTGGTTTATGCATGATCTTTTGGATACGTGCTTCTGAAATAAAGCAGAAATCAAAAATTGAATCATTTTAAAAGTAATTGATTTGAAATCATTTCGATTAAAATTAGGTATACTATTTCTTTTATATTAATAAATTTATAAAAAAAGCTGCGAGATCTTGTTTATACACGTAATATTCACGCGTGAGAGGAATATAAACTCGCACAAATTATCTGGGCATTTATTTTCGTGAGAATATTTTCCTTCCTCATACATAATTTTTGTAGAAATATTTAAAAATTAAAAATTTTTAATTTCCATTATTTGTAAATCACTTTTATGCATGACTTACCAATTACGTCAACAATTTTTTCATTACTTGTGTGATCTACATCTATATCTGTAGAAGTATCTTTAATGGTGAATGTTTTCATAAAAGTATTTTTCTTTTGTACAATTGATGTATCATCATCATGTACAATTGATGTATCACCATCATGTTTTTCAATTGATTTATCTATAATAGAAACAAGAAAAGAAATTATGTTATATTCAAGCAAATAATATGTATATCACAAATTAATGGAGCGTTTAAGAAGTACATTGACTGAAGTATATTACTTGCTATGCAATTTGTAAATATATATATAATTACCATTTTCCATACTAATAAGTGGTAATTTGGATGTTGAAGGAAATTCTGGATATTGGATGTTGGAATTCATTGTTTTTTTCATACTACTTTTAATTCTGTTTGATCTTTTTCTTGGAGGATATTCTTCATTGTTAGAATCCTCACTTGATAACATACGACGTGCACGACGTTTTCTAGTCTTTTTTGCATTTTCTGAATCACTAATATCAGTCAGCTGTTCTGCTAAGGACACTTTTTTCATAGCATTATCATAATCAGCTGTAATAAAACAAGTATTTTTATCACTTATATAACATATATTATTAATTGAACATATAAAACCTATATTATTATTTTACATGCAGTTCCAAAAATTCTTATGACACTTAAAAATTCCCAATTTTCATCAGGTTCTTCTCTCCTAGAGATAGCTTTCAAAGTTTTTCTTTCATCAAATGGAGGCCATTTAGCTTTTTTCTTGTCTGTGCTTAACCAAATAGTTGGAATAGCAAATATTCCATCATTAAATTCAACGATTGAATACATGTTCTAATTTTATTTTCAACTATTGTGAAAAGAGAATCTGAAAAAAATGACAGAAATAAAGAGTTCATTAAAAATATACATATATTACTATATATATTATATATATATATATATATATATATAGTAATATATGTGTATATATATATATATATATATATATATATATATATATAATATGGTTTCTTGGGAACTGAAGCACTAGAAAAATGAAAAATTATGCATTATTAAAAAAGATATTTATGCTTATTATAACCCCAATAGCGTGTTATTACAATTTAATCGAGAGTCAGTTAGTAATAATACAAGAGGCAACAAGTTTGGTAAAACACGGCAAAGATAAATATATGACCTAAAATAAACCGATATTTTAGGAAACTGAAATCATGAAATTTCTGAATGTATGTACACATATACATTATATAATTTATATCTGTACCTTTTTGGAACTCAGCACTAGATTAAGTATATAATTCATTAGTATCAAAGTTATTAAATCTTGACACTATCACATGAAAAACAATCTGCGCACGTTACATTATGCACACTATGCATTCCGATCCGATATAAGGTTATCGCACACAAAATAACACAATTGCATATATATAACATAAGACTATCTCGACCAATGAGCATCTAATGTAAAGGCGCTATAAAGACGCACTTACTTAAACATAACGTGCGCGTGTCTTTCACGTAATATCAGTGTCAGGATTTAATAAATAACTTGGCACCAATAAATTATATACTTAATCTAGTGCTGAATTTCAAAAAGGTACGAATATAAATTGTATATATATATATATATATACACACTAGACATTCATCAACATGTCATCTAGTGAAGAAACAGATGGCGAAATTGTGTGGACAGATTACACAGATAGACACAAACGTCGTTTAGCACATAAAAAAAGTTTAAATGAATTTACAAAAATATATAAAAAGGTTAAACGAAATAGAGTTTATAATATAGCAAATAATAATGACGGTCAAATAGACTTTTCTTGCAATTCACGTACATTTAAAAAGAAGAATACTTCACAACATAGCAGCAATGATGTACAAATGCTCGCAGAGAAATGCAAATTAATGAACGAGGAAATTTTAAACAAATATAATATAAACAATGAATCAAAAATACAATCAGAAAATGAAGAAAATGTAAGTATAAATTATAAATAGGAAAGAAAATGAAAATTTTATGTTGTTATAAAATCGCAATAATTTCAATAAAATATTACACAAACTTAAGTTTTATTTTTATAATTAATTATTTAAAAAAGAATTACGTGATTATTTTATTTTTAATTTGTACCTGATTTCTTCTATGTAGGATGTCGAAAATGCTGTTAAAAATACTCAGGATATTGAAAATACCGAGATTAATAATCGAAGAGATAGTGAAGTTGTAAGCAATACCTCATATGAACTTGAAGAAAATGACTTTGATATTGAAAATACCGAGATTAATAATCGAAGAGATAGTGAAATTGCAAGCAATACCTCATATGAACTTGAAGAAAATGACTTTGATATTGAAAATACCGAGATTAATAATCAAAGAGATAGTGAAGCTGCAAGCAATACCTCATATGAACTTGAAGAAAATGACTTTGATATTGAAAATACCGAGATTAATAATCAAAGAGATAGTGAAGCTGCAAGCAATACCTCATATGAACTTGAAGAAAATGACTTTAAGTCCGAAATTACACAATGGGCTGCAGATTATAAAATACATATAAATGCATTAACAAGTTTATTGCAAATTTTAAAGAAAAGAAGCAATGTAAAACTTCCTAAAGATGGACGTACACTTATGTGTACTCCAAGAGCAACAAATATTACTTCTATGGATAAAGGTTTCTACTCTCATTTTGGAGTTGAACCAGCCATTTGTAAAATAATAGAGGACAGGATAAATTCAAAAATTGATAATTTAATAATAAATTTAATAATATCTACAGATGGTGCGCCAATTGGAATTTCTAGTGGAAAAGTAATGTGGCCTATTTTGTGTTCCGATGAGCTTTTACCAAAAGTACGAGTTATTGGTATATATTACGGTGAAAACAAACCAGCAGATTCAAATAAATTTCTTGAAGCTTTTGTAAATGAGCTGATACCATTAATAAATGTTGGATATGTATATAATGGAATATGTTATAAAATCAGACTGCTCTGGTATGTGATACCCCAGCGAAGGCATTTATCTTAAAAGTAAAGAATCATACTGGTTATGATAGTTGCACAAAATGTTTAATTCATGGCGATCGAATTGAATATACTAATTGCTTTCCAATGGAAAAGAATCAATTATTATTAAGAGACGACGAAGTATTTCGAAATTTTGGTTACTCTGAAAATTATCAAATAGGCGAAACCATTTTAAAAAATATTCCTTATTTTGGTGCAGTAAGTAATGTGACTCTTGACTATATGCATTTAGTGTGTTTGGGAGTCATGAGGAAATTGATATTTTTATGGTTAAGAGGACCATTAAATACACGTTTATCTAGCTTGACTGTACAACAAATTTCAGACAAATTACTTACTTTAAAGGAATATACGCCGTCTGACTTTCCTAGAAAACCAAGATCGCTTGAATTTATTAAATTATGGAAGGCCACAGAATTTAGACAATTTTTGTTATATTCAAGTCCAATAATTTTAAAAAACATACTCAATAAAAATGTTTATGAAAATTTTTTGACATTACATATTGCGATTCGTATTTTGGCCAGCACTGAACATAGTAAAAATCCTCAATTACTTGAGTATGCAGAGAAGCTTTTAAACACTTTTGTTCAGTCTTTTACAACAATTTACGGAGTTAAATATGTTTCTCATAACGTGCACAATTTGCTACATTTAACATCGGATGTAAAACGATTTGGTGCTCTAGATGGTTTTAGCGCATTCCAATTTGAAAGTTACATTTTTCAGCTAAAAAAACTGGTTCGAAAAGGAGATAAACCACTTCAACAAATTACTAAAAGGCTTTATGAATTAAATGTTATCAGTCAAGTCGAAATACGCAATAAAAAATTTTTTCTCAAGAAAAATCATAAAGATGGTCCATTGGATTGTGAACATGAATATAAAGAACAATATAAAATATTGAATTTAGGTTCATTTCATTTAAAATGTGACGACAAAAAAAATAACTGTGTTTTATTGAAAGACAATACTGTCGTTTGCGTCTACAATATTGCCAAGAGTAAAAATAATAATATATACATTATAGGAAAAAAACTGATACCCGATACAAGTTTATTCACTATACCATGCGAATCACAATTTCTTGGAATAGCCATAGTCAAACAAAACAAATGTATAGAATCATGGTTATATCAAAACATATGCGCTAAAGTTTATAAAATTCCATACAAAGACAAATTTGTTATTTTGCCAATATTACATACAATTGTATCACATCCAATATTACATACAATTGTATTACATCCAAAAAATCATGTGTAAATATATATGATATATATAATATATATGTATCAATATATTTGATATTTTAATAACGTCTCAATAACATCGCTCTAATTATATGTATTATTTATTATCTTGCAACAATATATTACAATATTACTGTAATATTTCAATGTTATTTATCAACATGTAATATATCAGTAATATTTCTGTAATATAGTACGATAATGCGTAATATTTCTGGTATATTGCAATATTACTGAAATATTTACGTAATATTTCGTGCTATGTGGGCACCTTAATAAATCAAATTTTTAGCTTTATCAATTAATTTTCCTTTAGATATAATAGTTTTTCCAGTTGGAAAATCTTGTTTTCGTATTGCAAGTATATAATAAATTGTTGAAGGCTCGTTAGGAAATAGATTTTTTATTTTTGCTATTATTGACTGGTAATTTTTGTGACTTAATTGCCTGAAAAACAACACAAAACTGTATAAAAAGAATAAAAATATATGTAGTTGCAGATATATTTCATTTATTAAAAGATAATTATATATATTTGATATATTTAATATATAATATTTAATTTTGTAAAATCTATAACTTATTATGTAATGGACATGATATAAATGGTCTTACTGTCTGCAATGAAATGGGAATAAATGCCTCATTATTATATCAATAAGCTTATTTCTAAGGCAATCATTTAAACAATTTTTATTATTATAGAAATAAATAATAGCTTTTCCCATTGGAGATAATTCAAGTAATTGAATTAAATTGAAGTTAGGCATTTCGATATTTTTACAAAATTTTTCATAGGAATGGCATGTTTGTTTTCATCTTCGAGTACTACAACAGTATCATCACTATCTGAAGTATTAACAACGGAATCCGTACTAACAGTCGAAGATGTGAGATCTTTCTCTTGTAAATAATGCTTATTTAATGGGATTATTGAAATTAACGGAATTAGTGACCCATCATTTTCCACTTGAAGGATACATAAATCCTAACGACGATAAAATATGTAAATATTCAATAAGTGAAAAAATAAAATATGTAAGTATTAATAAGTGGTAAATAGTTTCACAAATATCTGAATAAATTAGCCTAAAAACTCACATTTTCTTTTTTTTGTAAACTAAATTCTTGATATTTTTTGATAAAGTTAAGTCTATCAATATTTGGAATAAATTCATTTATCATATCTTTATTTGTTAACAATTTTGATATGTGATGTATTTTAATGTTGTGTTCTACAATGAAAATATCAAAGTAAGAATTATATATTTATTATGTAGAATTTTTTGTATCATACTGATACTGTGTCATACTGATCACACATTCTTACTGATCATACTCATCTCACTCTTATTATTACTTAAAAATTTGAGATTTACTAAAATATGAGAAATTTTATTTCTTTAATTTTGGAATAATCGAAATACACTTACCTTCAAAAATATCAAATTATATGATATCAAATTATTGCAACGAATCTTTTGTAACAGATCTGCAATATTGGACAATACAGCATCTTCCCCTAACAGCACATGACATCATTCGAATATTCTGTACTCATACTGTGAATATACGTAATATATGTAAAATACTGAAAATATCCCTATAATATCTATCACAGTATATATTATTTCTCGTACATTTTCGTATATTCTCAGGATATACTCTTTTATTATCTCCTATAGTATATTAATTTTCGTACATTTTCGTATATTCTCAGGATATACTTTTAATATCTCTTATAATATATTATTTTTCGTATATTTTCGTATATTTTCAGAATATACTTTTGAAATACGCGCGAATTGACTTATTAGCGGATATGAATAGCAATGCCATCTTGGATATGTAATTGCCGGCACATGTCTCTTTCCTGCGATCTCTGCGGTCTCTTGCCACATGTCGACGTAAGTATGCATATAATTTTATAATCGCAAGTAATCCTTTTTTCCTCCTTTGTTAAAACACATGAGAATAAATTTATATAAAATATATTTACACACATGAAAGATATTTTTCATAATATTCTTTCTATTTCACAATAAGATAAATCACAAGCGCAAGTTAACCTTCAAATTGGTTATCGGTTAAACTTGTGATTTATTTTATCGTGATCTAATATATTTGATGTAAAATTTATTTGTATTTGTATTTGAAGTTTTTATTGAAGCGTTGCCAAAGAAAAGCCGTAAATTATCTTCTATAAAGTACGTCTGTTTTTTGAACGCATAGACTATTGAAGTACACACGCTAATGGGACACAAAATAAGGAGTAAGTATAATTAGGCAACAATTTATATTAAGTCTTTTTAATTTAATTTGATTTTTGCTTGTTTGAAACCTTTGATTAATTATTTTTTTATAGTTGCATTACATTGATATGGATGGCATCCGATTGATCACATTGCATATATCAACGTAATGCAAATATAAAAGAATAATTTATCAAAGTATATTTCGAACAAGCAAAAATCAAAGTAAATTAAAAAAACTTAATATAAATTGTTGTCCAATTATACTTGCTCGTTATTTTGTGTCCCACTAGCTGTGACAAAATTGTCTGATATGCACTAGCGTATGTATCTCTACATGTATATTTACCTCTATATAGCTTTACCTCTATATAGCTTTTCGCAAAGGTGGTACTCTCGATTGACCATAGGCCATTCACAGCAACCATCTAGTGGAAAAATTCCAGGCACTGATAGCTGTGATCAATTGCAATGTGGTCAATTGGGTGCCACCCTATTGATATACATCAAAGATATGTATTTGTTCATATTCTTACTTGAAATTAATATTTTGTTATAGCGTTGCCACAAGGAAACGTTGCCAAAAGGAAACTGCTAAAAGAAAACATTGCCAAAAGGAAATATTGGCTTTCACTTTTAAAAAGGAATATATTGCTGGAATCTGCTGGAACATAGAGGTATACCTATACATATCTGTATACATACGCATCAGTTTCATCACAGCTAGTGGGACACAAAGTAAGTACATAATGTTGCTTGTGTGTTTTGGTACAGTACTTTTTACGTACAGTACACAGATTGATTGTTTAATTGTATAAGCATTTATGTACAAATTATATGTGTGTTCATTATTGAGTAGATTTATGTTAATGTGTGTATAGGAGGAACAGATAGAGGGTATATGTATCTGTATGTGTATTTGTGCCCATAGTTATTCCAATTAATATGTTTAATATTATTATGTTCAAAAAGTATGTGAGTGAATGAGTGTGTATGTGTGTGTGTGTGTGTTCAACTACAGACAGAAAGAATGTACAATCAGGCCAGTTGCTATCTACTCGGATATACAGATACACACATATACACACATACTATTTAGACATACTAATAGAATAATATAAATGGAAATAAAATAATATCAGACATACCAATGAAATAGCCAAACACAAATACATACATACACTCACATCATCCTTATCTACTCCCTCAGCATACACACACTAATAGTACATCTGCTCAATAATGGACATGTAGTTATAGGGCGTTTGGAAACTCTCTTACACTTCTTGAAGTGATTCGGAACTCAAAAAGAAGGGAAAAAAGCTATAAACATAGGTCCCGAAATGAGTTGTTTCCAAATTATAGCCACTTTTATGTCAAAAAAATTAATTTTTATAATTATAATAATCATAATTTATTTTATAGTCTTTTAATATAAAGAGCTTTATTTTGGACTATTTTAGCGTTAAGGCCGGAGCACAGACTTTTACATAAAGCATAACGCATAAGCATAAGGAAATTGATTGGTCTATATATAAGCATAAGCAAATGCATAAGGAAATGGACCAATCAATTTCCTTATGCTTATGCGTTATGCTTTATGCAAAAGTCTGTGCTCCGGCCATTACCCAGGATGCACCACGTAGAGGTACAGTCCGCTTAGCATCCCTCTTAAAAAAATTTTTTTACATTTTTTAAAATTAATTTTTTTCCAATTTTTAATTTTTTTCAATTTTCCGGTATTTGTAAACACGATAATTAATTATTTTTAAAATTAAAGATAAACATAACTAGGTATTTAAATAGAATTAAATAAGATGTTTTAAATGACAAAAGTAACTATAACTCAGATCTATAACTCAGAAACAACTAATTTCCAGATCTATGTTTATATAGCTTTCTTTCCTTCTTTGTGAGTTCCGAATCACTTCAAGAAGTAGTGCGGGCGAATTTCCGTATACCCTGTGTGAATGTCTATACAGTTAAAAGATCAATATGTGTACTGTACGTAAAGATCCAATTACACCTAAAATAGCAACTTTTAAATAGTGCTAGAGCAAAATCTTTCTATTTTTTATAATTATGCTTGGAGACTTTTGATCAATAAGTCTCATAAGCTACAAAATATCAGTTTCAAAATATCAATTTTTGATGGTTTGTATCCTTTCTTTTTTAAAATTTTTTCAAATTATTTTGACTTTTGCAAACTATTATATTTCGGCTAAAGATGGTTCAAAAATAGATCGAAATGTTCCGGAATTTATTAAATAATATTTTAAACTAATATTACTGTGCTGGCTTATAATTACCTTTTTAATTTTGTTCTGAAGCTTGTTTTGTGTTTTAATTTTTTTATATACAGTAATTTTAATCTAACAGATAATTATGTTGGAAAAGAAGTAAAAGAAAAAAATTTCAGATAAAAGTCATAGGATTGTAACATAATACAGTAATTACAACATTATACAATTTGTAACATGCAGCTACATACTTTTTCTGAAAAATAACTATGCGTTTTCTTTGGACTAATAGATTTATCATTAGTCTGTGTATAAAGATATAGTAAAATGATCGAAAAGTAAATAATCAATTTTTTGCTATTTTATCTTTATAACTTTTTATGCAGATGTTACAAGAAATTGATTTATATATAAAACAATTAAGATAGTTTCATTTAAAAAAATTGAGTTGACTTTTAAACTCCGAAACCTTTTTATCTAGGAGAATTTCGTTCAATTCATTTTATAATTTCTTGAAATAATTGTTATCTTAAAAATTTTTTTCATAAATGCTTCTTTTCCGAAATAATTGCCTGTTAATATTAAAATGATTCACTCGTAAGCCCGTATCAGACTACGCATTGAAGATTGAGATTAAAGATTAAATATTGAAATTTGACCAATCAGCACAAAAATTTATCTCCTTTTGTTTTTATTGGCCAAAATTTAATATTTAATCTTCAATCTTCAATGCGTAGCCTGATAGGGCTTATAGCTTTACACTCTTACTGAATATATATAATTGTAAATATATATAACATAATAAATACATATATAAATAAATATAATACACGTATATAATAAATATATAAATATATAAATAATAAATATATATATAAGCATATATATATAATATAAAAAATATATAAAATACATAATTTTCTACTATTTGACTAATATACTAATCTGGTTTGCATTTATAATCATAAATATTATATCTTATACAGATATAACATTTGTTTAAAAATGGAAGTACATGAAAAACGTAAAAGAAACGATACGCCATACGTATCAAGGAGACACTTAAAGAGAGTGGCTGCACAAGAATCTGAAATTGTTTCTAGCGTTTTGATGCATGAAAGCTCGTCATATAATACGAACAATGAATGTGCAACAGATTTAAACAATGATTGTCCGATGAATTCTAAAATAATAAATATCGAACATAATACAGAATGGAATGAAAATAATGAAATATTTGAATATGAAAATGATAATGCATTCCAACAATCGGATGAACATAATAATACATCGGATGAACACAATAATACATCGGATAAACACAATAATACATCAGATTCACAACAATTTGTTAATATTTCACTTAATGAATCATCAAGTGATGTAACATTTGAAAGTAGAAATAAAAGAGACAACAGCTTACAACATGATCTTGCAATTTGGGCTGTAGAACATCAAATTACGCATATTGCTTTAGGAGCACTGTTATGTAGATTAAAGAAACATTCTTGTTTCTCAACTTTATCATTGGATGCACGATCGCTTTTGAAAACACCTAGACATCAAGAAATACGCACAGTTACGCCAGGGTCATATTATCATTTTGGACTATCAAATTCTATTAAAAAAATATTAACATTTATAAAGGATATTAATTACATTAGAATAGCTGTGAACATTGATGGCCTACCATTATCCAAATCATCCCAGCAACAATTTTGGCCCATATTAGGCTCTGTTCTTCCATATGACAATGTTTTCATAATTGGTATTTATCATGGATATGAAAAACCAGCGAATGTTAATGAATTTTTACAAGATTTCGTTAATGAGGCTGAAGAAATATGTGCAAATGGAATTAATATAAATGGTCGGAATGTACCATGCAGATTTGAAGCTTTAATTTGTGATGCGCCAGCCAAATCATTTGTTTTAAGTATAAAAGGACATTCTGGATACCATAGCTGCACGAAATGTATCACGGAAGGCGAATATATAGAAAACCGATTATGTTTTCCACAAATAGATGCACCGCTCAGAACAGATAATGATTTCATACAAAAAATTGATGAAAATTATCATAAACCAGACACAACCTGCAATTTATTAAATATACCTTATTTCAACCCTGTAACCAACGTTCCGTTAGACTATATGCATTTAATATGTTTGGGAGTTATGCGCAAATTATTAAATTTATGGCTTGCTGGTTCACTATCTTATCGATTACCATATAGAGCCGTTAACGAAATTTCGATACGCTTAGTAACTCAATTAAAACAATCGATACCCATAGAATTTGCACGTAAACCACGAAAACTAGATTGCCTCAAATTGTGGAAAGCAACTGAGTACAGATTAATATTATTATATACGGGTCCGTTGGCGTTTAAATCTGTATTTAAAAAAAATGTGTATCTACATTTTATGACGTTACATGTGATTATGAGAATATTATCATCAGAAGACTTACATAATTATTTGACCTACGTAGTCATAGTATAGACATTGTTCAAGATTTGCCGTTGAAAAATCAAAATGATGTCCAAGCAATGGAAACAAAAATAATGAATGATAAAGTTTACCAAAGTCAAATGGTGAGTTCATTATTATTTTAATCCAACAGAAATTATCTTTGAAGGTAGAACAATTTTATAATTTTTAAAATAATATGTTTTAAGATAATAGAATGATATATATATATATATATATATATATATATATATATATAGAAAATACAATTTTTAATCAAAGTCTTCTAGCGTTTTTGACTAGAGCAGTGAACCTGAAATAATTTTAATCACCATTAAACTTAGTTTGGATTAATCTGCTTCAGTCGGAAACACTATTAACATTTAGTTGAAATTTTGTGTCATCACACTTTTTAAATGTTATGTAAATTGTAATTACAATAGTCATTAGATTTATTATATTTACTATATATATTTGACTTAATCCATTAACTTAATGTACATAAGTTTCTAAAGAATAGAATAGACATGTATATACATATTAACCTTCAAACTTTTTCAATTACTTATTTATAAAATAAAGTTTTACAAATATAATATAAATTGACTTTTTTTAAATATTGTTTTCCAATTTAAAACTGATATCTTTATTTAGGGATGCTTTATATAAAAAATAATTTCCTAAAAAATAAAATATATAATATAATAAAATAAAATATAACATAATATAACACAATAAATATAATAATAATATAAAAATTGTATAGTTTTGGCTAAATACGTTTTAAAAATAATTCATAGAGAAATACGCAATATCTTATAACGCAATTTTTTATAATTTAGGTGAAACAATTGGTTCGTGTTACATGCAAAGATTTAAAAACGTCATGTATACAATTAATGAGGAAAATATTTTCCAATAATGTAGCTGTTAATTACAGCTGGTATGGAGCAAAAAAAAAGGAGAATTTTTCGCAGCTGCAAATTTGTAAGATAATTATGTGTAAGTGAAATAAATTAAATATAATCATTTTATATTAATAAAATGATTTCTTATAATTGAAAGATAGATACTTGTATATTTTACAAATAATTACTATAGTTTCTTTTATTTAACGATGTAAAAAGAAAGTACACAGCAATGTTACGATTATTAAACATTCCTTTTTATATAATGAAAATCAATATACAAACATTTTTTAGTCTCTAGATTAGATTTAAGAAATTTGTTTTAAAATTATTAAATATGAACAATTTCTAAAAATATATTACATTTTTCAGACGTAATAAGAAAAGTGCATCAAAATGCAACCGATGAAGAGATTTCCGCTCCAATCAAAATTTGGTTAGCCCATGCAAAAGAACGTATGGGGAGAGCGGAAAAGGAGCAAAACGCAACAGATCAGGAATGAATGGAAACTGACGGCATTAGATCCTTGTGTCATAGCAACTACGTAGCAGTGGCCAATCCTGGTGGTTAAGCCTGGGTGTCGTTTCTAGAATTTAGCGACATGCGATCAGGGACCCAGTTACTTGTTTCCGCGCGTTTCTCGTTCACGTTGGTTGAGCGACTGAGAACTCGTACTATTTTTTTTTGTTTTCGAATGATTTTACTCTAACGGTTATTTTTAGTCTAGTTAAGCGCGAAAGGGACACGTCGACAAATAAGAGTAAGGAATAAATCATAGCGACAAAAAGGAGCACGCCATTAAATTGTTATGCGTAATTCCATTAAGTTTAAAATCTGAGAGAGACCGTCAATACGACGGATATAGAAATATATTTTTGTTTGTTTTCTTACGTTATTTATACGTTGACCGCGCAAATTTTTCGCGAAAGCTATATGAAATGCGACGCAAAGAACGTCGGGTCGCAGCATTCTTGTTGCATCCTCGCGCAGTTTCGTAATAAAAAGATTGGCGTACTGCCTCTTATTTTCGTCGCACATTTATACTCGCGTGAATTGGTCGATCTTTCTTTATTAATTTCTTCATAATTATTTTAACTGTCTACCTGCACACGAGAGGTCTTTTAGGAATCATCAAACACTCTGCTTATATATACAGGATTGCTCAGTTTATACCTGTATATATACTTCTATATATTTTATGTTTAACGTTCTAAACATTTCAAATGTTTATGTTTAATGTTCTGATGTTCCAAATGTTTATTAATGTGATAGTAGATATAAGATTATAAAAACTGTATACTTCTAGATTTGTCAAATGTTTGTATATTTCTCATTTATATGTATCTCATTGATATATATATATATATACACACACACACACACACACAGTTGTCTTATGTATATTTACATTATATATTATATATATATATATATATATATATATATATACTTATTATTGATCTTAATTTATATATATATATATAAATACATTAGAAACTATATGTATATATATATAATACAAATCTTAATAAATATCGATTTATAAAATATAGAGTACAAATTAAATGAACCTAATCCTAATTTAATAAACCTAACCTAATCAATATATATGCATGATATACAAGTAACATGCTGAAAATATACTGTTGACGTACTATAGATATCCTTGGTATATACCATAAGATCTTGTCAGTATATACTACGAAGTAAAATAGACGGACATTAGAACATGCTTAGTACATACTCAGTAAGTCATAGTACGTATATCAAATATTCTGAGAACGTACGCAATATACTTTTGCGATGTTCTCCGAATATTCTCAGAATCTACATGTGCTGTTAGGGTCATTATTTCCATGGCATCACACAATGTCGATGTGGACATGATTACAATTCCGAAAATGACGATCGAAATATGATCTCGCCGTATTTTCCACACAGTCGGTAAAGATATGTAAGATGATTAGAATCTATTAACGATACGACGACACAACGTGCACGTACACCAGGTCACACAAATGCCTTGACATATGAAGTTGCACGAGTGTCAAGGCATATCGAGTCGGCGTGTTCCGACTCTATATATTTTTACATCATGACTGTGACATCCGGCAACGCTGTTATGGCTGTGTGAAAGCAGCTGGAGTGAAGTAAAGCAATGTGACAAGTTAGGTTAATAAATCGCCTACGTACGCGTCCGTGTGACGGTAACCGACGGCTAAGCACACACGGACACGTGACGTAGACGATTTTTGCTTGCGTGCGTGCTTTCCCTGTCGCGATGCCTTGGTGTCAGCGGTTTCTAGTTTGCATCACCGGAGTAAGGTAAGATTTAATATATTATACACTTGAAAATTGCGTGCTACATTTCATTAAGTTTTTAAAATTTTTATTAAATTAATTTTTTTCAGAGAAAGAGACAGAAGTTTATCGTGAAGAAGTGAATCTCGGCCTATTGGTACTAGGATACATGATCGCAGATAAGTTTATTTATATTCACACATAATCCTTTTTATTACAGAAGTTTTACTACATATTATTAATTTTCAGGTGTTCTACATTGGAAGGAAAAGGATAAACTTTGAACAAAGTATGGACAAAATAATGAAGTGAGTGATGTGGCATTATGCATAATGCCCGAGATCAGTCGGGCAGAGTGATAAATATTTGTTAATTTTTAATTTAAAAATTGCTTTAACCAGGCAATGTAAATAAAAATAAATATAGATAAATATTAATATAAATAGATAATATTAATAAAAATAAATATAATTATATAGATAAATAAATATATAAATATATAATATATATTTATTTATATTTATTGCCTGGTTAAAGCAATTTTTAAATTAAAAATTAACAAATATTTATCACTCTGCCCGACTGATCTCGGGCATTATGCATAATGCCAATTGACAATTACTATATATATATATATATATATATATATATATATATATATATATTTATTGAAATAGCTATGTAGTACTTTAAATACTAATTTAATAAATTATTAATATAGATTTAACTGGGTATGCCAATGTGATTGCGGAATGGTACGAGGCAGACTTAACATTACAGCAACAAAATTCACTGGAGGATTGGGCAATCTGGCTGAAAGGAGTTGTTACTAACCTACTGTGCTTAAACCATTTGAAGAGAAACCAACGTTCGCTAAAGCTGCACGTCAATTTTTGCTCAAATGGTCGTTTTATAGGTATTTCTTATTTTTTATTACATTGGTAATCAAATATATTTGTTTTGCATTTTTAATAACATTTACATTTTGTTTTTCATAGCTCGATGATTATCCGGGATCTCACTTTGAGAAGCACGGCGAGTTTCGGATCTTTTCATCTCATCAGCAATTTATTAATATAGATTTAACAATATAAATGAATCTCGGTCTATTGGTACCAGGATACATGATCGCAGGTAAGTTTATATTTATATTCACACATAATCCTTCTTATTACAGATGTTTTACTACATATTATTAATTTTCAGGTGTTCTAGAAGCCAATCTGTTACCAAGAACAATGAAGAAAAAGATTGATGTGTATAGATATATAGGTTATGGACAAAGTAATGAATGTGGCATTGTGCATAATGCCCGAGATCATTCGGGCAGAGTGATAAATATTTATTAATTTTTAATTTAAAAATTGCTTCAACCAGGCAATATAAATATAAATAAATATTAGTAAATATATATTATATATTTATATATTTACTTATTTATATTTATATTGCGTGGTTAAAGCGATTTTTAAATTAAAAATTAACAAATATTAATTGACAATTATTATATATATATATTTATTTATTTATTTATCACTCTGCCAGATGAACACCGACCATCAAGACTGGTCTCGGACATTATGCATAATGCCTCATTTATCACTTTGTCTATACATATACATTATAAATGTAATATACATTATAAAAGTGTAATATGTAAATATATATTAACTTTTGAATAAAAAATGATATTAACATATGCTAAAAAAATAAAAAAATTTGGTTTTTTTATTTCCGATGCTTAGGACGCCCACAATCAGGTTAAAAATTTTGGGTGTTATATATTTTTTTTATATAATAAATTATATTTACAGTGAGTTAGAAAAAATTTATAAAAAAATAATATATAATAATACACAATTAAGTACAAAATATTTTGCACAGATTTTTTGAATTGTCATGGTAACGTAATATTATAATAAATAACACCTAGTTACACTGAAATGGAGGCACAAAAAAAATCAAAAAATGAATCGTAATAATTTTTTCTCAAATTTATCACCGGCAGATAGAGGCAAGATAGTGGGATTGCGTCAAACAGGATGTAAAATGGCAGAAATTGCAAGAATTGTTGGATGCTCTCGACAAACCGTTTCATTGTGGGTTAAAAAACATGAAGAAGGAGGAATGGAGAATCTTGAAGATCACAGAAAAAATAATTGTGCTCCACAGAAGACTACACCGGAGCAGAATGAGGAAATAGTAAGAGCTGTAGACGAAAATCCCTTCGATCCAGTCGCAAATGTATTAAGGAACAGGGAATTAAATATTTCTACAGAAACCGTAAGACGTCGTCTACGTGCTGCAGGTGTGCACTCACATCCTGCAACAAAGAAAATAGAGCTCAAGCCGCAACATAGAATGGAAAGAGTACAATTCGCAAGAGAATATTTAAATACACCTCAAGAGGAATGGAATGCCGTCATTTGGATGGACGAAAAAGTATTTTCATCCTCAGAAGATGGGCGACGTAGAGTCTGGCGACCAAATGGATCGCGTTTAAATCCCAAATATGTTATCCCATCAGGAAAAAGCGGCAGAATCACATTAGGATTCTGGGGAAGTATGACTTCAAGTGGATTGTTAAATCTACAAGAGATATCTCCACGAATGGATGCCGAAGAATACGTGGAAATTCTTCAAGAAGTATTAAAACCTGGCATTAGAAGAATTTTTCCGGAAGAACAATATCCAGTTGTAAAAGTAGTGCAAGATAATAGTGCCGTCCATACATCAAGATTGGTGCAAGCATGGTTCGACGAAAATCCAGACATTCAAAAAATTCGATGGCCAGCAAAGTCTCCTGATCTAAATCCAATAGAAAATGTGTGGGGTCAAATGGTATCATCATGGAGAGCTGGCGAACTCCGAACAAAAGAAGCCTTACGGAACAATGTGCATCAAGTTTGGCAGCAATTATCGCAACGACAAGATTACACGCAAAACTTAATCAACTCAATGCCAAGAAGATTGCAACAAGTTATAGACAATGACGGATACTGGATACCGTATTAGTAAGTATAATGCTATATATGCTACACACACACATACACACACGCGCGCACACAAAATTAATTGTTGAATATTTTTTGTTTCAGGTATGCAGATGACACAGAAGAAATAGAAATTTAAAGTTAAATAAATAGAAAATTATTGATATTGGATATCCAATAAGTAAGTACTATATCTATATTAACTAAAATATAAGAAATAAAAAATTAATATTAATAATTTCAATTTTTACTGTGTTTCAGGATGTTTCAGGATAAACCGAGTCCACTGGATCAACCCAGTTTTTTGTAAAAACAAGCTTGCACCTGAAAAATAGAGAGTATAGGTATCCAGTATCCTTCATTTTCTGTAACTTGCTGCAATTTTCTTGGCGTTGAATTGATTAAGTTTTGCGTGTAATCTTGTCGCTTCAATAATTGCTGCCAAACTTGATGCACATTGTTCCATAAAGCTTCTTTTGTTCGGAGTTCGCCAGCTCTCCATGATGATACCATTTGACCCCACACATTTTCTATTGGATTTAGATCAAGAGACTTTGCTGGCCATCGAATTTTTTAAATGTCTGGATTTTCGTCGAACCATGCTTGCACCAATCTTGATGTATGGACGGCACTATTATCTTGCACTACTTTTATAACTGGATATTGTTCTTCCGGAAAAATTCTTCTAATGCCAGGTTTTAATACTTCTTGAAGAATTTCCACGTATTCTTCGGCATCCATTCGTGGAGATATCTCTTGTAGATTTAACAATCCACTTGAAGTCATACTTCCCCAGAATCCTAATGTGATTCTGCCGCTATTTCCTGATGGGATAACATACTTGGAATTTAAACGCGATCCATTTGGTCGCCAAACTCTACGTCGCCCATCTTCTGAGGATGAAAATACTTTTTCGTCCATCCAAATGACGGCATTCCATTCCTCTTGAGGTGTATTTAAATATTCTCTTGCGAATTGTACTCTTCCATCCTATGTTGCGGCTTGAGCTCTATTTTCTTTGTTGCAGGATGTGAGTGTACACCTGCAGCACGTAGACGGCGTCTTACGGTTCTGTAGAAATATTTAATTCCCTGTTCCTTAATACGTTTGCGACTGGATCGAAGGGATTTTCGTCTACAGCTTTTACTATTTCCTCATTCTGCTCCGGTGTAGTCTTCTGTGGAGCACAATTATTTTTTCTGTGATCTTCAAGATTCTCTATTCCTCCTTCTTCATGTTTTATAACCCATAAAGCAACAGTTTGATAGCTGAATCCCACAATTCTTGCAATTTTTGATTTTTTATGTCCTGTTTAGTGTAATCCTACTTGACTCTGCCTCTGTCTGCCGTATTTGTGTGTTGCATGTTTTGTATATTAAAATGTTTAATAAAATGTTTAATGTTTAATAAAATGTTTCATGTTTAATAAAATGTTTAATGTTTATTAATGTTTAATAAATGTAATTCACTGTAAATATAATTTATTATAAAAAAAATATATATAATACCCAAAATAAAAATATATAACACCCAAAATTTTTAACCTGATTGTGGGCGTCCTAAGCATCGGAAATAAAAAAACCAAATTTTTTTATTTTTTTAGCATATGTTAATATCATTTTTTATTCAAAAGTTAATATATATTTACATATTACACTTTTATAATGTATATTACATTTATAATGTATATGTATAGACAAAGTGATAAATGAGGCATTATGCATAATGTCCGAGACCAGTCATGATGGTCGGTGTTCATCTGGCAGAGTGATAAATAAATAAATAAATATATATATATAATAATTGTCAATTAATATTTGTTAATTTTTAATTTAAAAATCGCTTTAACCACGCAATATAAATATAAATAAGTAAATATATAAATATATAATATATATTTACTAATATTTATTTATATTTATATTGCCTGGTTGAAGCAATTTTTAAATTAAAAATTAATAAATATTTATCACTCTGCCCGAATGATCTCGGGCATTATGCACAATGCCACATTCATTACTTTGTCCATAACCTATATATCTATACACATCAATCTTTTTCTTCATTGTTCTTGGTAACAGATTGGCTTCTAGAACACCTGAAAATTAATAATATGTAGTAAAACATCTGTAATAAGAAGGATTATGTGTGAATATAAATATAAACTTACCTGCGATCATGTATCCTGGTACCAATAGACCGAGATTCATTTATATTGTTAAATCTATATTAATAAATTGCTGATGAGATGAAAAGATCCGAAACTCGCCGTGCTTCTCAAAGTGAGATCCCGGATAATCATCGAGCTATGAAAAACAAAATGTAAATGTTATTAAAAATGCAAAACAAATATATTTGATTACCAATGTAATAAAAAATAAGAAATACCTATAAAACGACCATTTGAGCAAAAATTGACGTGCAGCTTTAGCGAACGTTGGTTTCTCTTCAAATGGTTTAAGCACAGTAGGTTAGTAACAACTCCTTTCAGCCAGATTGCCCAATCCTCCAGTGAATTTTGTTGCTGTAATGTTAAGTCTGCCTCGTACCATTCCGCAATCACATTGGCATACCCAGTTAAATCTATATTAATAATTTATTAAATTAGTATTTAAAGTACTACATAGCTATTTCAATAAATATATATATATATATATATATATATATATATATATATATATAGTAATTGTCAATTGGCATTATGCATAATGCCCGAGATCAGTCGGGCAGAGTGATAAATATTTGTTAATTTTTAATTTAAAAATTGCTTTAACCAGGCAATAAATATAAATAAATATATATTATATATTTATATATTTATTTATCTATATAATTATATTTATTTTTATTAATATTATCTATTTATATTAATATTTATCTATATTTATTTTTATTTACATTGCCTGGTTAAAGCAATTTTTAAATTAAAAATTAACAAATATTTATCACTCTGCCCGACTGATCTCGGGCATTATGCATAATGCCACATCACTCACTTCATTATTTTGTCCATACTTTGTTCAAAGTTTATCTTTTTCCTTCCAATGTAGAACACCTGAAAATTAATAATATGTAGTAAAACTTCTGTAATAAAAAGGATTATGTGTGAATATAAATAAACTTATCTGCGATCATGTATCCTAGTACCAATAGGCCGAGATTCACTTCTTCACGATAAACTTCTGTCTCTTTCTCTGAAAAAAATTAATTTAATAAAAATTTTAAAAACTTAATGAAATGTAGCACGCAATTTTCAAGTGTATAATATATTAAATCTTACCTTACTCCGGTGATGCAAACTAGAAACCGCTGACACCAAGGCATCGCGACAGGGAAAGCACGCACGCAAGCAAAAATCGTCTACGTCACGTGTCCGTGTGTGCTTAGCCGTCGGTTACCGTCACACGGACGCGTACGTAGGCGATTTATTAACCTAACTTGTCACATTGCTTTACTTCACTCCAGCTGCTTTCACACAGCCATAACAGCGTTGCCGGATGTCACAGTCATGATGTAAAAATATATAGAGTCGGAACACGCCGACTCGATATGCCTTGACACTCGTGCAACTTCATATGTCAAGGCATTTGTGTGACCTGGTGTACCTGACGTGAAACATAAGACGGTGTCGTTATGGCTCCTGCACATTAGGATGCGATAACGCTTACCGCGCGACAAGAAGCAACGCGGTAGCCAATCAATCTTTCACTCTCGCTCTTTCAGAAAAGTTGTCAGTTGGTTGGCTATCGCGTTGCTTTTGATCGCGCGGCAAGTGTTGCCGTGTCCTGTGTGCAGGAGCTATTAGAATGAAGACGCGGCTGACGCAACAGATAGTCGATAGTTATTTGTTCAGCAAAGAAAGCAACTCGGCGAGCATACAATGATTCTTTAATATGATTGGTTTTCATTTATAATTTTTCGCTTGATCTACGTGTAAAAATCAATCATAATAAAAAATAATTTAGCACTTACCGAGCTGCTTTGTCTGCTGAACGTAGCCGTTGCAACTGAACATATGCGACTGGTAGAGGAAGCAAAATGTGCAGGTTCAAGAAAGAAATGTTGATTTCAAGTATCTGATGTTCTTCACTAAAGAATTATAGTAAGCTAATTTATTGAAATAAGAGTAATTACTTGTTTTGAGATAACATTGTTGTGCGAAATATAAAAATCTTATTTCAAATGATAAATTTTGTTCTTAGAATAAACATGTTTATTTGAATTGAAAATATGGATTTACTTTAAACAAAAACAAATTTCTTGTTTCAAAATTATATTCCGCTATTTCTGAATCTATTGCATGGAATTGAAAGAAATACACTAAATTTTTCTGGTCTAATAAATTTTCTTATATTAATATATTATCAAATATTTAAATTAACCAAATCTGACTTTTCTTCGATAAAATTTTATAATATTCTTCAACGGAAAATAATTACTTTTTTTGAGTATATGATGATGAGCTTATCAATTTGTGACGAGTATATTTTAAGACTATTATCAAGAAAATATTCTTTATTAAAGATAATTGTTACTTAAAAAAAGAAAAGTAAACCGAGTAATTACTTTTCTTAGCAATAGAATATTTTTCTCTGTGTACATATGTAACATGGTCAACAACTTTCGTATTATAAGTTATATTGATGCGGTGTAGTGTATATCACACATTTATCGAATAAAAGTACACCATACATGGCCTGTCCCAAAAATAATGAGACTATTTTTGGCAAGCTAGTCAGAAGGGTCGGAGGATGGATCTATTGGACAGAGCGGTTGGTAAGGGATGTTAGGTATACAGTCTGACCCAATTCAGTTGTCTCCGAGCCGTTTCAACATTCAGATCGCCAGCAAAGCGTGAAGATGTTTTAGTGTCGCATCACGGTCAAAAATGCAACGCAGTTTGGAGCAGCGGTACGCGATAAAATTTTGCGTCAAACTCAGTAAATCCGCTACCGACACGCTTGAAATGTTAAGACAAGCCTATAGGAACAAGACTTTGTCGAAAGCACAAATGTGTAAGTGGCACAAGACGTTCAAAAAAAGAAGAGAAGACGCGAAGGACGAACAACGTTCAGGGCGCCCATCAACGTCCAGAACTGCCGATAATGTGACTCAAGTGAAGTCTGTTTTGAACTCTAACCGATGTTTGAGTATGAGGTTAATCATAGATAAGGTGGGACTGCCGAAATCGGATTGCATCGTATCATTTCGGAAGATTTGAACATACGAAAACCTGATTTCTCTACCACGACAACGCGCCAAGTCATTCATCGCTTCAAGTGAGAGAATTTTTGGCCAAGAAAAATGTGGCAATGCTTCCCCACCCACCATACAGTCCGGACCTGGCCCCGACCGACTTTTTTTGTTCCAGAGATTCAAATTCGGCCTGAAAGGACACCGTTTTGGGACAATTGAAAAAGTCCAAACAGCCGCGACAAGTGCTCTGAAAAGCATTCCTGATCGAGACTTCCCGTGCTGCTACTAAAAATGGCAGCAACGCTGCAACCGCTGTATTGACACTCAAGGATCCTACTTTGAAAAAAATTAAGTGGATTTGAACCTATTTTTAATAAAATGATAATCTAGAATTAGTCTCATTACTTTTGGGACAGACCATGTATATATTATATCAAAGGTGTAGTAGATACTTACTAAGATATTCACATTCACCAACATATCACATACACTTATTTTACTTAATACGAATTTTTAACAAATTTGGTCACTCGCACTACACTGCTCTGGATTAATATAAGCAGTCTCGAGTGTGCACCAAAGTAACAGAGCAATGTAGTGCGAGTGACCAAATTCACTATTATTACCCTAACAGCACACGATATCCTGCGTATCATCCCATTTTCATACTCATTCTACTGTGATTATCCGTTAAATACTGAGATCAATCCTATAATATCTTTTGCAGTATTATTCGCACACGTATAATCTCAGGTTTGACTCAAACGTACGGAAGTGATACGTACGCACTTTTATCGCGCGCGTATAATCTCAGGTTTGACGAGACCAGCACTCAAGATCTATAGAGAGAAGGTTACCTCAGGAAAACCGGTTATGGGCGAGGGATGATGAAGTAAGGGGGGAGCTAGAAACAGCTTGGTGGCGAGGGGCGATGAAGGAAGGGGAGAGCATGATGATCTCATCGACAAACAGTAGCTGTCTGAGATAGCTTCTGTTTGCCAATGAGATCATCATTGCCTTTCTTGCCGCTCGCCCCGCTCAGCATTTGCCCCTCTTGCCGCTCATCTCTCTTTGCGCGTGAGGTAACCTTCTCTCTATAGATCTTGACCAGCACTAACCTGCGCCATTTACATACGTAATTCCTTTTCCCGCTTGCCCGGCATCAAGTGACACCACGCAACACCACGTATCCGAGGTTTTACTGATATCGAAGGTAATTCTTTTTTCCTTTAAGTTTTATTTCACCAAATAGTGAATAAAGTGTAAGAGCTAGATAGTGTTTGTATATAATTTTTGTAATATTTTTATTATTTTTTATGTATTTGTTAAATTATTTTGCTTAAAATATTTTAAGGTTATGTTCGTAAACTTGCATTATAATTGCCTCTCACCTCTTTGGTTCTTGGTTAAATATACAATATATTTTCTTAATTATTTTTTAAACAATGTCTTAAAAAGATGATTTAACATAAAACTGTTTTCAGTTCGCAGTATCGTTCCTTTGAAGTTCTCTAGCTTAGGCTTCTAGAACTTTATTTTATATTGTAAGTTTTATGTAAATATTTTTACGCTTACGGTCGTAATTTTGAAATACAAATATCAATTAATAAGAAATTGACTGATTAATTAACCTAATCTAAATTATCCTATACAATATATGAACGCGCGCGCGTTTCAGCGCTTGGCTGTGTAAATGTGTGCATGTATATGTGATCTACTGCAACATTCCCATTTTTATCCTATCTTGATACTGTCTTTAAACTATAGACCTTCCTGCAAAATTCTATGAAAGATGGTACCGCGGACATACGATGATTCCTAGAACGTACTACGTACATCGCAGTACATTTGAGAATGTTCTGAGAATATTACAATTATACTTTTGCGATATTCTCAGATTGTTCTCAGTATCTACATGTGCTGTTAGGGATATATTCAACTATTACAAGATTCCAGCAATATATCCATTTTGCATGGTAATAGAAAAACAGGTTTCCTCGGTTTTATTGTTTGCTTAACAAATATGTTCGAACTTTTTAATATTCTTAAAGAAAAAGGGCTGTCATATTTGTTAACTTACAAATTAAACCAGGATCACCTTGAAACATTTTTTAGTGCGCTACGCAGCAAAGGAGGTTTCAATAATAATCCTAACGCAAAACAATTTCAAAGTAGTTATAAAAGATTGCTTGTAAGACATGAAATTCAAGCATCAAAAAACGGAAATTGTGAAATTAATGATATCCAAATTTTATATGTGTCATCGATAAATATGAGTAATGTAAGCGATGGTTTATTTACAGAAGGTGATGATACAATATCTACTAATATATTTGATCACGATTATTTGTCAACCTTATAGTCACTGAGTGCGTATGTTGAAAAGGTAATCCAATATATTAGTGGATTTATTGTGAAAAAATTATTGCGAAGAATTTGCCACGTCTGTTCAAGCTTTTTAATAGCCAAATCCACCAACTCATCTTTAATAAAATTAAAAAATTAATTAATTTTTCCATCAGTTGATGTCATTAAAATAGCTCGAGTATGTGAAATGACCATTCGGGAAAATAAACATAAAATTTTTATTATAAAAAATATTAAAAATATTTTGATTACAAGGACATTCAAAACTGTCTGCCATTCAGTTTTTAATGACATCGAAATGACAGAACATATTATGCAACAAGAAGTATTAAATGACCACAAGACCACACTGATAAAAAATATTATTTTAACATATATCAATATACGGTTATTTCACGAAGGCAAATGTGCAACATTATGTGAACAAAAATATTTTATTAGACATAAGTTTTCAAAATTAATTCATTTTAAACATCAATAAATATATATTTTTCTTCAATGTGTCTATATTAATATCTGTTCGATTTAAATCAACTAAGAAAGCGGTGCGCTGCGGCGGTACTAACGCATGCGCATTGTGAACATTTGGGAGTCTTTAGCTATCTCTCTCGCACAGATGCTTGCTTCAGGCTCGGTGTGTAAGCAATATAGGCAATTCCTCTTCCATTTATATATGTTCTAAGATAAAAGGAGTCGGTAGTACACGTAAGAAATAATATTCATATATACTAAAATAAATGTGGGCAATAAATGTAAATTTTAACGTTTTATTTAGAACATTGTAAATCTATTTTCCAGCATTCGAAAGAGAAGTTTTAAAAAATCAGCTGTTACTGAAAACTGCGATCTACGAAATAATGAATATAGTCCGCAATTTAAGCGACGAGGTTAAAAAACTGCAACAATCATCTAAAAATGGCAAGGCAAAGGACTTTGTCATGGAGAAAACAAATTTGCCTCAATTTCCAATGACGACGATTGAGAACTTAGAGGCCTTAGAAGGTCTTCTAATAGAAAAACCGGAAGCTTGCGTCGAACTTGTAAGTTTCACATGTTTTGTATCTTACACATTCCAGATCCAAAAATAAAAAACAAATATTGAAGAAATCTTATATTTTTGTCGTCTGGAATTTTTCGATAGTCTTTTAATTCAAACTATTGCGGACGTTAGTTGCCGTTGCAATTGAGGGCTACTTAATATATTAATTATAATATGTGTTAATAGGCGCAGTTGTTTGAGTTACGAAAACACAAAGATGCCCCGAGCACGATAAGGCGGGAGTTAATGCTGATTTTCCATCCTCTCTTAGCATGCAGCGTTTCGTGGAGGATACAATAACAATTTCAAATTTGAGGACACGAAGACTGCGAAAATCTTGTGTGGTAAGTAATACAGTCCAGAAGAATTCATCTCCTATATAGATATACAATATAATCACAAGTGAAAATTTTTAACTGGGATAGATTACATGTTTCATATTATTTCTATTATGTGATTGAATATATACTTGTATACAGGGTAATTCAAAATAACCTGATGTCCTTGCAATGCCATATTCTTGAGCGAATTCCGAGACGATTTTTCCTTTTACAAAATTTTGTCCGAAGCTTAGTTTTCAAGTTATAATTGAAAATAGTTTTCTACTTACAAGTCCGATACAACGGACAGACAGGGACGGTGTAATGTGTCATGAGACGATAGTAAACACTTGACAGTCTCATTATACGTTGCGCGTCCCTGTCTGCCCGTTGTACCGAACTCGTAAGTTGCTATCTATTTTCAATTATAACTTGAACTCGGCCCAGCCGTTATTGAGATCCGATAATCTCGGCTCGTCTCAACTTTCGGGCTCGCGTAAAGATACACGGTCGGTCTTGCGCTGCACGTGAACTTGGCGTGAGACACTACCGTGTCTCTTGATTAATAGTGGTCTTCCGCACCATCTTCAAGGTTCCACTAACGGTGTAAAAGAAATATAGAAAGAATAATGAAATGTGGTACAATAGGGCTCCTGGCGAAGGTCCACTAAAAAAACGCGCCGTTAGTGGAACCTCGAAGGTGGTGCGGAAAACCACTATTAATAATACCATTATAATTACTAATAAACTAATAATACATTATTTTTACAATATTTTAACAATACTAACAAGAGCACAATAAATCTGTTTGACTGCATTTGTAATATATGTTACCGTCTCCTCCACTAATTTCCACAGTACAGTAACTTTTGCTAATATGCAGTAATTTAAAATAAATGATTAAAAATGGAATAAAATATAATATGGCATATGGAGCCGTCATAGGTTGTTGGTGTGAAAATTTTAATTATTTTTCATATAAAAATTAATTTGTCTACATTTAAGACGTTAAAATGTACACCGATCTCAGATTAAGATACTAGCGTGTACAAAAATTAAGTACATTATTGATCTCACTATTCGGATTCTTTGAATGTACGAATAGAAAATTATTGAACGGAAGAAGAAAGAACGAGAGAAAAAATATCAAGACGCGAGTGACTAAATTGGGAAATAATTAAAAGTTTTACAGGTATGTAAAATCTTTCGAGTCGATAGACATAAATGTCAAAGCAAGCATGGCTAAACGAATAAGGCGAGTGGCAAGAACACAGCGTATGTTAAATTTACACTTTGTTGCAATATTGCAAAATAACTTCATTTTTCTATTGACAATAGCAAATCTGAATTATTTCAAAAATTGTTACTTTTAACATATGCAAATATTATTAATAAATATTGTTCAGGATTACAAGTCATAAGGCGAGAATTCCGTTTCGAACGAAACTTCTAGAATTCGTCAGCCTTTCTTTCGCCGCTGTTTATTTATTTCGAGCGAAGCGGCCTACAGGCTGCTAGTTACCCACACGACACATGGACGCCCGTTGGGCGTCCAAAGGATGCTCTGAGCTTTCCGGATGGGCGCCCATTTCATGCCCCAAATATGTCCCATGGATGCCCGAAGGGTGCCCAATGGATGCACCAATGACCGCTCATTTGACGCCCATTGGGCGCTCATTTTGTGGACATTTGGACACGAAATAGACGTGCTTTGGGCATGTTTCGGATCTCTTCAAATTTCGTCAGCGCCCATACGCTGATCATTCGACGCCCATACGGTACCCATTGGGCGTCCATTTGACGCCCGTACGACGTCCATTTCTAATGAGGATAGAGAATAAAGCACATTTTTATACTTTTTGCAAATTTTGGAAATTAACTATTGCAATGAAAAATAGTTAATTTCCAAAATTTGCCTTTGTTATGAAAAGGTACATAGGTATTTTTATTTACTAATGTTTTATTTCCAAAAGTAAAATATTTATACTTTATTAATTATTTAATACATTCAATGTTGCATTCTTTACCACGCCACCCTTGGAGGTAAAATGCGGCAAGCGCATTTTTTTTATAGTGGTATCCCCTAGAGACCTAATCCACTCTAACTATTTTAAACGCATATCTTATAAAATCTTTAGCAACAATAAACACAACATATAATACATAATGTAATAATAACCATATAAACCGCAAAAGAATAAAGAGAACAAGAAGGGGTAAAAAAGAGAGATACAGAGTTTTTGATTGTGTCAGAGAAGAACATGCAAATACAGACAATACAGACATGAAATGGAAGTAAAATGAAGGTAAGAGATGATAAAATAGGGTATCAGTTGCTAAAAAAGAGAGGAGAGAAGAAGAGGCAGAGAGAGAGAGAGAGAGAGAGAGAGAGAGAGAGAGAGAGAGAGAGAGAGAGAGAGAGAGAGAGAGAGAGAGAGAGAGAGATCTTTTATTCCATCCCATATTTATTTTATCCCCCTCCCCCTTCTCTCTCTCTCTCTCTCTCTCAGGTATAGAGGGAGTGAAATAAAAAGAGAGAGAAAAAGAGGAAGTAGGAAGAGAGCAAACAAAATGTGATGGTATAAAATAGATAGAGTAGAGAAAGAGAGGAAAAGTTTCAGTTACGGCAGTGATGCGATGTTTCCTACCGGTAGGAAATATCGCATCCCTGAGTTACGGTATTGCGCTGCCGGACTGCTGGTATCGCTTGTTCTCATCCTGATCCTTTGCGTTGTCTTTGCTCTTTTTATCCTTCGAATGGCGAAACCAGTTGATTATTGCAGTTTCCATTACCCTTACCTCAACCTTGAAAATAGCCTGCACGGTTTCTGCGAATATGCAAAATTTTTAATACGTATTTATACGATATTTTTAATACGTTTATATTAACTCAATAAAATCGTTATATACAGGGTGATTCAAAATAACCTGATGTCCTTGCAATGCCATATTCTTGAGCGAATTCTGAGACGATTTTTCCTTTTACAAAATTTTGTCCGAAGCTTAGTTTTCAAGTTATAATTGAAAATAGATAGCAACTTACGAGTTCGGTACAACGGGCAGACAGGGACGCGCAACGTATAATGAGACTGTCAAGTGTTTACTATCGTCTCATGACACATTACACCGTCCCTGTCTGTCCGTTGTATCGGACTTGTAAGTAGAAAACTATTTTCAATTATAACTCGAAAACTAAGCTTCGGACAAAATTTTGTAAAAGGAAAAATCGTCTCGGAATTCGCTCAAGAATATGGCATTGCAAGGACATCAGGTTATTTTGAATTACCCTGTATACAAGTATATATTCAATCACATAATAGAAATAATATGAAACATGTAATCTATCCCAGTTAAAAATTTTCACTTGTGATTATATTGTATATCTATATAGGAGATGAATTCTTCTGGACTGTATTACTTACCACACAAGATTTTCGCAGTCTTCGTGTCCTCAAATTTGAAATTGTTATTGTATCCTCCACGAAACGCTGCATGCTAAGAGAGGATGGAAAATCAGCATTAACTCCCGCCTTATCGTGCTCGGGGCATCTTTGTGTTTTCGTAACTCAAACAACTGCGCCTATTAACACATATTATAATTAATATATTAAGTAGCCCTCAATTGCAACGGCAACTAACGTCCGCAATAGTTTGAATTAAAAGACTATCGAAAAATTCCAGACGACAAAAATATAAGATTTCTTTAATATTTGTTTTTTATTTTTGGATCTGGAATGTGTAAGATACAAAACATGTGAAACTTACAAGTTCGACGCAAGCTTCCGGTTTTTCTATTAGAAGACCTTCTAAGGCCTCTAAGTTCTCAATCGTCGTCATTGGAAATTGAGGCAAATTTGTTTTCTCCATGACAAAGTCCTTTGCCTTGCCATTTTTAGATGATTGTTGCAGTTTTTTAACCTCGTCGCTTAAATTGCGGACTATATTCATTATTTCGTAGATCGCAGTTTTCAGTAACAGCTGATTTTTTAAAACTTCTCTTTCGAATGCTGGAAAATAGATTTACAATGTTCTAAATAAAACGTTAAAATTTACATTTATTGCCCACATTTATTTTAGTATATATGAATATTATTTCTTACGTGTACTACCGACTCCTTTTATCTTAGAACATATATAAATGGAAGAGGAATTGCCTATATTGCTTACACACCGAGCCTGAAGCAAGCATCTGTGCGAGAGAGATAGCTAAAGACTCCCAAATGTTCACAATGCGCATGCGTTAGTACCGCCGCAGCGCACCGCTTTCTTAGTTGATTTAAATCGAACAGATATTAATATAGACACATTGAAGAAAAATATATATTTATTGATGTTTAAAATGAATTACTTTTGAAAACTTATGTCTAATTAAATATTTTTGTTCACATAATGTTGCACATTTGCCTTCGTGAAATAACCGTATATTGATATATGTTAAAATAATATTTTTTATCAGTGTGGTCTTGTGGTCATTTAATACTTCTTGTTGCATAATATGTTCTGTCATTTCGATGTCATTAAAAACTGAATGGCAGACAGTTTTGAATGTCCTTGTAATCAAAATATTTTTAATATTTTTTATAATAAAAATTTTATGTTTATTTTCCCGAATGGTCATTTCACATACTCGAGCTATTTTAATGACATCAACTGATGGAAAAATTAATTAATTTTTTAATTTTATTAAAGATGAGTTGGTGGATTTGGCTATTAAAAAGCTTGAACAGACGTGGCAAATTCTTCGCAATAATTTTTTCACAATAAATCCACTAATATATTGGATTACCTTTTCAACATACGCACTCAGTGACTATAAGGTTGACAAATAATCGTGATCAAATATATTAGTAGATATTGTATCATCACCTTCTGTAAATAAACTATCGCTTACATTACTCATATTTATCGATGACACATATAAAATTTGGATATCATTAATTTCACAATTTCCGTTTTTTGATGCTTGAATTTCATGTCTTACAAGCAATCTTTTATAACTACTTTGAAATTGTTTTGCGTTAGGATTATTATTGAAACCTCCTTTGCTGCGTAGCGCACTAAAAAATGTTTCAAGGTGATCCTGGTTTAATTTGTAAGTTAACAAATATGACAGCCCTTTTTCTTTAAGAATATTAAAAAGTTCGAACATATTTGTTAAGCAAACAATAAAACCGAGGAAACCTGTTTTTCTATTACCATGCAAAATGGATATATTGCTGGAATCTTGTAATAGTTGAATATATCCCTAACAGCACATGTAGATACTGAGAACAATCTGAGAATATCGCAAAAGTATAATTGTAATATTCTCAGAACATTCTCAAATGTACTGCGATGTACGTAGTACGTTCTAGGAATCATCGTATGTCCGCGGTACCATCTTTCATAGAATTTTGCAGGAAGGTCTATAGTTTAAAGACAGTATCAAGATAGGATAAAAATGGGAATGTTGCAGTAGATCACATATACATGCACACATTTACACAGCCAAGCGCTGAAACGCGCGCGCGTTCATATATTGTATAGGATAATTTAGATTAGGTTAATTAATCAGTCAATTTCTTATTAATTGATATTTGTATTTCAAAATTACGACCGTAAGCGTAAAAATATTTACATAAAACTTACAATATAAAATAAAGTTCTAGAAGCCTAAGCTAGAGAACTTCAAAGGAACGATACTGCGAACTGAAAACAGTTTTATGTTAAATCATCTTTTTAAGACATTGTTTAAAAAATAATTAAGAAAATATATTGTATATTTAACCAAGAACCAAAGAGGTGAGAGGCAATTATAATGCAAGTTTACGAACATAACCTTAAAATATTTTAAGCAAAATAATTTAACAAATACATAAAAAATAATAAAAATATTACAAAAATTATATACAAACACTATCTAGCTCTTACACTTTATTCACTATTTGGTGAAATAAAACTTAAAGGAAAAAAGAATTACCTTCGATATCAGTAAAACCTCGGATACGTGGTGTTGCGTGGTGTCACTTGATGCCGGGCAAGCGGGAAAAGGAATTACGTATGTAAATGGCGCAGGTTAGTGCTGGTCAAGATCTATAGAGAGAAGGTTACCTCACGCGCAAAGAGAGATGAGCGGCAAGAGGGGCAAATGCTGAGCGGGGCGAGCGGCAAGAAAGGCAATGATGATCTCATTGGCAAACAGAAGCTATCTCAGACAGCTACTGTTTGTCGATGAGATCATCATGCTCTCCCCTTCCTTCATCGCCCCTCGCCACCAAGCTGTTTCTAGCTCCCCCCTTACTTCATCATCCCTCGCCCATAACCGGTTTTCCTGAGGTAACCTTCTCTCTATAGATCTTGAGTGCTGGTCTCGTCAAACCTGAGATTATACGCGCGCGATAAAAGTGCGTACGTATCACTTCCGTACGTTTGAGTCAAACCTGAGATTATACGTGTGCGAATAATACTGCAAAAGATATTATAGGATTGATCTCAGTATTTAACGGATAATCACAGTAGAATGAGTATGAAAATGGGATGATACGCAGGATATCGTGTGCTGTTAGGGTAATAATAGTGAATTTGGTCACTCGCACTACATTGCTCTGTTACTTTGGTGCACACTCGAGACTGCTTATATTAATCCAGAGCAGTGTAGTGCGAGTGACCAAATTTGTTAAAAATTCGTATTAAGTAAAATAAGTGTATGTGATATGTTGGTGAATGTGAATATCTTAGTAAGTATCTACTACACCTTTGATATAATATATACATGGTCTGTCCCAAAAGTAATGAGACTAATTCTAGATTATCATTTTATTAAAAATAGGTTCAAATCTACTTAATTTTTTTCAAAGTAGGATCCTTGAGTGTCAATACAGCGGTTGCAGCGTTGCTGCCATTTTTAGTAGCAGCACGGGAAGTCTCTTGGCAGATACATCCTGGCTGTTGCATAATTATCTAAAAAAGAGTAATAATTATACTAAATATATTAAACGAAATTATTGAAATAATTATTACAATAATTAAAATTGCATTTATGATATTTTTAAACGTATATAATTATTTAATTCAGTGCTCGGAATTAGTCTGAACATTTCAGCCGATTTCCGTGGTATACGCCTCCTTTTCTCTCCTTACCGCACGCGCCGCAGTCGCTAGGCCCAGCGCCGCCGAGCGTTAGGAGCGGCACTATCCGATTATGAGTGGGTTCTTCTCCCTATTTATTAAAATATAAAAAAATTTATTAAAATTTATTAAAAATAAATTTTTTATTTTTAAATTTATTAAGTGGAAATCTATTGAAATATTTCCACTAAATCGGCTGAAATGTTCAGACTAATTCCGAGCACTGATTTAATTATATGTAAAGTATTTTACCATATGTTTGCATAACTCTGCATGCATGGAGAGAGTACTTCTCATCTGGACATGTTGCGCGCATAATAAGCTTTGCCGGGAAGTTAGTCGGTGGCCAAAAGCATTCGGTCTTTCCGTTAGCTCCTTCTTTTATCCAAGAAACAGGCACGATTTCTACTGCTTCTTCGTCCAGAAAATGTATGATCGAATACTTGCAAGCCATTTTGGTTTATTTTTCTGTACAATAATTATTATACTGTAGGTACATATGTATTATTTTATACTATTGAAAATGAACTAATACTCGTTGAATTTATGAGCCATGTACGAGTGGAATGATCAGTACACTACTTTCAGGATTTGAATTTTTACGTTCTATAGTAATAGGGAACACAACAGCTTTGTTGACAACGCATGAAATTTCAATTACTTGCAATCGAGAAGAATTTCCAGTGTATTCTCCAATTCCAAAGCATGTTGAAGGCGCTGGGGAATTGAAAAATGTTTGAACAAATTTTAATTGTTTAACAATTGCAACTACTGAATTATTTCGTTTGCAAATATTTTCTATAAGCATAACTCTGTCATCATTTGTTACACAACAATTGTTTGGTTTTGACGTTGTGAATTTGAACCCACGATATCCGATCTCTTTGTACATAGGAGCAGTACATTGATTTAGTAAAGGTCCTCCATTGTGTTCTTTTTTTAATTCGTAATTGTCATCACGAGTATTGACCACTTCTTTTAAACCTGCATTCCTGGACTCGTAGATTCTATTTTTTAGTTGTTCCAAAGGTTTATCGCATTTCCTAAGCATTTTCTTGATCTGTTGCAGATAATTTTCAAATATAAAAGCCGAATATTCATCCACCGCTCCCCATTTTAAAACGTCATTAGCTAAATGTTACAATACATGAACGTTATAAGACATAGCCTGGATTCCGTACAGTCTTTGAAAATCAATAATATATTTTTCCAGCAATTGTTTTGCGTATCTGTTTTGTTCGTACTTCAGGTTCGGCGTTGCAAGAAAATGAATGGCCATGGAAAGGTGTAAGAAATGCTCCTACACATCATCTCGAACAATCTTGCGTAATGCTACCATTCCAGTGTACAAAAGAAATTGACGGAACTCCGTAGCTTTCATTCGATCAAGTTCTCTCAAACCTCTTGGTTTACGAGCAAATTCGCATGGAACATATTCTCTCAGATTCATCAATCTCATTGAAATTTCATTTATTTGCTGAGTACCTAATTTCATGGGGTTAAGTTTTCCAGTCATTTTCTGCAGCATTTTCCTCGTAATCCCTAACAATACTACATGCATGTAGTCGAGTGGCATGTCCGAGACTAGATCATCGTTGAGCGCTAGCAATGGTGATATTCCTGTATGATGATCTTTTTGAGTCTGATTTTTAAATGACTCTGCAGTACGCAGACGGGCGTTTAATTCGGGATATATAACGCTACCTCTGTACTCTCCTCGAGTTTCACACTTACCACATCCATAATATCCGGTATGATTTTTAATACAACAAATGTAAGCCTTTGCAGGAGCATCACAAATGTAACAGGCAATTTTAAATGGAATAATCATTCCATTAAAATTGATGCCAGTTTCTTTCAGGTTCTGCGCTTCTTCAACAAATTCTTTTAAAAATATATCAGGCGATGGAGGCTTCTTGTATCCATGAAATGCTCCAATAAAAAACGGTCTTTTCTTGTAAAAATTTCGGATACTTCCAAGAATAGACCAGAGCTGGCTACTGGAGCTTTTAACAAGTGGTAATCCATCGATGTTTATTGACAAAATAATTTCGTCTGGTATAAGTGCACCATTGCATGTTTGAAAAATAGAAATCAAGCAATCCGCGATTCCAAAATGACAATATTGCTCATGTTCCATTGTCATCGGCTTAGCTGATCTCGGTGTTTTCAGAAGAGTTCGAACATCTGCTAGCAAAGATTGCAAATCCCGTTTTTCTCGCAGTATTTGTAGAAGTTTATTAACGGATGATCGAGTTATTCTTTTGCTTATTGCCCAGTAAGCAAGGTTTTTTTGCAGTCTATCCACGTTTAAACTATTCTGATTTTCACTGCCTGTTTCTGAGGAAGTATCGCTTGGATATTCATCAGAATGGGAAACATCATCCAGTGCAATTTGATCGGGCGTACGTTGATCTTCATCATTGTAGAAATTCTCGCAATCGTTATGTTGTACTATTTCGTTCCCTTCTATTTTGTTCCCTTCTGTGGTTGTGCATGTTGCTTCTTCGTTGGTGAGTTGCAAGTCCTCATTGTCAAGTGCATTTGAAAGTGATGTGAGATCCTCCTCATTTTCATCAGAGTCGTCAATGGAAGATGTTTGTTCATGTTGCAGTTTATCGAGTATCATATCAAGTTGTTGCTTTAGCAATTTGCTCTTGTACCGAGCACTATACCGATATTTTCGTTTATTCGGCATAATTTAGTTCAGTCTTTTATAAAGAAATGTAATAAATTAAATTATCCGTGCGGTTTTATATACCGAGTGTGCCAAAAGTCTGGAAACGGTCAAATATCTCAAAAAATATAAATTTTATAAAAAAATGTTTTGGATAAAAGTTGTAGGGTTTAAAATCTATTTACTAATTTTATCAGTTTGACCTTGGGTGGCATCGCCAAGGTCAGAACAAAGTCACTTTAGGTTGTCCTTCAGGAGATTGAGATATCCCTAAGATGTCATAGGATGTTTTGTGCTGTGTGGGTTACGATGTAAAACCTGTGGACGTTAAAAGTGACTTTGCTCTGACCTTGGCGATGCCACCCAAGATCATGTTCTTCAGGACATTGTATCACGATGTCTCAATGTCCTGCGCAGAACGCTTTGCGCAGCACATGTACGCGCTTCTCGCTTATGTGGAGCTCGGAAGCCGGGAGCTCGATAGGAAACATCGCATCACTGTTAGCGCGTTTGGTGACTCGTTACTAGTATGCGAGCGACAAGAAGGGAACAGTAGGCGTCAATCAGAAAATCGAGCCAAAAGTTGCAACTAATTCCCATCTCTGTCGTACATGAATTTGACGTCACAAATAAAATAAAAAATAATATATATAATTTGTACCTGTTGTACCAGAGAATTATGTCTGCGGGAAATACTTTTTCCTTGTTCGTCCAATTTGATAAATATTGCACTCGATGGTCCCAAGTGTCCACACCGATGTGTCACAGTCTAAAACTTTGTGGGAAGACTTACAAACATTATACCTACAAAAAAACTTATTATACTTACAAAATAACTATATTTACAAAAAACTCTTGAAATAAATACTCGATGGTGTATTTTTCCTCTATATATTTCAAAGCACAGATAACAGATTCTAGAGCAAGTTTTTAGCAACACAGCGTGATGCGCAGCGAGCAACAAAAAAATGACGTTGGTGCTTGCCGGCCGGCTTTTGTTCTGTTTCCGCTTTGTGCATATGCGAGAATATAGAAGCGATCGACATATCGCGATTATCGAACGCGACCGAGTCGATCTTATTAAAGTCAACATAAAGATACGTCTCTAAAGTTTTAGAGGACTATTGGATGACTTTTGGGCGACTCGGACCGAGATCTCAGACCGATTTCTAGCATCGTGGACATTGGTCTTTATGTGGGATTTAGCATAATATTGGCTGCGTTCAGCAGAACGCAACAGTTTTGCAACCGTTTTATGATTGTCTATAAACTCATCAGTAAATCGTTGCGTCCTGCTGAACGCAGCCATTGTGATCTATGGTCGGGCCGCGGGAAGGAACTTGGTGTCAGGGAACTTCTTCAATGACTTATTCAATTGTCAAGAAGGCCCTTGAAACGATTGAATATATATATTGTTGTACACTTGCATTGAAATTGGGCGCCCAAAGGACGCCCATTACATGCCCGTTCTAGACCGGGATGATTGGGACATATAATGGGCGCCCAAAGAATGTCTTTTGGGCGTCCTTTTTCATGAACATAATCGGGACATGAAATGGACACCAAATGGACGTCCATTTTTCGGACGGGACACCCATGTGTCGTGTGGGTATTGTCCGCATAAGAAGTAGCTGAAAAACGCTCAGTTTCGCTTTTCTAACGCTTATTACGATTGGCAGCTTGTTACCAAGTTTGCCGTGTCGATCACTGATAGCTAGATTTTCGGCGGCTAGCGTCGCCTACTGTCGCCGGTTGCTGCATGCCTAGTCAGAGTCCGAGACGAGAGAGCATCGAGCACGGCGTGCGATGCAAGTGAATCGCGACGACGTAAAACCTTTGTATAACGCGAGCGAGTAACTGAGTTCGACGTCGAGACTGATCGCCGAGTTCTGTTGGCAATAAAGACTTGTGAAACATACGAGGCTGATTTATCATTTTCCAGCGCATGCCTGCAGCCGTGAAAGCGAAAGAACAAACCGGCATAAATAAATATTTTCTTTCTGCTACGGCAGACCGAAAGCTCTCGTACAAATATAAACTATTATTTTTTAAGTAAAAAAAGATTATTCGATAATTTACACTGTAAAGAAACAAATGCAGAAAAAAGAAAAGAAAGTTGCGAGAAGCAAATCTCAAACACGAGATTTTTCATATACCAGCCACTTGCCTTAGAAATACTTACTTCTTAACATTTATCGTCTGCTGCGTCGGCTCGGTGGAAGGAAAACGTGCGTTCTCTTCCATTGGTCGACCGGGTCGAGCTCACACGGATACGTGACGTCATCGGATCTTGGTTGTATTTGTGTGATGCTGCCGTTCGTTTCTGGCAGATCTGGTTGCAGGATGCTCGATCTTGCTGCACTGACCAGCACCATTTCCCCGAGTACGACTCGGGCAAGCTTCAGGGAGCTCCCTGAAGCACAAGTCGTACTCGTTCCCGACCTGATAGTCAGTAGACAGTGAGCAGAGTGCTCTTCGGCCGGGCGTTCCCAGTAGCTGACTTCCTGTCAACATGGCGGTTCCGTAAATCAGGTATTCCTCACTCCGGTTATTTTCGGCAACCGACCTCCGGTAGTTCCGAATTTGAGGCGTTTCTCATTCCGGCCGAAGCGTTTTCGGCGACCGTCTACAACGCATCCAGCTCAGATATACGCGGTATTATTATTCGTATTATACTTGTTTCTCACCGACCGAGTTAGGATTAATTAAATTTATTAATTTAATTCCGCAAAGGCGCACCCCGACCGAATACGTTTATTTTCGCGCTTCCGTTGTTTATTAATTCCGAGAGTTGATTTATTTTCTATTATAACATCACCGTTGCAATATTAATTTCGGTAATAATTACTTATGTACTCAGATTTTCTATTGTAATTATTTTTATCTAATTGTTTTAATAAATTTATTATTGTTTAATTAAAATCTATTAATTTGGAGTCTCCTGACAATCTCCCGAACGAATCCTGACGAACCGTCGAGCTATTCTCCGCTTCACAAAAATCCGCTTCGTTACAATAGTACGATAGATATAATTAATTCTAATAAATGTTTAAGTTTAAATTTATTTAGATTAGAATATAATTTAAGATGACATAACATTGACGATTGCATTTCTACTGCATTTTTGTTGTTGTATTGTGATGGCAAATCATGCTCGCTTTTTATATTATAATAACTTGTAACAGTACACGCTGTTACTAAGCGCCGATCGGGCTTCGCGTAAACACCCCCCATCGCGGGCCGCATTCTGATCTCCCAACCAATGCTGCCAGAAACGAGCGGCGGCATCACACTAATACAACCGAGAACCGATGACGTCACCCTATCCGTGTGAGCTCGACCCGGTTGACCAATGGAAGAGAACGCCGTCTCCCTTCCACCGAGCCGACGCAACAGACGATAAATGCTAAGAAGTAAGTGTTTCTAAGGCATGTGGCTGGAATATGAAAAATCCCGTGTTCGAGATTTGCTTCTCGCAACTTTCTTTTCTTTTTTCCGCATTTGTTTCTAACAGTGTAAATTATCAAATAATCTTTTTTTTGCTTAAAAAATAATAGTTTATATTTATTAATAATATTCGCATATGTTAAAACTAACAATTTTTGAAATAATTCAGATTTGCTATTGTCAATAGAAAAATGAAGTTATTTTGCAATATTGCAACAAAGTGTAAATTTAACATATACTATGTTCTTGCCATTCGCCTTATTCGTTTAGCCATGCTTGCTTTGGCATTTATGTCTATCGACTCGAAAGATTTTACATACCTGTAAAACTTTTAATTATTTCCCAACTTACAATTAGTCACTCGCGTCCTGATATTTTTTCTTCCGTTCAATAATTTTCTATTCGTACATTCGGAGAATCCGAATAGTGAGATCAATAATGTACTTAATTTTCGTACACTCTAGTATCTCAATCTGAGATCGGTGTACATTTTAACGTGTCAAATGTAGGCGAATTATTTCTATATAAAAGATAATTAAAATTTTCACACCAACAATCTATGATATATGCTCCATATGCCATATTATATTTTATTCCATTTTTAATCATTTATTTTAAACTACTGCATATTAGCAAAAGTTACTGTACTATGGAGATGAGTGGAGGAGACGGTAACATATATTATAAATGCAGTCAGATTTATTGTACTCTTGTTAAAATATTGTAAAAATAATGTATTATTAGTAATTATAATAGTATTATTAATAGTGGTCTTCCGCACCACCTTCGAGGTTCCACTAACGGCGCGTTAGGTTTTTTTAGTGGACCTTCGCCAGGAGCCCTATTATACCACATTTCATTAATCTTTCTATATATTTCTTTTATACATATGTGATGTCATTTGCAGACATGTTAGTAATATTTTATTTATCTATAAATATGTGACGGGATAGAGAGTTAGCACGAGATAATTGATTTTATTTGAAATTTTATTTTATATATATGTAAAATAAATCTTAATATAAAATTATCACAATATGACTAGTCAATATATATTTATTATAATGTTATCACATAAATTAGATTAAAAAACATATTATTAATAATAATAATAAATCAATAAAAAAATATGAAATAAAAATATAAATAAAAAATTAAAAAATAATAAAAATATCGTCAAAAATAATAAAAATATAAATAAAAAAAAATATAAGTATATTGTATAAGTAATATAAGTTAAAAAATAAAAATATAAATAAAAAATAGAAAAGATATTAAAAAATAAAAATATAAGTATATTGTATAAGTAAATAAGTTAAAAAATAATAAAAATATAAATAAAAAATACAAAAAAAAATATTAAAAAATAAAAGTTTGTTAAAAAAATAAAATTAATATTAATATGAAATTAATATATATATAAAATTATTTTTATATTTATCTAATATTTTTTTAATTTATATAATATTTTTTTATTATGATATGGCCTCTTCCGCCCTGGCCACCTCTCGGTCCCCACCCACCTCTGCCACCCCATCCACCTCTGCCGCTCCATCCACCTCTGCCTCCCCATCCACCTCTGCCTCCCCATCCACCTCTGCCTCCCCATTCACTTCTTCCACCTCGCTGGTGATACTAGCGAGCGCGAGACTTTCCGCCTCTTCTCCTTTTTTCTAAAAAATAAGCACATTTACAGATAAGTACTATATTAAATAAAACAATCATGCATATAAATTAATCATTTAGTTACAAAAAATAAAAAAAAAAAAATAATGTACCTCTTGTTTGTTCCTCCGGCTGCTGCTGCTCTTGGATATTTTCTGTGTTTGTATTTTGCTGCTGCTGCTGCTGCGTTGTTGCACCACTACTTATTAACAAATGCAGCTGCTGCTGCATTTGTACCAATTTTTCTTGTTGATGCAACATTTGTTGCATCAACTGTTGTACAGCAGCATCTTTCTCCTCCAGCGTCATACTTTCCACTCTTTGTGTCATGTCCTCTGCAAAAATTAATATATATTTATTAAATTAGTAATACATTTATGAGTTTAAAAAAAATAAAAACTGTTATATATGTATAAGAGAGGAGAAAGAAACTAAAGATTAAACATTTTGCTAACAAAATAAATAACATGAAAAACGGTAGAAGAATTATGAGCTACAGCTAAATAATATGTGTTAACCTTTCTTATATTTACAAAATTGTCTTTAAGAATATAAACAGTTGACTATTCGACCATTCTCAATATACATAAAATTAAAAGAATCAGCAATTTTAATATTCAAAATACATAAAATTAAAAATTTTAATCTTTAAGCAAGATTTAATGTAAATTTTTTTAAAAAGCTATGCTACTTGAGAAACTTGCAACATAGAAACAATAGATTGAGATTAGCGATTATTGGAGTAACGTTATATTATAATAAAGATTCTCTACGTAGAATAGAGAAAATATTAGGAATAGGAATAAATATTAAATATTAGGAAAATCAAATTGGAATTATTTTATTTGAAATAAGATAACGAAATGTATTAATTATTCCTAATTCTTAACACATAATTCTAGTCATAATCAATCTAGTCATCACTCTTATGCCGTTTTTCATATTATTTAATTAAAAATTTTATTTTTAATTAATAAATAATAATAATTTATATCTCTTATGATGATTTTAATAATAATTTAATTTTCTACTTACGATCCATATTTCGCAATATTCTTCAAATCGACTTTTCCGTCAAGTGTATTAACTGATAAGGAACCGAAGGAACTAGTCTGATCTCTGTTTGTACGCGACTTATAAACACAATTGAGGACGCGGATCAACGAAATCGCCCTGCGCTCGAAATCGTGTAAAAATATCGTCTAAACGTCTCGAAGCATGAAAATTTTGAAAGTCGCAAAATTAATTTTTTTTAAACATAGGCTTGTAGAGAATGATGAGACGAAACTTTTTTCTATTTGCAGTTTTTTTGTTCGATGCTTATTTTTAATAATAAAAATAAAAAATTGAAAAATTTTTATTCCCAAATTCAATAAGATTTTAAGATATAAATCGTCGTAATTTTGCCAAATTTTGTTGAAATTGTTTAAAATTTGGTGTATCTGCAAATGACACTACACTTGTAAATGACAAGAGTAAAAAGAGTATCTTGTCTGCAAATGACACCACACTTGTAAATGACAAGAGTAAAAAGAGTATCTTGTCTGCAAATGACACCGCACTTGTAAATGACAAGAGTAAAAAGAGTATCTTGTCTGCAAATGACACCGCACTTGTAAATGACAAGTGTAAAAAAAGTATTTTGTCTACAAATGACATCACATATGTATAAAAGAAATATATAGAAAGATTAATGAAATGTGGTATAATAGGGCTCCTGGCGAAGGTCCACTAAAAAAACCTAACGCGCCGTTAGTGGAACCTCGAAGGTGGTGCGGAAGACCACTATTAATAATACTATTATAATTACTAATAAATACTATTATAATTACTAATAATACATTATTTTTACAATATTTTAACAAGAGTACAATAAATCTGACTGCATTTATAATATATGTTACCGTCTCCTCCACTCATCTCCATAGTACAGTAACTTTTGCTAATATGCAGTAGTTTAAAATAAATGATTAAAAATGGAATAAAATATAATATGGCATATGGAGCATATATCATAGATTGTTGGTGTGAAAATTTTAATTATCTTTTATATAGAAATAATTCGCCTACATTTGACACGTTAAAATGTACACCGATCTCAGATTGAGATACTAGAGTGTACGAAAATTAAGTACATTATTGATCTCACTATTTGGATTCTCCGAATGTACGAATAGAAAATTATTGAACGGAAGAAAAAATATCAGGACGCGAGTGACTAATTGTAAGTTGGGAAATAATTAAAAGTTTTACAGGTATGTAAAATCTTTCGAGTCGATAGACATAAATGCCAAAGCAAGCATGGCTAAACGAATAAGGCGAATGGCAAGAACATAGTATATGTTAAATTTACACTTTGTTGCAATATTGCAAAATAACTTCATTTTTCTATTGACAATAGCAAATCTGAATTATTTCAAAAATTGTTAGTTTTAACATATGCGAATATTATTAATAAATATAAACTATTATTTTTTAAGCAAAAAAAAGATTATTTGATAATTTACACTGTTAGAAACAAATGCGGAAAAAAGAAAAGAAAGTTGCGAGAAGCAAATCTCGAACACGGGATTTTTCATATTCCAGCCACATGCCTTAGAAACACTTACTTCTTAGCATTTATCGTCTGTTGCGTCGGCTCGGTGGAAGGGAGACGGCGTTCTCTTCCATTGGTCGACCGGGTCGAGCTCACACGGATAGGGTGACGTCATCGGTTCTCGGTTGTATTAGTGTGATGCCGCCGCTCGTTTCTGGCAGCATTGCTCCCAACTCGAGGGTAGTAGCTCGAGAAGGGGTCCCACATAGCAAAATTTCATCCTACGGATGTCCGTGGGATGTAATGTAAAGGATTTTCAGATATCCCTGGGATGTCTGTACAAAGCCGTAGGATATCCGTAGAGCATCCAAAATAAATCCCTGGAATATCCCTAGGATATCCTACATATGATTAAATTAGATCCCAACAATGTCCTCTGGATATCTTTTTTTATCCAGATAAAATTCAAATAAAATTATTGAATATAGGATGGTGTTAATAATCCGATCTTATATTCGAAATTATTTTGAAACCTCATTCAATCAATAAAATGGTTGCGCAACATTATTTCATTAGTTGAATGAAATCATAAGACAATTCTAAATATAAAATCGGACTAAAATATAAATACCACCTAGAAAAATATCTATTTTAAAAATAGTTAGAAATGAGAGGCGAAAAGAGCCGTTGCAAGGTGTTCGTGCATAAAATCAAATTATATTATGGATATGAATTACATTCAAAATCAAACGTTTCTGCCTATGTTAGGCCTTCTTCAGTGACATTATCAAAAATTACAAAATATTGTCTTAATAATCGAAACATTAAAAATTAAATAAATCTATTTTAAATATATATTTATTTAAAATGTCTTTAAAAAATATATTTTTTTTTAATTTAAACAGAAATTGTTTAGTTTTAAGTTAAGGAAGCAATAAAACAGTAATCTTAATAAGTAACGTCTCTCTCTTTCTTTCTCGAAAAGTTTCATATTAATTATTATTTATATTTTAAAAAATTACGACAATCTCGCTTTAATGGCACCACTATCAAGATATTGTTTTATTACTACTTTTTATTACTCCTTTAAAACTAAACAATTTTTGAAACATTTTTTCAAAATACATATTTTTTTCAAATATTTTATATAGACATTTGACATGTAAGTATCTTTATGAGCATAAAGGAAAGATTATTAGCAAAACTTCTAAAAATAAAAGCTTCTATTATATAACATTATTTTAAGAAATAGACACATTTCAAAAAAGGTAAAGTACGTATAAGTAATATAAATAATAGTACATTTGAAGCACAATTTATTATAAAATATGTAATTTTTTTTAAATTTTTTATTTACTATATAATGTAAAAATCACAATAAAAATAAAATTTGTATATATAAAAACGAAAACTAAAGATACGTCTTGTACATTTCAAAATTGTACTAGTCACAGTGTTAGATATAAATTAATAAACTTAATATTACTAAATATTATAACTTAATATGAATAATATTACATACATAATATTTTATACATAAAATTGCTAATATTATGTATAAATTATACACATGAACAAAATATTTAAAAAAAGTATTGAATATTTTATTGTGCAGCATTCAGTTTTTTTATTTCTTCAGTTGCATGACGAAGCCATGATTTAATTGATTTCGAAATTTTGTGCTCGGTAGCTTGCGGGTATTTTAATTGAACTGCACCTACAAATACGTATAAACATTTATATAACATAAATATAAACATATACCTCTTATATTTTTATTCTCAATATATTTTTAATTTTTTTAAACCAGATGTTTAATGAATTAGATGGAAAGTTAATCTAATTCTTATAATTTAATAACTAAATCTAATGTATGTATTATAATATGTATATGCATTATGTATAGGTTTATTAATGTAAATATCTATATGTTTAAGTGTGTGTTTATGTGTTTGTATGTGTGGGTATATATATATATATATGTCAATCGGCTACTTTGACGACTTCTGGCTACTGTGACGACCGTCGTCGAAATTTTATCGATCAATCGTATACCTTGACGACTGTCGTCATAATAACTATATCAATTAATCGATCATTTTGGCGACACTGTATAGATTGACGACATTAAATCAGCGATTTCGATGACAGTAAACGAAAATTGTATAAATATATATATATAGCTTGGAATTTATTATTTTTAGTTTTATTGTAAATATAAACTGATTATGTAAAAATTTCAATTCGATACAGGGCAATAAAAGAATATATAATTATGATTATAATGATAATATAATCGAATAATTTTATGAACAAGAAATTGAAATTGAAAGCAAGAAAACAGCTATATAATGTATAAATATAAAATATGTATAAAACACAATTTCGAAATATAACTACAAAATTTCTAACTTATTTTGACTAACTTACAAAAACATTCATGCTTACATGGAAATGTTTTCTCCAATAAATAATACTTAACGAGAAATACCTCATACTGCACAACAAGATTGCAGAAACATTGTGACAACGTTTCATTGCAATATTGCAACATTGCATAAATGTGAAATATTGTTACAAGATTGCTGCAAGGTTGCAGCAACGGTAAAATGTCCGCTTTCAGAAATATTACTAAATAACAATGTATCAATATTGCAATAAAATATGTATGCAACATTATTTCGGAAATGTACGGTCAGACTGGATCTTTTATGCTTAACATTTTTCATGTGAACTTATGTACATTTTTCACTTAGCAAGCTATGCGCCGGTATTTTTGATTTTGAAACTTAGTCTCAAGATCAACAAAGTAAAGCCTATCTCAGATATTAAAGCCTATTATTGAGATTGAAGATTAAAGATTGAAATTTCATTAATCAGAACAAAAAAAATTTAGCTCCTTTCATTCCGATCAAATTTCAATCTTTAATCTTCAATTTTCAAAGCGTAGTTTGATACAGACATAGTGGCACGTAAATTGCTAAGTGAAAAATGTACACAAATTAACATGAAAAATATTATTAGACATAAAAGATCCAATGTGACCGTATAGTGATAAATTTTCTATTTATTTGATTATTATCATTTAGTTTAAAGGTAATAAAAATATAGATATACAGGGTGAGTCATTTTAAGTGACGCACTGAAATTTCTCAAAAATTATAGGAGATACAGAAAAATGGTTCAGACAAAAGTTGTTCAGGACAATGGAGGTCACCTATTTGTGCTAGTGACTTTGACCTTGAAGTCAATTTTCAAGGTCATTTGAAGGTCAGAGTTATTTTTTAAAATGAAAACCCCTATTTTTGATTCCAAAATCTAATAGCTGGTGTCAAGAGCTTTTCAAAACACTATAATGAAGTTATTTTTCATTAAGTACTTTTCGAGTTATGAGGCTTGTAAATTACAGTATTTTGACATAAAATACAAAATATCTTGTAAAACATTCAATTTTTGGGAATCTTACCTTAATACTTTTATGCATAAAATAATGAGACGAATCAATTGGTATAAAGAAAACACATAGTTGCTTTCAAGAAAAAGTATGCAGTTGCATGTTGCAAATTACATATTTTTTCTTGAAAGCAACTATGTGTTTTCTTTATACCAATTGATTCGTCTCATTATTTTATGCATAAAAGTATTAAGGTAAAATTCCCAAAAATTGAATGTTTTACAAGATATTTTGTATTTTATGTCAAAATACTGTAATTTACAAGCCTCATAACTCGAAAAGTACTTAATGAAAAATAACTTCATTATAGTGTTTTGAAAAGCTCTTGACACCAGCTATTAGATTTTGGAATCAAAAATAGGGGTTTCCATTTAAAAAACACTTGTTAATCTTAAAATGACTTTGAAAATCGACTTCGAGGTCAAGTTCAAGGTCATCAACGGTTGGCTCCCTTTGAACCCTACAACTTTTGTACGAGTTATTTTTCGCTATCACCTATACCTTCGGAGTTATTTGCGTGGATGGATTAAAATGGCCCACCCTGTATAGATTTTTTATATTAATTTTTGCACAAGCATTTTTTTTTATGTTCTCTAATTAATTCTTATAATAAGTATTGCATAATTGATGGAATATTCGCATTTAAATTTTTTATCAAAAAATGTGTTTTAATTGTTTCATTTAATACACAAATAAGCACATTTAATTATTTCATATAATATGATAGGGTCGCCAAACTAATCAAACAATATATCATTGTACATAATTTTGGACTGTCGTCGAAATAGCCAATCCATAGTTAATTGCTTATACATTAACTTTCTGACGTATACATTGCAAAAATTTTTGTGATGTATACGTCGGGAAGTCAATGTACTCTAATGTATACAATAATATAGCGTATTTGTCACTGTCGTCAAAATAGCCAATTGACATATATATATATATATATACGTAGTATATATTCAATTGTTCATAAGTTATACATTCACTAAATTTGTTAATAAAACAAACATTTATATCTCCTACATATACATAATTCTTGTTATCTTTCAAAGAACTAGTTATTCTTAAAGATGCATGTATTATGTTACCTTGTTTATGTCATAAGTTAAGAATATTATGTTACCTTGTTTACGCAACAATTAATGATGACTTAAATATTAGTAACTATAGTCTTTTTTTACTGTAAATAAACAAACTCCTCCTGCAATATAATTTAAAACAATAATGTTGAATCCTATTTTCACTATACTATACATATACATAGTATTACATACGTAAAACTAACTTATTTGTAATAATTATATATATAATTATGAGCTGGTTGAAGTTTGGAACGTTCCTGGAACGATTTTTTAAAAATGATTTGTCGCTTTTGTCCTTTTGCAGGGAGGAAGTTTTGAGACCTACAAACAAAGTACAAAAGAGACCGATCCGATACATGCGTCGAAAGACATCCTTATACCCAAAAAACCACCCCCAAAATCACTTAAACAATTCTAGACAAGCTAAAAATGATTTGTCGCACTTTTCCTTCTGCGCGGAGAAAGTTCCGAGGCCCTCACACGACATGCAAAAAAAACCGATTCGATACATGCGTCGGAAGACACCCTTATACCCGAAAAACCACCCCCAAAATCACTTAAACAATTCTAGACAAGCTAAAAATGATTTGTCGCTCTTTTCCTTTTGCACGGAGAAAGTTCCGAGATTTTCACACGACATGCAAAAAAGACCGATTCGATACATGCGTCGGAAGACATTCTTATACTCGAAAAACCACCCCCAAAATGACTTAAACCATTCTAGCCAAGCTAAAAATGACTTGTCGCTCTTTTCTTTCTGCACGGAGAAAGTTTCGAGGCCCACACACAACATGTAAAAAAGACCGATTCAATACATGCGTCGGAAAACACCCTTATACCCGAAAAACCACCCCCAAAATCACTTAAACCATACTAGCCAAGCTAAAAATGACTTGTCGCTCTTTTACTTTTGCACGGAGAAAGTTCCGAGACCCTCGCACGACATGCAAAAAAGACCGATTTGATACATGCGTCGGAAGACATCCTTATACCCGAAAAACCACCTCCAAAATCACTTAAACCATTCTAGCCAAGCTAAAAATGACTTGTCGCTCTTTTCTTTCTGCACGGAGAAAGTTCCGAGACCCTCACACGACATGCAAAAGAGACCGATCCGATACATGCGTCGGTAGACACCCTTTTGGGGGTGGTTTTTAGGGTAAAAGAGTGGTTTCCGACGCATGTATCGGTTCGGTCTCTTTTGCATGTCGTGTGAGGGCCTCAGAACTTCTTTTATGCGAAAGTAGAAAAGCGACAAATCATTTTTAGTTTAAGGAGAATCGTTTAATTAATTTTGGAGGTGGTTTTTCAAATATAAGAGTGTTTCCGACGCATGTATCAAATCGGTCTCTTTTGCATTTCGTGTGAGGGCCTTGGAACTTTCTCCGTGCAAAAGGAAAAAAGCGACAAATCATTTTTAGCTTGTCTAGAATTGTTTAAGTGATTTTGGGGGTGGTTTTTCGGGTATAAGGGTATCTTCCGACGCATGTATCGGTTCGGTCTCTTTTGCATGTCGTGTAAGGGCCTCAGAACTTTCTCTATGCAAAAGTAAAAGAGCGACAAATCATTTTTAGTTTGAGGAGAATTGTTTAATTGATTTTGAGGGTGGTTTTTCGAGTATAAGGGTGTCTTCCGACGCATGTATCAAATCGGTCTTTTTTGCATGTCGTGTAAGGGCCTCGGAACTTTCTCCGTGCAAAAGGAAAAAAGCGACAAATCATTTTTAGCTTGGCTAGAATGGTTTAAGTGATTTTGTGGGTGGTTTTTCGGGTATAAGGGTGTCTTCCGACGCATGTATCGAATCGGTCTCTTGTGCATGTCGTGTGAGGGCCTCGGAACTTTCTCTATGCTAAAGGAGAAGAGCGACAAGTTATTTTTTGTAAGGCGAGAATTTTTTAGACGCTCTGGGGTGGTTTTTCAAGTATAAGGGTGTCTTCCGACGCATGTATCGAATCGGTCTTTTTTGCATGTCGTGTGAGGGCCTCGGAACTTTCTCCGTGCAAAAGGAATAGAGCGACAAGTCATTTTTAGCTTGGCTAGAATGGTTTAAGTGATTTTGGGGGTGGTTTTTCGGGTATAAGGGTGTCTTCCGACGCATGTATCGAATCGGTCTTTTTTGCATGTTGTGTGAGGGCCTCGGAACTTTCTCCGTGCAAAAGGAAAAGTGCGACAAATCATTTTTAGCTTGTCTAGAATTGTTTAAGTGATTTTGGGGGTGGTTTTTCGGGTATAAGGGTGTCTTCCGACGCATGTATCGGATCGGTCTCTTTTGTACTTTGTTTGTGGGTCTCAAAACTTCCTCCCTGCAAAAGGACAAAAGCGACAAATCATTTTTAAAAAATCGTTCCAGGAACGTTCCAAACTTCAACCAGCTTAATTATGTTATAAATATATATATATATAGCATAAAAATTAATATAAAATATAAATAAATATTGATAAGATATAAATAAAAATTGTAGTAGTGGTGTTCTACTAGCCAACATCTCTCAAACATAACCTTATTTATAATATATATAGAAAGATAACCTGCGTATGATATAATAATTTTAGATTTTAATAATTATCTGTTTAATAATTATCAATTTAATAGTTCCTGACGCCTTATATGTTATCGCTTATGCGCCTTTTTTCGTTTTTTAAGGAAGAATCACAGCACAAAACTTACACTTCACTGCCTGCGTGATTCTCAATGTTCACCGATCTACGACACTAGAATTCAATTCGAGTTGTGTTACGAGCGTATAGCTACGTAATAGATTATTTAGAATAAGTCGGGACACGTTTGTGGAAAAAATCTTTATTCGGTGTTGCTGGTTTGAGCTTTGATCGAGAACTGAACTGGCGAGAATGATCTTCGTTTAAGGTGCTGTAGGAAAATCGTAGCGGCGGAATGTTTATTGGAAGGAAGCGGTTTTGTCAAAAGGAAAATATGCGTTAGGCATAGGGACAGCGTTTATGTTTATTGCAGTCATCGAAGGGTCATGTGTTTAGAATCAAGAAGGAGTAAAGATAAAAAAGGTTCAAAGGTTCGAATAAGAAGAGTAATATAAGAAACTATAAGTTGCGGCACGTAACATCTCCCCCCTTAGGAATGAAGATCTTTCTCGAAGTAGAAAAATACATTTAAGATCTTATTTCTCTAAATTAACGCAGTAACTTAATCTAGTATTACAATGATCAGAAAAATTAATATTCAACGATGTTCTAACAATGAGGTATAACGTAGTCTTATACTCTAACATACACATATATAGGTTCTTATACTATGTCATTAATTCGCAATGTTAAATTTCCTTAAGACGATACAATAGTTGTGTTTTGTCTTACACGCGTTCAAGTTTTGACAATCGATTATTACGAGAGCGAGAACGTCGGATCTCGTTATTTGTTCCATGTCCCTCTCTTTCGATACGAAGGGATTCTTCGCTGTCGGTTGGTACCGATATAAAGGTAACTTCGCGTTGCGTAGCTGTCGGATGAGCACTACGAGTGGTTATATTATTATTAAAACAGTTGTTAAAATACTGAACGCAGCCTTCCTTAGGTATACAACATAATTTAAAAATGTGAACGAACTTACTAATCAATGAACATTTTACCGTTATATAGATAATAACTAATCCTATCATAGTATATAATATATAATAAAACCAACTCAAGGTCTTTTCATATAAGGTTTTAGTTCGGTGATGTTTGCCTATCTCATTTGCTTCTTTATATAATTCGTCCAAACTAGAACTAGCTGTTTTTAACAAATTAATATCTAAGTGAGGTGTTTTACCAATGTTTAACAATTGAAGCTCTGAAATATTAACATTACTTTCTTTGATATCTTCGCATAATTTGTTTGTACTAAGATTAACGTTAGGAATAAAATCTTTGTCAATGGTATCGATTATGCTTATAGTTTGGGTATGTAATAATACATTATCCGAAATGGCATCACATTCCGGGGATAGTTTAACTAAACCAGTTAAAAGTAGTTGTGTTTGACGCGGCTTGTCGTCTTTACATAAAATGTGAAGGGTCTCCTCCCGCGGCGCAGTATAAAGCCACGAGTTCGCAGATTGTAATTGATACCAGACAGTATTATGAATTTTCATTACACGGATATCGCATTCTTTCAATATGTTTTCTAATCTAGCGGATTTCAGTAGTTCCGATTCGCAAGTATGGACGGTCGAAATCTGGTACAATAGGTCCGTTTGCTTGCAAATCATTGCGTCGTTAAAGGAAAATATGCGCGTTTTAATTTATTGACATGCAAGATTTGATTGCGTTTGCCTCTTTTAATTTCATAATTTACGTCGTTCAGTTTACGTGTAATTTGGAATGGTCCGTCGTATTGATCAGACAATTTTTTACTGCCTGTTCTGACCGTTTCGTGTAAAACATAAACGTATTCTCCTGGATCTAAAACTAATGGTTTCATTTTCTTATCGTAATATTCTTTTGCTGACTCTTTAGCCTTTTGTAAATTATTCTTTTTTTCTTAGGTAATTCAATCTATTCGTTAAATCTGCGAGAAATTCCTCATGAGTGATTCCTTGTCTCGGTTCTACAAGTACGGAAGGAAGTCGCGGTTTTCGTCCAAATACTAGTTCGTACGGAGATATTTTTGTTCCTTCGTGATAAGCGGTATTATAAGAGAACATAGCGGCATCTAGAAATGAATCCCAATTATTTTGATTTTGATTAATATATGGTTTAAGGTATTCAGCTAATACGTGATGTGAGCGCTCTAATGCTCCATTTGACTGAGGGTGGTAAACGCTTGTTTTTACCTGTTTGATTTTAAAGATCTTTGCAATTCCTTTCATTAACTCTCCTGAAATGTTACTACCTTGATCGGACAACAATTCTTTAGGTGAACCATAGGTATAAATATATTTATTGACGATTTTATCAGCTATAGTCGTACTGTTTGTGTCTAGCAATGGATAAGCCGTGCAGAATTTCGTTAATTGATCCTGTGTGGTTAAGATGTATTTATGTCCTTCCTCTGTTTCCGGCAAAGGACCCACAATGTCGATCGCTACCTTTTCAAATGCCTCACTTGGAGTGTCAGTAATTAACATGGGTGCTCTTGTTTTTACTCTAACTAATTTTCGTTTTTGACAATCATGGCAAGCTTTTATATAATTTTTTACGTCTTGTTTCATACCATCCCATGAGTAGTATTGTTGTATTCGTTTTAAAGTTTTTGTTACGCCTTTGTGACCTCTGATCGCTGAATTATGTAGTTCTGTTAAAATATTTTGTTTTATTATTGGATCAACAATTTCTTGTGTTAACGATTCTAATAGATATACTTTAATTGGTGTATCTTTAAATATATATTTTATCATTTGAGTTATTTTTATTTTATTGTTAGCGTCTCCTATAGGTGCTATCGAAATTATCGTTTGGTTATGTGCAATTACATATTCTTTTAGTTTAATTAAGCAATTAAAAATATCTTCCATATTTATTGGGGTATTTTTATTTTCGCGTGTAACGAGATTTATTTCGATTAGATGCTTCTTTTTCTTAATTTTAATATTTCCCGGTGTGAGCGTTATGTTTTCTGCTTTATTACCGTTTTTAGAAAGAGAAATTTTAATTTTAGGAGAAGAGTTTACTTCTTTCACTAAAAGACCTTTTATGCTACCTGAAATTTGAGGGATTATATTATCTGTTTCCCACAATGAATCATTTAGTGCGTGTTGTAAAAATAAGCTATAGCTCAAATTCGCATCGCTACTACCTGAAGCTTGTATCTGAAAGGTCATTATTTGCGGATTTCTAGAGAGTGCATCTGCATTTGTATTTAGTTTTTCTTCTTTGTATACGACTTTATAATTATATTCTTCTAATTTTAATCGCCAGCGCATTAGTCGGGATGATGGATCTTTAACATTAAAGAGCCAAGTTAACGGCTTGTGATCCGTGATAATTTTAAATGGTTTACCGTACAAGTAAGGTCGAAAATGTTTCACTGCCCAGACAATAGCTAAAAGTTCTTTTTCCGTTGTGTCGTAATTTTTTTCTGCTTTATTTAATATTCGTGAAGCGTAACCAATGGGAAGATCGCTGCCTATTTCACCTTGTGATAAGATTGCACCGATTCCTTCATCGCTTGCATCAGTAGTTAATAAAAATTCTTTATCAAAATCTGGATATTGTAAAATAGGTTCTCTCGATAGTAACTGTTTTAGTTTTTCATAATTAATTTGTTGCCTCATTTCCCATTTAAATGGTACATTTTTTCTGAGGAGCGAAGTAAATGGTTCTGTAATTTTGCTGAAATTTTTAATAAACCTACGATAGTACCCTACAAGTCCTAAAAATTGTTTTACTTATTTATGATTTTTAGGAACTGGATATTGCTCGATTGCTTTTATTTTTTCTGGGTTAGGTTTAACTCCCTTATCTGATATTATATGGCCTAAATATGTTAATTCGCGCTTGAAAAATTCACACTTGTCTGGCTGTAAGCTAAGACCAGCTTCTTTGATTCGTTCGAAAATTTGGTGTAATTTTTGTTTATGTTCTTCTAAAGTTTGTGCGTATATAACGATATCGTCTAAATAAACAAAGCAAACATTTCCTTGTAGTCCGGTTAAAACGTTATCCATCAGGCGTTGAAACGTCGCGGGGGCGTTCTTTAAACCGAATGGCATTTTTTTATACTCGAAATGACCGTTAGGCGTGTTAAAGGCTGTTTTTACGGTGTCTTGCGGATCCATGGGAATTTGATGAAAGCCTGAGGCTAAATCGAAACACGAAAAATACCTGGCTTTGCCTAATTGATCTAAGATATCTGATATGTTAGGTAAAGGGTATGCATCTCCGATTGTTTTTTCATTTAGTTTACGGAAATCTATTACTAACCGCCATCGTTTGTTGCCATCGACGTCGGGTTTTTTCGACACTACCCATAACGGTGAGTTATACGGTGAAACAGACGGTTGAATAATATCCTGATCTAATAATTTATTTACCTGATTTTTAATTTCGTTTTTATGGATCGGTGGATATCTATATTGTTTTACGTTTATAGGGATGTTATCTGTCGTATTTATAGAGTGTGTAATTCTATTAGTACCTTTTAATTGATCTCCCGGTAAATAGAACATATCATTAAAATTTTCGATTATAGGTTGTATTGACTGTTTTTCTTCTTCATTTAAATGATCTAATCTTAAATTCTGTTTTAATAATTTTAATCTTTTTGTTACATTATTTGAGATTACCGAGTCTATCTTATATGTAGGGCTGTCCCTCGGGCTCGTGGTAATATCCACTGGCTCTACATCGATCTCAGGTAACTCTAGTTCTACTTCTTTTTCAGTCGTGTTTGTCACGTATGTATACGTTTCTCCCGCGTGATTCACTTTTACTATGCTATTCATTAGAAAAACACCACATTCTAACTCTTTGTGATCTATGAATGCGTTATCAATGTTATAATGTTTCGTTTGTAACATCACAGAGCAAATACTTCTACTCGGTAACATTATTCGATTACTAAATTCTAATGGGTATCTTTGATTATTGCTAATTGTTACCGTTCGCGTTTTGAAGTCAATTTTCGCGTTTTCTTGACGCAGATATGTAGAACCTATAATTCCTTGTTCCTTCAAAGGGAATTTACTGGGCATTACATGAAATTCGTGAACTCCCGTATTTGAATGTAAGTATGCAGTTCCGAGAGTTTGTTGCTTTTCTTCGGTTATGCCTTGAATTTTTACTTTTTCATCGACATACACAAGTGTATCGCGCTCTAATGCGTTAGCTTTAATGATGTTAATATCAGCGCCTGTATCTAACAAGAATCTGTCTCCTGAATTTCTAAGTTCTTCGAATGGGATTGATATAAGATTTCTTGAGGTTGTTCTGATTGTATATGTTCTTGCTCTTGTTCTAGTGATTGAATCGGATGTGCGCGACTCGATATTTGGCCTTGACGTTGCGCGCTTTTCGCTTGGCCATGGTAGTTTAAATGTGAATTATTAGTTGAATTATTAGGTAGGTTGTTAGATAAATTATTATTACGTTGATAATTCGCTTGATTATATTGATTGGGTTGGTTAAACCGGTTGGATTGATAGTTAGTGTTAGAAAAATTTTGGTTACTGTTAAATCTGCTTCCGTTCGGGTTATTATTCCGCGAAAAATTTTGCTCGCGTCTGACGTTATTATATTGGTTATTTTGCCAAGAATTTTGATTTTCACGAGAGGCATTTTGTGAATCGTAACGTTTTTTCCTACATTCGTTTTCTGTGTGTCCTATTTTCCTGCAGTAATTACAAGTTATTCGCGATGTATCGTTGAATCTATTTTGTCTAAATCTTTCTGAATGATAATTAGATGTTGTAATGTACCTAGTTGCACTTTCTATTGCGTCTTCTAACGTGTTAAATTTTTGTGATAAAAGAAGTTGTGCCGTTTGATTGTGTAATCCGCCTAAGAAATGAGTAATTAATTTATTCATTGCAAAGATTCTTAGTCCTGCTCTTGCTGTTGGATCAGGGTAATTAGAAATTGCAAGGATCATTTCAGAGTTTAATTTTCTAGTTCTAGTAGCATAATCTTCAATGGATTCATTTCTTTTTTGCTGAAGTTTATTAATTTCCACTTCCCAATGGTCAAAACTTTTAGAATTTCCGAATTCCTTTTTCTAATGCTTTGCATAAATCATCAAGATTATTTATTGTATAGATTGTTCTCACTAACGCGGCATCTCCCGTTAATTTAACTTGTAAGACCGATCTAAAGAAAAATAACCTATCGTCTGACTTGACTAAATCATTAACTCCTTTACAATCTGCTGTAAATTGCGTCACTGGAATATTTTTTCCATTAAAAACAGGTATGAGCGATAAACTATTACGGACGGGAAAATAGCTACTGTTACTCGTAGAGGATCTTCGACTTTCTAGATTCGTGCCAAAATGATCTACGCCTTGCGCTGACTCTACCGTTTCTGTTCGATCGTTCATATCGATTGTTTCTAGATTTGAGATTACGTGATTATGTTTAGAATTATTATCGCTAATATAACTAATCAACGAACTACTTTCCGAACTGTCTGTATTATAATGCGCTTTAGTGTCTCTAAAGTTTACAAAATTCATAGACTTACAGAAGTACGATGCGCAGCATATCTATGACGAGATGGTTTCACGCCGCTGGTAGATATAGATGAATTGATGATAATGACGTAGATGAGATGATGATGAGGGTTGACCTTTTTTCGTGCTGGCCGTCCACGGAGTCTCGTTGTTGCTGTCCTTTTCCTTCGTTAGCTGCTGTGCTCGTCCAGGAGCGTCCTGATGCCTTTTTCCTCGGGGTAGGTTGTAAACTACGCGTCGTGGTTTTATCGGCTAACAGACAGGATCTCAGCAGGTTGATCGAAATGTGGTCCCGTTAATTTCGTCAGGATAGCACCAAGTTATGATTAACCTCGGTTCTTCTACTTGATAGCTTTGCTTGGCTACAAAGTTTTCTCGAATTCCGGGTCTCTAACTTTCTTTCACTTGATATTAATTAACAGCAATCAGCTCAATTATAGCAAAAATTTCCGCACTTTTACACACAAACAATCCCACCGCTGCCACCAATTGTTACGAGCGTATAGCTACGTAATAGATTATTTAGAATAAGTCGGGACACGTTTGTGGAAAAAGTCTTTATTCGGTGTTGCTGGTTTGAGCTTTGATCGAGAACTGAACTGGCGAGAATGATTTTCGTTTAAGGTGCTGTAGGAAAATCGTAGCGGCGGAATGTTTATTGGAAGGAAGCGGTTTTGTCAAAAGGAAAATATGCGCTAGGCATAGGGACAGCGTTTATGTTTATTGCAGTCATCGAAGGGTCATGTGTTTAGGATCAAGAAGGAGTAAAGATAAAAAAGGTTCAAAGGTTCGAATAAAAAGAGTAATATAAGAAACTATAAGTTGCGGCACGTAACAGTTGTCAATCCGAGAAAGGTTAGGTAATCAAAAAGCGGTAATCTTATACAGTGATGGGAGAAAGTTTCGTAACGGTCAAATATCTTGAAAAATAATGATTATGGAAGAAAATGTTTAATACAAAAGTTTTAGTATATTAAGTGGTCTATTATATGGTTATATTGAAATGACCTTCATGTGACCTTGAAAGACACCGCGAAGGTCAACTTTGTAATCTTAAATGGAAACTCCTATTTTCTATTACATATTCTTAAAGCTGGTGTCAAGACGTTTCCGAAACACTATAATGAAGTTATTTTTCATTAAATACTTTTTGAGTTATGAGGCTTGAAGGTTACAGCATTTTGACATAAAATACAAAATATCTTGTAAAACATTCAATTTTCAGGAATCTTACCTTAATACTTTTATGCATAAAATAATGAGATGAATCAATTGATATAAAGAAAACACATTGTTGCTTTTAAGAAAAAATATGTAATTTGCAACATGCAGCTGCATATTTTTTTTTAAAGCAACTATGTGTTTTTTTTATATCAATTGATTCGTCTCATTATTTTATGCATAAAAGTATTAAGGTAAGATTCCCGAAAATTAAATATTTTACAAGATATTTTGTACTTCATGTCAAAATGCTGTAACTTTCAAGCCTCATAACTCGAAAAGTACTTAATGAAAAATAACTTCATTATATTGTTTTGGAAACGTCTTGACACCAGCTTTAAGAATATGTAATAGAAAATAAGAGTTTCCATTTAAGATTTCAAAGTTGATCTTTGCGATGTCTTTCAAGGTCACATGAAGGTCATTTTAATATAACCATGTAATAGACCATTTGATATACTAAAACTTTTGTATTGAACATTTTCTTCCATAATCATTATTTTCCAAGATATTGACCGTTACGGAACTTTCTTCCATCACTGTATATACTGGCTTCTCGAACCAAGAACTCGATGACCAAGTTCTAGTATCGTCATATAATAGAAATAAATATTTTCTCTATATATACTTGTACTTTGATCTTAACAAATGAACGGATTAAAATTATATTTGTATGTTATATGTGTGTCTACGCTTGCACACAAAATTAAATTTGTTCTCTGTTCAAATTAAGCAAAAAAAATGTCTTACTAAAAAATATTTATGTAAGAAATCTTTTGCTAAATTTGAAGAAACAGCAATTTTAATGTACGTATATTTTTTGTGCTAGAAATATCTTCAGGAAATCCTACGAATAACTATTTATTATTGATCTGTATCGTTCGGATCATTTTGATCAAAATGGGATGTCCTGCGGAGATCATACATAAGATATCCACAGGACATGCTACACGGGATATCCTCAGGTAATCCTACGGATAACGTTTTGCTCTGGATCAAACTGGGACCATTTCGATCAAATTGGGATGTCCTGGGGAGATCTTTGCTATGTGGGGTAGCTGCCGGGCAAGGTAGCACTTCGAGTGGGGGTAGCGCGACCGGTATAACAGCCTGCTCGCGGAGCAGACCAGCACCATTCCCCCGAGTACGACTCGGACAAGCCTCAGAGCGCACTTTGAAGCTCCAATCGTACTCGCTCCCATCCTATATCCCATCGATCTAGGAGCAGGGCGTTCTCTGCTTCGGTCGGGTGTTCCCGGCGTTCGACTTTTGACATTCCGTCGTTTTAGGAGCAGGACGTTCTCTGCTTCGGTCGGGTGTTCCCGACGTTCGACTTCCGACATTCTATCGTTCTAGGAGCAGGGCGTTCTCTGCTTCGGTCGGGTGTTCCCGGCGTTCGACTTCCGACATTCCGTCGTTTTAGGAGCAGGGCGTTCTCTGCTTCGGTCGGGTGTTCCCGACGTTCGACTTCCGACATTCCATCGTTCTAGGAGCAGGGCGTTCTCTGCTTCGGTCGGGTGTTCCCGACGTTCGACTTCCAGATTCCTCGTAAGAGAGAAGATTCTCTCTGTCTTCGGACACAGCGCACCAGCAACCGTCGACGACTCATCAAGCTCGGATATACGCAGTATCGCTTATGCCCTAACTAAACCGGAGCATGATCCTACTTTTGGCTTATCTGAGTGCATAGGTTGACAGGTTAAAATTATATTAAAGTTGACTTCCAATTGTATTAACCATATAAAATAATTATTTTTATCCAATTAAATCGATTCGGTCGGTCTGTCAAACTATGCACTCGAATGAGCCACAAGTAGGATCATCCTTCGGTCTAGTTAGGGCATTATTTTTCAATATTTTTAATCCGTACCGTACGAACCGACCGACTTAGGATTAATTAGATTTAGTTGTTTAATTTTGGCCAAAGGCGCAACACGTTTATTAATTTACGTAGTTTACTTATTATCCGATTATTTCCGATATTTGTTTATAATCCATTCGTTCTCATTTATATACGTACCCGTTTACACCGTTGAGATATTAGATAGATTAACCAATAGAAAAATACTTATGTACTCATTGTTATACTCTCATTGATGTTTATATCTTTCTTTTATAATTATATCATCCTTTAAATATTATTTTGAATAAATATTTATTTTGTTTAATTTACTTTTACTAATTTGGAGTCTCCCGACAACTACCCGAACGAATCCTGACGAACCGGCGAGTTATTCCGCATTGTAAGAATCCGCTTTGCTACCTACGTTGTAAAATTCCGCATAGCTACGCACCGCCCGTGAGGCGTAAAAATACGCACCGTTACAAACTTTTCAGTTTTTATATACATATTATAATTTTTATATTATAATAATTAATTATTATATAAACTTTTGAAATCTTAAATTTACAGATAATGTCATTTTTGTTCTATTTTTAATATAATCGAAAATTAATTATATGGGTTTAAATAAATAATTTTATTAAATTTATACGCAATTTTTTTGTGATAGTTTTATGTTGCGTGTACTGATTAGACTAAAAAAGTGAATAACTAATTGGAGAGACAAGAAGAAAAAAGAACAGTGCCCCGAATGCACTTTTAAATTAATATTCACATTTGCGTATGGCATAAGTCTAAAGCATATTTTATAAATTATGCATTCTGCACTACATTGGAAAAAATAATACTTATAATAGCTAAAACATATACAGCACAAATTATAATTAATTTTAAAGTCATTTGTACATTTTCGTTGTATTTAAATACATTTAAAAAATTAAAAAGTACAAATTGTTTTAAAAATATCAAATTAATAAATAAATTCTGTGTAAAAAGTATGACTAATTAATTGTTTTAGTGTGTATAATGATTGGAATTATGTTAAAACACGCTATTTAAAGCAATTTGAAAATATTATCTATAGATATAAGGATGATACAAAACAATCTGATGTTTACGAAATGTCATATTCTTTAGCGAGTTCTAAGATGATTTGTTTTTCAGCAACAAATTTGTCCAAAGCATAATTTTTGATATTATAATTAACAATAGTTCGCTACTCTCTTTTCCTTCGCTGCCACACGCACGAGTCCGGTACTACAACGGCCCTTAAGAAAGGAGGATGTTAAATATAGGTCGATTTTGGCCCATGGTGTGGAACCAAAACTACACATGGTTTCTTATAGATTTCATACCGTAGAATCACGTGGTAAAGTTTGTTTTTCTTTAGACACCGGGAAAAGTACGGAAAATTGAAAAAAGACCATGAAAAATGGAATTTCCTGAGCTGGTTGAAGCTTGAAACATTCCTGCAGCAAATTAAAAAAAAAATGATTTGTCGCTCTTGTCCTTTTGCAGGGAGGAAGTTCTGAGGCCCTCACATGACATACAAAAAAGACCGATCCGATACATGCGTCGGAAGACACCCTTATACCCGAAAAACCACCCCCAAAATTACTTAAACGATTCTCGCCAAGCTAGAAATGATTTGTCGCTCTTCTTCTTTTGCATAGAGAAAGTTTTGAGGCTCTCACATGACATACAAAAAAGACCGATCCAATACATGCGTCGGAAGACACCCTTATACCCGAAAAACCACCCCAGAGTGCCTAAAAAATTCTCGCCTAGCAAAAAATAACTTGTCGCTCTTCTCCTTTGGCATACAGAAAGTTGTGAGGCCCTCATACGACATGCAAAAAAGTTCGATCCGATACATGCATCAGAAGACACTCTTTTACCCGAAAAACTACCCCCAAAATCACTTAAACGATTTTTGCCAAGCTAAGGGTGTCTTCCGACGCATGTATCGGATCGGTCTCTTTTGCATGTCGTGTAAGAGCCTCGGAACTTTCTCAGTGCAGAAGGAAAAAAACAACAAATTAGCGCGCAGCCAATGTATGATAGACTAGGCCGGGCTAGATCTCGAGCGGCTCTCTGGCGACGGTGTGTCACCTTGTCGTTGTGCTAGGGCTCCCCTAGGTCAATGATCTCCCTTTCCGGATCGGGACTTTTGTCCCAGGATGGATTGGGGTGAGACCAAGCCGATGATCTCCCTTTCCGGATCAAGACGCTGGTTAGGCTCTCAGGATGGATTGGGGTGAGGCAACAGGGGTCTAAGAGCACACCTTAGGAGAAGGAAGGACTCCGAATATAAAACCCGGACAGAACGGGTTTGTTAGTCATAGTAGACAACCGTCCTAGTGGAAGGAAAACCACGATAAAAAACCCAGAGTAGACAACTCTGTTAACAAATAACAACTGATAAAAATAAGATGACGACAAGGAGGATAACGTTACTGCCTCAGGGGCTTCGGAACCCCAGAAGCCGGCGAGGGGGTTATCCGGTCCCGGTGCCCCCCTGTCGTCATCTTGCGACGGGCCATCCAGAGCGTGCCACGCGGGCGCCCTGGACTATATGGTTACCGCGGAAGGAGGGCAGGACGTTTCCGCCCTGCAGTGCCTGCAGATTGTTCTGCGGGTAACGGAGAAGATGGCCCTTTTAAAGGCCGAAAATGAGCGCCTTTATGGACTGCTGGAGATGTCGGGCACATGCCCAACCTGTGGCCACCACCGGCCACCAGAGGAGGATGGGCCAATCCCTCCCAGGTCTAAGACCTTTCGGGCCTCGACCGAAAAGGGGCCGACGGAAAGGAGGAGGGACATGGGAGGATGTTTCCCAAGCTCTCCCTCCGCCCCGGATTCCGATTCCGGGAAAGAGGATAGCGGGGTGAGTCTTCAGATTAGGAGAACTCCATCCCGCTCCAGTGGAGGTGCGCCTGAGGAGTCAGGGGAGGATATCACCCCCCCCCCTCCCTCGATGCTTCAGGTGCTTGTGTCGAGGGCACAAAGCGTAGGAGTGTCCCGGGACCCTTGACCGGAGCAAGTATTGCTTCCGATGCGGGGAACCGGGGCACCAGGCGGAGCACTGCGCCGCCAAGGCAAATTGCCCCGCCAGTAGAAGCAGTGGAGCGGATCACCGCCACCACATAGGAGGATCGTCCTGCCCCTTAGTTCCCCCGCAGCAACGCGGAAGGGAAGAGGCTAAGACGAAAAGAAAGAGGAGGGAGAGGGTGAGAGGGGATGCCGGTGGGGGTTATATCTCATCGGCTTCCTCCTCTGCATCCTCCAACAAAGGAGAAAAGGGCCGCTTTTCCTTAATGAAGGAAAAGCGACCCATAGGCGGTGAGAGGAAGAAGAGGGGGGCCGTGCTTAAGCGCGGTTCCCCTATCCCCCTGGACTCCTTTTCTTTGAAGGAGGGGGAAACGGAGGACTCGAGGAAATCGAGCCTCCTGCCTTCAAAATCTAGGAGGAAAGTTCGTAAGGACTCGGGGATGGGGGGAAATACACCTGATGAGGGGAAGATCCCCCTCAATCCCCCAGAAAAAAATATTGAGAGTGGCCCCAACTCGTCAACTCTAGACGACGGGGGGTCCTCCCAGAATGTGAGGAAAGAGGGGAAGAAGGGTTTGAGTCTTCTCTCTTTTCCGAAGGATCAAGGGGAGAGCCCCCATCAAAGAGGGGCCTCCCACACTAGGGGAAGACCGGTTCCCTCCTCTGGTGGTGGTGGGGTCTCTACGCCAGTAGGCGGGGACCCAGCCGTCACAGGGAGAGGGGTACCATTTAAGGAGAGTAAGTTTTGGGAGCTTCTCTCCGATGAAGAAGAGATCCTCCTGGTGAACATCGGGGAGGCGCTGCGGATGCGTGCACGTACACGGGCCGGTTCTCCGAAGGACCCTAAGTTTGTGCAGACTTTGCTTGCGCAAACGTGTGAGGAGTTGGAGGAACTGAAGGAGGAGATGTAAGATTTCCCCTTTGGGGGAGAGGGTTCCCTAAAAGGGGCCACCCCTCAATAGAAGGCTGACTTCCTCTCCCGGTGGCGGTGAGGTTTCTGCGTCTTGAGCGCGGATCCTGCTGTTGCCGAGGGAGGAGAGTCGACAAGAGGGAAAAGGTTCCGAAGACCTGGCCCCGTTAGGGCTAGAGTCAGGTGGACCCTCGAGTGGAGGAATGGCTCTAGCCTTCCTTCATTCGATAGATGAGAGGCCCCCACGGAGCGGCGGCCTACCCAGACTGTCGCTTCGTGGAGAGGGTCAGGGGGAGAGGGGGTGGGAAGATTGGGCCCTCCTTTGGGCACCTGTCCCACTTCTCTCAGCCCCCAGAAGAAGGGACAAAAGGAGGAAGGAAGAGGTCAACACTTCCCACTCCCCCATTAGGGAGAGACGACGTTGCCTTTAACAGGGCTGGTCAGAGAGGGGGTCTGAAAATAATGCGTTAAGCGGTTCCCAGCCCCCTCCCACTAATGACTAGGAAGGGACCACGTGACGGGGGTGGGGTTTTAGTGGGTAGGCACCACTCCAGCGAAGTTCAGCTAAATGGTGAATCCCACACTTCCCTTCCGCGATGTGGTCACTAGGACTGCACATTGCACGCGGAGGGGGGTCTTGAGAAGATTTCCCCACCCCTGGGGGCTCCGGCTTTGCTCGGCATTGTCGGACCCCCTCAAACAAAAAAAAAAAAAAAAAAGATTTCGAGCGGCTGGTACGCTTCTCTCGACGCGCTCTCATTAGTCCAAATGTAAAAATTAATATCTCGTTTATTATTGCGAATATCGTAAAACGGTAAAGGACTTTTATATTTATTTTGATCCCATCTACCTCCCTGTTCCCGGTGGGACACCCTGTATATACAATATAATACTATTTAAGACATAATAATAAACAAATATAATGAAATATTAACATTAAATCAATATCAGGAGACGTGGTAGTGTCTCCGATCAAGTTAAAAAAATGACACTACTAAGTCTCTTATCCTGCGCGCACAAAGTCGACTTTTCGGGGGTTTGTAGCAACTAAAATATAAGAAAGGGCCTGGCAGGATAAGGTAGGCAAATCTGCCCCCGCACATATCAAGCTCAAATTAATGTCATAAGTAGACATCCATATGATATAAACTTACCCCAAACATTGACCTTGAAATCGCACTTTTATAGGAGTTATGGAGAGGGAAAGTAAAATAAAGAAAGTGATTTTTCTTGAAAACAGCTGAACCGATTTTGATGAGTAAAATATATGTTGTAGAGATTAATAAAACAATTGGCGCAGAATAATGAAACGAATCAATTCGTGTAAAAAAAATACATTATTATTTTGAAGAAAACGTATCCCTGCCAGCATCGGTACGTGACAATTACGTCACTATAACGTGTTAACTCCTCGCACGTTACGTTACAAGAACGTCTCATTTGGTGTTCGAAACGTAATTGTTACGTCATTATTACGTAACAATCACGTACAGAAAATCAGACAAATAATTAATTAAATTTTATTTGTATGTTACGTCGTGGTAACGTGCGAAAGACGTATCATATTTTTGTGACTTTGTGACCAAAATTGAACGTCTTTTTCACATATAGTGCTGGCAGGGTAAGTAATTTACAATGTACTTTTTTTTAACAATTATACGTTTTCTTTATATCACTTGATTCTCATTATTCTATTTGAAACCGTGTGAGCTTTTCTCGGACGCGGTATAGCTCGCCGGAATCCGGGTTCGTTCGGTTGGGGGTACGTCAAAAGAGAATGCACGTGTATGTTGATAATAAATAAGAAATGGTTTTATTAAAATAATGAGTCTGATGACTATGTGTACATGCAATGTATGATTGCGATCAATGCATTCGGTGTAGTTTGTATAAATGAGATGTATAATTGCGATGCGAGAAGAATATAAAGGTACGGCGAAATGAATATAAAAGTAACGGCGAAGTATGATCGGTTTTGACGTGAGGCGTCTTAGTACGATCGGCGGAACGATCGGCGCAAGCGCGTGTGATCGAGTTGTAACAGTTGGCTCGACGGAGCGGCTGTCGGTGAATGCGTTCGTAGCGGTGACGCGAGTCCGTTCGATGATAGATCGATACGGACTGCTCGGCGGCGCGGATTGGTCGACGCGGTTTTGCCTGCCGGAAGGATTACGATTTGAAGTCCCGGCGAAGAAACGCGATATTTGGATCAGGAAGCCGAGGACGCTCGGCGGTACATGAGAACGCTCGTGTGCTGGAAAAAGGCATAGAAGCCGAGTACGCTCGGCGGACTACGAGAACGCTCGTAGAGAGATGTTCGCTGTCTAGCAGCGAACAGGATCTGGTGAAAAGACGTACAGCCGAGCCTCTTTTATACCCGGCTGGCGGCCGACTGACTTTGGATCGGCAAGCATCGGCGGTTTCGGCGGCGGGCCCCCACTAACGGAATTTCGGAACGGTCGGATGTGGGCATCCGTTCGGCGCTTGACCGCCGTTGTTTTCGACAAAGTTTTATCGGCGCTCGATGCGCCCTTGGTGGGCTACGGACGATGGACGGTCCGTAACCGTAACGATGTAGCTTGCGGGCTGCACTGTTACATATTCATAAAAGTATTACGGTAAGATTATCGATAACTTAATATTTTCAGAGATATATTAGATTTTATATTGAAATATGTCAGATTAAGATAACTCAAAAAGTATGAAAAAAAACTTCTGAAAAGTATGAAAAAGAAAATTATATCCTTTAATCTTGTTAATATTTAATTAACAAATAAAATACAATGTAATAAAATTTTATTGGTATTAATGAACGAAGAAACTTTCATCGACATCGACGTCGATCTAGTCGCAAAACTTATAATGTAAAATAATTTAGTTAATATGTAAATAAAATAAAATAAATGTTAAATTCGAAATGTAGAAAAATAATTAAAAAATAATTTAAATTTTGTCACATAATTAATTCTGTACATTTATATTAACTTAATTACATATTAACTAAATTATTTCACATTCTAACACAAGTATTTTGTTTCATATCACACTTATGTTCTGTGAAACAGATCCCAAATAACACAAACACATTCTATAAACATTCTATAAATATTTGTTGAAAATATTAGAATATTCTTTTAATGTACTAAAAGATGTTCTTTAAATCTTTATAGAACGTTCAAATGAGACCAATTTTAATATTCCAGATAGGTTAAAAAAATATTTTTTATTATATTTCAGGAATATTCAGAAAAGATGTTTAATATCATGTAAAGAACATTCACTGAATATTCTATTAAATTATTTTTAGTATTCTAAACATTTATGCAATTACATTGATGTAAAAAAAAAGATTTAATCAACTTTACCAATATTAAATGTTAAACAAAAGTTTTTATTGTTTTAATTTTTTATTCCAATAATATGTTTTAGAAATGAAACGTTTGTATTATTTTGTAATAAAAATGAATTTTTGAGCAACTCGACCCAACTCTTGCTCTATTTGCTGTATATTAACACGATTTTTAATTTAATTAAGGAAGAGCAATAACCTAATATTATTTGTAATTTTAAAAATAAAAATTGATATTTTTAACAAAATAATTACATCTGTAAAATTGCACACATTCTTACAATAAAATATATAATTCTAAGCATGCTGTGGTTTTTCTTTTAATGTTTCTATAAAAAATCGCTTTACTACGTTTCATATTATTTTCGAAAAAGTTTTCGAAGATAAACTCGAAAAGCCAAAAGTCTTGCTCGGCTTTCTAAAACGAGAAATTATTTGTTATAAGAAAGTACTTTTAAGGTTGTTAGGGTAAGGTTAAAGAATCTATTATTTTAAGCAACCATTTTTACCAAAAAAAACTCTTAAAATCTAAATTTACCGTTGGATTAATTGAATCTTTGTATTAATTATAATTGCGGCTTGAATTGTACAGATTAATCAAGACTTACTGCGTAACTATTAATGCACGTGCTGATCGGAAGTGGAACGGAAATGAAATTGACAGAAGTTGAATCTTGATCTATTTTCTGCTATACATTCTGAACGTCGTCTATATGTACATCTTCAGTACATTTGAATATTTAGTGAACATTTATGGAATACGTAAACAATATGTTCCTATTGCTGATTTTAACATATTCTGGGCAGGTTATAGAATATTTTTTATGAACAAGGATATTCTACAGACATATATAAATGATTTCTTCGAGAATATTCTCATAAAAATATATTTGATGCAACATAGAATATTCATACAATATTGTGTGTTATCTGGGATGTTTTATTGGTAATATTAGAAAATAACTAATATAAAAAGTAGGTGATATAGCACAAAAATTCATAAATGATAAGGTCAGACCATAAGTTCCAAAAAAGACATTTCAATATGTTTATATTTTAATAATTATCTAAATTTTTAATATATTATCATGAAAGATTAACATGAAAAGTGACTGATACATTATTCAAGGTGCAAATTCAAAATAAACATACATAAAATATACATAAAATGTATAAATAAAACTGATCAAAATTTGATTGAAAAAAATTTAATTATGGTAAAATAACAAAATATTTATTAAAAAATACAAAAAAACTTAGCGCTGCCACACCGAACAACATGTTAATTTACATAATGTCAATTAATTATGCTAATTATTACATTATTACTCATTTTTATTGTTTCATAATACTTTGAAGTGTAAAGAGAGTGGTGGAGGAGCTCCTCGACGGGAGGGAAAAGGTGGATGGCGCAACGGGCTGCGCTGGGGGCGGAGGGGGGGGGTCGAAGGAGAGGGGCAAAGCCCGTTGGCAGCTCCAAGTTTTTTTGTATTTTTTAATAAATATTTTGTTATTTTAATTAAATTTTTTTAAATCAAATTTTGATTAGTTTTATTTATACATTTTATGTATACTTTATGTATGTTTATTTTGAATTTGCACCTTGAATAATGTATCAGTTACTTTTCATGTTGGTAATATATTAAAAATTTAGATAATTATTAAAATATAAACATATTGGAGTGTTTTTTTGGAACTTGGCCTGACCTTATCATTTATGAATTTTTGTGCTATATTTATGTACTAGAAAATTAGAGCCTTCCCAGTAAACAAAAAGATATCTTTTAGATGCCTAAAAGATGTCTTGCATGTCTTTTAGATATCTTAGAAATTGCCCAAAAGACCTTGAAAAGAAATCTAATAGATGTCTTATGCAACACTTTTAGACTTCTTTAAGAAATTTTAAAGATATCTTGAATTATTCTTTACGATCTTCATAAAGATATCTTTCAGACAATTTCGAGGTATCGTTAAAATATTTTAAAAATATATGTTTAAAATATGTCAAATATATATGTGTGAACGGTGTGTGTAACGGTGACATTGATGAGTGACATGTATGTATATGTCACTCAATGTTACCGTTACACATACACCGTTCACATATATATATTTGACATGTTTTAAACATATATTCAATGCCATTGACATTATCGTCGTTTGCCTCGGATGCTTAAGAAACATCAATTTTTTCACAATGTTTCTCTTTCGTATCATTGAAAATTTTATTTTTATCAAAGTCTGATATTTCCTTTCGTCAACGCCATTGTTGAGATCGAGAAAGATCAATATATTTTTTACGCTTTGGCATAATTTTGGCCGTTCTAAAACTTTAATGTTAACAAATCATTAATCATCAATTATTGATAAGCAAATATTTTAAAAAACAAAAATAAAACTAAATGTAAATTTTTTTTTAAATATTTGCTATTATCGATTCAATAACTTCAATGTTAATAAATTTATAATAGCAAATATTTTAGAAAACCAAAATAAAGTTTAATGTAAATAAGACTTTTTAAAAATATTTTCTCGTTTTTTAAACAGAATTGTTTTCTTTTAAAACGTATGGTTTGAAACACACAAAGTGTCATGCGAAAGACTATAGCGCTAAAATAAAGCTTAATATGATATATTAACGTTATATAAACTTATGTATTTAAAATTTTTTTAACTGAAGGAATAATCGCCAATAAATATTGAATGCCAAAATCATGCCAAAACAGTCGAGTAAAAAAATTAAGTTAGCTTATTGTGACATTTGATATTATTAATATAACATGTTATTTATTGCACAAATCTAATATTTATCATCAATATTTATTTATCCATATTTAAGGTAAATGTTTCAATAGCCGGACATCTAACGATTAATATAAATTTGATTAATTTTTATAAATATTTACTGTTTTTAATTATCTAATTATGTAACCAATTGAGAAACAAACTATAGCTCGCTAATATGTAGATTTGATGCCAAAAAGTATGTATTATATTTTTATGTATTATATTTTATTGTATATATTATATTTATTGTTCTTAAACTGTTTATCTTGAACGACATTTACTTAGAGATCCATATTATTAACTTGTTAACATTACTTTATTTTGCTGAATTGTTTAATTGTAAATATGATATTTCTTTGATAAAGATTTGTTGAAAAATTGTCTACGTTAACATGTAAGAAATATATATTGTTGTCGCAGATGGACAATACTCTTTGAAGGTTATATCTTGAGGAGCTTAAAGGTTAGAAAATGTACAGATTCAGTTATTTCAAAAAATTTTCGTAACAAAAGAAATTTGATTAAATAATGTTTAGCTGTTTGTAAATTTGTAAAGGTATATATTATTTATCATATCAGATTAATCTTCGCTTAATAGGAATACATAACCTATTGAAATATCACGTGCTAATCATACGTAAAAGAATTAAAGGCTTTATAAAAAAATACTGACCAAACTTTTGTAATTTTTTTTCAGATTGAGTTCAAAGACACAAATTGTTAAAAAAATTAGTCACTGTTTTTGCACTCACTTGTTAAAAACAATAAAAATCGCAGATCACAGTAGCACTTAGTTGCATCGATCAAACAAACAAACAATCAATATCTTTAACACACGTACCGTGCCAAATACTTATAGGCGAAAACGACTGCCGCGCCATCAAGCAGTCGCGTCGTGCAACACGACGTCTTTGCGATACCGTTTAGAGTTCTTTTCAAAGTGCCTTCAAGATATCTTGTTAAAGATATCTTTTAGATATCTTTTAGAACTTCCACCAGCAAAAATGTTTACTGGGTTATATGAGATTTTATATCTTAATATAATATACTTTGTACTAGAAAATTATATTACTAAAAATCAATCACTAATTAGTTTAAAATTTGAACATAAAATTGTAACGGTGCGTATTTTTACGCCTCACGGGCGGTGCGTAACGATGCGGAATTTCGACGATATGCGGATTTTTCAATGCGGAATTACGACGGTGCGTAGTTAGCGAAGCGGATTCTTACGACGCGGAATAACTCGTCGGTTTGCCAGAATTCGTTTGTGTGGTTTATCGGGAGACTCCAAATTAATAAAAATAATTTAAAGAAAAATAAATATTTATTCAAGAGAGCATTTGGATAATATAATTATAAAAAAAAATATTAACAACGAGTACATGAGTATTTCTGTAACGGTCTAATATCTTAATGGTATAAACGGATACAAGTAAATATTTAATAATGAGTACATGAATAATTCCTTATCGGTTAGACGAGTTAATGTTTCAACGGTATAAGTGGGTATAATTCTAACTGTGAACGAATGAACATTGATCGGAAAATAAACTGCGTAAATCGTTGGTGCGCTTTTGGCCGAATTTAAATAACTATGAACATGATTAATCCTATTTAATCCTAAATCGGTCGGTTCGTACGGTACGGAGCAAAGTAATAAAAAATAAGCGATACCGCGTATATCCGAGCCCTGCTGAGTCGTCGACGGTTGCCGGTGCGCTGTGTCCGAAGACAGTGAGAGACTTCTCTCGTGCAAGGGATATCGAAAGTCGAACGCCGGGAACACCCGACCGAAGCAGAGAACGCCCTGCCCCTAGAACGACGGGAAGTCGGAAGTCGAATGCCGGGAACACCCGACCGAGGCAGAGAACGCCCTGCCCCTAGAACGACGGAGAGTCGGAAGTCGAACGCCGGGAACACCCGACCGAGGCAGAGAACGCTCTGCCCCTAGAACGACGGAGAGTCGGAAGTCGAACGCCGGGAACACCCGACCGAGGCAGAGAACGCCCTGCCCCTAGAACGACGAGGTATAGGAAGTCGAACGCCGGGAACACCCGACCGAAGCAGAAAATGCCCTGCTCCTAGAACGACTATCGGGATGGGAGTGAGTACGACCGGAGCTTCAGAGTGCGCCCTGAGACTTGTCCGAGTCGTACTCGGGGGAATGGTGTCGGTCTGCTCCGCGAGCCGGCTTTTATACCGGTCGCGCTACCCCCACTTGGGGTGCTACCCTACCCGGCAGCTACCCCTTCTCGAGCTACTACCCTCGAGTTGGGGGATCGGAATGCGGCCCTAAATGGGGGTGCTCACGTGGAGCCCGCGTGACGCTTAGTAACAGCGCGTGCTGTTACAAAATAACAAGAGAAACAAAAATACTTTAGTACAAAATATGCACCTACAAATTTTAGATTTAATCTAATTAGATTAGATTTAGCAAAAAACAAAATATATTATTTTTGCTGTTGTTTCAGAATTCTTTCTTTGGTTTTAACCAATCACATTTTGATGGCACTTTCAACATCAGATGCTGTAGTGCTTATGTGAAATGTCATTACAGATTTTGAAAAAAATTGCAAAAAATTGTTTAACTACAAAAATAAAATAACATTATTTTATCAAAATTTATTATAAATAATATTATAATATGTAAAAAGAATTTTTTTTGATTAGGCTCAGTTTTTCAATTAAACTTTAAAATGATGATACACGCTTATTTATTGAGCCTTAGCTTGTTCTAGGTGCTATTTACTAATATATCTTACATATAATTGTCGTATGTCTTACATCTAGTTGTCGAACGTTTCGGATCCTTTTTTTGGGCCTTCTTCAGCGAATCTAATTTGTGTTGCGTCTCTTAGTTAAAATTTACTGGTTGTTTTTTGGTGTGGTTCTATTTTGTCTATTTTTGTGAACTTTTTGTCCACCCCTTGCTTTTTTTCCCGTGTGTCAGACATGGTAACCGTTGATTTTTATTTGTTGGTTTAATGTTCTTAATTGACTTAATTTTTCTGACTGGCTGGATTGATTTTTATTGGGACTTGTTACTTTGTGTGTTGTTCATTTCATGCTTTTCATGCAGATGAAATGAACAACACACAAAGTAACAAGTCCCAATAAAAATCAATCCAGCCAGTCAGAAAAATTAAGTCAATTAAGAACATTAAACCAACAAATAAAAATCAACGGTTACCATGTCTGACACACGGGAAAAAAAAGCAAGGAGTGGACAAAAAGTTCACAAAAATGGACAAAATAGAACCACACCAAAAAACAACCAGTAAATTTTAACTAAGAGACGCAACACAAATTAGATTCGCTGAAGAAGGTCCAAAAAAAGGAGCCGAAACGTTCGACAACTAGATGTAAGACATACGACAATTATATGTAAGATATATTAGTAAATAGCACCTAGAACAAGCTAAGGCTCAATAAATAAGCGTGTATCATCATTTTAAAATTATAATATGTATTATATAAATTTCAACATTTTTATTATTATTTGGGAAATAATCAAATTAGAAAAATTTTCTTTCTTTTTGAATCCTAACCAAGAATATTGCACAGCCAACTCGTTAGAGAAAACTTTCTCTATTATTCTTTTAACCACAATTTTAGGATCTGCTCCTCCAAATCTTGATAGTTCTATTACCTGAAAAATTTAATAAAGAATAAGACTACTAATTCACATTGAACTACAATAGAACTACTAATATAAATATTAATATTAATATTTATTTCAATAACTTACAGCTTCTTTCTTCTTTTCTTCATTTTCTAAATAAACTTCTAAATTATCCCACACAACACGCATGTCTTAACGACGTTCTATAGTCGTCTTTTTCATTACGTCTTTGAGACATTACCTAAAGACGATGTACAGACGTTTGACGGATCTTTTGTAAGACATCACTAAAAGGACTTGTAAAGTCGTCTGCTATCAAGATCTATAGAGAGAAGGTTACTTCATGCGCAAAGAGGGACGAGCGGCAAGAGGGGCAAATGCAGAGAGGGGCAAGCGGCAAGAGGGGCAATGATGATCTCATCGGCGAACAGAAGCTATCTCAGACAGCTACTGTTTGTCGATGAGATCATCATGCTCTCCCCTTCCTTCATCGCCCCTCGCCATCAAGCTGTTTCTAGCTCCCCCCTTCCTTCATCGCTCCTCGCCATCAAGCTGTTTCTAGCTCCTCCCTTACTTCATCGTCCCTTGCCCTCAACCAGTTTTACTGAGGTAACCTTCTCTCTATAGATCTTGGTCTGCTATGGCAATTTTAGGAGAGATGCATAACCTACAATTTTATTCAGTTATGCCTAATTTAGACCGGTGAATGATCCTACTTGTAAAGTGGATAGTTTTACTCAAATAATTTTTTTTAATTGATAAAAAAATGAGCCACAAGTAAAATCATCCTCCGATCTAGACAGGGCATTAATTGTAGAGTGCTTGAATGAAATATTGTAAAACGAAAGACTTCAAGGAATCCAAGTTGATGAGGTAAGGTAATATAAGGTAATTTGAAATTATAGTTTATATTCTATATTAATAATTTTTTAACCTATATATGTCTCTTATGCTGTGTTTGACGTTTATAGATTAGAATAACCACTTCACTCAACCGGGTCGAAAATAACATTCTTAATCCAAGGTAATCATTGTTCATTTAATTGATTATTATTTTAATATATAAAATATATGAAATTATAAATAAGGATAAATTGAATTTATACGCTACAATGGTAATTTTGTAACCTATAATTTTATTGCAGTATGCTTGAACCCAGTGAGCTAAATATTATGAATATGCTAGCAGTGTGGCAGCAAAAACGCAGCGAACGAGCAGAAACGAAATCGAGCATAATCTGTCGTGACGATGAAAAAATTTGTACTACGAAAATGCTAAAAACCTGATAAGTATTTGATTCTTAATATATATCTGTGGCTTGGTGAAAGAAGTGCCAATGTCAATATTCATCAACTTGAGATATGTCCAGTTAAAAATTTTTTTAATTTATAATTAAATAACTTGATATATAAGTGGAAGCTGTTACCTTCATTTTTATTTAGATTTTAACATTTTAAAATTTGATATTGGCACTTCTTGTACCAAGCCATAGATATATATTATTTATGTAACAATATTATGAACTACTGTACTTATATTATACATATAATATAATTCATTAAATAGATGTATTTAATGATATTATTACGTATAATTTAATACTATTATTATGTGTAATTACATATACTTATTTATCAGGATATTGCATGTGAGAGTACTCTTAAATGTGACACAAAATGATTACCTCCTTTACCTCTGATGGCCATACATAGAAGATTATTGCTTTGAAGAGAAGTTTCAACAAGACAGGGAAATCAGAAAATAGTTTGTAAGTTTTTTATTCAATGTTGCTTTAAAACTGAACTATTACGGCACATTTCAATATAGAATTTCAGTATAGAATTCAGTGTCTCATCTGGATAAATTAATCATTATTTTACATCTGGTTTTTATGTTGCAGAAAAAGAAAATTTCAACAATTGAAGGAATTACATATGCTAATCAGACGAGAAATATTCTGAAATTTATTTTAGATGATAACGTTTCCAAAAAATAGTTGTGAACTGGAAAAAATAATCAACACCAACGAAAGACAAAACATTTGCATTATTATAGGTAATTACCCAGTAAACATTCGATATTTTATGTGTAACATGGGCTTAACCCATATTACTACTCGCGCGATCGGCCGCAACGATCGTCCGCGCATCAAGCCGCCGGCCGCAACACGTCATCGGAATGCGGCCGCCGAGTGGGGCAATCAGGTATATAAGGCCGTCGCTCCGGCCAGTAGGCACGCTGCAGACCTTCCGAGCCATTAGGGCGCACTCTGACTTGGCTCTTCCTTTCCTTTTGGAGCAGGGAGCACTCTGCTCCGTCGGGAGCACTCGACGTCCATTCACCGTTCCTCTCAAGACAGGGAGCACTCTGTCTCCGTCGGGAGCACTCGACGTCCCGTATACACCGCCCGTTCCTCCGTAGAATTAAGTATTCTTTAGTTCGCACTTCCTAGCTTATATCCTTTAGTTCGTATTCTTTCGTTTATATTTTCTAGTTTGTATTCTTTTGTTTATATTTAATAGTTTATCCTTTTCTAGCTTGTATCCGCTAGTTTGTATTCTTTCGCGGTATATTCTGGCCTTGCTTTAAGTTACCCCTACTTGCGACCGTTTCTTATTCCGGGGCATAGCGACTTAACCCGATCGTACGCTTTTGCACGCCCATTTGCGTCCTACTGCTTAGTACGCTAATCTCTTGCGTTACCCACTTCTGTACGCTTTCATCGCGCTCTCGCTTGCATACCGCACTCGCTTGCTGTAATGGCTACCGCTTGCGCTTCATAATTATTATCTCAATGTATCGTGACTTTTTCAGTTAAGAATATATTTATTTTTACCTCCAAATTGGTCTAGTTGATTGGAGTCTCCCCGTCTGACCGCTTATCCCAAATCCTGGCACCGGCGAGCTATTCCGCGCTTAGCAATAAGATCGCGAAATAAATTCGCACCGTTACATATGTATATACATAAAATATCCATAATGTGAAAAAAATGTACTATATATACTATGTATGTATATACATATGATATACGCTGATGTAGATACATTTGTGGATATTGTGACGTGACATTTTTGAGGTCCGTCACAAGGGCGAGAAAGCCCGATCGAGGAGGGAAATTTGAGGTCGAAAACCCTACCGCGGGGGGCGACGACCTCTCCCTCTTAATTCTCTTTTTGAGATTATAGATTTTGCGTTATAGCGAATTGCGCAAGTCGTGGTGAGTGGCCAAACTCCCATTTTGTGACTAAGATGGAGCAGCCTTCGTGGGACCTGCGAGGGACTCAGCAGGCAGGACGACGGAGGCCCGGACAGCGCGTAGACAGATCCGGAACAAGGGCAAGTAAAAATACCTTTGCTTATACAGTTCGACTCCAGACACAGTCGCTACCGCAGATACTGTTTCAGATTTGGAGCATATCGAGGCCGGTGGACGCACCGAGAGAGATGACGCCCGAGAGGGAAGCGCGCTCTCACACGCCGAAGACCCGGGGTGGAGTACCCGAAAAAGGAGCTGTCGTAACGAGCCAGGAAAGCAGAATCAGGTCGGAACCTGATCAGTTCCCGGCCGATTCAAAGAAGGACCGGATCCGGAAATGGAAAAGGCCACAAAGGGCGTTAACGACAGCTGCCCTAAGAAAGAGACCGGAGTCACCTCGGAAAAGCGTCACCGAGGGCCGAAGTATCGAGGAGCGACGCGAGCATCGAGATCTAGTAAACATCGAAGGATCAAGAATCGCTGATCGATAGCGAGGATCTACATGCGCAGGACGATGCGCGGAATGTCACCGCTGTCCGGCGAGCCTCGCTGTCGTCACTGTTCGGCGAGTCGGCAACCTGAGAGGAACCTCGAGGACCACAACGGGCGTACCGACGATTTGTAAGGCCACCACTTCGACTTCGCGGTAAGAGCGGTATCAGTAGGCGGCCCGAGCCTCGCGAAAATAAGAACCCGCATAGTTTTCGTAAAAGAGTATTGAGTGTAGCGAAATGTCTCGCGGTATCGAGCAAGGTTAGATTTAGGCCGAGCCCCGCTGACTACCGCTTCTGTAGACTAAGATTTCACCATGCTTTTTCCCCTCGGGGCTGCCGAGCCGACAGTCGTTTTGTAGAGAATAATGTCTTTTTGTGCGTAACAATTTCGCGTCGATTTATGTACTACTGTACCGAGCGTTAGAATCTTTGGAGTTAGCCTATCGCGTATCTCTCGCCTCGGCCTTCTGTCGAGCGTTTACAATCATAGCCGTAAAAATAATACTGACAAGGGGAGGACGCGGACTTCGGGTCACCGATTTCAAAGAAATTTTTATATGGTATAGTACTCTATCAGAAGAGTACTTTAGTAAAAGGATAGGGCGCAACGCTCAGCCGTTTTCGAGAAAAATCGATTTGAAATTCATGGCGTCCCTTATATTCCGGTCCTGTTGGATCGATTGTCAAGATGGCGGCGTAGCTCGGGCACTTAGGCTCTGGGCTATCACGCTGTCGACCTGGGTTCGATCCCTGCCTATTATACTTTTTTTTTCATTTATTTTATTTATTCTAGCGAATATTTATTCATTATATTATTATAATGAAATAAATTTATTTTAATTAACAATTTTGTTTTTTTTTTAATTTGCACTTTCACTACTTCTATCATATAAAAAATAAAGTAAAAAAATCGTCTACGATTTAAATAATATTAAAATTATTATTTAATACCAGAAATATTTTATTAATCATAATTTAATTTGGTATGTAATTTTTCACTCAACTTTGTTGAGTTACTTATTGCTCCAACTATAATATTTGTATACCTAATGTTCTCACATCAGGTAACTGCTAACAGTTTTTAGCTCCCCTTCAAACTACTTCCCTTCTGTAACGTATATTCCTACACACCAAATTAAATTATGATTAATAAAATATTTCTGGTATTAAATAATAATTATAATATTATTTAAATCGTAGACGTTTTTTTTACTTTATTTTTTATATGATAGTAGTGAAAGTGCAAATTAAAAAAAAACAAAATTGTTAATTAAAATAATTTTATTTAATTATAATAATATAATGAATAAATATTCGCTAGAATAAATAAAATAAATAAAAAAAAAAGTATAATAGGCAGGGATCGAACCCAGGTCGACAACGTGATAGCCTAGGGCCTAAGTGCCCGAGCTACGCCGCCATCTCGACAACCGATCCAACAAGACCGGAATATAAGGGACGCCATAAACTTCAAATCGATTTTTCTCGAAAACGGCTAAGCGTTGCGCCCTATCCTTTTACTCAAATACTCTTCTGATAGAGTACTATACCATATAAAAATTTCTTTGAAATCGGTGACCCGAAGTCCGCGTCCTCCCCTGTGAAACAGAATTCGTATTGTAGGCTAACCGTTATGGAGAAAGATTAAAGTAGAGTTAATTGTAACAACCGTACCGAATGAGAGTTATAGAACTTGTACGCCGAATATTATACCGCGTGAGGCGGAAGTACGCGGATTTCCGCGAGTCAAATATCCAAAGCATAACGCCTCTCAAAGAGATAAAATATGTCTCCCCTTCGCGGGATTGTTAAGGCGCCTATCACCCGGCGTCAATCTCATTTAATCTAATTAATATTATTAATTGTTATTTGTTACAAACTTAATGTGTCCTTAATAACCGTCTTATTTCAGACTCCTCTCTCCAAATCAGTATTGAGCATCTCTAAAGAACCTCGCCCCTCTGCCATTTGTAGAGTGGGCTAGTCGCGCTTATCGCCGTTGCTCGTTTAGGAAAAATATTGACTCTAACGTAATTTGTTCGTGTGGCGCGTTAATCCGCGCCTGGCGCCCAACTATAAGTATTGCAGTAATTATTAAAATCCATTAAATAGAGCAACGAGGTTTGACACGCTTACCGGCGGGTGTACTTCTGCCCGACGGAAAAGTCGTCGCAATATACATAGGATATCGTATGGATATACATACAATGTATATTCGAACGAGATCGCTGCCTGTATATACATAGAATATACCTCGTATACATTCCATGTATATACATGTAACCAAGGTTGGGAAAGTTACTTTATAAAAGTAACTCGTTACCGTTGCCGTTACTCAAAAAGTAACGAATTGTTACAGTTTCCGTTACTTTTTTTATATATAATACAAATTTTATGCACAATTTTTCTAATACAAGATGAAATTAAACACTACAAATTTACAGTAAACATTAAAAATTTTTAAACATTATTTTTCATTAAAGTAACAAAAATGATATTATTTTAATAATGATATCGCTATTAATATAAAGTGTAATAATTTTAATAATATATAATAAAAGTAATAATTTTGATAATAAGATATTTTAAATTAAAAAATTTTTTAATAAGTTGTAAACCAGCTTTCTTAAAAATTTTTAGATGCTGTAAATATAAGTTAAAAAGTTTTCTTATTGTTAGTTTTTCTATAAATTCGTAGATATATAGAGTAAATTTGAAAAATGTAACGATAAAAATAACTGTTAAATTCGTTACTCGTTACCGAAAAATGTAACAAAGTTACTTTTTTCGTTACAAAAAAAATTTGCCGTTACCGTTACAGTTACCGAAAAAAAGTAATTGTAACGGTAACGGCGTTACAAGTAACGCATTACTTCCCAACCCTGCATGTAACATACATATATACGATATACGCTGATGTAGGTACATTTATGGATATACATAGAATTAGTCATTAGTTCGTTTGCTTGCCGCTATGTGACGCATTATGCGCTATCTATCTCGTATTTAAGTTTTAATCATGAAAACTATATAAAACTTGCAAAAGGCGGGTAATAATATTGAAGTCTTCAATTTGAAGATGTAATAACTTTTTCTATCAGTTTAATATCTGAATCCCAACACAGGGAATTTAGATAAACTGATTGTTCAAAAATTGGGTAGATAAATATCCGAATGAATGAAAATTGTTTATTATTAAAAAACGAACTGTATATATTATGTAGATACATAGAATGTACCTCATGTATAATACATGCCACGAATGTGTATTGCACATCCTCGCCTACACGGAACATAATATCCAATGGACATCCATATAATCTCCATAACTCCATACTACATCTATCTCTACGATGGATATTGAATAGGTTTCTATTAGAAATCCATATTATTTCCATGATAAATGATGATATAAATTCATCATAAATGTCTATTAGACATCTGTTATCGATGTTTGATAGAAGTATCAGTATCCATAGTAACGAATATTGTTAGGGCATTGTTGATGTCAAACGTTTCGGCTGATCATTCAGCCATCTTCAGTGCTAACGTTACAAATCTGTTTAGTCGAAAGATTGATTTCAATTCGTCATTAATAAAATTATTTGGAAGTAAAGTCACAAATGTGATTGTGAGATAGTCTTGTTTGTGTAGGTGTTAACAGAATGTCACCATGTTCTCGACTGTCTCACAGTTCTTGACTGTCTCACAGTCGTGACATTCTGTTAACACCTATATAAACAAACTATCTCGCAATCATATTTGTGACTTTACTTCCAAATAATTTTATTAATGACGAATTGAAACTACAATCTATCAGCTCTATGAAATATCTATGGAACATCTATGATTGCTCCATATGATATCTATGAATATATTTAATGGATGTCGAATGGAGGTATGTAATGCGGAACTGTGGATGTCTAGTAGACATTTATAGGAGATTACATAGACATCTAATAGAGGTTTCGAATCTCATGATGGACATCTAGTGGATATCCATTAGAGCTTTTTGTTCCGTGTGGGCGAAATATATCCTATGTACATACAGCGAACGTGTACTGCACATCTTTGGAATATACCTATGTATGTACTATGGACATGCTATGTACATACATGTGGTAATTATTTCACATACATAGGATATGCGTTTTATATACTTTTCACATTTTCTGTATATACATAGAATATACAATATACATATATGTATATACATAGGACGTACATAGAATGTCCTAATGTTTATTGGGTAAAAACAAAAATATTATAAACATAAATTTAAAAAGTATGTTATAATTGATACAGTAAGTTACTTTTCAGTAAGTTACTTTTCTTTAAATAAATTTCAATTATGAAAAACAAATCCATATATGCAATTGGTAGATTAATCTGATAATTTAAATGCAACAATTGTTACATTTAATTCTTTACATTTTAACAACAGTTTTCAATATTAAAGTATAAAAGAATTGTAATTTAAACATAATTTTGTAATGATTTCACATTACATTTCTATGGTAGAAAATTACAGTCTTCATCAGATGCAGAAAGTTATCTAAGAATGATTGCAGCACGCAGGAGATCGCCTCCATTATTTATTGAAAAAGATGGCATAATATAAAGTGACATATAATTAGTGATATAAATATATATTTTTATAAGTGCAAAATGTATTTTTATAAGTGTTACAAATATATATATGTATATTTATATTTTATATTTTAACATGTCTTAATATAGTTTATAAGAAATATTATGTAAAAGTTATGTTTATAAGTATTATGTAAAGAAATATTAATAATAAAATATTAAAATGTAACAAATTTAAAAATATTCTATTGTAAAATAATTACTCAAGTAGCACTTGAATATAAAATCATCATTTTAATAAAACGTTTGTCTTAAGGGCATCTTAAAATAAGTCTCACAGTCGTCTTATAAGACAAATCAAGAGACATCTCGAAGACGTTTCTAAATCGTCGAAAATTGTTGCATAAGACGTCTTACAGACATTTTAAATACGTCTCTCTGACAGTTTCGTAAGACGTCTGAGTGATTTTAAGGTGTCTTTCAGACGAACATAAGACATAATGCTGTGTAGGTATGAAGTTCTTCCATTAAACTTAAGGGAAAATTGAATTTTTCAAATAAAGATTCCCTTATGAAAACTTCTTTTTCCGCAATATTATTCATCTTAAGATTATTTAAATCTTCCGCCACTTGGTCCATCTTATAATTAAGAATCGACAGCATCCTTAGTACCTGCCTTTTGTAAGCTTCATCTGAAAATTAAAAAGAAATCTAATAGATAGCTAATTAGAATAAACAAAAAATTTATAACTTTTATTTCTATAAAATAAAATTTGATAATGATATAATTTTAGTGATAGTAAAAACTGTGTGAATCCAGAATTAGAATTAGTATAATAGAAAATATTCAATAGATAACACAATACCTTTAGAAGCGTCTTGAAACTTAACAATATTTGGAATTTCTTCTTTTGACGTACACAGCACTAGTGAAACCGTGTGAGCTTTTCGAGCGCAGTATAGCTCGTCGGAATCCAGGTTCGGTCGGTTGGGGGTGTGTCAAAGAAAATGCGTTTAGTTAATGGTAAATTAGAAGACGTGTTTATTTAATTTAGTATGTTTGATGACTGTGTGTGTACATGCGATGCGAAAGAATTATTAAGCAACGGCTGAATAATTATTTGAGCTGTGTAACATAAATATAAAAGGATATATCGGTGAAATCAGTAACAGAATATCGGTGAAATAATTATTTGACAACGGCGAAATAATTCTTGAAGCGGCGTGAAATAAATATAAAGCAGCGTGAAAGTAAGCGAAGTATCGGCGGTAGCGGAATAATTATCTGAACAACGGTGAAATAATTATTTAAAAGCGGTGTAAACTAAATACAAAAACGACGTGAAAATAAATGTGAAACTATAAAGAATGACGTGAGGCGTCCCGGTGCGGTCGGCGAGAGCGCAAGCGCGGGCGATCGTGTCGCAACGGTTGGTACAATACGGAGCGCTTGTTGGTGAGTGCGTTCGTGACGGTATCGCGAGTCTGTTCGATCGTAGATCGATGCGGACTATTCGGCGGCGCGGATTGGTTGACGCGGCTTTGACTGCCGGATGGATTACGGTTTAGAAATCCCGGCGAATAAACGCGGTATCAGGACTTAGGCTGCCGATTACGCTTGGCGGGAGTACGAGGATGCTCGTACGAAGGCGGAATCTTAGAACGGCGACTTAGCTTGGTACGCGGAAATGCCCGCAATACGAAGTTCGGTGGCCTAGAGGAGCCAAGTACGCTCGGCGGTACACGAGGATACTCGTGTGCTGGAACAGGTATAAAGAAAAACCGAGTATGCTCGGTTGGGGACTACGAGGACACTCGTAGAGGGATGTTCGCTGTCTATCAGCGAACGGAGTCTGGTGAGAAGACGTACAGCCGGGCGTCTTTTATACCCGGCTGGCAGCCGAACGGCTTTGAATCGGCAAACATCGGCGGTTTCGGCGGCGAGCCCCCCACAAAACGGAATTTCGGAACGGTCGGGTGTGGGGGATTTTCGGCGGTTGACCGCCGCTGTTTTTGACAAAAAGCTTATCGGCGCTCGATGCGCCCTTGGTGGGCTACGGACGATGGACGGTCCGTAGCCGTAACGATGCAGCTTGCGGGCTGCACCGTTACACTAGAAAAAAAAAATACGTATAATTATGCAAAAAGATGAAAGTATTTATTGCTACTAACCTGAATCAGTTTGAATACTGGCCATATTTTTTGAAACTAGTGTCATAAAATTTTCTTAAAAAAAAAAGATAAATTGCAATCAATTCATGAATAAAATATTTTTAAATATGTCATTTACCTTTAGTGGCCTTCCTTAAAACTGGAATGTTAACTATTGTATTTCGTTCTTTTTATCATTTTCTTCACTTTCTTCATTTGAAATGCTCTTTTTTTTGAAGGAAAGTGTTAAAAGTAATCGAGTTTAAATCTGAATCTGAATCAGATGTAAATTTTTTTTTAAATTTTTTTCCACATCCTTCATTTTCTGATGCTAAATCAAAAGTTTCTTCAGCTTGAGCTGCTTTATTTCTTGCAATACTCAGATCTAAAATTTTTATTATATTGTTATTGTTATAGTTATATAGAAAAATCATATATTTTTTCAAATAATACCTACCATATAATTCACCAATTAGTCTTGATTGATACAGATCTCAATCATGAGCAAGTGAGATGCAATTTTTTATCAAACTTCTTAATTTTAATCCACTATATGGTGGCCAAAAGCATCCATTAATATCCTTGATCCAGGACGCTGGCACGGCTTCTACTGTATTTTCTTTAATGAAATGTACCACTCTCCAACTCATTGCCATGATATCTGGAAGAAAAACAAATTAAAATAAATTCACTGAATAATTAAAATAGTGTTTTATTTACTTTTAAAATAATAATATTATAGATTGTAATAAAAATGTAAAGTTTATAATAAAAATTCTAATGAAGAAGTGAGTAAAATATCAAGCTTTTTTCTTGAATAAAGGCTATTATCTTGTTCCTTTGCGACGACTTTTCCTTCTCGTTAGAAACACACAATCCGGAAGGCGTGCAAAACCTCGTTGCTCTCTTTATTCCATATTAACCATACGGCAATGCTTAGAATTGGGCGCCAGGCGCGGATTGACGCGCCGCACAAATAAATAAGTCAGAACAAATATATCGTTAATAGCAAGCAACGGCGATAAGCGCGACTAGCCCGCTCACACCAAATGGCAGAGGGGCGAGGTTCTTTAGAGATGCAAACAAAAACTTGGAGAGTGGAGTCTGAAACAAGGCTATTATAGAAAACACATCAAATCATATAACAAATAACAAGTATATTTATAACAATGGTATTATCAAGGAAGACACAGAGTGTGTGTAGTGTGTATTAAAGGATTCGCTCGGCAAAGATACAACCCGTACCGATGAGAGAGAACTTATTATCTTACGGATGTTCGGTTCGCGTACTGTATTCTCACTCGGTATACAAAGCTTGGTCTAATCTTGCTGTGATCATTGAGTCCGGTCATTCTATTTCGCTCTTTCTTGATCTTACTAATAACGCACAATATTCTTTCGATCTCGCTATTAAAAGTTCTCAATTAACTCTCTCGGCAGAAGGCCGAGGCGAGCCCTCAAATAATACGGCGACAAGACGTGGCATAATTACAGTCACCGGACACAAATACGCGGTACGAAGAAAACAGTTATAGACGCAAAAATACTAAATAGTTCAACATGACGAAACGCGAAATGGCGACTGTCGGCTCGGCAGCCCCGAAGGGAAGAGTGTGGCAGAATCTAATTCTATATAGCGGTAACCAGCGGGGCCCGGCCGAAATCTAACCTCACACGGTATCGTGAGAAGTCTCAATACCTATGGTATTCCTCAAGTACATTACGCGAGATGTTATTTCCGCGAGGCTCGGGCCGCCTGCTGGTACCGCTCTTACCGCAAAGTCGAAGTGGTGGCCTTACAAAATCGTCGATACGCCCGTTGTGGTTCTCGAGGTTCCGCTCAGGTTGCCGACTCGCCGAACAGTGACAACAGTGAGGCCCGCCGGACATCGGTGACAATCCGCGCATCGTATTGCGCACGTAGATTCTGCGGTATCAATGAGTTGTTACTCGATCCTTCCTGACGCTCCTCGATCTTTCGGCCCTCTGTGGCGCTTTTCCGTGGCGATCCCGGTTTTATTTATGGTAGCTGTCTCGAACGTCCTTCGCGGCCTTTTCTATTCCGGATCCGGACTGTCTTTTGAATCGGCTGTGAACTGGCCAGGTTCCGACCTGATTCTTCTCTCCTGGCTCGTTACGGCAGCTCCATTTACTGTGGTACTCCACCCCGGACTTTCGGGAGTGCGAGAGCTCTCTTTCCCTTCGGGCGTCAATCCTCTCGGTGCGTCCACTGGTTCTGATCCGTTTCAAGTCTGAAACGTTATTCTCGGTAGCGACATATTCTGTGGATCTTATTGAACATGATGGAATATTCTTACGTGACCTTATGAATCCGTCCACTCGACGTCCGGGCCTCCGTCGTCCCGTCTGCAGAGTCCCTCGCAGGTCCCACGAAGGCTGCTCCTTGTCATTTACACAACATTGGTTTTTGGCCACTCACTCCGCTCCGCAAAATCTTTAAAGGACTTACAAAATAAGAGGAAGAGGTCGTCGTCCCCCCGCGGTGGGGTTTACGACCTCAAATTTCTCTCCTCGGTCGGGCTTATTCGCCCTTATGACGGACTGCAAAATGTCACGTCACACCTTATATCTCTCACACTTCGTATACAATATTCATTCAAATTCTTTGCAATATATATGTCAAAAATACTTGAGTCACAAGGATAGTCGAATAAATTATTTCTAGTTGTTTCGAGGAATATTCTTTCACATATGTAAGTATCTTTCCTTATTAAAATATATTCTATTTTTATATGTTCACTTGTTAAATAACAAAATGAGTCGGCAAGTCTTTCAATATTGAAACTAAACTTTTCAAGGGTTAATTTTTTGAACTGAATATAACTTTGATTACGAACTAGACCTTTAAAGTGTTCTTGCACACACAAAAAATTTTCTTTATTGACTCCTTTGAATCTAGTGCCTGTTCCAGTTCTTTTATTCATTTTACAATTTGTTGTAACCGTTTTTCATGTTTTCTAAGTAAATTCTTCAAACTTTGAAGGAAATTTTTGAATGAAAATGTGCTATATTTATTGAAATTTCCAACAATTTGTATGTTATCATATATATGAATTAAACCATGTACATTATGAGATATATTTTCTTTTCCATATAATTTACCAATTTGAACAAAACATTCAAGTAACGGATGTGCATAATTTGCATATTTCTGGATATATTCGTCATTCGAAAAATTGTCACTGCAATGTGCAGGACAAAGGAAATTTATATATCTATCATTTTCAATATTTCCTTTTAAAACGACTAATCCTGCATATAGCAAAAAAAATCTGAATTCAGTTGCCTTCCTTTTGATTTCATCTAAAAAACGTGGCTTTCGAGCAAATTTATTTGGTGTATTTTCAACTATTGATAACAATTGCCTAGTAATCTCATTAATTTTTTCAAATTGTAATTTTATTTGTGGCTTTCCAAAAGTCCACATCATCAACAATTTTTTCATGACACCTAAGCAAATAAAGTGCATATATTCCAATGGCACGTGAGAAACCATATCAATTCCTGGAATTCTTTCTATAATAGAAGTACCAAAATGATGTTGAATCTGGCTTTTATTTTGAAAATTCTGACCTGTTCTTTTTCTACAATTAATTTTAAGAAAACGAGTTCGACCTTTCAGGTATGTTCCTTTTTGAAAACATTTTGTACAAGAATAAAAATCTGTATGGCCTTTTATATAACAAATAATAGATTTAGTAGGAGCATATAAATCCTTTGATTTTAATTGTTTTACATTTCCATTAATATTGATACTGTTTAATGTTAGAGCTTTTGCTTCATTGACAAATTGTAATAAGAATTTGTTAGCATTTGCTGGCTTTTCATAGCCATGATATATTCCTACAGTAGCTACCTTTGTAGGATTTGAATATAAACTACATAATATTGGATATATCTGGCTACTTGAACTTTTACTCAAAGATAGACCATCAATATTTATTAAAATTTTGATCATGTTTGAACCATCATCTTTGTCAAGTTTTTTTATTGCTTCAGAAAGACCAAAATGGTAATATGTTCCTGGCTCTATTTCTTGAATTTCTAAAGTTCTGGGAGTAAATAAAAGAGTTCTAGCATCTGAAGGCAAGTCATTTGGCGAATCAGTTACTTGTTTTTAATCATTTTAAAAAATTAGAAAAAGCTGAATGACTAATTTTATGTTTCAGTGCCCAGTCTTTGAAATTATTTTTGAAAGCTGAACCTGAGGTTAAAGCAATATTTTTTTTATTTATTAATTGCTCATGCTATGGATCGCTTACATCATTTACAAAATATGAATCATCCTCTGATATGTTTTTGTTCAAATTTTCTTCAATATTATTAGATTTTGATAGTGACACAGTTTCAATAATGTCTTTACTTATTATATCATTTCTCTTTTTATTTATAAATTCTTGAGAACGTAAAGATAAATTTTTATGCAATTTTGTTCTTATTTTTTTATAAAAACCAGCTCGAGATCTCTTCAGCATGATCACGTTAAATAGCAGAAATAACTAATGAAAGCTACCAAACTTCTACTTTTCTCCTAGCAAATACTGTCTAATGAAAAGATATGAAAGAATAGTATTAGTAGTATTATGGTAAAAAATTATAATTATGGTTTCAAATCGTAATTTATAATTATCTATTATTAATTTTTATATCTTTCATTGACCTACCCAGATAGCACTAAATACTCCTATAAACATTTTATAAATATTCTTCAAAAATATTTCGAATATTCCATAAAACATTCTTATATATTCATCGTATGTTTATAGAACATTCGAATGGCACTATTATAAATATTTTTTAAATGTGAATAGAATAATCTACCAAATATTCTATAGAATATTTTGTGCATATTTATAGAATATTTTGCAAATATTCTTTAAAATACTTTATGAACGTGCGTAGTATATTGTACAGAATATTCTATATATCATTCATGTATTTTTTTACAACATTCAATAATCTATTAACATGTGAGTTTTATTATTTTTAAAAGCGATCTATTTCATCTTTTATTTAATCCAAAGAAAGAAACAGTATAACTTGAGAAATTGTTATAATGTTAATATTACCTGTTAACTGATATTATCAGTTTCTTAATTTTAACACTTAAATATTTTTCATGCATTGTAAATAATTTTAACTAATTTTTATCTTCTTTGTAAAAAAGTAAAATGGATTTATTTTCCTTTCAAAATAATTCATATTTATAAGATATTGAATGTTGCATAAAAATATATTTAACTGTCTGAAAATGAACAACTTAATGTTTCTTAAAACAACTGTGATTATTTGAATATATATACATATATTAGGCCGAAAGGTTCATATTTAAGTAATAAATACATAAATGTAATTAAATCTAATTTTTTATTATTTCAAAAAATTTTATACATAAAGTATAAATTTCAAAACGTTTTAAACATTAATATTTTATAAACATATTTTATAAACTAAATAAAATATAATTACAAAACTTTTTTATTTTTAATTTAAAATATTAATTATCATAAAAACAGTGTTATAAATAAAATAAAGCTTTATGCATTTCTTAATCATCAATTAACATTCTATAAAATAAAAAAGACATTGCACAATATACTAACTTTAAGCAATGAATTAGACAACAACTGTATAAGTAAATTATACTTTTTAAATAAAACGAAGAACTTCCTAATATTAAGTAATTGTTGTTGCACAAAAAAAATAAAAATAATTTTTCTTTTTCATCTTAACTCAAAATAATACTTAATTTAATACTTAAAATAATACTCAATAATACTTAATTATAATATTAAAATAAAATTTTTCTATTTACTTGGAATAGAATGTCTTATTTTTCTTTCCTTGATTTTTTCTGTCGTTCCGTTGATTTTACAAGCCAATATTTTATAACAGTCTCTATCATTGCTTCAGAACAATCATGTGTTTTTTGTGTAGCAATTAATACTATTGCTGAGCAAGTCCGAATAATTGAAAAATTACGTTTTCCTTTAAAACCTATGTAATTATATGTCTTAGATAAGTCATCAGACATTATCCTTGTCAGTAGGCGTTTTATCATATGTTTGTACGATACTCCTCCAATTTGCATAATTTCTTTAATCTAAAATAAAAAAATAATTTTATACAAACTATAAATACAATAAAAAATGTATTACATAAATTTACGTACAAAAGTTTTGAAATTGTTGTCGTGGATTAAAAATTCTTCTAACGCCTCCAATTCTTGTACTTCCTTTAAAGGAAAATTATAATTGTTAAATATAGAATTTTCATTTGATAAAATTGGTTCATCTTTCTCAGAATTTGCTTTTGTTAACAAAACGCTGAGATCCTCTGTAATTTGTTGTTGTCTCAGATTAATTATTTGTAATTGTCGTAATACTTGTTTTTTGAAATTATCATCTGAAACACATAAGATATTTTTTATTAATATACATTAATTAATATCTATTTCTATAGATTTATAGATTTATAGCAAACATTTACTTCATCGATCATTATTATAATACATTAAAAAAAAAATATATTTTACGTAGAAGTATTTTTTAGGAAAAATAAAAATAGAATATATAATACAAATATAAATATTACCAAATAAATTATTATCAGTTGGTGTTACAGTTTAAGGTAAACACTTATTGCAAATAATCGTAGTAGGTAATACACGATTTTCTTTTTCATTATGTTTTCCTGTAGCAGATTTAAGCACAGATTTATTTGTAAATGAAATTGATTATGATTTTATGTCAACTGTAAAAGTTAAAATTGTACTTTTTCTATTAAAGTTTATTAAATTTTAAAGTATAAAACAATGCTTACAAAATACTAATTAATATATATATATATATATATATATATATATATATATATATATATATATTAAAAAAAATTAATCAATATTATATATATAATATATATTATATATATAATATTGATTAATTTTTTTAATTTTACCTTTAGATGAAGAAGGCAATGTTCTATTCAATTGTGTATCATCATGTTCATAGTCACTTGAACTTTCAGAAATATTACTGTTTACTTTGCTCCCTAAAAATATGTAATTAATTTTAATAATGTGTTACGTCCTGATCAGACTTCACGATTCTTTTCTTTTCATTAAATACCAAACCTAGTAAACGCGGGACCAACAAAAACTCTTAAGAAATATTATAACGCCAGAGCTGTTTTTCTCATGAGACACCAGGAGCTCGGATCTTCTCTTACAGAGAAAAATAGCAAGGGCCATGGATATTTCAAAATACCTTGGTCGCTCAGCGTGCCTATCGTCGCCAGAAAAACCGTAAAAGTCAAAACTTCGCGGTAGTTGAGGTCCTTAACCGACTCCAGACGGTTAGAGTAAGAGATAAAAAGAAAAACTGGCACCAGCTAGTCATATTCTTGGATTCCTCCTACGGGAACCCTAGCTAATAGATAGTTTTACCGAGTAACGATCGGAGAATGACTGCCGTCGCATGTCGAGAAGGCGCGAGACCTGATACGGCGCACGTGTTTAGTAGATCTGGGAAACCGAGATGCATTAGTCGCACTCTCCACGCGACACCAAGGGCACGCGACAGTCGTAAACTGTCAAATTTATTAGATCAGTGACCCAAGGCTTTGCGAACTTATATACCGATTCTTAACCATCCAATCCGAAAGCCGAGAATCGGGGCAAGCACCTCTATAGACCACCCATCATTCCATCGTATGGTCTAAAGACTACGCCCACCCAGATCTTAAGACACTGAGATGCACCCCACCTATACTAATTAACACCAACCGGGTTACGCCATCTCAAAAACCTACCCCCATCATATATGGACCCGAAACGACGCTATTCCTTATTCGTTAGGGCCCCTTTCTTCCTATCTCATTTCAAGTAACCTAATCATCTAAACCCAATCCTATTAGCTAAAAATGACGCCATCCTCCCCCACATTAAAAATCTTCTCGCAAGACTAATTCCTATTCGATCCCCGCTCCAAAAACCTAAGATTTTCCAAAGGGATCTACCCCAAAGAAAGGGTATAAAAACCCGTGTTCTGGTGGCTCCGGACACAATCACACACAGTTTTTCAAGCAGTTTTGCGCAGTTATTCCGTTTAGCTCAAACAGTTTTTTGAGTAGTTCAGGGGCGCGAATCAAAGAGTAAAACCAGTTGATACTTTGTCGCGACCAAGTGGTGCATCTCAAGTAGAGGGCCTATCACCCTGACGACACCATCCCGCAGCAGGGTGCCCACACGTTTACAAAAAAGGGGTCCGACGCTCATATAACACCTTTCCTCAACGGGGCGCCTGCTCAGAACCACCGAACATATTCAACCCGATCCGAAACTACTCTGCAACGAGTAAGTCAGTTCATTCCTCTTTATTTTATTATTTCTTCTGTCCTCCCTCCGGAAAAATAAAACACACACACACACACACACACACACACACACACACACACACACACACACACACACACACACACTTGTAAAGAATACACAAATAAAATTATAAAACACATGCGAATAAGAGTTAAGTTTTGTATCCTAATTATAAATTCAATCAAATTAAAATGTTAAGTCTTTAGTAAATTAAACTTTTGTTTTTTTTTATTTAACCACACCCTCCTCGTTCGTCACCCCCTCTCACCTTCCCTCTCAAATTGCGCACAAAGGTTCCGTCCCGGGTAAAAGGGATTCAATTCCTTGACCCAAAAAGGGAATTACGAGCGGTTGACCTGTCGACGGAGTAAAAACGACTCTTTCAGTCGCTGACCCGTCGCAAGTCCTAAACGTGCCGCTCGGCTCGTGCGGTCAGGCCCGTTTACGTTGATCGCCGAGCCCAACGAAAAAATTCTACATCTATCAGGACGTAACAAATGATTATAGATTATATGTATAAATTTTAGAGTACTTTAAAGATTAGTAAACTATTGATTTAAATTTTGTAAACTAGTTTCTTTACATCTTTTACATTATTACATAAACAGTACCAATTTTTCATTTATTCACAGAAATAAAATTTTTATTAATTTTAATATGTATAAATTGAAATATATATAGACAAATAATAAAAATAAAACATAAAAATAATTGTGTAAAATAATTTATTTTTTTGTACTCAATTTATTAGTATTTTGTAGATATAATATTTTTTAATTTTTATTATTTATGACAATATGTTCAATATTTAAAAAAATTTTTATTTAAACGCGGTACATTTATTGTAGAACGTGGTTTATATAGAACAAATTAAACAATATTTAAACAATATTTAAAATTTATTTTAAAATTTAATAAAATATAATGTTTAAAACAATGCAATTTTGTAAAAAATATATGACAGAAGTTTTGATTGAAGAGACAAACAGCTTTTACAAAAAATATTCACCACCTAAATACATTTTAGAATTTAAAATGATAATTGGACGAAACATTCTATTTATCAAAATAAAATATAATATTTTATAACAAATTAAAAAATGAATAAGGCTTACTGTTTTGTGTGGTACCTAACGAAATGTTATATTGGAGAGTAGGATTACTATCAGACTGAGCAATATCATCTTCTGAATCTTTTTCATCAAAAAATCGTTTCCTTTTTATTTGTCTTTTAAATCTTCTAAACCTTCTAAATCTGAATTAAGATCCGACGTATCCTCTGCTTTTGCGCACTTTGCTTTAGCTTTTAGCAAATTGTCTGAAAAATTAAACAGGTATATATAAAGTTAAATATAATAAGTTAATAAGTTAAAACAAAATATTGCAATAAAATCTAATAAAATTCTTCCTTTAATACTCTACAAACTTACAATATTTTTTTCCATTTGCTAATTGTCGTATTTTACACATATTCCATTCACCAAATGTTGGTGGTATACACGATGATATGGCTTGCGTTAATTTTGATCCTTTAAAAGGTGGCCAATAACAAATGTCGTCAAATACCCAAGCAGATGGTATAGCCTCAACAACATTATCATCAAGGAAATGAATTATCATCTATTCCATGATTTTGAAAATTTTATTAAGATTAAATCCTCTGAGACAATTTTATTTTATTCCTTTTAAACATATTTTTTAAATAAAAAATCAAAATATTTTATTTTGTATTAATCTATTTTATACATTCACAGAAATAAACCCATTAAAAGCCATATAAGTATTGTTAAAATAAAAAAACACAATCAATTTTAACGTACATAATATTTAAACATGAAGAAGAGGAAAAACAACAAAACCGTTATTATTTGGAAAAATAACAAGTTTTTTACTAATATCATTTACTAACCAAAATGAAATAGAACCAAGAGTATCTACAGAATAAATATTTAATCGCAAAGACTGACACGGCTTATTAAAAAAATTACAAACATTTTCAAATTTTCTACCGATAATATAATAATTATTGTTGCGTGAAGCGAAATTATCAATAAGTATTACAGAGTTATCGTTTAATAAACAACAATTGTTTCCGACGTTTATACTAAATTTTAAGTGTTTAAATGTACAATTCTTATATTCTTTTTCAAAGTTATTTGATGGTAAAGGTCCTTCGTTATGCTCTGTGCTGAACGATATTTTGTTTTCTTTTATATCATATATTGATAGTATATAATCTTTTTCATGCAAACGACGTGCAATTTGAGCTAATGGTTGGTTTGGCTTTTTTATCAACTTCTTCAAAGCTTGCAAACAATTTTCAAACGGAAATGCACTAAACGAATCTAATGTTTCATAGATCTTAGTATCTTCCACTATGTGTGCTAATCCATGCACATTATGAGAAATATATTCATAACCATAAATAACTTTTATTTGATCAATGAAATATAGCAATAAACTATTTGCAAATTCATTATATGTTTGATATAAATCTGTAGAAACTAAAATTCTAATTGTAATATGTAAAGTAAGAAAATGTAAATATTTTTTGTCAGATATTAAATTTTGTAAAACTAGTGGTCCGCTATATAATAAAAAGAATCTGAATTCGGTTGCTTTCCAACGTTTTACTTCATCCAATGAACGCGTTTTTCTAACAAATTCAATTGGTACATAACATTTTATCTATAAAAGTAAATCAGACATTTTTTTTGCATATTCTTTTGATAATTTATGTGAAGGTTTCCCTTGTAACCATATATTTAAAAGAAGTTTTTTAACAATGCCTAAACAAATGAGATGCATGTATTTTAAAGGAAAATTAGTTACCATTCCAAGATTAGGTATATTTTCTAAAATAGATACTCCATTATGATATTCTGGCTGCAATTTATGGCGAAAGCTATCATCTGTTCTTTTTATTGCATTATTTTTAATAAAAGAGACTCTACCTTTTATATATTTACCTTTTTGTATGCATTTAGTACAAGAGTAAAATCCGGAATGACCTTTACAATAAGTTATAAAAGATTTTGCAGGAGCATCACAAATAAAATCTTTAATTGTAAATGATAAAACTTGCCCTTGAAACACAAAACCATTATTTACTAGTTCAGTAGCTTCATTTACAAAATCTGAGAGATATTCATTAGCATTGAAGGGTTTTTCATAACCATGATAAATACCAATTACAGATACGTTATAAGGATATTGAAATAGGGAACATAAAATTGGATATATCTGACTGTTCGAACCTTTACTAAGAGGTAATCCATCTATATTAACTAGTAAATCAATTGATAATATTGTGGAAATTTCCACTTTAAAAATTAATTTTTGTATTGCTAATTTTAATCCAAAGTGTACATAAATTCCCACATAGCAAAGATCTCCCCAGGCCATCCCAATTTGATCGAAATGGTCCCAGTTTGATCAAGAGTAAAACGTTATCCGTAAGATTACCTGAGGATATCCCGTGTAGCATGTCCTGTGGATATCTTATGTACGATCTCCGCAGGACATCCCATTTTGATCAAAATGATCCGAACGATACAGATCGATAATAAATAGTCATTCGTAAGATTTCCTGAAGATATTTCTAGTACAAAAAATATACGTACATTAAAATTGCTTTTTCTTCAAATTTAGCAAAAGATTTCTTACATAAATATTTTTTAGTAAGACATTTTTTTTGCTTAATTTGAACAGAGAACAAATTTAATTTTGTGTGCATGCGTAGACACACATATAACATACAAATATAATTTTAATCCGTCCATTTGTTAAGATCAATGTACAAGTATATATAGAGAAAATATTTATTTCTATTATATGACGATACTAGAACTTAGTCATCGAGTTCTTGGTTCGAGAAGCCAGTATATATAAGATTACCGCTTTTTGATTACCTAACCTTTCTCAGATCGACAACTCGAATCGAATTCTAGTGTCGTAGATCGGTGAACATTGAGATTAACGCAGGCAGTGAAGTGTGAGTTTTGTGCTGTGATTCTCCCTTAAAAAACGGAAAATACACATAAGCAATAACATATAAGGCGTCAAGAACTATTAAATTGACAGGTAATTATTAAAATCTAAAATTATTATATCATACGCAGGTCATCTTTCTATATATATCATAAATAAGGTTATGTTTGAGAGATGTTGACTAGTAGAACACCACTACTACAATTTTTATTTATATATTTTATATTAATTTTTGTGCTGTATATATACCTTCTAATTCTTAGAAGTAAAAAAAGATGACGAGTAAGTTGAACCAAGATTAAAGTTAATCTACGTTGGTGGAACTGGGCATGAATGATCAGCCGAAACGTTTGACATCGACGATGCCTTAACAATATTCGTTACTATGGATACTGATACTTCTATCAAACATCGATAACAGATGTCTAATAGACATTTATGATGAATTTATATCGTCATTTATCATGGAAATAATATGGATTTCTAATAGAAACCTATCTAATATCCATCGTAGAGATAGATGTAGTATGGAGTTATGGAGATTATATGGACGTCCATTGGATATTATGTTCCGTGTGGGATATATGTACAAACACATAAACACACACTTAAACACATAGATATTTACACTAATAAACCTATACATAATGCATATACATATAATACATACATTAGATTTAGTTATTAAATTATAAAAATTAGATTAACTTTCCATCTAATTCATTAAACATCTGGTTTAAAAAAATTAAAAATATATTGAGAGGTATATGTTTATATTTATGTTATATAAATGTTTATACGTATTTGTAGGTGCAGTTCAATTAAAATACCTGCAAGCTACCGAGCACGAAATTTCGGAACCAATTAAATCATGGTTTTGTCATGCAACTGAAAAAATAAAAAAACTGAATGCTGCACAATAAAATATTTAATACTCTCTTTTATATTTTGTTTATGTGTATAATTCATACATAATATTAGCAATTTTATGTATAAAATATTATGTATGTAATATTATTCATATTAAGTTATAATATTTAGTAATATTAAGTTTATTAATTTATATCTAACACTGTGACTAGTGCAATTTTCAAATTTACAAGACGTATCTTTAGTTTTCGTTTATATATATACAAATTTTATTTTTATTGTAACTATTTTTACATTATATAGTAAATACAAAATTAAAAAAAAATTACATATTTTATAATCAAATGTGCTTCAAATGTACTATTATTTATATTACTTATACGTACTTTACCTTTTTTGAAATGTGTCAATTTCTTAAAATAATGTAATGTAATAGAAGCTTTTATTTTTAGAAATTTTGCTAATAATCTTTCCTTTATGCTCATAAAAATACTTACATGTCAAATGTCTATATAAAATATTTGAAAAAAATATGTATTTTGAAAAAATGTTTCAAAAATTGTTTAGTTTTAAAGGAGTAATAAAAAGTAATAAAACAATATCTTGATAGTGGTGTCATTAAAGCGAGATTGTCGTAATTTTTTAAAATATAAATAATAATTAATATGAAACTTTTTGAGAGAGAAAGAGAAAAACGTTACTTATTAAGATTACTGTTTTATTGCTTTCTTAACTTAAAATTAAACAATTTCTGTTTAAATCTTTTTAAAAAATATATTGTTTAGAGACATTTTAAATAAATATTTAAAATAGATATTTTTCTGGATGGTATTTATAGTCCGATTTTATATTTAGAATCGTCTTATAATTTCATTCAACTAATGAAATAATGTTGCGCAACCATTTTGTTGTTTGAATGAGGTTTTAAAATGATTTCGAATATAAGATCGGATATAAGATTATAAACACCATCCTATATTCAATGATCTTATCTGGACTTTATCTGGATAGAAAAAGATATCCAGAGGGCATTGTTGGGATCTAATTTAATCATATGTAGGATATCCCAGGGATATCACAGGGATTTATTTTTGGATGTCCTACGAATATCTGAAAAGCGAACATTCGGATATCTCACGGATGCCCTACGGATATCCTACGGCTTTGTACAGACATTCCAGGGATATCTGAAAATCCTTTACATTACATCCCACGGACATCCGTAGGATAAAATTTTGCTATGTGGGTTCCTGGCTCTATATTTTTTGAAAATGTTTTGCGAGGTGTTGCAAGTAAAGTTCTAGGATCATGTGGTAAATTTGAACACATAGGTATTGTTTTTAATAAACTTAATAGTTTCTTTAATGACTCATGAGACACATTGTATGTAATTGCCCATTCACGTAAATTATGAAAAAAATTATTTTCTGTACTATTATATATTCTGTATATTAACATCAAAGTTATTAGAAATAATAGAAGGTTGATCGAAATTGTTAAAACTATCATTTTCATCTTCTGTAAGAACATCAACAAAATTGTTGTTAGCGATACCATTTTGACTATTATTACTATTATTACAATTATTATTTATTTCATCAGAACTATTATGTTCACTAGAATTGATTTTGTAAATTTCTGTTAAATTAACAATATCGGCATATGTATTAACATTTTCTTTTATAAGTTCATAACACGTATCTGTATTTTTTGTAATTTTTCTAAAAAAAGTACGTTTACTTTTACATTTAGGTATTTTTTTACTTATATTTAAAATAATATTACGGCAGTATAATACGACAAGAATCTGAAATTGAAACAAAACAAATTTCATGTAACTTAAATTAACAACATTAACATTATTAATTGAATAATTTGTATATTCCAATTTTTGTATATATTTATTGATTATTATTCTAATAATTGTAACACTGAAGAAAACCTGATAGGGGCAAAACGTTTGGTTCTTTCAAGATTATGACCAAAAAATTTTAAATATATGTAATAATATCTGATATTGGCTCTTTTGTTTTGTTTTTCCTTATTTTTTATTTAAAATAATGTTTTATTTTTACCGATGTCATAAATTATTTTGAATTATATTGTATTATATTAATTATGTTAGGTTATGTTGTAATAAAAAAAATAACACACAATATATTCTTTATACATATAATATAAACATATTTACCTTTTAAAAATGTTGTTAATAAATATTTCCACCTTATATTTATTGATTCACTTTTTACTATATATTTATTCAAATTAAGATTTTTTACTTTTATATTATACTATGGGTGCGTTCGGGGAGACGCTATTAGCGCTATTTAGCGCTATCGACTGTTCACGGAGCTAGCTGGTAGTGCTACCAAACGCAATTATGACGTCATTAATGGTAGTGTGATACGTCATAACTGCGCGCTATCAACGCTATTCCTTCCGAGGTAATGTGTTGATAGCGTTAGCGTTTGCAAGCTCCGTGAACAGCAATAGCATAGCGTGGTAGCGCGCTTCTGCTAATAAAAATGGAACAAGATCGTAAATAAACAATATTAACAGCAGTAGCACTTATAATGCAAGAATTAATAGATTCATCGTCTGAGAGTGATGATGGTGAAGAATGAAAAATTATAGAATAGAGTATAAATGTAAGAAAACATGTACCATGTCTCAGCATTAAAAATTAAAATATCGGCATTTCTCACATTTTCCGTTGAATTATCAGATGAATGTTTGTAACAAAATTAGGTGTTATTATTTCCAACTAGTTTAATATTGGACAAAAGATTTATAATTGGACTGGATCTTTTGTCCAGCATTTAACGTGTTGAAAATAATAACATCTAATTTTATTACAAACATTCATCTAATAATTCAACGGAAAATGTGAGAAATGCCGATATTTTAATTTTTAATGTTAATACATGGTACATGTTTTCTTACATTCATACTCTATTCTATTATTTTTAAATCTTTACCATCATCACTGTTAGACGATGAATCTATTAATTCTTGTATTATAAGTGCTACTGCTGTTAATATTGCTTTTTTACGATCTTGTTCCATTTTTATTAGCAGACGCACGCTACCACGCTATGCTATTGCTGTTCACGGAGCTCGCATTCATTAGCGCTATCTTGGCTCCGTGAACGGAGCTAGTAGCGTTAGCGTTGATAGCGCGGTAGCGAGCTGCCCGAACGCACCCTATGTATCACACATGTATGCACACCGGTTAGTGTCATAGACAGTGTGATATGTATGACCAGAAGTTTCTTTCTCATAAGATAAATGTACTGCGCATGTGCAATAAACTATGTGCAATAAACTTGAAGAATATTCTAAGAACATTATTTATTGAATATACAATGAATATACGATTTCTGATTGTAATATTCTACGTATGTTTATATAATATTCGATTCAAATATTCCGAATTTAAGAACATTTACACTTTATAAGAATATTCATGGAACATAGTGTGCTATCTGGGTATAAATACGTGAATAATGAATATATACAAAAAAATATCAATTGTCTGAACAGAAATGAATACAAGATTCCAACTATTTAAGTCTTGATTTCTTTGAAATAGCTGTATAAATCCATCACATACATATATGTATAAATTGTACTCACCTGTTTTGTAACTACGAAAAATATCTGACTTTTTCAAAAATCAGTCAAAACACCTTATAATATAAAACACAATCACTATTATTTTGAACAGAAAGGTTACGATTGCAATCATTCGTGATTATTGCCAGTGTATCCAAGAATGCGTTTGTAGAGCGTCAGTACTAACGCTAGCCAATCAATCTTTTGTTCTTATGATAAAGCTGTAAGTTAATTGGCTATTGCATCGCCGCTTGTCAACGCATTACGCGTTCTGCGTGCAAAAGCCCGCACGCTAGGGAATAACGCATGAGCCATATAATAACGCGTTAGCCAATTAACGTTTATTTTTACAAAGAAAAGTTCGTAAAACGTTATAGGAATATTTTGGTACACAAACAATAAAACAACCGAAATAAAATGTTATAAGAATATTCATTGAAATATTATTAGAATATTCTGAGAATTTAACAAATAATATTCCAATAACATTCAGAACATTCTTAGAACCGTATATTCTTTCCGAATATTCTCAGAATATATAAAAATTTTTTTATTAGAATATTCTTCGAATATTCTGTCCTGTTTGAGAGGTTGCATATTAAAAACTTTGAGAAAAATGTTACCAAAATTAAATAGTGCGGAACACGTTGGATAAGTATAAAATAGTAGACGCCGCACAACACTTAATATATTCACGGCTCGCAGTAAAATAAAAATTGCAAAGAGAAGAGATACGGATAAGAAAAAGAAGAGAGTAAGAGAGTAATATACAGAGTGTCCTATTTTAAAAACCCCACGTGAATAACTTTTCAGAGAGACATTTTCAAGAAAAATGATTTAGACCAAAGTTGTTGCGTTTGGAGGGGGACATCCAATGATGACATTGGTTTAACCTAGGGTGTACATGCCAAGGTCATATGGAGGTCAACTTTGTATTTTTAAATAGAACACCCTATTTTTGATTCCAAAATCTAATAGCTGGTGTCAAGAGCTTTTCAAAACACTATAATGAAGTTATTTTTTATTAAGTACTTTTTGATTTATGAGGCTTGTAAATTACAGTATTTTGACATAAAATATAAAATATCTTGTAAAACATTTAGTTTTTGAGAATGTTACCTTAATACTTTTATGCACATCAGCTTGACATCAGCTATTAAATTTTGGAATCAAAAATAGGGTGTTCTATTTAAAAAACTAGACTAACTAGACACAATATACACATAAAAAAAGTTTTTAAAATATAAAGAAAGTAAAACTCAAATAAAAAGCAAATATTGAAATATTGAAATTCTACTATGTCAACGTTGTTGGTTTTGAATATCTAAAAAGTATTTTTTACGAAATTTTTCTTATACAATTTTATTCCAGCACGTTGAAAAGTAGTAGGGTTAAGTTTTTTTTTAATTTTTTTGACAAACGTTATTTTCTGACAAGTAATGTTTTGAAGATCTATTTTCAGATTTACTTTAACAAGTATCGGTATTTTTGACTTTCGAATATAAACTATACTAATTATAGCGGTCAAAGTAACAATACTTTTAGTGTGCATCTCCTTACGAAAATATAGATGGAATATTGAACTAATATCAAGTTCTGTTCTAAAGTGCGACGCCTATAAAAAAACCTATAAAATATTGAAACAAACATTGGCAGTTGACTCAAATGTGATTGTGCGAATGCTGATAGAGAAGTTTAATGTGTCACACAGAAAATAAAATTGTCGCCACTGTAGCTAATCATGGTTTGCTAAAACTGCGTTTGTTACCGTAACTATAAATTTTTAAACTACAGCAAAACGGTTTGCTATTTTAAATACGTAAGTAAAATAGCAAAATATGCACGTCTGTTACGATCACATCATGGCTGCGTTCCGTAAAATGCATATGCGCGCAAGTATCTATAGTAAACGTAACGTATACTAAGGATACATGCGCACATATGCGCTTTACGGAACGCAGCCCGTATAGCAACATAAAAGTAGCTATCGGAACTAACCGATATGTACATAGGGTGTCCGAAACCTACCGTAACATCCGTTAATCGCAGATTTTTGAGGTTATTTGGAGACGAAAATCTTAATGCCAAAATGTCGAGGCTGCTATAGTTTTTGAACAGGAAAAGTTTAAAGTTCCCCAATCAGCTTGTCAAAATTTGGCGCGCTCAGGGATATTGCATCTCGAAAGGACCCTTGCACAATATTTTACGGATATCACACTTCGTACCGATTGTATTGATTTTCTCTCATCACATGAGAGATGTCACTTGTTAATGGTACGCTTCACATGAATGCTTTGACAGTTCGACGCGCATTGTGTTTCATACAATAGAAATTATTATTGTTATTAAATTTGTCAGTCTTGCGAACAGTATACAAAGAAATAAAGCGAATAAAGTGAGCTGAGTAAAGTGAATAAAGTGAGCTGAATAAAATGTTGCGAAATGCATCCCTTTTGAAATGCGATGTCCCTAAGCGTGCAAAATTTTGACAAGCTGATTGGTGAACTTTAAACCTTTCCTGTTCAAAAACTATAGCCCATACAGCACAGAACATTGCAATTACATTGCAGCAATGTTACAATCTTGCAAGTTGCAATGTAATATTGTTGAGACATTATTGCAACCTGTAATTGTAATATTTCATGAGAATGTGGCAGCAACATTCCAATAACATTGCAATAGCCACAGATGTCTATACTAGTACTAGATCGCTAACTTCGTCAAAAGAGCTGAGGCCGGCAAGATTTCCGGTTTCGGCCATGACACCCTACAACAAAATGGCGACAATGCGTGTGTAATGTGTATAGGCCCTCACACACAAAATGACATAACTGCATATGCATAGCATAAGACCGTCTCGACCAATGAACATCTAGCATAAAGGTGCCATATTGATTTACATAGCATGTTCATTGGTCGAGACGGTCTTATGCTATGCATATGCAGTTATGTCATTTTGTGTGTGATGGCCTTATATCTGTACGTGCGTATGCACATGTGATACCCGGCGTGGTGATACAAATTGATAATATTGTAAAAATTCTTGAAAGATGCCGAGCAGTTGTTGAGCAGTTGTTGAGCAGCTGCTGAGCAGTTGTTGAGCAGTTGTTAAGCGGCCATTTTGTTGTAGGGTGTCATGGCCGAAACCGGAAATCCTGCCAGCCTCAGTTTTTCCATACGTCAAAGCCTAAAGTTAGCGATCTAGTACTAGTATAGACATCTGTGGCAATAGCAATATTCGGTAATCGCTAGTTCGTTTGTTTACCGCTATGCGACGCGCGTTGCAAAATCTATCTCGTATTTAAGTTTTAGTCATGATGATTATATGAAACTTGCAAAGAGTGGCTAGTAAGATTAAAGACATAGTAATTATTTTTATCAGTTTAATTTTTCTGATACGACCTCAACACAGGGAATTCAGATATTGAACTGATTGTTCAAAAATCGAACAGATAAATGTCCAAATAAATAAATAAAAATATATGCAACATTATTCTAAGATTGCAATAACAATGCATTATTGCAAATTTATTACATTGCAATATTACTGTAATATTTCGTTACAATCTTTCTAAAAGCGGACATTTTAACGTTGCTGCAATCCCACAGCAATAATGCAACAACATTTTGCAGTGAATTTGCAATATTGCAACATTACGATGAAAGATTGATGCAATGTGTATGCAATTTTTGTGTGCTGTATGGGAGCAGCCTCGACATTTTGGCATTAAAATTTTTATCTCCAAATGACCTCAGGAATCTGCCATTAACAGGTATTACGGTAGGTCTGGGACACCCTGTATATATAACATCGTTTCGTTAAGCCGTGCACAATTGGCGTGAGCAGCGTTGCAGCAGCAAGTGAATGAGTTAGTGATTGAGTAAAACAAAGAAAAAACAAAAGCTAACGCAATGACCTATATATACATTGCCTCGCATAATGTCTTGTGTCGTCCTGTGTCGCATGCTATGTGTTGTCTGCGTATCGTGTTATAGACGTTAATATGGCTACAAATACGGCAATTCATCTGCTGATTGCTTGGAGATTTAGTGAAAAAGTAATAGGATATTTTATAGGTATGTAAAATAATTTATACATAACGATAGTAGCGATTAGTATACGCGGCGTTCGCTGCGTATAAATATTCCGTAAATTCTTTTCCTGTAGGTGTTCTTTCTCCCTCACTAGACAAATAGACAATACCCAGTAAACATTCGATATCTTATGTATATACATGAAATATCCATAATGTGAAAAAAATGTACTGTATATACTATGTACATACATATGATATACGCTGATGTAGATACATTTGTGGATATACATAAGATATCTTATAGATATACATATAATGTATATTCGAACGAGATCGCTGCCTGTATATACATAGAATATACCTCGTGTACATTTCATGTATATATATCAAACGTATATACATATGATATACGCTGAGGTAGATACATTTATGGATATACATAGGATATCGTATGGATATACATACAATGTATATTCGAACGAGATCGCTGCCTGTATATACATAGAATATACCTCGTGTACATTCCATGTATATACATGTAACCAAGATTGAGAAAGTTACTTTATAAAAGTAACTCGTTACCGTTACCGTTCTTTTTTCTAAAAAGTAACTCGTTATCGTTACTCGTTACCAATTTAAAAAAAAAACTTGTTACTGTTGCCGTTACTCAAAAAATAACGAATTGTTACAATTTCCGTTACTTTTTTTATGCATAATACAAATTTTATGCACAATTTTTCTAATACAAGATTAAATTAAACACTACAAATTTACAGTAAACATTAAAAATTTTTGAACATTATTTTTCATTAAAGTAAAAAAAATGATATAAATTTAATAATGATATCGCTATTAATATAAAGTGTAATAATTTTAATAATATATAATAAAAGTAATAATTTTGATAATAAGATATTTTAAATAAGAAAAATTTTTAATAAGTTGTAAACCAGCTTTCTTAAAAATTTTTAGATGCTGTAAATATAAATTAAAAAGTTTTCTTATTGTTAGTTTTTTTATAAATTCGTAGATATATAGAGTAAATTTGAAAAATGTAACGTTAAAAATAACTGTTAAATTCGTTACTCGTTACCGAAAAATGTAACAAAGTTACTTTTTTTGTTACAAAAAAAATTTGTAATGCTATTACCGTTACCCCTAACAGCACATGTAGATACTGAGAACAATCTGAGAATATCGCAAAAGTATAATTGTAATATTCTCAGAACATTCTCAAATGTACTGCGATGTACGTAGTACGTTCTAGGAATCATCGTATGTCCGCGGTATCATCTTCCATAGAATTTCGCAAGAAGGTCTATAGTTTAAAAACAGTATCAAGATAGGAAAATGGGAATGTTGCAGTAAATCACATATACATGCACACATTTACACAGCCAAGCGCTGAAACGCGCGCGCGTTCATATATTGTATAGGATAATTTAGATTAGGTTAATTAATCAGTCAATTTCTTATTAATTGATATTTGTATTTCAAAATTACGACCGTAAGCGTAAAAATATTTACATAAAACTTACAATATAAAATAAAGTTCTAGAAGCCTAAGCTAGAGAACTTCAAAGGAACGATACTGCGAACTGAAAACAGTTTTATGTTAAATCATCTTTTTAAGACATTGTTTAAAAAATAATTAAGAAAATATATTGTATATTTAACCAAGAACCAAAGAGGTGAGAGGCAATTATAATGCAAGTTTACGAACATAACCTTAAAATATTTTAAGCAAAATAATTTAACAAATACATAAAAAATAATAAAAATATTACAAAAATTATATACAAACACTATCTAGCTCTTACACTTTATTCACTATTTGGTGAAACAAAACTTAAAGGAAAAAAGAATTACCTTCAATATCAGTAAAACCTCGGATACGTGGTGTTGCGTGGTGTCACTTGATGCCGGGCAAGCGGGAAAAGGAATTACGTATGTAAATGGCGCAGGTTAGTGCTGGTCAAGATCTATATAGAGAGAAGGTTACCTCACGCGCAAAGAGGGATGAGCGGCAAGAAGGGCAAATGCTGAGCGGGGCGAGCGGCAAGAAAGGCAATGATGATCTCATCGGCAAACAGAAGTTATCTCAGACAGCTACTGTTTGTCGATGAGATCATCATGCTCTCCCCTTCCTTCATCGCCCCTCGCCACCAAGCTGTTTCTAGCTCCCCCCTTACTTCATCATCCCTCGCCCACAACCGGTTTTCCTGAGGTAACCTTCTCTCTATAGATCTTGAGTGCTGGTCTCGTCAAACCTGAGATTATACGCGCGCGATAGAAGTGCGCACGTATCACTTCCGTACGTTTGAGTCAAACCTGAGATTATACGTGTGCGAATAATACTGCAAAAGATATTATAGGATTGATCTTAGTATTTAACGGATAATCACAGTAGAATGAGTATGAAAATGGGATGATACGCAGGATATCGTGTGCTGTTAGGGACAGTTACCGAAAAAAAATAATTGTAACGGTAACAGCGTTACAAGTAACGCGTTACTTCCCAACCCTGCATGTAACATACATATATACGATATACGCTGATGTAGGTACATTTATGAATATACATAGCATGTATATTTGAACGAGATCGCTGCCTGTACATACATAGAATATATCTCGTGTACATTCCATGTGTATATAATACATGTAACGTACATACATACGATATACGCTGATGTAGGTACATTTATGGATATACATAGAATCAGTTATTAGTTTGTTCGCTTTCCGCTATGTGACGCATTATGCGCTATCTATCTCGTATTTAAGTTTTAATCATGAAAACTATATAAAACTTGCAAAAGGCGGGTAATAATATTGAAGTCTTCAATTTGAAGATGTAATAACTTTTTCTATCAGTTTAATATCTGAATCCCAACACAGGGAATTTAGATAAATTAATTGTTCAAAAATTGGGTAGATAAATATCCGAATAAATGAAAATTGTTTATTATTAAAAAACGTACTGTATATACTATGTACATACATAGAATGTACCTCATGTACATGCCACGAATTTGTATTGCACATCCTCGGAATATATCCTATGTACATACTGCGAACGTGCACTGCACATCCTCGGAATATACCCCATGTATATACCACAAATGTACACTGCATATTTTTGGAATATACCTATGTATGTACTATGGACATCCTATGTACATACATGTGGTAATTATTTCACATACATAGGATATGCGCTTTATATACTTTTCACATTTTCTGTATATACATAGAATATACAATATACATATATGTATATACATAGGACGTACATAGAATGTCCTAATGTTTATTGGGTATATGCATATAAAGTATGCTTCTCATTTGTAGCTCAAGAAATAGAAGCCGATCAATTCAGTAATTTAACAGAAGAAGATGTTAAGATTGTAATACCAAACATTGGACCCCGACAAAAATTTCAAAATAATTTTAAAATATATTTAGATGAGGTATTCATTGTGCATTATTTTTTTCGTATTCGGTTTTATTATTTTGTCAGTTTATTTTTTTAGGATCGTAACTGATCTTGGTATTAACATTTCAGATTGCGCTGCAACAATCCATAGGAAATGTTGAGCAACAGCCATAAGCCACAAATATACCAATAAAAAAGAAAAAAATTGATATAAAGCAACAACATTCATCTGCAATAAAGCAGCAAGATTACAACAAAAATAGCGACTTACATGAAGATAGTAATATTACAAGTGATATTGAATTCTATATACACATACACACAGGATGAGACATTTATTATACAGAGTATTCCCAGGGAGAACAACAGGTCTAAGAAACGTCTAATAGACGTCTATCGATGTATATATATATGTAATATATCATTTTATTTCTTATATATTTCTGCAACTTCCCTGAACCATAGCAAGAGCAAAATCCACTTGGTAGCTATTGCTAATTAATGTAGTTACCTTGGATACATTTTTAGCTACATATTAGAGCTTATTTTGGATATAGCATCAGTTTTATCGTCATAGCAAAAATATTTGCAACGACAGTAAAAGTTGTGTCTCCCACATATAAATAGTGTACAAGCTACAACTAATTGCTACAATATATGTTGACACAATATATGTGTGACTGCTAACTAAAATATATACTGTAGCTAAACCTTGTGTATTAGGTAGCTAAACTTTATCAACTAAATGAAATCTTAGCTATCACAGCTAAGATGTTAGTTGTCCATATATTACAACTAAAATTTAGTTATCACACGCAGTTTTTAGCTACGGCAGCTACTTTTTTTGTGCAAAGTATATTTTACAACATTTTACGCAATAATTTGAATAAACCAAAGATCTATTCTCAATTTATATTATTTATGTTAACCGAATACCATGGCCGTATATAAGTTTTTGGCCACAAAACAAATAACATCCGCCGCATTCATTCAATTTGCTTCCTCTTGCGACTACTTTCTATTTTTCAAGCTCAAAATTTCTATAAATGGGTTTTGCTACAACATTCCAACCAAACAGTCGTGACGAGGATTCTCAAGGCAATTCTGAAAGATCTCTAAAAGTTTATCTACTCATTAGTTGGTCATACCTAACGCTATATCGATTGCAAAAAAAAATACTTTAAATAAAATAAATAATTTTTGTACATATGATTAGTGTTTGAATTGATGTAATGTGAATCCCGTCATTTTTCAGATATTATGTAAATATTTCCTATATATTATTTTATTTAGAAAAAAAGAAACTTTTTAAAAACGTAAAAAAATATACATATAATACTATTTAAAAAATTTATGTTGACTTTAATCTAGCTTTGATAGAAGAATTCAAGATAAAAGTGAAAAAGTTATTATCTTACGTCCTTTACATCCGTAACATTTTTATCTAGAATTTTATCCTAAAAATGTTTTTTGTTTGTTGTGTTGTTGTTTAAAATATTTTGATATATTAATCAAAATGAATACTTTCTGTACACATATGTATATACTAGACAGATACAAAATATCCCAAGTAAAAATACAAATATTTCAAACGCAAAATATTTGTAAAAAACTTTCACATAAAAGTTTGGTCTTAAAGAGGTAATAGAATAATAATCTTTATATAATTTTGAGTGGCGTCGGCAAGATAAAGTCAAGGTCATCACAATTTTTTAAAATAGAAACCCTTATTTTTTATTGCATGTTATAATAGTTAAAATCAAGTTATTTTGAATAATTTTGGAGGCCATTTTTCGAGATTTTTAAATGGTAAAAGGGTAAATGTTTACAAATACACAGTCGATCGTCTTGATTTTCATATATGTTATCAAGACCATAATCCTGAATAACAAACACAAGATTACAGCCGTCGTTATAATTTAACAAAATAAGTTTCACGAATTACACGTAACTTTTGGATACCATGTTTATTTAATAAAACATACTCTTAGCAGATTTGTTATTCAAACAGTAAACAAAATGCATTGGTAAGGAAAGGGGGAGCCCCTCCCCCTGCGCCCCTACCGACAAAAATGTTAATCTAACTCAACCCTTACACATCTTGGAGTAGAGTTAGGTTAGGCAAGGTTAGGTTAGGTTAGAGTTTTTTTGGGGGATGGAGTGCTGAGGGAGGGGCTTTGCCTTTATCCTGCAGGGGCTGCACACGCATTTAATTTACTACATGCAAATAAATATAAATGCATTGTGAAAATGCTCGGAATATCAAAATGAACAATTATGTACACATGTTATCTTTTGACATCGAGGACACTATTTCTCATCGTATCACTTGCATTTTACACAAATTAATATAATCTTTATTATTAAATTAATAAAATCTTTATTATTGTATGTCGAAGAAAGAAATTCGTGTAACAATATGTTGAGGCTACGATTTCGCAACAGAAACTGTATGTCTGATTATACTTTTATAACACAAGCAAAATATTTGCTATATGACAATGACATAATGACTTTTCTTAGAAATTCCTAAGCTAGGGCAATACGAAAAACTAATTCTGTATCTTTTATTGATGGACAAGTCTTTACTGGCGTCCGAAAATTACGTGAAACTTATTTTGTTCGTAACTTTTTAATAAATAATAAGCGACCGTTAAATCTTTCAAAAACATTACTGAGAACTATGTTCTTGACAACATATGTGAAAATCAAGACTGTGCCTGATCGAGCCTGATTGTGTATTTGTAAACATTTACCAATAAAGGCATATTTTAATTGCAAATTTTTAAAGAGCTAAAAAATAAAATTTTTTTTTTCTTTAAATTTTTTTTGTTACTTTTAATATTTTTCGGGTTTTAAAACCAAAAAAATGAGCGACTTATCTTCACACTTTTTCCAGGATTAAGATTAGCAATTATAACAAAATAATTATTTTTATTACAATTACTTCTTTTTATGATAACTAACGTGTTTATAGATATTTGGAGATAAATTATATTTTTAATTTTTTAATTTTACTAAAAAAAAAACTTGGTAAACACAGCAAAAAATAAATTTTATATATTTTCTTTTAATCTTAATAGTAGTAGATACAACAAATATTGTAAGTTATTATAATATTCTTTAGATTATTTTTAATTAGAAATGTTTTTTAAAATAAATTTAAAAGAATAAAACAAAAAAAAAAATTTAATAAGGTTTTTAAGAGATAAAACAAATTATAATGTTTTTTTTTATGAACAAAAAGAATAATCTTTATAAAAAGAGTGAACTTTCAAACGTTAAAAAAAAAATATATTTTTATAAAATAATTTATTTTTAGTACAATAATCTAAATAAAAGATTGATAATCTAATTCGTGAAAATTTAATTCCTCAAAAAGCTGTCTTCTTGCTTCTATATAAGTTTACAATCTACGTCTAAAATTATTATATACTCTTCGCAATCCTTGTGTAGAAATTATTTGATATATCTCACATATTCGTTGAATCATGTTCTCTCTGGTTGGAGAGGAAACATAATATTTTGGATTTTATCTATAAGTAAGGGGTTTAGAGGAAAAGTGGACCAAGTCGTTTTTTTAAATCCATGTATAAATTTGACAAAAACTGAACAGTTTTCATTGAATGCTTTAAAAGTGAGTGCATATGTTTAAGTTAAAATTAAAAGAAACTATAGCACCTATGAAAAACAGTGTACATGTAGCACACAATTAGAATAATTTTAACTTTAGAATTAATTTCCTAACAATTGACAATAATGGACTGATCCACTTTTCCTCTGAACCCCTCAAGTGATAGTCAAATCAGATGACCTATGAGCGGCTAAGCCACTGGATCTCCTCGGTCTATCCATCGATTAAAGAATGCAACGTTTAAACGATGTCTGACAGCCAGAATAAAGTGGAAAAATATTAAATCAAATTGCATCTATGTATTTTGCCGAAAGTTTAAAGGTAAGTCTTTTAAGAGAATAAGAAGTTTTCTAATCAGAAAATTAAAATTAAACCTGCTTTACAATGTCATCTAAAAAATATGGATCGATAATAGTGTCATCAAAAATATCGCATCACACGTTTAGTATTACGTGTTAATAATCTATTTATCCTAATTATTTACGGTTATGGTCACTGTAGTAATAAAAGTTACGACGGTTTACACAACCGTCGCTTCGATATGTAGCTCTCTCTCTTTCTTTGTTAGTCTGCAACACTTTAGAAAAAAATGTTTCATTCACTCGATAGTGACATAAGAATTGTTGACAAAATTCTTCTGTTATAATTCTTTTGTTGTAATCTGCTGGAATTAAAATTTGATGTATATTGACGTGGAATAGCCACTGACGACATAGAATACGCCAAATATTGGTTTGAGATATTCTGATTATAATTCTCGAAAAAATTGCCGCATGCTGTAATGAAAATTTACACTAATTGCTACTAAAATAGCATTACCATATTTTCATACAAGTTGAACAAAATAGATTTTGATTTTCATGACGTCTATTTAGATATCTTTGACAGTAAACTCTAATAGCTTCACTGGTAGTATTTTGATGCATTTGCCATAAATTAAAAGTATATCACAATATTCTGAGTTACTATGACGTACTATTTTTTAATAATTGTTCTATTTTAATAAAAAAATTTCAGTATTTAACAAGTTCCTTAAAAAATTAGTTATTAATAAATATCTTTCGGAAAATAAAGACCCACATCACGCACGCACACACATTTGTGTAGCAGATGAATATACGCACGCATGCTCGCACGCACGTACATACACACGGACACTCGCATGACTGACGCTATATACTATACGCACGCACATATGAATAATGAAGCAGACTTAATTTATAGACTTATTTATAGATATTATGCGTGCCAGAAAAATTTTCAGCATTTTTGAATTTATCAAAAGCAATATTGTTGTACTGTTGAAAAATAAGATTATAATATTAGAGATTTTCTATTTGATGTAAATATGTATAATACTTGAATTATTTAAATATGTTTTAGCATTAAATGTCAACTTCTTCTTTTTACTGAGATAAGAATGTTATCAACATGACACAAATAAATTTAGTTAATAATTATTTTTAAATTTTAAATATTTAAATATTTAAGTAATATTAATAGATTCGTGTAATTTAAGATAGCTTTATTGATAATTAATTCTTATTGCTCTATTAATAATTAATTCGTTTAATTCAACAAATAAATTATTAGGATTATAAATATTATAATCCTAACCAAGCTAAACAACAACAGTGAAATAAATAAATAATGCAGCTAATAAAGTGGTTAAATTTTATGTTTTATATTTTTTATTTTATTTTATATTTATTATTTTTTTTAAATAATTAAAATTAAAAATAGGTTTTTTATTTCATATTTTTATTTCACTATATAATTGTATCTTCATTGTGTATGATTATATGTATATCTACAATTTGCTGTATTTGGACAGTGAATTGATAATTTATAGCAAATGAGAACGTCGATACTAAGATGCACTAATATACACCAAAGACTATTATATAAATTGACACAAAAGCACATATAATTAAAGATATTTAACCCGTAAATGGTTACATGATTTCTTTCGCCTAGAAGGTTGCATGAGATGTTTGTAAAACCCCGTTTAATCACTGTTAACTATATGATGCATTTTATAAATTGTTATGCGTTGTAGTTGTGCGTTTAGCAGTTAAAGACATTACGGATATAAATTTTTCTTTATTATTTCCACAGCTAAAAACAAAAAAAAAATATATTAAGAAAACAGAATAAGTAAATACTTTTAAACTACTATAAACGCGCGAGTTTTATTTTTCTGCTGCTAGGAATCTAATAAATCCCTGAACGCGCGCGTGACTATGTTTAACTTAGCACAAATTATCACATGGCTTGCCAGAATATTAGTCAAACTTGTCATCGCTCAAAATGCTTATATTAGATTCTTACATGTCAAATTTTTACTTAAATTTGTGTACAACAGCGTTTAGTCTGCACTAGCAGCATGCACCAAAGCATTGAATTCCTCATATATACACAAGATGAAAAAAATGTTGCCAATATCACCCGCGTGAAATCATGTCCGATTAACATCACTGAACGCAATGTCTAATGTCCCGCGTTCGCAGATAGCCACAAGAGAACAATGACAAGAATCTTCGCGTGTCCCGTTTGCCCGGGAACGTACAAGAATCTTAGCAGTAATACAAACTCAGGATTTCTCTCGATAAGATCCGGATTTGTACGCTTTGGGAGCGATGCGTGACAGCCGACGCAGATCGAAAAGTACCGTCGATCGCTGAGCCTCGATGAGAATTTCGGCGCGTGTGCCGCAAATATTTTTCTGTCTTGCTTTTCTCCGCCCTTTCGTCTTCCGTTCCGTCCCGTAGGCGGGGTCGGATGGGCGGTTCCGAGTTAAACGATCGCACCACATTTCGCGTCGCAGCCACTGCAACCTTCGGAGCGCAGCTTCAATAGGTAAACGCGTTTCGGCTGATTTTGCATAAGGCCAACAACGTGGCAGCTATCGCGAAGGGTTCGGCCTGTTATGGGTTGCGACGACGATCGGCGTGCGCCAATGACCGATGGGACGGTGCGACTGCGTCACCCGATTGGTGGCGTTCGGCCAATGGTCGTGCGGCGGCCTCGGCGCATCCACTTCTTCCCGTCGCAGCCCCTCCGCGCCTTTCTCTGCGACGGTATGGAAACCCTTCTCTCACACGCAAAAGGGGGCATCTCATCACGACTCTTGGTAGCAGGCACTTCTCCGTAGTGGGCACTCCACTCATCGTGTCGTCGTACGGGTTCTCCGTGAGAGGCTGTGGGGCCTGTACCCGGGCGGGCGAGCGAGCGAGCGAACGAGCGAAGCGGGCGAGTGCTGGTCGAGTGGGTCTAAGCGGCCGTGAGGACCTCTCCAGGAGTACCCGACAGAAGTCCTCTCCATTCATTCATCCATCCAGCCAGCCAGCCAGCCAGCCAGCCAGCCAGCCAGCCAGCCAGCCAGCCAAGCCAGCAAGGCAAGCAGCCACCCAACCAGCCAGCCAAGCCATCCATCCATCCATCCATCCATCCATCCATCCATCCATCCATCCATCCATAGAGCGGCTTTTCTCCGTAGGAGAGAGAGTGTATCCTCGACGAAGGTGGAGGCGAAGCGTAGAGTGGTACATCTACTATCGTCTCTCTATCGGCGGAATCCGAGGACTCGAAGACTCCCGCGTGATTTCAGTCGGCCGCCGGCCGGCTCTGGCCGGCCACTATTCTCGACCACGTGTGTAAGACTATCGTGTCGTGTGTCGCGACCTTGTTTGTCTCGCGTTTCGTTCACGTGTATGAAAGAGCAATAACGACACGTTATTAAAGGATTCAACGACTTTCGGGAGCCATCTGAGTCGGCCGCCGGCCGACCGCACTTCCGCTCCATTGGGTACGATGGTTCCTGTGTGTCACGTGATATCGGATTGATGTCGACCTTGAAATTGCTTTTGGGGAAAGTGTTGAAAAAATAAAGTGAAGATGATGATAATGTAAAAGTATACAAAACCATCATCGATGCGCGCAGTGAAGACAAACTCGACAGTGAAGATAAGCTCGATAATTGCTAAAAAGAAACGTTAATTTGTGTCTGTGTGAAGATTTTTTTGCGATTGTAAACTATGTGCAAGTTATGCGATGTTCGTACAACATTGTAATCGCAGAGAAAGAAAAACGGACGATCACTAACTCGCGACAATTGAACTTTACATTAACTTTAGAAACAAATAACGCTGGTGTTAGTAAAAGCAGAATTTTTTTACACTTAACGTCAGTTTTCCGAAAATTTCCCGGCAATTGGACTAGAAGTAAAAATGCTTGCTTCTTGTTCTAAAATGGAGTTGCAATTAATCATAACTTCCAAATTGATTCACATCACCAAATGCCACTTTAAATTACTGCAACTAAAAGAATAAACAAAAAAAAAACACAATTTTATCTTTGCAAAACTTAAATGTTATCGATCTACAAGTGACCTGTGACATTGTGAAAATAATTAGACAAATATACCAATTTCGATTTGAGTGAGACGCGAAAAAATTGTTGAAATTCCAATGGTGCATATTAAACGTTCCAAGTCGATCAATCATCGATCCATTATCTATCGAAAACGTGAATACAAATAAAGCAACGATCATCGGCGACGCTATCTAAGCGGCAATCACAAGTGCACGTACAGAGTCGAGAGCAATAGCGTCATAATGTCACGCCGTTGTCACGGCTAGCGCCGGCCTCATCATTCCGCGAGGCGCGAGCTTCAAGTACTTCGACGGCGCCGGGCTCGCCGAGATGAGCGGCGGTAACGGCGGCGGCGGCGGCGGAAACGGCGGTGGTAACCAAGGTGGTAACAGCAATGCTACAACTTATCATCAGCACCAGCAGCAGCAGCAGCAGCAACAGCAGCAACAACAGCAGCAATCGCAGTTGGAGCAAGCCGGCCTGTTGTCGGATCTCAACGGTATCGACTTGGCGATGAGCCTATCGCCGAAGCAACATTCGTCGCACGTGCAAACTGCCGGCGGCGTCCACACGACGCCGTTCAGCGTTACTGACATTCTGTCGCCGATCGAGGAGTCTTACCGGAAACTCGAACTTGCTGCCGCCGCCGCTGCCGTCGGTGTCGGAGTCGTCACACACTCCCAGGGCTCGCCTTACGGAACGGCTTGCGGCGCCCGGGTGGGCGGTAACACCGGCAGCTCGAGCGCGAGCAGCGGCAGCCCGCCGTTACACGGCGGCTCGACGCCCGGCGGCAGCACCCCCGGACCGGTTTCCGTTGCCAACGGAGCCGCCCCCGGTGGCGGCGGCGGCAGCGGCGGTGCCGGTAGTGCCGGCGGCGGTGCCGGCGGAGGTATGAGTGCCATGGGCAATCCTTACGCTACCATGCAACTCACGTCGCAGTATCAATATTGCGCCGCGGAACTATCGCCATATCATCATGCTGGACCCGGCGTCGGCGCCACCGCCACAGCTACAGATCCCATGCGGTCCCACGCGGTGTCGTCGCACCATCATCCCTGGTACGCACCGGCGCCACCGACCACTAACGACCCGCGCTTTGCCAGTGAGTAGCTTTTGTTCTTTTCTCAAGAAGTCAAACAATCTAAAGCGAATATAAGACCTGCGAGAATATTTAAGAATTTTCAAACATTGGCAAAACCATAAAATTATGTCATAGAGTATTTGATTATTAATTCTAAAGATTATATCATTAATTTTGAATGCACAAAAATTAAGTATAATTTTCTGATTAATATGATAATTAATTTTTATATTTACATTACTAATATTTTTATAAAAAATTATATATTGCAGCATTTTATGCTAAATTTGACAAAGAAGAAATATTGCTAACCAGGTCAAATTTTATATATACTCCATAAAAACTTTAATAAATATTCATGTAAAATTTTATTTTGCAGCAAAATATGATTATTGCACTACGTATCTTATTCTATCGCGTATCCGCAATTTGATAACGATTCATTATTTAGTTTCAATTATTTACAGTTAATTTCAAAGAGATTTGTATCCACAAAAGTTTCACTCTTTTTCTTTTTGTCCTCATAACAAAAAATATTTACAAATAATTATAATAAAAATATTAAAACTAGCGTTAATTTATAACATTATCATTTTCTACATTATTCAATATTATTTATTTAATATATAAATAAATATTTTACTATAAAATAAAAAATAAAAATTGTTTTTAAATTTTAATAACTTTTAATTAGTATTGTGTATAGTCAATACTTAAAAAAGTTTGTCTATAAAATATTCAGATTTAGGTATGCATGACTATCTCAAATTTTGGCTCAGTAATGTTGTGAATTTATTAATTATAGCAATTCTCAAATATATAATTTTCTGCATGAATAAATCGTGTAGAGAAGAATCTTATTTTTGAGAATATTTTTTGAATATTCTCTGCTACGTGCTCTAATTCATTTTTTTATTAAAAATAAGAAACAAATATAAGATCTGTGAATAGAGCATGAGGGAGTCGGATCATTTTCTTAATTAAATATCTGGACTCGATTTGCTTCTCTGAAATACATATTATATTTATTACTACAAGAGTATTAGAGGGAACGATCTCTTTTCGAATCACAGACTGCCACGATTTCATGAAATTGCATTGTATTGTATTAGGTAGAATTACAGTCGGAGCAGCACATAAATAGCTTATAATTTGGTTATATATAGCTAAACATATATACGTTTCAAACACATATATATAAGAAATTGTATAAAAAGCATAAATTTTTTTTACTTAAAAAAATAATTTAAATGTTAACATATATAACTGATATAATGTGATATAAATATAAATTTAAAACTGATAAAATTTCCGAATGCAGTCGTAATTAAATAGAAATATTAAATCTTACTAAATCTTATCTTACTAAATAGTATAACTACACATACGCATTTTTATAAATAATTATAGATAATTGGCAAATATACAATATTTTAACATAAATAGAGAATTAGTAACTTAACTAATTGTAAGTTGAATTGTTATTTCTCCACTGGCGCATATTACAAGCTTGCCAGACACCTTGATAGGACTTAGGTCCAACGCACAATAGAGAAAATATTAGGCATAAGAATATATATTAAATATTCAAAAGAACAATTTGGAATTATTTTACTTCAAACAAGGGAATGGAATAGATTAATTAATTCTGATTCTTATTTTCTAATTCATAATACGTTAATCAATTTTATTTTTTTGTTTTGAATAAAAATAATATCAATTTCTTATTTCAAATATTTAATATTTATTCTTATTCCTAATATTTTCTCTATTCTGCGTTGGGCGTTATGTATGAATATTTTGATAGCCATTTGTCAAATACAACACATCGGTTTCTTAAATATTTGGTAACTTTCTAGAGCTCCTTAAATTGCGGTAACAATTACTTTAATATTTCAGTTATATTTTGGAAATTTTTTACCATAACTAAATCTCTTTCTTTATATTTATGTGTATTTCTTTCTGATTTACAATAATTTCATTACGCTTTCGTGATATTCTAGTCTTTTCAGCTACTTTATTTCAAATTAAATTTAAATTATAATCTTGCTTTTTTATTTTGCTGTGTACATATACGATTTTGTTTTTAATTTTACCACATTGCAATATCCCAAATAAATTATTACTTAGCATGCTCTCTCTCTCTCTCTCTCTCTCTCTCTCTCTCTCTCTCTCTCTCTCTCTCTCTCTCTCTCTCTCTCTCTCTCTCTCTCTCTCTCTCTCTCTCTCTCTCTCTCTCTCTCTCTCTCTCTCTCTCTCTCTCTCTCTCTCTCTCTCTCTCTCTCTCTCTCTCTCTCTCTCTCTCTCTCTCTCTCTCTCTCTCTCTCTCTCTCTCTCTCTCTCTCTCTCTCTCTCTCTCTCTCTCTCTCTCTCTCTCTCTCTCTCTCTCTCTCTCTCTCTCTCTCTCTCTCTCTCTCTCTCTCTCTCTCTCTCTCTCTCTCTCTCTCTCTCTCTCTCTCTCTCTCTCTCTCTCTCTCTCTCTCTCTCTCTCTCTCTCTCTCTCTCTCTCTCTCTCTCTCTCTCTCTCTCTCTCTCTCTCTCTCTCTCTCTCTCTCTCTCTCCCTCCCCCCTCTCTTTTTCCCTCTCCCTCTCTCTCCCTCTCTCCCTCTCTCTCTCCCTCTCTCCCTCTCTCCCTCTTTCTCTTTCTCTCTCTCTTTCTCTCTCTCAAATATATTACTTAACACATACGTCATTTAATGTTTTATATCAATACTTTTCGCTTCTCAACTTAAAATCTATTTTTTGTTTTAGCTAAAAAACGATTCTTATGAGAGAAACACCCTTCAAAGAAGATCCGATTTTTCATATTTTTGCTAATATTTTTGAAACAGTAAAAGATATTGAAAAAATATCAAGTACTAAATATTATGGTTTTTAATGATCTTTAATATTATGATAAAAAATTTTCAAAATAAAGGAAATAATAAAAAAAATTTTTTGAAAAAAAAAACTTTTTTTAAATTTTTTATTATAATGTTAAAGATCATTAAAAACCATAATATTTTGTACTTGATATTTTTTCAATATCTTTTATTGTTTCAAAAATATTAGCAAAAATTTTTGCTAATATTTTTGAAAAAAATAAGGGGGTAGAAACACCCTTCTAAAAAAATTCGATTTTTTATATTAATATGAAAAATCGAATTTTTTTGAAGGGTGTTTCTACCCCCAGAATCGTTTTTTAGTTAAAACAAAAAATAACTTTTTGATTAGGGTTATATGTATTACATTTCTGCAAAGTTTCAGATTTTTTAGAATTTTTAGGGTTGTCGAACTTTTCTTGTTAGCTAACATGGATACAAGTATTCTATTTATTCTACTGTCCATTCGTTTGAGGCGAATTGCGATGTGCTTAATATCGTTCTCCTTAACAAAATTGACAAAATTCGTGAAAAATAAACGATGTATTCCTATCCTTATTAAAATTTGAGTTAACTGTAATTAACAAAATAATTTTCTAAATATCGTATAGCTTCTATAGTTGAGATATTTTTTGTCGCATATAATAGTACATATTTAGTAAATGCATTGATTGCAAAAAGTACAAGAGTTTAGTCAAAATGCTTTCCATCCATTGAACCAAAATAATCAGTGTAGAATACAAAATGGTACATATTTTCTTTAGATATATTACGCAAATAATCTTCACGTTAATCTTTACATCGGCTGATACGGGCAAAAATGTGATACATTTGATACATTTCAAACATTTTCGGATGTAAGATTCTACCTTTTGTCGTAAATTTGAAAACCAATAATTGTACATAATAGCATTAAATAGCATAGTCTTCTCTACTCTTAAATGACTTGAACCACTGTGATATTTATGCAATACATTATTTTTTATATTTGTTAGTACATAGAGTGACATCTATTTATTTTTCTTATAATATATTATACTATTGCGCGTTTTGAACTTTAAGTCTTTGGGCGGTATTCATAATCCGTTCTTATATTCAAGATCGTCTTAAGTGCAAACTTATATTTGCTCTCTTCGTCACATACAGATTGTGTCTGACAAAATGAGCGAATATAAGTCCCTACTTAAGTTAATCTTGAATATAAGAACGGATTATGAATACCGGCCTTTGATTTCTCTAATTTTTATTTTTTAATTCTTGGCGAATCTTGACTTTAAGAAATAACTAAATAATATTTTTAAAAATTACCTTTAATTCTTCATATGGAATTTCTCTTATTTGATTTTATCTTCACTTACTGAAATATTTGTGCACGATTAAATGCATTCACATGGCGCACACGTGAACCAGTTCTATGTTTCACTACATAATCATAATTCTTTTAATTTCAAAATCCGTCGCATTATACGCGAATTTATATTTTTCTTTATTTAGTTAGTTTTAGAGATTCACAATCTGTAACTATTTTAAATTGTTTTTCGTATAAATCCAGAATCGACATAGATCATACATAATTACCAAGGTCTCAACTCAAAACTATGGTAACTTTCAGTTTTGGTTGTGTGCTTTGAAAAATAGAAAATGGGGCGGAATTTTAGATCCGCTTTACGTTACATTAATATTGCTTTAAATCCTAACGAGCTGGCATCGTAATGTAATTCTGTTCCTTTAGAACTATAAATTGCTAGTATAGGAGCAGAAATTAATTTTGCTTTTCTATTTTTGAATCCTTTTAACTCTTTGGTATCAAACGCACACAAGGAATATTTTTCTTTAACAGATCGTATAAAGGTTTTGCTAACAGCAAAGTTCTTGATAAATTTTCTTGATAAAATATAAGCTTAGTCTGATAAATCCTTTAAGATCACGCGTTTTCAGTAACAGAGAAATGCTGCTAGTCCTCGATAAGAGTTTTATATTTATTTACACTATATTATACCCGAAATATTGAATCTTTATGCATAAAAATTTATATTTATCCAGTCGTAATGTTATTTTGTTTCTTATTAATAAGAGAAATATTTAATAAATTAAAAATTTAATACATTTATTGTTAGCTGACATTCTTTCGTTTACATTTAAAGATTTCGTAACATTTTGTTTTTGAGAATAGAAAAATATGCTCATTATAATTCTCTTTTTTCTCTCTACCTGTAAAAACGAGATCAAAGATTTTCAAAACATTGCATTTTAATACAATATTAGATAATTTTATTATCTAATACAACCTTTATTATAATATTCTTTTCTATAATACCATTTAACGTAAAATCCGCATTTATCATATTTAAAATAATCAATTTAGAATTATGTATTCCGCTGAATTGTTTAAAGAACCTGGATGCATTTTTATAAAATAAAACATTTTTTCAATGTGTTCGATATTAATCATATATACAATTACGTTTTTAATCAAATATAAATTCTTTAAAATTGATAAATTTAATTGTTTCTAAAATATCTTTACGCTCGCAAGTATTATCGTCGTTATTAGCAATATATACACATTATATATACATTATATATACATACAACGTGACTTACGTAAAGCTTTAATAACTTTAACAACAGCTTTGTATGCTTAGTATCGTTTATAGTATCGTTTGTAGTAATCGTTTATAGTAATTTTGTATTTCTTAAATTCAGAGGGCCTTTAAATTTATGTCAAAATTGTTTTTGATCCGTCTTCTTAAGAACAGTAAAATAGGGGGTAACTTTCAAATTTCAAACAGGTACCTATATAAAACAAATTATTTCCATCTATGTTATAAAATAAGCAACTTTTGTCGGAAACATTTTTTAAACCATTCTTTTAAAAATTACAAGCATTTGAAGTTTGGACTAGGATGACTTGATTATAAGTCGGGATTAACTAAAGATAAATGTGAAACGTAAAATAACATTATGTAATTTAATTTATATATATATATATATATTACATACTTAATGCATTTGTTTATTCGAAGAATAAAATTACTTCTAACTTAGGACAACATTTTGGGGGTTACTATGGCACATGCTTCACTTATTCGTCGCTTTATGTCATCTTTTATAGTCGGTTATTGGAACATTTTTCTTTTACAAATCCTCATAAAAAAATCGAGAAGTGTAAGATCGGAACATTGGGATAGCCGTTAAATGGATTCTCCTTGACCTGTCCATTTGTTTTCAAATTTTTTGTTTATTAATGTACGCGTTCATTTTACACAATGTGGTGAAGCTCCATCCTGTTAAAACCACATTTTGTTTTTCAGCGACATATCTTTTAACAGCTGAGGCAATTTATTTCTTAATAAATTACAATATGCTTCTTCAGTCACAGTTTCTTCAAAAAATTAAAATATATGATCCAATCGCAAAATTATCAATAATTCCACACGAAACATTCAATGACCAATGATACTGGAAAGAAACAGATAGCATGGATCTTTTGATGTCTAGTAGTGAAGATTTTTTTGTGCCTGTTTACTTGTCCAATGTTTGTTTGTAGCTTCTTTAAGTGTATCTTTTAGACAAAAATTAATTATTTTCCATAACAGCGCGCATCTGACAAAATACTATGCAATTGTAATTTGGTTCTACAATCTCTTGAGTTAGAATGAAATGATACGGATGATATGTTTGTTATTTCAAAATCTGTTGGATCAAAGAACGATTGAATGCCTGAGATTCTTGCTAATTCACGTTGACTAACATTAGAATTTAATGTAATTACAGAAGAATGCTCATAATGTTATTCTTCTTTATTATTAGATTAGCTTTTTGATGAGTTTTTTTGTGCAATTTATTGTGCTCACGTGCTCAATTTTCTAAATATCTAAAAAAAATATCACATGTAATTTTTAAATACCATAACATTCGAAAAACATTGCTGCTGCACGACAACTTTTTTGACATTCACTCAAAATTAATAACATATTCATTTTTTTATCAAAACAGATCATGATTATATAAAGCTTTATTATAACGAATAATAGCTGTAAACTGAAGAAAAAATTTCTTATTACATCTATTTGAAATTTTATTTTAAACACAATGAAACGTGAACTAGTAAGAACCTTAGGCAATTGTCATTTTTTCGTGCATGATCCAACGAATATCCAAATTTCAACTATAAATGCTTATAATTTTTCAAAGAATGGTTTAAAAAAGAAGTTTTCGACAAAAATTGTTTGTTTTGTAACGTAGATTACAGAAATAATTGATTTCATATGTATAGATGATATTCATATGTACCCGTTTAAAATTTTAAAATTTCCCTCTGCTTTACTCTTTATATAATATAATCTATTGTGTACAAATATAGGAAGAGTATAAAATAACAAAATACTGTGAAAAATATATAATATATTAAATCTTTGTTCGTTCAGATGACGTTACGGTTCCTAATGAAGGAAGGTACTTTTGTCAGATACATCTACATATCTATTGTACATTTACATGTCAAATAAGCAAAAAACCGCATGCCAAAAGAGCGCTTTGTGAGACTTGTCTACATATTGATTAATTCAGTCTCTGCTTTGATAGATTAAATCTCAGACAGCTAGTCTATCCGCTAAATGTTACTGAGTTAAAGAATGCAGACAGTCAAGCTATCACTCTGTTAAATGAGTCTTGTCTGTATTTACTAGAGGCTCGGTGTAGTTTCACAGAATATGATTGATGGTAATATTTTCAAAGCATGTCTTGTTGAACTATGCTACGGACGTCAGCATTGAACATCTAACTAATAATAAGCATGAACAATTTACATCTTTTATTTCATTACTGAAAGACTGATAAATAAATTTTTTATAAACAAAATCAACACACGCAAATTAATGTGATTTCGAATTTATTTATGAAAATTTTACATTTCTCTACATGAATCTCTTATTTAAAGTAGAGTTATTTATTTTTTATAGATTTTTATACATTAAATTTAAATCCAGTTTCAAAAAATGTATATTACCATAAATATTATCATAATTTAGAGGAAATTCAAAAAAGACTGACCGATATTTTAATATATTTACAATATTATATTTACAACCCAAAAAAATATTTCCTTTTAATTTCGTTTGCACTATTTCAAAATATGAATTTTTTTTTTTTTGTTTTATCACGACTTTTCTAAGGTTATAATTAAAATATTTATGATTTAAAAAAATGATGTCTAATATATACACACACATATATATATATATATATATATATATATATATATATATATATATATGTGTATGTATGTATATATTTGTATATATATTTTGTTCGTGAATAGATGATGCGCAAACAGAATGTATCAGGGATGAAACAGACAATCGCTACATGCAACATACACACAGACATACACCTAATACACATTTACGTTTGCAATAATAGTTTGATTATTACACACACGAAAAAGTTATAAAAGTCGTTTTATAAGAGAATGCAGAATACGCGCAATAAATTGTGTGTATTGAGCGATGAAAAGCAACTGCAAGTATAACGCAAAAAAAAGAATATGATCAGCGAAGAGCTGACAAACGTTTCATAGAGTTTGTAATGAGATAGCTAGATTACAATGGACATGTCGCGCGATATGGAGCAAGCAAGCTTCTGAGTCGAAGTGCACAGATGATTTTTACGATGTCGCTGAAATAAACGGCGGTGAACACATCGCATGATGCATGAAACAAGTAATCTGTGCAAGCAACTGCCGAATCGTAAGCAATCGCAGCGCGTAGGCGATCAGCACGGTGCTCAAGTGCACGACGGTGAACATTGTACGCAAAGCGAGAACCATAAGAATGTAACGCATAAAGAGAACACGCGGGCATTCCGTCGCGAGATTTTGTACTCGCGAAAAGTTCTCAAAAAAATTTTTTTTTGAAAATTTTGCAAGAACAAAAGTTTTTTTTTTAAAGATGTATGTTACGCTTGACTTTTCACGACGCGGGCTGTAACTGGTTAAGACACGATCGTCGCGCGCAGCTCGCTGCGATCGAAACTCTCTCCGATTAGTGCTGTTATTTTATATTTACAAGTTTTTATATACAGGGTGTCTTAAAATAATCACGACAACGCTCGCGAGCGGGTAAAGCACAGTAAACCGAACTAAAAGTCCTTTACCGTTTTGCAATATTCGCAATAATTATTCAGGAATTAAAAAGGAATGACCGTACGTTTCGCACGGCTTTTCAGTTTATTCTCTATGCTCTCTATGCTTTGCTCGCAAGCGTTGACACGATCATTTTGAGAAACCTTGTATATTGTACATGGATAAAAATCTACTTCATATATTTTCTCTCCCTTCTCCATATACAAACGCAGATACACGACCAGCTATTCCTTCCGTCTTTTAAGAGTCACGTCCGTTACGCTTTTATCGGCGTTGTAGCGACAAAATCATGGATATCTTAGCTCCATTTAGGGATCGACAAGAGTGTCAGTCTCACGTTACAAAGCTGACAAAAGAAGGTTATCGTTAATTGGTAAGGAAAACCCGTGGCATTTTTCGAATCATCCTGAAGTGCGGTACGAAAAAATAAATTTTATTTTTATCTTAAAAATTGAAATTTCTTCAAATACAGAAACTTATTACAAATAAACTAATCAATTGTTTATGTATATGAACTAGGAATACAAGTTTATTGGATTAGAAAGGTTACTTCTTGCAGAATGAGGATATTTTTTCGATCTTTATTTCAAAAATTATACTCAACGCACAGAATCACTTATAAACATTAAAAGTAGATTAATTTTAAATATAAATAAAGAATTAAAGTACTCGAAATCTAAAATGTAGCAAAAGCTTTAACCAAAACCTAAAAAATTTCTCTAGAAATTATAGAATCTACAGAAAAAAATACATAGTACATATACAGGGTGTTTCAGAATGATTGGACCAACGCTTGTGAGCTAGTAGAGAAGAATAAACTGAACAGAAAAATCTTTTATTGTTTTGCAATATTCACAATAATACGTTCGCCGAGCGACCAAACTCTTTTCGTTGCGACACTCACGAACTAAGATACTTTGGTCAAAACCCAAAAGTCAAATTTTTTTGATGCTATACTATTATGTTATTATTCGATAAACATCTTGATTATAAGGGGTGATCCAAAATTAAAAGTTTCACGGGTAGAATCTGTGCTTTAGTCAGTTTTAAAATTAGTTTTCACATCAATTGTAATAGTCAATGAAATAAATAATTCAACTTGGCCGAAATTGATTGTCATTTTAAATCGCTTGTGTGGTGACCACATGCTGGTCATTTGTTTATGTTTGGACGAATCAGTGATGTTTGTAGGTTATCACAATGTATTGTTTTTTAAATTCACTGGTGCATATAAGATATAGATAGTCGTTCATACGTAGCGAAACACAACAGAACATAAAACTATAGATTTTCTACTTGGGCGACACTGTCTTTTGGAAATGATACACAACCGAGATGATTTCGCGATTATCCGTGGTTACATTTTCTTAATATCTCTCACAGATATACTTTGAAAGAGAGTGAGTCCCAATGTTTTTAAGGTTAGAAAAACTGTCATAAAGCATGTGTCCGATTCCAACCACCGTATGTCCGTTTCTTATTGTGTCCGATTGTCACTGTGTCCGATTCATTCAACCTGCTGTGTCCGATTTATTCTGTGCGCAACTAGGACTTCCCCTTTGAAAGGTGCTTACAATATGGCATCAAAAAAATTTGAATTTTGGTTTTTGACTAAAATACTTTAGCTTGTTAGCGCTGTCACGTATAGAGCGTACATCCTACGGTCGTGCAAAGCGCACGCTTATTTGCCAATCTTTTTTAATTATTATCTTAATATTTATTGCGAAAATTGCAGTCATCTTAAAGGTCAGGTCAACCCCATATTTTTTGTTACAGAATCTTAAAGCCGCTGTCAAAATGGGATATGACATTGGTATTTGACATTAGTGTAGTAAATCTGTAAGCTGTCAAAGTTAAAATCGTCCCGGCATAACGCGACTTATGTTGTACCAAGTACAACTGATGTATGATGTATGTGCATGTGTATGTGTGTGTTTGTTTGCATGTGTGTGTAGGTATTTAGATTAGTTGTTCAAAATGTTGTCTTTCAAACTATTAGGCAATGGGCTACTCGATAATAAAAATGCGAGACTGCATTTCTACAATATGCTTTAGGTATACTATAACTATAGTTTATGAGAACAAATACTAAACAGCTGGAAAACAACACTTTGAACAACTAATCTAAATACACCTACACATATGACACACACACACACACGCACACACACGCACAACACACACATCAGTCAGACAAAGTTGCATTTGGCAGAATTTGGTTTGTGTTATACTGGAGGGATCTCTTAATTTCGACAGCTCACAGATTACATAATTTACTAAACACTATGTCATATATCATTTTGAAATTTGACAGTAGCTTTAAGATTCTGTAACAAAAAATAGAGAGTTTTATTTTAAAAAATTGATATGACCTTGACCTGACCTTTACGGTGATCGCCAAAATCAAAATGACACAACTACTAAATAAAATAGGTCATATCGTACAACTTTTGTGCAAAACATTTTTTCTAAAATCTAGTTTTCGAAATATTAAGTCGTTCCGAGACTTTTTTCTCATCCTGTATATTATCAGTGCAATTTTTATTTTACCAATACTTTATTTTGTCAAAATCTTACCACATCTACTTGTACATTTAAGCCAAGCTTTTAGAAAATGTATAAGCATCAATAACATAGCATAATTGAACAAAAATATATATAGTATTGTACGTATAAACAGATTCTTTTAAACAAGGTTTGAAATGAGATTGTGTTTAGGATGTAAATTAGAAAGAAATTTATACTGTGAATTAGAAAATAATTGTACATCAGAGTCTAAAATACGGAAATATATGATAATATATAAAAATAGAATAGCGTGACGTTGAAAATATGAATGCAAATCATATTTTTCTATCTCTATTGTTGTTTTTCTGCACTTTGTTCTCTAAAAGGTGAAAAAGAGAGCTAGCAATATTTTTTTAGTACATTGATTGTCATGCTGTCATACGTGACTGACAATTATTATTTCCTTTAGAAAGAATCAGAATCAAAGGGCAATCGAAACAGAAATTATCATAACTTATACGTAATAATAAAATTTATTTAGCTTTAATATGTTTTTCACGCATTATAAGTATGTTTATATAGAAAATTTAATTCAAAATTTTGTTGCTACTTTAATGCTCTTCAAAACACTTTATCACTATTTAGATACTTTATAAACTAGCAAGAAGCTTTATTTTGTTTACAAATCAAAATTTCTCTTTTTTTAAACTTAAAATTTTAAACATTTGGAATATAACGTTTTCTTTGAACAAGATCAACTTCTTTAAACACTCCTAACTTCACTCCTTTAATCCTCCTTAATCTACAGCTTCTATTTAGAATAGAATAAGTTAGAATTTAGTAAGTAAGAGTAAGTAAGACATTTAGTCAGAGTGAGTTGGAGTTTTGCTATATAAAATTGACGCCAAAAAAAATTTGTGACGAAATATTTTAATTGTAATCATTTTGATTGTTTATTGCTACAAAATTCACAATTTCAGAGTTTTTATACCTTGATTCTTCTTTTTATACGTACTGTTTATTCTTTTATGTGAGTGCCGCTAATGTGAGCGAGGCATGAATCGTAAATTAACTTTGAATACTAGATTTTATTATTAAATTTTTTTAAATAATGCTTTAAAGTGTTAGCTAATTTTCAAAGTGTGATATTTTTTGAAATTATATTGTTTCTAATTAACTTTATTCTTGACGTATCCTTTGGGTCAGTACCAGGAATCCGGACCGACATCATACTTCGGTTCGGTTATGATTACGGTATAACAAAATATTTGATAACTGTTTCGGTTTTGGTTTCGGTTTTTTAGCTAATAAAAAAAATTAAAACCGTTTAATTTGCGGTTTTTCGGTTTACGGTTCTTTTGAAATTTTTTTTAACACAATTTAATTAAAAATTGAGATTCGGAGAAGAATATTTAAGTAAAACATTTTATACACTATTTACAAATTAAAAGCAAAAAATTTGAAGAGAAATATCTGCAATGGACACAAAAAATTTTGCCTTTATGTAAAGGCATATTTTTCTTCGGAAATTCAGAAAAGAAAAATTGAAAATCACGGTGTTTCTTGATTCCATGCGACAAATACATAAAAAGTAAAAATACGAAAGATTGAGAGTAAGAAACAATACGCAAGAAGCACATTGTAGATCAGGCCTAAAAGTAACTGTAGAAAGAGTGATGATAATTAGAGTTATACAGGAAAATACTGGGTTGTTCAAATATTAACAAGACTGATTTTTTTAAAATAGTATAAAAAGCATATTTATTCAGAAATAATATCTATTATTTACATATTTTCCCTGGATTTTGAGATATTTTTTCTAAATTTTTGGAAGTTTCTTTATACTCTTTTCGAAAAAGGTTTTTGGCTGAGTATGTACCCAGTTTTGCACGCGGCCAACAAAAATGAGATTCAAATACAAAATCAGCTGAAATTTATAAAAGACTTGGAAAAATAGTTTACAAATGATTGTCTTTCAAGATCTCAAGTGTTTAAGTAGTGTGATATGTTCAAACAAGGACGTGTCGAAAATGAACCTCATTTTCGTCGGCCGTAAAATTGATTACTCTGGTAGGTACGATAACACGTTCAATGTTGCGTGGATAACCAGTGATAACGCAATCTAAATTTTATGAATAAATAATAAATTAATACAATCTCTGAAGAAGTTTATGACATTTTGCTGAAAGTTCCTTTTTTACATCTGTAAGTATTAAAATTGTCTATTTATTGCCTATTTAAAAAAATGCAAACTGGAAGGGAGTTCAAAATAAAACTTCCACGTAAATTACATCTATTAAAATTCTTTATAATTTATAAATATGTTGAGAGTTTTAAATAAAAAATGGGAAAAAAAATGTTGAACTTTGATTATCTGCACAATAAAAAGAAAAAGATAGAACAGGCTGGTTTGGAGTTAGCACAATATTCTTTAAATGAAACAGTTTAAAAGGATTGGCGTGAAAGCGTCTCCGGAAAAAGAAACTTTGACACTCGGAGGATCCATTTGGATGTTCCGACCGTCGCATAAGTTTCGCATTTCAGTGTCTACAAAAGGCTCCGTTGTGCATACCACCATTCGACCAACAATGTGCGCATCTTTCGAACGACTTATGTAAACAGACATTCGTCTCCTCTCTGTGGATTTTCGTTCTTCGCACGCGCCAATCGTTCGTCGTTCGCTTTATCGATCCAGAATTTGAGAAAGCGCGAATAGTGGACGGCGTTGAAGATTTTAGTTAAACAAATAAACGGAACTGGCCCTCGAGTTAAAGGCCTAAGAAGCGGATAGCGTTCACATTGATCGAATTCGATTTCACAGGACTTATCGCCGCCCCTTGTAAAATAAACAAAGAGTAGAGAAAAAACCTTGCGTTTGCTGCGTAACTGCGAATAAATGGTTCTCGATGCGTTTCGCAATCACTCATTTTCATTCTTTTTTTTCTGTGTGATTACGCGTACGGTACTATAAAATAAAAAATTCTACAGTTTGAAACTAAAAATATAATACGGAAATTCGTTCAATTTATTTGTCGATGTGTTTTTCAAACGCTTTATCCGAGAGTTTATTAATTTATTGTCAGTATTTCGAAAGTGTAAATTCGATATTTTTTGGCTTAAAAAGTGTTAGTGCTTAAGAATGTATAAAATTATTCATATAAACTTATCCATCATTAATCCACTCTTTTCGATCTAGCATTTTTATATTGTCACTATTTGACATTTTTTAATGATATATTGCAACGGTCAGTCGTGCGACGCGTGCTTACGGATTGCATTTTATTAACGTCCTATTAAAAACTTTGCTCTCATCGCCACGTGTACATTATTTTATATACATTGTTAAACTTTTTTCATAATTTTTTATCAAGTCTATATTATACGCACATATGTTTTATGGAGTCACAATGTGACTATTTCTTTATTATTAACCTTTTAGAAGCGCAACTATTTTCTGACAAATTCTCTTGCACAACATGCAGTTGTATATGTCCGCCATATATTACTGCCGATAAAATACACATTTAAAATTATCTTTTTGATCTTATAAACAGTAAAATAAACATTAAAATGTCTTACAACAATTAAAGTTTTCACCCAATATCGTGATTTGCAAAACGCTATACAGATAATGACGCATTTACAAGAGAGTACCTATATTGACAAACAGAGCCTCCTGTTATTTTTTAGCAAATATAATAGTTTTAAACAGACTTAGGATAAAGTGTCGTCTCACCCTTCAGAGAATTAAGTCTCTTTAACATGATTAACAATTTGCAACTAAAGAAAATTTGGTTCAATCATCTTGAAAATCATATAACATTTTAAAAGTCATATATGTATATATGAAGTTGAACTAGAAGTTTGTTTGGATTATATAATAGGTAAAAAATCAAACTTGAATGTTAAATGATTATGTAACTCTAATTAATTATGTATCCATTTTGTTCTATAAGTTTAAACAATTTTTCGGGCAGTTTCATTGTTCCGCTGTAAAAGTTGATCGGTTTTTTGTTGAAGAATATATCTCGAGGTGATTTTTAATAGTGTTTATAAAAATGGAAACTTTTATATTTGTTAAATTGTTTTGAAGCGACTGGAATGAATTGTAATACGAAGACGCATTGTTAGACGAATATGATGAGTGCTATAAGATATCTTAATTCAATGTCTCGCATTGTCAAGATGGAATACAATACTTTTGCAATTTACCTTTTTTGAAAGTTTTTTGTTTTTAGCGGATTTAATTGCAATAATATTTATTCAAATTAATCGTTTGATCGCTTGGTAAAAGTTTATAATAAATAATTTCCTTCCCATCAAGCACAGAGTATGACTTTTTTGGACGCAGACGGGCTTTTAATTGAAATAATGAAGACTTACTTCGTTTATTCCAAGATCTTTTTTGTTGGATATTGTTGTAAATAATCCATTTTTTATTATCCGTCACTAACCGCTGCCATAACAGATTGCTTTTTCTATTGCATTTCAGAAGAGAAATGCAAGTAGAAATATGATTCATTAAATTATTTTTATTTAATTGATGTTGTATTCACATACGCAAACACACACACATTGTATTCACGTAATTTAACTTTTCCGAATGTCTTACAGCTACTGATATTGTCGAAATATATTGAGTGTGCCAGCAATGTCTCTTGTATTGTGTGCTGTATTGGTTAGTTCAATTAATGTGGCAATTCGATCTTTATTAATCGGAAGGTCTTTTTGACTATGAAGCGTCTTCCAAAGAGAATTTTTCGGCTCGAAATTTCGAGAATCATGTTTAATACATTTTGCTCATCAATATCGTCTTCATGCATCGTTTCTGCAGTAATCTTTCCTTGCATTGCCTATTTATTCCTCAGGAAATAAAAATGATACATGATGGCAAAAGTACAACTATGTATAATCATCTTCCATTTTTTAATCTACACTGCACAAATAAGTATAATTGAAGCAATCTGCATAATTTTTTTAAAAAAGTCTATAAAAGAGTCACCTGTAACAAGATCATGCAATATTTTTTTATTAGAAATCAAATTAATTGGACAAATTGTTTTTAAAAACTCCCATTGTCAAAATCCGAATGAATTTTTGACTCAACTCGATATATTAATATATTTATCTACATATAAAAAAAGAAAATATATAATACTGTATAAAAATTTTAATTGAAATATTATATTATAATAAATAAAATTTTAAAGTTTTATGAATTTATGTCTATTTATTGATTTTATTTCATTTATCTTCTACGTATAATATATTTAATTATTATTTGCACTGATAAAATATGTTTTAATTTTACAGAAATATTACTTGTAGTTTATGTTTCTGTGCTATACAGCATATGAGAGATTTTATTGCAAATTTTACAATCTTATGAATTAATAGATCATAAAATCAATAAAAATAGTGCGGAACGCTTCAGCATAATAAAATTTATAATAACTGCGTATTATTTTGACAATATTCTTTTCGAATTTTCTTTATTGTGTGTGTATTTCAAAATGTTAATATTATTAAAAGAATAGTATTGGGTTGTGAAAAATCGTGATTTGCAATATTATGAAAATAAAAGAATTATAATAATAATTATAATGCTTTAAAGAGCTGAAACAGATAATAACGTTTGAAAAATCTGTAGAAAAAAACTGACACATTTCTTGTAAAATTTATTGACACAAAATGAATCAATTGTCGACACAAGATGAATCAATTAATACAATTTTTTATTTTTTTTTAATTACAATTATTACTTAGTAAATTTATTTTACCGATGTTAGCAAGACTTTTTTTTTATATTAATGAATTCCTGATTTTTATTTAATTTTCAATTATTTGTGCCAATAATCAGAGTTTATAGATTAAAAAACTTAATAAAATAAATAAAATAAAAAAATAAATAACTAACATAAAAAGTAAAAAATAATAAATAATTATTAATAAATAATTATATATATTATATAAGAAATAAATAATTAATAATAAAACGTGTGTTCTTGAAAGATAATTAGTGACATAAAGGACAAATGAGAGTCAAACGCACGGTTGTTGGTGTGCAAGAACTATTTTATTTATTCAGATGAGATCGATTGTTTTGGCCACAATTCAGGCTCTTGTGAATGTAAAGCGTAAATAAAAGAACAAATAAAATACAAGGTTTGAATTGAGTACATAATCTTAAATAAGAACACGTCTGCAGAGTTGCAATCTTATAAAATGGAAAAAGGCAAAATGTCTGTGACAGCAACACAATTGTTAACATATAGTATAGTCCAGAAGTAAAGAAGACAGAAAATAAATATTATAAAAGTACTACTATAATATAAATAAGTGAGGTTATAAATACATAATACAAATAAGTGCAGCCCAAGGGAAAAAATAAACTGAGAAAAATATAAATAAGTAATATTATAAAATAAATAAAAAATAGAGTTTTACTATTTTATAAGAAAATTAAAGCTCTAAAGAAATTGCAAAGTTATAAAAAAGTAAAGTATATAGTCGAGATGGAATGTGCTGAATAATTATTTATTTCAATGGATCTTGTAGTAAATGTGTTTACAAAATTTATCAAATACTAGAACAATACAAGCACACGCTGCGCGCGCGCACTTATTATAATACTTTAATAATTATGAAATCTAAATATTTTAATAAAATTTTTTTTATTTTAAGTAACTGTCGCTCTCAAACCTTCGCTCTCAAACTATCAAACTGTCAGAATAATCGAGATAACCAATCAGCGTCGCGGAAAAGCGTCAACAATACTTTCGATACATTCGAGTATCGATCTTTCATGCCTTTTTTAAGAGTGGATATTACCAATTTTTTTTAATTGTGTAGTAAATTGTAAAAGAAATTTGAAATTACGTAGGAAGTGCATGACAATTATAAAATTGATACACATAATTAAACACATATATAAATATTATATATATATACAAACAGAAAAAATACTTTTAGCCCTCTGGATTGGGCAACTTTCACATTGTGGGCGGTACAGTAAAGGCGTCTGTGATTTGAAGCGAGAGATCTCTACGCTTTTGTCACCTAATTGGAAGTTGAAGAGTCGAGACGCGGAGATTTTCCCCCGGTCGGTTGCTACGCCACATAATTACGTTTTGAAACGATGCGAATGGGGAGGTTCGACGGTGAGGTGAAACGCGACGCTGGTGGTCAGGTAGACGTTGGAGAAACGTCAATTTATTTAACAAGTTCTTGCACGTGCGTTGTTCGCCCATCATCGGGATCTGCCTTCGTGTATTGGTAAAAGTAACACCGCAGCATCCCAGCCCGTCAGCAGGATCCGTATTCATTGTTCTCGGCGACTGCTGACGAGTGGCTTAAAAGGATAGCATCGTACAAGAAACATAATAATTTAAGCCATCAGTATGATTTACAAGATATTTCTTGCGGCACCAATTAAACCCTCGACTTTGAAGAAAAAAATCTTATTGCCAAAAATATCTTTTATAAAAAAAAACAATTATATTTACATAAAAACGGTATATTGTTATATGTATACTTAATGTGATTGAGCAATTAAAAATTTAAATAATAGATTTGATATAAAAATTTGTCAGAAATTTTAGGGACTTTTATTTAAAAATGAACATGCAAATTTTGCATTTTGAAATATAAAATAGAAATCTAAATAAAATTAATTTAAATAAATATTTCAAAATACAATAAATGTTATGTTGTGCTTTATAAAAAAAGACATTCTCTTAATATAAAAGTTCAGTGATATTAGATTCAAATTAAAACATCATAGAAAATCTTGAGAAATCAAACGAGATCAATTTAATGAGAATAGTATTTTTTTAATGTGCGATATATTGAAGTTTGTGGAAATTCGCCTAAAAATTCAAATATAGTGACTCTTAATTCTATAGATACTGTTTTGTGATAAATCTATAAATAAAAAAATATATTTTTTGAAATAATATATGCGCGCGCGCACGCGTGTGTGTGTAATTAATACTTAAGCGTTAGTACGGACACGTAGTTATCGTATCTCTGAAATCGTAGAAGATTTGCAATTTCTGAACTGAAAGTAAGTTCAATATCTTAAAAAAAAGGAAACAAGTGTATTAAAAGGATTCATATTATACATTTTCTTTGTTTCATAATTCATAATCCATTGTTATATAATTATGAACAGATTAGACTACGACAAACTAGTGATAAGCTAGTTTTAATTAATTTATTGATACAAAATGTGTTACTTATTATTTATACAAAATATATACAAAATGTGGTAATATAATTGAAAAGGAGATGAGATAAAATCATATGTCAAGTACTTGGATCGGTTATCGGATAGACTATTAAATAGAGAAAAATTCCGATATAAGGTCTCGATAAAAGATTTATTACCTCCCGCGAATCAAAATATAACGTTGTTTCCGGTTTTATGTTTTACGCGATGGCAGAGAGAGGGAGAACTCTGATTCTCAAGCCCGAGCTCATGATTTCAGTTCCGAACAATCGTGCCAAGCAGAGCTGAGGTAAACAAATTTGATGGTGTTTGTTCCTGCGCTCAAGTGGTATTTCTTTCTCGCCCTCGACTCCACTGACGGCTCGAAAATACGGTTCTCACAGGCATAATAATTCGGAACTTCATCTTAGACCTCCCGTGCTTCGGTGACGTAGCACTTTGCAGCGCCTAAATCGTTTTCTTTGTCCGCATCCAGACGCGTTCATTTTTGACAGCTCTTCGCCAACTGACAAGGGATAGATCGTTCGCTTATTCGGCTAGCTTTCGGTAGCTCAAATTCAAAAAGAATTGCTCAGCCGTGCACGCGATTAGACTTCTGAAAATATTAATATACACAGTAAGTCTGAAAAATAACGGGATTAATTTTTTTTTACTTTTTATATAAGTGTCATCTACTGACAATTAATGGCGTTTAGCAATTTCACTTTAATAGATATTGATTTTACGAGTATCGAATTTACACGGATTATAGCGGAAGTGTACAGTACTTATTTTACAGTACTTATGATTAACAGTACTTATAATTATAGTGCACCTCGTGAAAATACAATGGATCAAGGAGCCATCAAGTTTTGTTTTAAACTCGATAAAACTGCAATGCTATGAAATATTGAAACCACTTTACGGAGATAATTGTCTATTCTAAGATGGTTTGTAAGATTTTGTGACAATAAGAAAGATTTGAAAAACGACAAATAGGACGGAAACGGCTTTAACGGAAGATCTCATGGTAAAGGTCTGTTAAACAATGACAGTTGACTCGAATGTGGCTTGTGCGAATGTTAATAAAGGACTCTTTTGTGTCAAAATTTACATTGCACAACATTTTACGCAATGATTTAACCTTTTCGCTACGGCAGCGTCGACCGAATAGCAATTACAATGTAAAGAAAAGGCGTTGAAATTGACATCTTTTAAAATGATATATTCCTATTTTTTAGAAATTAAATATTAGATTTTATCAAAATTAATATAATCGTGATTTGTTTAGTTAGTTAAAAACCCATAGTTCATATATTCTCTGTTTATTTATGTGCTAAATCAGCTTATTGAGTTCGTAAAGTTCGAAAATTTTGTTTTTATGACTTTCTTTTTGTTATGTAGTTTACATAATAGTAATCTCTATTAATAATATCAAGTTATTCTACATGCTTGTAGCTTTCTAAAAATTTTTCTTTCCTTTTATCTTTATTATTCTTTTATAGTACGACTTAAGAAATTTAGAGTTTATTGCAAATTGACATACTCTGTGGTGGATGATGTATTGATATGTAAATTAACGTAAATTTATATAAATTCTACTTTAGAAACAAACAATTGGATTGTATTTATTTGATTTTTATAGATGCCTCGCACACAAAAAGAAAATGTAGCACCACTATATTATTAATAAAGTAACAATATTATTATTGAAAAAAAATTTTGAATAGATTTATGTTATTAAATAATTTATTACATTATTCAACAATTTATTGCAGTGTAATTCTATGTTTCCAAATATTCTATAATTTTTAACAAATATGTCGGTTTTGGGACCCAATTTTTTAGAGTTTAATTTTCGTGTGTTTAGAAAAACGTTAATTTCTTAAAAATTAAGAACAATATTATAGAAAATATAATACTATTCGGTAGGCGGCAGTCTCTAATATATATACTAATAGTTGAAGGCTCTTCTATTATTTTATAATAAGATAAATATGATAATATAAAGCAAATAGAGCCGTAGCTGGATCTCAGTGTTCAATGATTTATTTTAACATTAAACGCTTATATATGATCTTAGCACTTTTAGATATGATCAAATGTTTCGGCCATCGGTTTCGGCCATCTTCAGTGTAAGGAAAAGGTAACGAATACAATTAAAACGTAATACAATTACAACGCAACTCGTAGAATGACGGTGGTATGTGAATCCATTAATTGGCCGTATTTGGATTGGCAATCGTTCTGTGAATATAGTTAAAGCGGATTTAACAATGTCAAGTAGACAGTCAATATATAAAATTATCAGTAAAATTAGCCGTAAAAATGTCAATTAGTATAAACTATTACCTAGAGTCATTCAACAATAGAATGTGTGAATTCTGAACCTATTTGTCCGTACGTAATTGAACGTCAACCTTGTGTCAAATTTAAAAAAATAAAATATAATTGTATGACTTGTATTCTACAGTTCGTCTAATATACAGAGTGTCCGGTAATTGCTGAATCACCTCTCGGGTTAAACCGAGTAGAAAAGTTCTCTACCGTTTTGCGATTTTCGCAATAATTAATGAGAAATTAATTAAAAAAGATCGGCCAATTTGCGTGAGAGAAACGCGCGGCGAGAAGAGACAGCCTGCCGTTACATGGTCGCTAGGACGCAAGGATCTAGCGTTACGCACCGCTCCTAATTTGCCGTTGTCATTTGTAGAGCGCTCCTACCAACGCTCCGTCGCGCGCCTAGTAACCAAATAACAGTAGGTTGTATCGCCACGGGTCTCTTCTCGCCGCGCTCTAAAACTCACGCGAATTGGCCGATATTTTTTAATCAATTCCTCATTAATTATTGCGAAACTCGCAAAATGGTAGAGGACTTTTCTACTCGGTTTAACTCGCTCTACCTACACCCGAGAGGTGATTCAGCAATTATCGGACACTCTGTATATATTATATACAGGATTTCTGGGAAAGATTACACGAAACCTCTAGTAAGCGAGTAGAGAGCAATAAACTGAAGAAGAAAGTCCTTTATCATTTTGCAATTTTTGCAATAATTATGGAGAAATTAATTAAAAAATTTGGCGAATAAACGCACGTTTCGCGTAGATAGTTTCGTTCAGATTGTGAGATGTATGCTCTAGGCGTGTGCTAGGTGTGCACACATCTTATAAAGCATACATCTTAATATTGCACGCTTATTTGCCAATCCTTTTTAATTATTATCTTAATAATTATTGCAGAAATTACAAAACGGTGAAGGACTTTCTTGCTCAGTTTATTGCGCTTTACAGAGGTTTCGTAATCTTCCTCAGACACTGTATACCTGTGCATATAAATTTTTATATTTTGAATTTTTAGCGAAGAAATAACTTTTTAAAGTAAAATAATATGCCGGTTTTACCTTTCCTCTATGCTTGAAGTAGGCGTTGACATAAGAAAATCGCGTGAAATTAGTTGCATATTTCAAACGATCTTCTTATGTCAACGCCTACTTTCTCTCCTTACCGCGCGCGCGCTGCACAGCTATGGCCAGCACCGCCAGGCGTTAAGAGCAGCATTATCCGACAAATTAAATGATCCTTTTCTTATAAAGATTCCAATTATTAAAATTTAAAAATTAGAAGAACAACTTTATAGGCCGCTTAGCGTTACGCAATAAAATGTACAATTCTTTACTTATTTTATTTTTTTAACTCATTATACTAAGATGACGACTACAATCGGCGTTAAAAACAAAAAAATTAAACAAACTGAAGATCCGTCCTCGATTTTTCGACCAAAAAATGACTAGCAATAATTTGCATCGGCCGTATTCATTTAATTTGACTTTCTACGACTAATATTTATTTGTAAAATTTAAAATTCCGAAAAGGAACTTTCTACGATGACATTTCTGCTGTGATTCTCAAACGCAATCAATTTCGGACTGACTTGTTGTTAAACTTTATAGTTGATTTGTGATATTGTTCATTTTCTAAGAGTGTGACATTTATTGACATCATTTCTATCAACTTTATTCTTTGACTGGATACGTTAATACGTTCTTTGCTACGTAAACATCCATCAGCGATGGCCATTTTATTAATTGTTCTATTAATTGTAATATTTAATTTATAGCAGATTTAGAATTAAGAAATGAATAAGATTTGGAAAATTTGATGAGATTTTACAGAAGAAATCTGTTTTTGTTTATAAATAGAAAATATATTGCCAATTGAGGCGTAGAGTGTAGGAGAAGCGCAAATCCCATATAAATTAAATCTTTAAATCAAAATTCTTTAAAATCCATAAATATTGAAAAATTAAGGTTAAAAATAGAAGCAAAATTTTAATTCAGAAATGTTTTTTGATGCGACGGCCAAGTATTGAGCAATAAGATGCCGTGAGTTGAACTACAAGAGATTAAAATGGCTCAGAAGTTCAGCTTGATAATATAAACGCGTGATCAGATCACGAAATTCAGAAATACAAACTTACAAAGATGCACGAAGATAACTATTTTATTATATACATATATATATATATATATATATATATATACACAAAGTGACCATTGGAAAGATGGCTAAAGTGAATTGCTATAACTTTTCTAAACGAATAGACAGAATAAAATGAATTAAACATCATTTTGTAGAGGAAACCTGTCAATTTTATTACATATTGTATAAAAGAGGTACATGATGATTAAATACATAATGATTAATTAAAATAAACATGATAAAAAAATGCTATAAATCTGTCTGGGCGCTTAGTGATAAATATTTTCAAAGTGTTGTCTATCGGAATTGGCACAGAAACTCGAAAGTTTTTGAAAACTGTTAAATACACTTCTTAACATGACTGGAAAAACATCCTGAATGCATTTTCGAATACTCTGTTTTAGCTTATCAGTGTTTTCCGATAGACAACATTTTGAAAATATGATTTATCACTGAGCGTCCAGATAAATTTATAGCATTTCTTATCATATTTATTTTAATTACTTAATTATTGTATACGTCTATCATATAAAATAAAATTGACGGGTTTTCTCTAGAAAATAACGTTTAATTCATTTCATTCCGTTCATTCGTTGCAAAGTAATAGCAATTTACATTTTCAATGGTCACCTTGTATATAAAGAGATGAAGACACTCGCGAAGTATCATTCCCGGTTTGTTCAATATGTTTTGCAGTCTCGCGGCTAATGGGCGCCGCAGCGGCGGGCGCCGGGACCAATATGGCCGGCTGCTCGGTGGGCCAGTCTATGGGTGACGTAACTAAGTCGTCGGGAATGGGGATGGGCGTCGGCGTCGGAGTCGGCGTCGGCATGGGCGTCGGCACGATGCAATTTCCCCTTGCTCAGAGGCGGAAGAGACGTGTGCTCTTCACCCAAGCCCAGGTCTACGAGCTCGAAAGGCGATTCAAGCAGCAAAAGTACCTCAGCGCACCTGAACGGGAGCATCTGGCGTCTTTAATTCATTTAACGCCTACACAGGTACGTTATTATTTCTAACATTTATTTCAGATTTGTCGAATATAATGTTGTTTTAGAGCGCATCAAAATCAGATGTGCTTGCAATTACAGATTTAAATGTAACTTATTTGGTCAGTTAGTTCTTATGGAGAAAGAAACTAAATGCCAATTTTTTGATTTTTAAATTTTGGATTTCTTGAGGTTTAGATTGCTGAGATTTAGAACTGTTTAAAAGCGAAATAATGCTGAATGCATATAACATGTTATATGCATAATAGAGCCAATTTAGCAATCATATATCAGAAAGTAATCATTGAAATCGGAATTTACTCCTCATCTCTAAATAATTATCTTAATTTTTCAATCTATAGATTATTCCCAATCTAAATATTCAAGAAAAATTTAACATTAAAATAAATAAAAATAATAAATTTATTTAAAATAAAGTGTAAACTAAAAAAATAATAAATTGAAGTAATTTTGATAATAAAAATTAAGAATTAAAATCTAGATAAAAAAATTTAATTATGAAAAAGAAATACAATTATTAAATATTGAAGCAAACCCATATTTAAATGCAAAAATTTGTGCCAGTTTTTATGGCAAAAATTGATATTTGCAACGATGTGTATCAAGATTATTATTGAAGAAAATCTATTTGCAAATTTTAGTTTTAAAAGAACAATAGTTGAGCAAATGGACAATGGATTTAGCATGTTTCGTACTTATTATTTTTCTTTTAACTAGCCTTTTTTCATTAATTTCAAGTAAACGTTTTTTCTATCTAAAATCTTGAGCTTCTTTTTGGATAATAATCGATGAATAGAAAATAGAAGATTCAGTCAAAAAGTTTTTTTATAGGAATTTCCATGTGCTACTTTTATAAATAAAGAACTTTATATTTATGTCATTGTTTATGATTATTTTATCTTCTAAGAAGAGGATGGGGGTAAAAAGTAGGGATTTCTACCTCCGGCTTCTTTAAAATTTATATTTCCTTATGTTTTTACTCCTGCTAAACTTATTTCTGAAGATAAAAATTATCTAAACCCCGGAGAAAATCCTCAAATTTATCAATCTTTGTAAAAATATGCTCTTATGTAGAATACAACGTTTCGCATTGGGATCACTTATGATTGTGTAAGCATCTTTCTTTGTACATTCCAAAGCAAAATACATAATGCATTGATTAGATCAACCTCGGAATTAGTTGCACATCTGATTGTGGTAGACGTAAATTATCGTGATAGACGCTCACTTTTCTCTCGCGCGCGCCGTAGTGGCTGGGTCAGCGTCGCCGAGCGTTAGAGACAACACTATCCGATAAATAAATGGATTCATGTCAGATTTTTATGTCACCCAATGAGGTACCGCTGACATGCTTTTGTTTTTTAACGATTTTCTTAATAGTTATATCGTGAATCTTCTTCGGATTATCAACGTATAGAGTGATTAGAGGTAACAGAATACCTATACGTTGATAATGTAAATAATAGTGTTTTCGATTATACGGATTTTGAACGATCCAAGGTTGATTAATGACGTCATTGCATCGTCTCCACCAATAAGGGCCACTTCGACCAAGTTCTGGTTAATTTAATCGTCGATTACAGAGTTGCCAACATGACAAATAAAACACATTTTGTAATAGAAAAGGGTTAGAGAGACGGATATATCGGCAGCAATACTGTTGGTAACATTAAAAGTTAATCGTCGATTACTTTAACCGGAACTTAGTTGAAATGACCCTAAAAGACATGAATTTATAGTAAAATAGTGATCGATTAACCTTGGGTCTATCAAAATCCGTATAATGGAAAATGCTATAAGATTCACGAGATGACTATTGGGGAAATCATAAAAAAAGAACGCGTCAGCAGTATTTCATGGGTGACATAAAAATTTGAACAGAAATCCTTCAGAAATGAGGTCAGCGGGTGTCGAAACGTAAGGTGATGTAAATTTTGAAAGAACCACTCCGGAGGCAGAAATTGCTACTTTTTACCCATCCTCCTTTTTTAAAATAAGAAAAACTTACTTACATTATTCAGATAATATGTATTTAATTAATAGATCAATTGCTAAAAGTACAAAAAAAAAATTTTGTCGGAAAGTCTTTTAAAAGTTTTTTTGTCAAATGCTGATACGCGTAAATTAACGTTAATATTAAGTAAAGCAAATAAAAGCAAATAATGCTAGATAACAAATGACTTGTTATTTTTCCAAAAGTCTTTCAAGTAACCAATTCACATATATATTTGTATGATTAATAGTAAATACAAATTCATTAATCATAGACATTTTGTATAATTATCTTCTTACTTGGAATTGTATGATAGTTGCCATTTATCGGGCGGTTAGGGACAACTGGTTCTAGTATATACGCCGATTTTAACGAGCGTATTCATTTTCATTTGACGCAGACAAGTCTACCCGGCTTGATGCGACACAGCAGTCTGGCAACAATAAATAATTGTTACGTGGCTCATTGGCCGCATCCTGCGTTCATGCGCACAGATCTCCCCTCGTTCAGTCTACCGTTCCGTTTACATTGTTCGTCTCTCTCTGCGGCTCAATTCACTTATCAGCCCTTTGAAAACAAGCGTACCGAATTGTTCGTTTATCATCGTGCAATGTGGCGCTACGTAACAGTGTTATCGATACAAGTTAACTTACATTAAGACTGGAATTTATAGTCGATTATTATTCGATAAATGATCATAGTTTTTTTTGTGAATTGCAGATTATCCATCAATTTGTTAACTCTTACTTTATTCTCTCTCTCTCTCTCTCTCTCTCTCTCTCTCTCTCTCTCTCTCTCTCTCTCTCTCTCTCTCTCTCTCTCTCTCTCTCTCTCTCTCTCTCTCTCTCTCTCTCTCTCTCTCTCTCTCTCTCTCTCTCTCTCTCTCTCTCTCTCTCTCTCTCTCTCTCTCTCTCTCTCTCTCTCTCTCTCTCTCTCTCTCTCTCTCTCTCTCTCTCTCTCTCTCTCTCTCTCTCTCTCTCTCTCTCTCTCTCTCTCTCTCTCTCTCTCTCTCTCTCTCTCTCTCTCTCTCTCTCTCTCTCTCTCTCTCTCTCTCTCTCTCTCTCTCTCTCTCTCTCTCTCTCTCTCTCTCTCTCTCTCTCTCTCTCTCTCTCTCTCTCTCTCTCTCTCTCTCTCTCTCTCTCTCTCTCTCTCTCTCTCTCTCTCTCTCTCTCTCTCTCTCTCTCTCTCTCTCTCCCTCTCTCTCTCTCTCTCTCTCTCTCTCTCTCTCTCTCTCTCTCTCTCTCTCTCTCTCTCTCTCTCTCTCTCTCTCTCTCTCTCTCTCTCTCTCCCTCCCTCCCTCTCTCTCTCCCTCTCTCTCTCTCTCTCCCTCCCTCTCTCTCTCTCTCTCTCTCTCCCCCCTCTCTCACTCCCTCTCTCTCACTCCCCCCCTCACTTTCTCACTCTATCAAATTTATAGTTAAATAATTTTTAATTCGTGAAATATTTATTTATGAATCACTTATCGTTTTGTTAATTCCAGATTTGTGAAAAATTAATTTACTAGTTACTTATTTAAAAGACAAATTTTATGTATGTGGACAAATTTATTATAAAATTTATTATAATATAATTAGATAATAAAGAGACGGACAATGTGTTACTACAAAAACTAAAAATGAAGCGTGAGTTGAAAGTGTTTTTGATACATCACTTTAGTCTACATTTGATCTAAATCGAATGATATGTGTCTATTGTAATTCTCTTTTAGCAGATTGTCAAACATATAGGATAATTCTTCAATGCAATATTTGAGGAGGTACATGTGCTGAGAGCTCAAAACAATAAAATATATTTTATATGAATATAAATTGTCTAGATTTTATTTTTAGAGAGTTATAACAAATTAAAGAAATATTCTCAATAATATATATTTTAATTATTTACATTAATGTAATATTAATATCGATAAATTTCTAGATCTAATTAACCAGATGTTTATAATTTCATATAATAACAGTTAAAATAGTTGCAGTTTTAAAAGATTATACAGGATGGGAGAAAATCAGCCAAGCAAGGTATGATACCTTGTATAAAAATTAATAAAAATTGCAGAATAAATTTTTTTAGCATTCGTGTATTTAACAAAGATAGTTTGAAAGACAGTTTGTGAAAAAAAAACACTAAATGTAATTATATTTACATAACGTCTTAAGGATTCACTTTTTCAAACGGTTCAATAATTTTTTATCTTAACATATGAATATTTTCAGTCTCTTCTTTTTATACACAATGACTTTAATTTGGCCCCATTAGTAAAAGACAAAAGAGTAAGATTGGATAGTGTACAGTGTACACACCAACTTATCATTCCGCCACGACCAATCCAGCATTGATGTTATTCATTAAGTAGGTTTTTTACTTCTTTACTATAATAAAATAAAACATTATCAACCTGAAAATAGAGGCATGGATATTGGTTTTAGGCACGATAAATCAGTTCATCAAGCAGTACATAGCTATTCAATACAGCTTGCAAACTTGTGTTTCTCGAAAATAAACAAAAAATTTGAAATGAAAAGAAATTTATTCTGGATTTTTGATTTATTTTTATACAAGAAATCGTTCCTAGCCCGATTATATTACAATTTTCAGAGTTTTACTCTGTATAAAAAATATTATAAGAATTGTAATTATCAATGTTGGTAGAAATAAATACTAGTCATCATTTGTCGTCTAAGCAATCGAATGACGACAATCAAAATCCAACAAGCAAATCTGAAAAGAACGGTTCATGTAGCGAACGAGACACGCGCTTTAAAGCAGTAACGGAACACTTCCTTAAACCGGAAGTCGGTCTTCGGTGTCGTGTAAAACTCTCGACGCTTGAAGCGACGGTGATGAGTCGAATCCGAGTCAAGCACGAAAGTCGGTGAAGAAGCCTGATTACAATCAGGGATTTTCATGTACACGTCTGGAACAAATGCAAAGGCGATACATAAGTTTCAATATTGAGTTTCATAGTTGATGGCACTAGAGACCATAAAAAAAATACGAAATTGAAGAAGGGGAGAGAATTTATGCACTACTCCCTGTGTATATATGTACAATATATATTTCTATATTTTTTTGTACATTGCACATTGCAACATACATACATACATTGATACATTGCGCAACATTTTGAATAATATAGATTGTGTATTTTCGTCTAACACACTGAGAAAAATGTTCTGTTTGATTCAACAAACCGTTTGTTCGATTTTGGGCGAAACAGACAGATTCTGGTTGAATCTATCAGAATTCCTATTAATGCAACAATATTCTGATAGATTCTAGACCCAGATTCTAGAATCTACTAGGTTACGAGCTCGTAACTAAACAGATTGTTGAATCTACCAGAATCTTCTTGCATTAATAGGAATTCTGGTAGATTCAACCAGAATCTGTTTGTTTCATCCAAAATCGAACAGACGGTTTATTGAATCAAACAGAACATTTTTCTCAGTGTAGTAAATCGAAATTTCCTAATTTGAAAGTTTGTTGCTCGTGGAAAAACTAACTGTTATATTGATTGCTACATGATGATTTTCCGTAATATTTTGTAAATTCGAATCTGATTTTGAAAACATATCATTCAAAATTTTGAGAAAATTAAAGAAAAATATGTCAAAAATAATGTTTTTGCTTATATTTATAATGTTATTCTAAATAAATAAAAGATAAATCTTTTTTCAAATAATTATTACATTATTTTGAAGTATTAACTTTTTTCTACAAGGTATATAAATTAAAAAAGATAAGAAAAAGGAATTTAATGTAAATCACTTCCATGTGATGTACTATGGATTAAGTCACTCGCATGGCTAAACGATCTGTAAGCTCACGGTTCAATTTGAAAATATTATACATAATATTATACATAAAAGCATGAAATGACAGAACTAAAAATTTGTCTATACATTTGTCTATACTTTCTATATATACAAAAACATTAAAAAGTTGTTTTTTTAAAACTTTAATATAATTAAATTATATGTGTATAATTTTCCGATGTATTCCATGTTTGAATCTTTTTCAAATCTACTTGTACTCTCTCAACACTATTTCACCTATCTTTTTTATATCTACATTTTTTATACTTAAGAAATATTGTTCACGCGTGATTAAATAATTTGAAACGATTCTTTAAAGTAAAATTTGTCAAACAAAGGAACACATTATAAAGCGATTTATATCTAGTATTGCAAGTTTGTTTTTGTCAACATTTTTCTACAGTCGTAGTTTAATACTGTATTGTTCATTTGCTCGCCAAATCGCAACATCGCAAATAAACAACTGCCATTTAAAAATCTTTCGTCATCAGAGTAATATAGAAAAAAATGGTGACGACAGATCGGAGCGCATGACGCGCGTTACATTTATCTCGTCGCGCTTCTCTCGCCCTGCCGATTTCTCGTCTCTGTTCCCTCCGGAACACATTTCTCCCACCCTTTTCTTGTCTTCTTGGCACGGGACACACGCAGATGGATCCCTCCATTTTGCGCTCGCATTGTTACTCCAAGTACCGGTCCCCCTTCACACGCGGCGCGATGTTACAATGCCTCTAGCCACTCCTGGCATTGTTACCGGTATTGTTATTATTATCGCTACTGTTGCCGGTTGCGGCCGAGTGGCGAATGGAAAAGCAGAGAGCCAGCGAGCCAGCTGCTGCGTCGAGTGTCGCATTAGAGGCAAATTACACTCTCTCCCTCCCCTCCTGGTCTGCCTATCGAAGCTTTCATCCTTTCATTCCATCCTTCATTCTCTTTTTCCAAGTTTCGTCAAATTTGTCGAATTGTCGGTAAAAACGTTATTATTATTAAATCTTTATTATTTAAAACAAATGTTACAGATATTTATATAATTTTATTATTATTATACTCCATTAATATTAATAATTACAATATTATATATATAAGTAATATTATTTGTACAAAATCCAAACACGATTAGTTTAAAAGTTATTTAATGTTCGTATTGATTCTTATAAAGAATCGTATACTGCAGATACTTATTTAGTAACAACTTTGACAAAATTGATACAAAAAAAGGAACATTGCCAGATCAATTTTTTTATATAAACTAACAAAACTCTAATAATATTTGTTGAATTTATTTGACATTTATCTAGTGATAATTGTTGACAAAATTTCATTCGGCATCATTAATTGACTTGAAAATTATTAATTTAAAATTGCAGCAAAATATAATCATACTTCGACACTTATTTCAATTGACAATTGATCATCATTTGATTTCTTGCACTAAATTTCAGAGAATATTCACAATCAAAAGTTTTTTCTTTTTATCATTTAATTTAGGAAAAAGATATTAATTCAAAAATATTTTTTCCAATAAAAAGTTACGTCAATTTGTAATATTGTAACATACTGCATTATCTAAAGTTATTTATTTTGTGTTTTAGCATAAGAAACATCTTGTTTTTAGATTTAACTACTTGTCATTAATATTGTAAATATATCTTTAAAATCAACAATTTTATTAAAATTTTATTATAATTTTATAAAAATTTTATTAAAATACTTATAATATTATACTTGTAGATGAATATGAAATGCTTTCAATTGTTAGATTATGCCCAACTTCAATTATGAAAGCATGCTCGTAAGTAATTTTGTGCGCGCGCGTGCGCGATTGAAGACAAAAATGTGTGATATTTAGAACTATAAATGCTTAATAAAAAAATTATACAAAATAATTATACAATAGTCAGGATATTCATTTTTATAGGAATTGCCACTAATGTTAGCAATAATAACCTTACACAGCATTAATTTATCTTTAATTATCATCTTAAATTATCTTACACAGCATAATGTTGTCAACAATAAAAACGACACAAAATTTTTACTATAACTTAATGATTTTAAACATAAATTTAGTAAAACAGTACATTTTATTATACAAAAATCTCGTTGTGAAGTATAACAACCATGCAATAAGATTATTTAAATTAATATCAATATAGCAGTCAAGAGAAATAGCTAAAACAAGATTTTTGCGCCATTTTTATAATATTATTACACTTGCGACGGTCACTCGCAAATGCGCTCGCACAAGAAATAAGTACTCAATTTAAGAACAAAGAACTTTAATGAACTTAACAGCAACACAATCAGAACGAAACAACAACAGAACTGTCGTGTACAATTCAGAAAACCGTCTCACGCCCAAAATGCGTCCTCACGGCACCGAGGACCAAGCGTAACTCGCATGTCGTTCGTCATCTCGCACTTTATTTACAAGTTACTAAGCAACGCTTCTCAACACTAGCTCGTGGCTCACACGACGCAGCTTCCGAACGACGACATCCCGCGACGCGGATATAAACAGTATATTCAAATCGTTATATTAGTACAAACGTACAATGTGACGCTTCAATCTATATCAAATTATCCTCACTGCTTCTGCCGCATTTAAAATCTTTATAATATGTGTATACAATATATGTATACATAAATATCCATATTACTATAATATGTAAGATCTATCTAGAATATGTACACACAATACATCTTATCTTCTAATTATAATCATCTTCGGATCTTTGATATCAAGAATTAACAGTTATCCTTCTGTTGTGACAGTCATTAACGTCAATAATCCGCAAGCTAACATATCCGAGAATATTTCTGCACTCCCAAAAAAAGATCAGTTGTGTACAGTTTTAATTTCTAAAATATTAAAAAGAAAAAGAGCAATAAGAATTAATGCGTCGAAAAAATCAACTTATTAACAAAAAATACAAGGAAAAATAAAAAAAGTTTTTTTTATTTTTCCTTGTATTCTCTTATTAATAGATTAGTTCTTCTGTGCGCTTACATTCGCCTCTTCTTATTGCCTGTTTTCTCTTCTAATATTTTTTACAAAAATATGGTTGGCTCCAAAAAATACTATAAAATATAGTGAGATGATGGTTATTGCACAACCATTTTTGCCTTCAGTGTGCGCGCGCGCGTGCGCGTATGTGTTACATAAACACATACAAGTATGTCATCACTAGGGATGCTGCATCGTGGTATAAAGTTCAATGAGAAAACGACTAGACTGATAGAAGAAGGCGAAAAGATCGCGGCCGCGTATGATTCAACTACGCGAATAATAATCATAATAATGGGTTTGCTTACCACCGAGCTCTCTCGCTCTCGGCTCTCATCCCTCTGCATTGCGGTCGGCAACCCCTGGCGCGCGCGCATCAGAAGAGGGATCGAATCTCGGAGAGCAGAGGACGGGCTGAATACCGTGCAAACATGTCGATACCACTGTTGAGATCTATCGACGAGGAAGACGAAACGAAACGATCGACGGCGCACGGCGCGACTGTGTGTTAATCGTGATGCTTTGATACAGTAACAAAGAAACGACGCCATTAGTCCGCGAATATTCTTTTCGAACGCTTTTTCCTGTTCAGTTCGATCGGTTATATTTTTTTATTCCTCAATTTACCATCTTTATTCTCGAATCTTAAATATATACGAGATGCGATAAACGTCACATATTTTATTATTTCTTATTGCAACAGATTTCTTGATGTGTTGTTTATGTGTTTTTATGTTAAAGTATAAAATCTAGCAATGGATAGATGGAATTCTACATCTACTTTTTGGGAGACCTGAGAATCGGAATTTAAATTAATTTTTTCACTGTCTTCAAAAAGTGGTATAAATTATTTTTGCACTTTTTTATAATAAATCTTTTAATTAAATCTATCTGACTATTTGCAAGAGTGCTTTAATACACACAAAAGTGCAAATGATTAGGATTGCACGCACCATAATACATATAGCACAAGATTAATATTATTGCCGATTTTTAAAATACTTTATCACGTCACAATTTTGAAAAATTCAAGGTCAAAGTTAAAAAAGTCGCTATGCGACGTGTTAGAAAAGTTTCTTTTTTTTCAATAAAGTATATTATTATACTAGGACTTTTAACTCTGAAAAGGAATTTTTTGTGTACATTACGGTTAACAAAATTTTGACGATTAAATATTGTTTGTTACACCTCAGGTAGATTATAAATGGTACTAAAAACTGCGAATAATTCACTGAATATTTTCAATTTTTGTGGAACATAGATAATAATTTTTGAGATCGCTAACTACTAATGTGATGTCGAAATTGACAAATTTAAAATGGCGAATTCAACATGGTGGATGTCAAAATAATAAACGGTTGTAATTTTTGTGAAAATTTGTAATTAAAAATTAGTTGCTGAATATGAATCTGATGTCAAAAATCATTGTGTACGTTATATATTTTTAAGATAACTCATTTAATAATATCTATATGTATATTATAGTATATTCTATTTATTCAATAAATGTTGCATGATTTTTTTATTTCTATTTATTCGATAAATGTCGCAAATTTTTTGAAAAATACTATTTATCAATTTTAAGAAATACTAATTTAGATTTTTTTAATGCAACTAGAATTTATTGTATAAATTAAGACCAATACTTGATTTGGTATTGCAACATTAACTCTTATTATTGTTCAAATGTATTAAATCAATTGTAAAGATAAATGATAAAAATCTGTTATAAAGACATTTAACTTTGAGCTATTTTCAGTATTTTTGCTTCGATAAAATTTTTAAACACTAATAAAAATTTTGACTATCCTAAGCTACATTTACATATATGGCAATTTCTTCATTGTCAAATGCATATGGTTAATTGAACGTTCTGCAACGCGTGCGCGCATCTTTCAAGTGTGCTCTCAGCACCCTCGCATAATAACGCACACATGAATACGTCGCTGGCTTTTGCAGTCCTGCGACATTTTGCCGTAATATCCACACGGGCAGAATGTGGCGGACATAATTACATTTCTTTCTCCACTTCTCCGTCGTTTGCGAGACACCTGCCTGTAGTGATGCATAGTCAACAGTTAGTCTGACGCTGTATCTATTAGTAGATTAGTAGATTAGTACAAAAATCATTGCTTTCAACGATTTTGTCAAAATTTTTATTCTTGCTGTATCTCACAAATATCGGACCACGTACTGATCATATAAATTTTTATTTTTAATTTTACTTTTAAATTTGCAATTAAAGTTTTCTTTTGTAAGATTGATATCATGTCTCTTAATAAAAAATCTATTAGTAACTTTTTCAAGATTAAAAGATTCTGAGATTATTTTTACAATAAATTCAATAAAATAATAATAAAATCGAGATTTTTAGTTTTATGCAAGTAAATTTCTAACTATTAGAGATTTAAGATCAACCAAAGTTTATAGACACTAAAGTTTATAAACATAATTTCATTATAACAGAAGAAAGTTCAAGCATAACACATGTTGATAAAATTTTTAAAAGTATTAAATTTACATGCAACAATATTCAAATTCCAACATTTTTTGTGCTCTAACATTCGCATTTTGATTCTTGTAACCTTTTCTCTGTTAATATTTTTTTCTAATTCAAAAATAAATCTACAATGAGTTAAAGATTAAAATTTTTGCAATATTAATTAACAATAAAAGTATTATGTATTTTATGTATTTTATCAGTTAGTGTAGTAATTTTATTAGTGTTAGTATGTATATTATATATTTTTTATTTGATTTTGCGCAACAAACCTCTGCAAATTATGTTTATAAATTATTTTTGTTAAAAGACAATTTAAATATAATACACTGATAGCATATAACAGTTAATAAAGTTAGGAAAGTATTAGATAATTTGATTATGAGGTTTCAACTTCATGTTCAATATTCTATGTTTAAATACGTTTATATATACATTTTTTTACATTTTTTTACGAATCAATAAATATTCTGAATCATTTGGCCATCATAATGAAAATGATAGATAAAATCCATCCACATTTCATGTACACAAACTGCTGAATATTTCAAGTTTATCAGACGGAGAGATTGCTTTTTATGTCTCACCCTGTAGCGCAAGCGAGTTCTTTATAACGCATTCACGGCATCCGCGTCGAGGGTGCATATATTCGGACTGCAAACATCAGCATCTCTTAACGGTGTTTTATCGCATCACGTCTCCCTGCTTGTCGATCTTAAAAAGACTACGATTAAGATGAAAAACCTGAGATGCCTCAAAAAAGCACGTTTTACGCGTTGATAAAGATGTAGTGTCTTTTTGCGTCACTTTTTTTATTCTTTTTTTTCACCGATTAATACGATTAATATAAATACTTTAAGAATCCACAGACTCTGATCAATTAGGAGTTTTGAGTTTTCTTTAGCAGTAAAAGTAAAAAATATATTTCGAGAAATAAGTTTCAGAAATGCAGTTATATAATCAAATATAATAAAATATATTTTATTCAAGCGGTACTTGAATAGACGTGTTGTTTTAGGACTTGATATAAAACTTATTAAAATTAAAAGATAGAATAGATTAAAATCACCACATAGCATTTTTTTAGACATACAAAATTACTGCACGCATTTTACGGTAACTGGAAAGTCATTTCTATTTGGGGGTTGGAAGACCCTTGGGTTTCAGACATTACGCTGGGTAATCGGTAAGTCATCTCCGGCCAGCGGCATCGAGTTAAAACAACAAAAGGGAGGCAGAATCGTGTTTGTCCTTAAGCTACCACTCAGCAGGGTCAACACGAGACAATTAACAGCCCTAATCATAATTTGACATTAGTTGATCCCGGTATTCGCAAGTTCATCGTTATATGGCAAGCTCTTGCCATACAAATATTCGCGTTTATTGAAGCGTATCTTGAATATATTATTGACGTCGCCGTCATTAAACACATTATTACTAACAGAACACATTAATAACAAAGTAATTATTTGATTTAATTATGCGAGAAAAGCAAATTTATTCCAATATAATTATTTGTAGTGCTCAAATTATTCGAATACAACACATATTTCTATTTATAACGTATAACAAGTTTCTTATTCTTTGTTTAAATAAAGAAAAATATATTTTATTATGTGAAGATTATTTCTTAATCGTTATATCTTATTCGCGAATTTAAACAATTTTGTAATATATTGTTATCGTATCATTGCTTCAACACGGTCGCGGACCGCTAAAGAGAGGATTAGCAATATCAAATAAAGTCAAATTAATAAAATTTAAAAATAAAAAAATTTATCCTTTATTTTATATTTAAAACGTCAAATAAAGAGATTTAGATTTTGCAGAGAACTATATTATATCGTTTATATATAAGGTAGTCAAAATTTGTGCTTGCTTTCGGTTGCTGGCGGGCAACCGGCGATCGTCGACGCCGAAGACACCGAACGCCGGTACACTAGTCGCTCGTTGCCTGACACGGCCCGTGTTCGATTTGATTATATATAAGTTTTAAATTCTTGCTAAAGAAAATATTTACAATTAAGATTTTTCTTAATTAATGAAAGACATAAAGGGGGAAAAAGATGAAAAAAGAAAAATGGAGAGAGCGTGAAGGAGAGAAGGGAGAAAAGGAGTAGGGGGCGGGAGAGGGGGACGGAAAAGGAGAAAGAGAGAGAGGGAGAAAAACTTATTGATGTGAAAATGAAATCTTCCCTAGAATTAACTGCAAATTACAAAATAGCGAACAATTTCTAGAACGAGTTGTGAAATGTAATTTGTCATGTTTTCTTGTAGCTTTGGATAAATTATTTTCGAAGCGGCCAGTAAATTCAAATAAAATTCTGCACGAATATGTTTATTAGTTTTGTTAATATACAATATAAAAAATTTGACTCGACTGACAGCGTCTTTTCATTGCCAAATTTGTTAATAAGTGCTGTAGCACGTGTATACGATTTTCCATTAAAACCAACATAAAATCACTTTTAAACTAACTCAGAAAATTGTTCCTCCTAGTTTTTGCGTACGTATTCAAAATAAATAATAAAACAATTTGCAAAATTTTAATGGTCTTGCTACTGTTTCAACGTATGATGTTGAATGTGCATTCAATAATTCTTTAAGAAAAGGCGGTACCACGAGAGTGCACTTGTTTGAGTTACGCTATGACAAACCCCAACCGAGAGAGTGAACCACCCACTGGCTCGGTACTGTATAGGCCACCAACCCGGATAATCGGGGTGAAGGTTGGTGTTGAGTGAAATTGCCCGAAGGAGGTTGTTGTTACACCTAGCGAGGGGGCAGGCGATGGTCGTCGTTTTGCTTCAATCCCCGCTGTAGTCGCGACGTAATAACATTACGCTAACTTGATCAATCGTCCACTCTAATCGTCCCCGCCCTTTCCCCCATCCACGTCGTCTACCTACGTAGTTCTACTCTGTCGAGCGAAGGCTAACAGATACTCGATGCTTCTCGAACGCGTGTCGACGCGCGTCTATACGTTCGTAACACACGCGAGATATAATCGCGCGGCCCCCTTGACTTCGTGCGCCACCCACCAGATTTATCGACGTTTAATAGGCCAACTAATGTCAAACGGCGACACGCGTTACCTGGATAGGAGAGATCGTTACAATGAACGAGGGAGATTGGTGTTGAATAACCGTCGAGTAGCACCAGTGAGAGAAAACTTGAATTACGTTTGACCCTTTTTATACGTTTGTTCTCTCTGTGTAAGAAGATACTACGATCCACTTTATGTAACGAAAGTCGAAATAACATTTTTCTTAATTCGAAACACATACACGGTGTTGAATTCTGAGGACGCATATTTATAACAATTTTTTTGTCTCTTTAAGAAAAACATTTGGTAAAAATTAAAGCTCAAACATTTTGTATAAGACAATTAGCTACGAGTAATGTTATTGGAATCAAACATAACTTGTTAAAATAAAAGTTCTCTTCATTATTTCTCTCTATCATTTACATGTGTGATTTTAGTAATAATAAGTAAAAGGATCCGTGACAACTGCAAATATAAAATTCATACTTGGAGTGTTATATTCTTTGAAAAATTCCGAAGCGCACTTTATATTCATTTATTGTTTTTTTTTATAGCAACAAAGATATTTTAAATAGTTAAATTAAGATAAAACACTTTATTTTTTACAAGACAATATGATAGAATAAAAATAAATTTGAATAACTTTTTTATCGTTTTACTCTAAGTTTCTTATAAAAAAATTACAAATACGTAATTTTGTTGATGGAAGTATCTACCAATTGACAAATGACAGAAATACAACAGTGAGAATGTTCATTTGTGACATTTCGAGTCAAAATTATAGCTCTATATTTAATTTTGCAATAGATAGGAGCTAAGATAGCAAAGCTAATTTAGCTTTAGTAGTAAAGATTACACGTCTTTTTTTCTAACTAATCTAAATTCTAACAATGATTTAAATTCCCGTTTTCGTTCATTTAGTGTCGATATTGATTGTTTTATAAAACTTATATTAGAGCATTACTTTCTACATAGAGTGCATTTTGTCCATAAAATTATTAACTAAAATATCATAAAGAAAGAAGACAAATTATATAGCATATAAATTTACCTTGCAAATTAATTGATATATATCCTAAATATTATTTTTTTTAAATTTAATTTAAAATTTTGTAAAGAGCTGAACGTGCTATAGATACATTTATTATTATGTAACTGTTGCCCCATAAAACAATCATATAATTAAAATAGAATATGATAAAACTGATTGATAGAAAATATCTTAATCTTGAAATGCTTTATGTTTCGCTGATCATGAAATGAGTGAGCACTTTTCGGTTGCGTTTCTCTTAATATAGGATTCTAGCAGGGAGTATTTATATATATAAAAGTCGCGTGCGCACGCGTAGTATATGTATGTATAGCTCTTTAAAGAAGCTCTTTATCTAACAATAAGTAGCACTAAATTTTTACTCAAATCAAAATCTATCTTAAACTTTTACCATTCAATGATATAAATTACAGATGTGCGTAGTACTTTTCAAATTGATTCGAATCGAATTATAACCTATAAATTCTTATTTATCAATTAGCAAGACCTTAATGCAATTAACAAGAGCTTTTCTGTGAAACGGTTGGACTTTGTTTATTAAAGATCACAATTTTGTGGATAATCTTATACAAGATGTACTTTTTTTATTATTTAATAAAATGTACCCCTCTTTATTTCTTACAGGAATGCAAAACTTTATCATGTAGCAGAATATAAAAATAAAACTTGTATAGTAATTTTGAAAAAGTACATTTCAAAATTGTTAACGGAGATATTATTTCGTGGCATTGTGAAATATTCTTTAAAACTCACTTTAAAGTGAAATTGATTTGACCGTGCGACTCTTTCGAATGCAACAAGAGACGTTAGAACTCAATGGGCAAAATTCACACATCAAAGCGCTTGTCGTTCGAGGTCGACATTGTTAGCCTTGAATTTCATGCCTGCGCACCGTGTTCTTACGTACACACCAGTTATATATCCCTATCTTGTTTAACTTTCCCTGTTTACACACGGCATCATCGCGGGAGCGATGGACAAACGGACTGACGGACGGCAGTTCCCTTGAAATAACAATTCGCTGTGCGTCGTCTCGCTCTGCGCGTCCCGTTTTCACCGTCGAATCTTTCACAAGCACAGCCTCCGGATTTACTCTCGCGTAAGTTCAGGCAGCTATCAAAAAAAAATTATTGTGCACAAGTGTTATTTTATAGTGTATATTTTATTATGTAACTACAAAAATAACAGAATAGAAATTGTTAAAATTTGTTTTCCTTGCAAAAAAATAGGTGATACCAAAACTCGGCATCAGTTAAGAGTAAGAAATTAAGCATTACAAAGTTTAATTGTTTTATTTATTACATTTTAATACTAAAACTTTTATTATTATAATATTAAAAATATTGTTCAAGTTTGTAATTTATCTGTGTGTATGTGTATTTCAGAAGAGTGAAAAGAAATAAAAGATATTACGAGAAACAAGAAAGTAATTTGTTCATATTTGATAAAGTGGACTGAGGCTGTTACCTTCATTGTTGGTAAAATTATATAAAATTGTGAATATTAAAGAATGGTCAGGAATATAGAAAGTTAAAAATAAAAATCAAAAGTTAAAATTTAAAAGTCCTTTAAACATAACACAACCACATAAGTATAATAAAAATAGTACAATCATTAATAATCGTTGGAATAACTTAACACTTCAGAATACTTCGACTAAAGTTGCTCTTAACAATTAGAGAATCTTAAAAATCTTCAACTAATGGTGGTTCAACTCGTTTAAAATATAAATGTCAACCAAAATTATTAATTGATGACTGTACTATTTTATTGAAGTACGTGGTTGTGTTATTGTTTAAAGGTCTTTTGATCAATTTTAACTTTTGACTTTTATTTTCAACTTCTCATATTGCTGACCATTCCTTGATATTTACAGTTTTATGTAATTTGACCAACAATAAAGATAACAGCCTCAGTCCACTTCGTTAGATATGAACAAATTTCTGTATAATTGCATTTGCGTTTGAGATTAGACAATTTAATTTCTATTATTTAACTTTCTCCTATAGACTGAGGATGGCCAAATTCGATGGCCGAAACGTTTGTATGTGTATGTAAATGTAAACAACAAGTTGGAACGCTATGTCCTCTGCAGTGCGCTCTGGCTCTGTTTAGCTTTCAAAGATTGTCGAATCATTATATTAATTAAAGAGTCCATTTTTAAGAAATTATATTTTATTACATATTTCTCTATTTTAATCAAATTTTTTGTTTTTTAACTTTCTGTTTCTTAATTTTTTTAAATATACAATAATTATAATATATGTATAGAAATAAAATATAAAATTATATTGGACGTTAATAGATACAGTATTTTTTATTAAAACATAATGAGAATAAAAGAACTAAGTATATGTATTTTATAATTTTTACTCTCATTTAAACATAAATTTCTGATATTGTTTTTGTTGGTGCGTTTTGAATGAAAGATATGGATGAATGTTAGTTGGTTGTGTGAATGAATTGTCTTGATTAATGATCTTAACTTTATTTATTGTATAATACAATATTCTCATGTTCGATGATTTCGTCTCGTCTTAATTATCTATTCTATGCTAAATATGCTAAAATTTTACTGCTGTGACGATCAAATTGCACTAATTGCCGAATTGTTTTATTGTTAAATTGTACTGCTTGACCGCCCTCAATCCACAATTTTTGTGTCGATCGCTATCTTTCGGATTCCCACTCAAGAGAATCCCCTACTTGTTAGCGCTTGCGCGAATACATAGACAATCGTTTCTGCTTATCGACATACATAGATCGTCATATATTTCGCTTGTCATATATATCAGTCTATACAGTTTTTCTACCTTTTTTGTAGGAAGAACAGATTTAAACTATTTCCAATTTATCATGTTTACAATAATATAATAAAATATGTTTAAAAGTAAAAGTTTTATGTGTAACAATTTTTTTCTTTGAAGGGTGTGTGCTTTTGGTGCCTTTTCTTAATGTTTTTTAAAATTTCTCTTTATTAATTTTTTAGCGATATATTACATTTTTTAGTAATTTATATTTATTTAAATGTCTCTATATTTGAATCATCACTCTATAATTCATTTTTTAATCGTGGCAAGTTTGGAAAGTAGATCACGTAAACGAAGAATGATCGTGAAGGGATGAATTTTGACGGATAAAGGATTAAGAACCCACGTAAGCTGTAGATCTCAAAGATCTACAGATCACACGTTACGTCGCGCATTCTACGTAAGCTCGCGTAAAAGTGAACGGCTGTTTGTAGATCTCTCGAAGTTAGTGCTCAGCGTACGTAGCCGAAAACTCGACGAGCTTCGAGTGGATTATCGGTGGAAAAGGAATTAACGAATGGGAGCAGTGAAAGAGTACTTCCCTCGTTTAGTACCTCTTCGTGGTTTTTAGATAAGGTCTCGCACCCCTACACAAAACCGACTTTGTGCCACAAAGCGTACGTAAAAACTCGCGCAACGAATAATAGGAAGGGCTACGAATGGCATATTGATTCTTTTTCGCGACAATGTTTCTTAAGAATGACACACGTCTACATGTTCTAACGTTGATCAAAATTTCATAAATTTTGTCATTATTTATTTTCAATATCTACGCAAAATCTAAACACAATATTCTGATTAGTTGTTGAAGAGTTATTGAATTCTTATTTTTACATTAGTTCTTGTAGAGAACAATGTATTGCAGAGCGCTTACTGATAAATTTGATAAAGAAGGAATCAAGTAAAATATTTCGCACACACTAATAAAACTCTAATAATCTTTGTATAAAATTTTATTTGGATTCACTAACTGGTATGAAAGTTATTCATCTAAAACTATAGCAAAACATTATCATTGCTATACAATTTATTCTGACATCCGCAATTTGACAATGTTCGTCATTGTACATCTTGCAGTTAATTTCAGGGAGTATTTATATCCAGATGTGTCCCTTTCTCCACTTTTCCCTCCCACTTCTCCCTCCCCCCCCCCCACACACACACACACTTATTACAAAAAAAAAAAAACAATTGTGTTAATTTGTAATATCATAATTCTTTGCACAAAACTAACTTATTAATTTGATATTTGAGTGTGTTTTAAGAAATACACATTGTTTTTAAATTATTAGCAACAGTGCATGCTTTGAATTTATACGTGTATAAATTAAAAATGAAAAATAAACCGTTTATTTTTAATTATACATTATTTTTTATTATAAATTAAAAATAAACCGCGGTTTATTTTTTATGACACAGTTTCGATTGTTTTCAAAAATTATTTAGAGAAAACTCAATGTATCACGCGTAATGTGATTTGCACATTACAAGTGAAAAAATCACGTTTTATAAAGAGGGATAAGTTATCTTCAATGATTGACTTTGTTTATTGATCAAAATAATTCAACTTAACAATTTGAATGCTTGGCTTTAATTATATTTCTTGACGCTTTTAAATCTATATTTCGTGACGATATCTATATTCTGTGACATTTTAATCACATTGTATCCTTAATAATGTTTCTTGTCTAAACTTGACATATAATTGTCTTCAGACGGCTTTTGATCTTCTTCTTAATGTAAACTTTAATTACAACTTTGAACGATAAAAAAACAATTAAAATTATTTAATAATTAGAGTTATTTAGAAAATATCAAAATTATTTTTATTTTTTCAATGGCATATATGTTTATTTACTTAGTTATTGTTGGATCAATTATCCATCTATGGCTTAGTATTTTTGAAAGTTATACAGTTTAAAATAGTTATAAAGAATGTTATTTATATATATTTTCCAAACTATATTATTATATTAGGTAGCTAATAAAGTTCTTGTCGTTTTTCAATCGTTATATTTTTCGGAATCGTTTAAGAACTGATGTAAATGTAATCTGATGGTTTACACTTACATTAAATGCAAGTTTTTGGCACGTTAGTTTCAATTTGCCTTTTAATTCGTCATTATTTACAGAAATGTCGGTCTCTGTGGACATTGATCATGTAATTTTTCTCTAGGAGTGGAAATGTGAAAAGTGAAAAGTTTCACGTGAATTCGACAATTCTAGCAATCGTGTAAGTTTCTAAACGGAAACGTGAAACTTTTCATGTAAACTTTTCAGTCATGAAGATTGATGGCGGAAAGACGGAAAAGGCTAGTGAAATAATAAATATATTTCGGAGTTGGAATACAGATACGTTATATTTTTGTTATAACTACACCAACAAGAGGCATAAGCTTTATAAGATTATATACATGCCTTATTTGCTTGTAATGCCTTGTAATGCCATGTAAAGCCATGTCTAGTAATTTCATTTTTATATATTTAGTTGGCTACATAATTGCTATGAAATTTGTGAAAAGTTTCACACAAAATTAGATGATACCCTGATCGAAAACATCTTTTAGGAATTTATTCTCTGATGCAAATTTGTGAAACTAATGCCAAGCGTGTGTGTATTCTTTCCTTTATGTTCATCCTTTTCCTGCATCCTCTTTAAATGCAGAGCAAATTTTTCGGCAAGTTTCTGAGATGCTTTGGATCTAAGTTTAAACTCGTACAATAAATCAGCGCGAATCACTCTTATTTAAATAGACATTTTAAGGGTTTAAAATATTTATTTAATTTGAACTTTACAATTTGAAATGCAGCGACTAAATGAAGTAAGATATGTATTTTACAGTGAAAAAAATTCTCTACACAATTCGTGAAAAACAACAGAAACTTCTCTTTGGTTACTTAATATAATTTATATATTTTTCAATAAATTTAGTTGTTTTGAAAATAAAACTTTGTGTGAAATAATTTTAGTTTACAATTTTACAATATTTTTGTAGGTGAAATCTTTGTTTTTCTTGTAACAATACCAAAAATAACGATAATATTTACGTCACATTAATTATAAATGTCACAAGTTCTGTATAATATCCAACAATATACTTAGAACAACCGAAATTTGAAGGCACAGATCAAATAATAGAAACACAGAGGATGATGATCGTTTTTCGTATTGTATTCCACCGGCGGGACGACCACTGGTATTCCGGCCACGCTTGAGGCGACATCCGAGAGGGGTAAAAGGAATTTTCGAGGGTGGCCGATCCCGCTAATATTCAAAGAATTAGACAGACGGTAGCGGGTTCTCGAGACGCGGTCGCTTGGTCGGCCCTTAAAGTGCTTTCGTTGCATTCCCGACACACGTAATTCCGATAATGGGGTCTGTACAGCCTTAGGAACGGAGCTATAGCGTACAAAAGCCACTCGACGAGGTTACACGAGGGTAACATATGCGCTCCGCGTAACGGAACAATAAAAATCAGTTACTGCGCAACGGCGCGGTTTATGCCACATTGATGAGTAATCCTGACAATTTGTGAAACATAAAAATCGAACAATTACGATCGACAAAATTGCAAGTACCAAAATTACATGTTCAATATAATTGATTATTTAAATTATTATTTTATAATTATTAATTATTACATAATTATTAAATCTTAATTTTTTGTTAAACTTTTGTTATTTAAGAGTTCGCTTTAGAAGATTTGAGGAATTTATACTGTTTTGTACTGTATTATATCTATACAATACGTTAACTAAATATTAACTCAATCCTTGAAATTTCAAAACAATATATTTTTTTTTGTTTATAGTGAAGCATTAAATAATATTATGAACATGACCTTTATTCGAGAAAATGTTTACGATTAATATTAATTTTTTTCTTACTCAATGATAAACAGAGAGAGAGAGAGATTTTTGATGTAAATATTTCTTATAACTAACAATAGCAAGAAATAAAATAAGGAATAATTACCGAATTGCGAATGCCAGAATAAATTGCGTACTGTGCTTAATATGCTCAAGTTTTATTGCAATTTTTTTTTGATAAATATCGTTCAAATTCTATGAAACTGAGCTTAATAAATCTGAATAAAATTTTACACGAATATTGCTAGTTTTGTTAATGTATATGAAACATTGATTTGCGTAAAAATGCTTTTTTTGCCAAACTTGTCAATAAACACTGTACACAATTTTTTTATAAGAATATAAACAAAAAGTTAAATAACTTTTGAATTAATCATTTATGCTTGAATTTTAAACAGACATTCAGAGTAAATGATACGATCTAAAAAATTGTTACCAGTTTTGCCAGCATTTTAATATGTGTGTTTAGTAAACATTGAAATTAGATTCTAATTTTGTATTTTTTTCCGTAAATTGCTAAATCGCGAGGTCGCTTTACTTAAAAAAAGTAGCTTGCATGTACAAAAAGGCTTACATGTTTACATGTGTGTTAACGATGTATAATACGAGATAGAAATTTATTTGCAATTTTAATAGAAAAGACGTTTAAAAAATGAGAATATATGTATTGTACATGTTTACAATCTCAAATTTATATTGTATATATATAACAACGCTGCCCAACCTTTTTGTACATGCAAACTTTTTTTTTTTTTTTTTTTTAGTAGAGCGACCTAGCCATGTATGGAAAAAAATACAAAATTAGATTCTGATTTCAATGTTTATTAAACGTATCAATAGACAAACTACAAGTGTCAATATATAAGCAAATTAATAGGAACAAAATAAATATTGAAATTACAAACATAAATTTTATAATGGAATTTAAACAAAGGAAAAGTCGAAATATGATGATTTGTCAAAAAACACATCGTGATTGATCGCAATCGGCTAGTTGGTTACTTTCTTGATATATAATATAGAAAAAAGAATGATTTTAATCGTGTTATTTTATATACAAGAATACATTTAGTTACTGCATAATAATATCATGTTCCTAACATTCTATTTTTAAATTATACTTAAAATAACAAACTATCTTACTCTTTTTCAATGCAATTATACACACATATGCGTGCGCGTGTATTTGTATTTCAAAACATTTTTTTGTCATAAAGTTTATTAGCATTTAATAAATAAATAAACAATTTTTTTCATTATATTATTGATTACAGCAGTCATTTTTTATATTATGGCATTTATAATTTATTTTATAGTACTTGTTAGGAGTTTAAAAAAATTGAATTTTAATAAGGAATTAAATTAAAGAAATAACTAACATCCCGAGAAAAAAATGGTATAATTGGTCAGATATAAATATATATAATTAGTTACGAAAAGATCTAATAACATATGTAATTTTATATGATTATATAAAATATTACATCTTATCACATCTTTTCATAACTAATTATATATATTTACATCTGATTATATTATACTATTTTTTCTCGGGATGTTACGGTTGGCGAGAAAAATTTGGTATAGTTTAGCTGCTATGACCGCGGAAATCGGTCGCGCTGAACTTCTTTTTTAATCTAGTCAATCTAGAAAAGGAAAAAGGAAAAGGAAAGGTGCCGCGGTAGTTTTTGAGTTTTCAGTAGGTAGCGATGCAATCGCGTGCGATTAGGGTCGCTTAAGACGGCTTTCACGGCAATTGAGCTGAGTGATCGAGAAAGCGTGCAGCCACTTGGATAGAATCGAGATCGACATCTGCTTATGACAGAAGCGTGTTATAATCCGCGATATATGTATTATGTACATTTTGCAAAGGCAGCTATATCTGCATTGTTGTTCATTGCCGAGATAACAGTACACTGCGTTTTACTGATCGATTTGATGCTTTTTCAATCTTTGTTTAATCGAATAAAAATCGGATAATATATTTCTTATATTTTATAACTAAAAGTTAAAGTTACGAGATCATTCTAATTGAAATAAAAGACAGAACATGAGTAAAAACTAGTTTATTATTATTATAGCTGAATATGCTTTATTGTCGATTTTATTGTTCTAAAAACATGTTAAACAAAGAAGTACTTTTATTAGCTTATTTACTTTGCTACTTATTTTAAATTTAAAAAAGAAATAAATTTTTAATTAATTAATATAAAGATTTGTAATCTAAAATTAAAAATGTGTAGTTTAAAAAAAAGATATACGATCCGTCTCTGATCTGTGATCAAAATGGCCTCGCAATCAGTTTACTCCATAGATTTAAAAATATATAGTAGCAATTTTATTTTATTATTACTATCTACATTTGTGTTTTAATGAAATGAGGAAGCGTAAACATTGATAAATGAAATATCGTTCTAAAGAATATTATACCTCTTTCAACATCTGCGCTAAAAAAGGGTTAGTTTAAAAAAATATTATCTTAAAAAAAAGTTGCAAAATATACAATTATTGTGAAATAAAAGTTGAAACTATCTGTTCAATTGATTACTGTCGTTTTTCGTACAAGTAATGAAACAATATTCGCATAAAATGCATAATAAAGCGAGATTCTCAGCAATTTTGTCAGAAATGTGAAATTCATATTGTCTTCTTTAGCATTGAACGTTCGAGTGAAATGAACAAGGCGTTAAATTTCCCTCGTAGAAATAACACGAACTTTTAACCGTGGATTATGGACTTAGAGAATCGAATAGGGAATAACCGGAGGTTTAAAATGCATCTGACAAAGACCCGTGCCCATGTCTCTCTGAAAAAACATTCGAGGGCTTACCTGGCGATAGGTAGCACATGGAACATATCATCCGTTTTATTTCGACGCAAGAGCGAATCAATGCTGCCACTTTTACGCTTTGCTCCACAAAACTATTTGTGGAATGTCTTCAGGCACATCGTGCATTTTATTTCCGCTGTACACCGCACCTGCAATTTGCACTCTACAAGATTTTCTTACTTTTGGATATTTAATATCAAAACATCAAATAAACAGATTTGCCAAAATTATATAGAGAACTATGCAGAGTTATTTACACTAGTGTATATATATAAACATGTGTTTTAATGTTTTTAACGAGTTTTAACTAAAGAAAATGTTTATATGATTTCTATTTTCTTTTTAGTCGATGTTTAAAGAGGAAAGAAGGGGGACTTTTGGATAATAAAATTAACTGCAAGAAACAACAAAATAGCGAGCTATTATCAAATCGTGAACGTTTTATGTAGTGCAAATAATCATATTTTACAGTAGTTTTAAACGAATAACTTTCAAGCTGATCACTAAATCCGAATGAAATTAGAATTTTATACGTATATATACTGTATGTGAAAAATCTGGCTAACAATGTTTCTTTTTTGTCAAATTTGTCAGTAAATACTGCAATATTTTTTTGCATAACCAAGGTAAACTTATCGTGCCTAGATTTCGGGCAGATATTCGAAATAAATACACGGAAAAAATTTTATATAAAAAATTACTATAATGTGGCAGTAGCTGCGGATATCAAGGGATTATAAGTTTAAATGCTATAGCTATATTATTTTAAAAACAACAAAATAACGCAATTTTACACTTTCTCGTAGTAAAAATTTTGATATTACAAAGCAGAAGCTTGCTGGATAAAAGTTAGTATTGCAAAGAAAAGTAAAAAATATATATTGAGTAAATTTTTACTACAAGAAAGTGTAAAATTGCGTTATTTTATTGTTTGCATACCATAGTAAAAATTAATTCTTCCCGCTTTAGAATATAGCTTGAGCGCCAATTTCACAAAAATTATCTTTATCTACGAGATAAAAAGCAATGTTGCCATAGTTACGTCGAAATCACGGAAACATTTCATGCAAGAATCAACCGAAACGCGCAGATCTTGTCAAGCATGTAACAATTGAACGCTGCAGCCAAAGCCAGAAGTGTACAGCGGCCCCACGAGCTCAGTCATGGAGGAAATGTGCATACAATCGAAAACTGCGTATATGTATATGACACATGTACGTAGTTCTCGGTTGTGTGCGCATTTCCTTTATGACCAGTGATGGTAGAAATAAGACTAGTCCTTATTTTATTTCTACCGTGCTGTTTATGAGTGAGCCTGCGTGTGGCTTCGGCTGCCACGTTCAATTGTTAAAGATCTGCGCGTTTCTGCAACTCTTCGGCCCAAAGCTTCCTTCATCGTTTCGCTGTAGTTTCGTTATAGCAGTGCTGTGAATAAAAGAAAATGCTGAAATTAAATCTCCTACTGGTCACAAATATATACCAACTCTGGATATAAGATATGTGAGTGTATATGAATTTTACTTCTTTCAACCTTGATTATCATTTGATTTAGATTATTATTTTACATTGTATAATATTTTTATTATACAATTTTATTTTTGTTTACATTTTTATTTTTTGAATATGCTTATTGTACTTATTAAAATGCAAATGATATACAATAATATATTTTTACTAATTTTTGTGGAAAATAAACTTGTATTTTGCTGAATAAAATTCCAGACAACATGCATGTCTCAAAGACTTTTAAAAGATGTCTAAAAGACATCTAAAAGAAAAATGACATTTTTTGGACGTCTTTCAGATGTATTTCTGATAAAAATTTAAGAGATAGAGACAGTAGCAATTGTAAGAAAAGACAGTTATACTTATATATTTTGTCTTGCACAATATTAATTTATTGTCCTATTTAAAGTTGCGCGAGGTAATTTAAGAGAAGTTGAAATATTGTGCTTACCTTTGGATCTCATAGAATAATAATATTTAACATAAAAATACAGATTGCGATATTAATAGGCACCCAATAAAATTTTAATTGTGCGTTTGTATATATGTGCAGGTGAAGATATGGTTCCAAAATCACCGGTACAAATGCAAGAGGCAAGCTAAGGAGAAAGCTATGGCCGAGCAAAACGCTCAAAATCAGGTAATTGTACAAATACAGTATTTAAACTGTAATAATATATAAAAATAATTAAATTTATACAATATTTTTACAAGAATTTTGATATACATATTTGAACTTAAAATTAATAATTTTGGAATATTTTCTACTAAAAAAATTATGTCCTAAACTATTCGTGTTCGGTAATAATGCAATAGAATTGGATGCCAAATTTATATGCAGTATGTCTAAAAAATAATGGGATTTATTTTTTAATTTTTAACTTTTTGTATAAGCATCGTCTACTGACGTTATGTTTAGATAAGTAAACATGAAGCTTCAAAACACCACTAGTTGTCAGTAGATGGCGCTTACATGAAAAATAAAAACAAAATTAATCCCGTTATTTTTCAGACATACTGTATATGTAAATCTTATGCATTTGTCATCGAGCTGCCGTCGCTTCTTCAGATTCTTCCGGCAGTTTAAAAACAATGTTAGTACGTACTTGACGAAAATGTCATGTCAACTAATCCGAAATAAAATGACTTTAAATGAGAAATATCACGGAAGCCGCATAAATCCTCGTATCCGCATCATATTTCGCTTCGAGAGTCCACTCAATCGCTCGAAGCGATTTTGCATTTATTTTGTTATGTCATTTGGTATTTCCGAGGGATCGCTCCGAGTGTCGCTCCGATAGAACGATAAAATTGCTCGCGTTGAGCACATAATCACGTGCTCGTCGCGTTTCACGTGGCTCAAAAAAAATTTAACGCCAGATTACCAGGTCGAGTGAAATAACGAATTTGTACGTCGGTGAAATCTAGCATTTACTATAATCCGAGCGAAAAATGCAGGAGATATCAAAGTGTTCTGTATGTATATATATACAGTTGTCAAACTAATGCCTACTATATTAACTGATTATGTTTTTAATTTAATTAATTCTTTAATTTTTATCAAGTATCATTTTTATCGTTGCCTTACGATCTTATTTTTTCACATGAATACCATAATGAATAAAATTTTAACTGAAATTTTACTAATTGCAAGGTTAAATTTATAAAGATCAGACATGAGAAAGTTTATTATTTATTTTTCATCTTCTAAAATTTAATTTACTGGCAAGCCTGTTATTTTCAACTGCGCTTATGACACAAAAGCTATTGAAATTTGATCACAATTTTTGTTTTTTGATTAGTATCGAAATATTGATGCTATATAAATATTGATGGTTTAATAGTCTACATGTATCTTTTATGTGACAGAAATTTAGAAATATTCTAACTAATTTACATAATATTACACAGTATTGCAAAGTTAATTTGCAATATTATGGTTTACAGTAATTTACATCTTCGTCTATCATTCAAATATAAGTACTGATTTAACAATATGTCTTCAAATTTTTTAAAATATTTATTTCATAAATCGAACAACACGCATGACAGAAAAATGTGTATTTGATGTTATACATTAGAGCTCGGAATTAGTTGCACATTTCGGGCCGATTCCCGAGACGACGCCTCCTGTTCCCCCACTACTGCCCGGCCGCTGGCGACCGAGCTGCCGATAGCTCTGGCTCAGGAGCGTTTTATATTAGAAATAGGCTAGGTTGTATCTCTCAAAAAATCGTAACATTTTCTTTGCTACATAAATAATGTTTATTTTCATTAATACATAATATATATATTTAATTATTTTACACGTTTTATATGTATATGTATAAGATTTTCAGATTTGTCATTAGTTTACTAAAACTGTTTAGACTGTTTATAACATTAATTCTACTTAACGCTATATAAAGTGTATCACATGGAGGTAATTTACTTCCTTTTTATACTGCTTTTTTTAATTTTATTTATTTTAAGAGGAAAAATTAGTATATTTATGCTTTATTATATTAATTATATTAATGCTTTAAAATTCAGTGATAGTTACTGAAGAGAAAATTTATTTTTATTAGAATAGATTGTAAATATTTGGCGGAAATTGTCATTTAAAGCATATTTTTCTTTGATTTTCTCAAAATCATGATGCTAGGTTAAATTTAGTGTATAAAAGAACTACAAAAATCATTCTTTTTGCGCAGACAATAAAGCAAAATGTCAAATTTTATATGCCAGTATAACTGCGCAAATACAGTTAAAAAATATATCGCGAACAATTCTACTAGTGACAGATGCTATTCTCGAGATATCGCTCGTTGCTTGTGGAAACGTGCCATGTCTCTTGGATCTTTCAGCTAGGCACGCATATAATCGAACATGGACTGTTCCGCTTTTTTTGTCGCCCTATGTCTCTCAAAGAATACTATTCAAAAGAAACGTCAGATTTGTGATTATTATGATACACGCACGCGGGTTCCTGTGAATACATTACGATGTCACATGTATGCTACGTCACGAAAACCGCTAAGCGTACGCTAATATCGGGTTGCTCGAGATCCGGCGATGCGACGCAACGGTAAATACAATTACACGATTACATAATTCTGCAATATTCTCGTGAACATTTTCTTGAAATCAACGATTTGAGTTTATAATAAAACATCGGAGGCTTAAAGTACGTAACAACTAAACAATCAAAGAAAAAATTGTTTTAGTATAAATTTTTGTATTTCCGTATTTTTATCTTAAAAATGATAAAATCTATAAAATCTATTCTTTTACTGTGAAATTTGTAAAATCTATTTTATGATGCAAGTAATTTATTTATTTATTTATTTATTTTTATATAACTTTTGCTTCTCTTAAAAACTCTTTTAATGTAAGTTTATTGTGTTTTCCCTTTTTTATAGCTCTTCTTTAATTAAAAAAGGCATGTTATTTACTTTTGAGGTCTCTTTTCCGCGTTACTAATTGGTCGATTCATGTTGCACATTATTATGTGTCATCGTGACGATTACATTTGACAGCTTGTATTTTGACAGTTGTTTGACAGCTGTGTGACAGCTTGCATCTTTGTTATTATACAAAAAATAGATGTGTTTTAAAAAAAGTAAAAATGTTAATTATTATACTAAATCGGGGAAAAAATAACGCGCGCTTGTGTGGCCTAGTAATATAAAACTTATTAGAAATTTGACGAATATAATTTTTACATTAAAATACTTATTAAATTTGCCATAATTTTAACACTCTATTTTCAAAACATTATTATACAGACACTTAATAGTTAAATAGATATTTTAAATAGATGTTATCTTAAAAATTGATCTTAATAATACTGTAAATTGAGATTTTAATTATAATTGTTTTTAAAATAAAAAATAATTTCAAAAAAGCAAAAGTAATTTCCTAAATGAGAGCAAAAATAATTCAATTGGCATAAGAATTGGCATAAAAAATTCCGTGCCATATACATATTTCGTACCATGTTTGTTTTATGTGGTAAAATGAAATGTGCTACTTCGTTATCGCTTTAGGTAGATGATATTTTTGCGAAATACGCGAACAAGTGTCACTTAATACAGACACAGAGCAACGATATAAGCGGATTTTTCGTTGCACGCTTTTATGCGTCGAGGGATGCATGTATCGTGGCCCATTGAAATTCGATAAAAAATATAGTTTACGGAAATATGAGATTACGCGTGAGTCAGTACGCACTTCTAAACGATACGTGCACTTTTTCGCTCATGGTGTAACATTCAGAAGCGCAGTCTGTGAGCCTTATGCAAATTTTATTATCAATTATTCAAAGATATAATACATATATTGTACAATATTTCCATATGGAAGAAAAGAATCCTTCCGTTGAAATAAACCGTTACTGTGTTATACGCGAATCACATTTGATGTGAAAACACAATCAAATTTTTCTGTTATAATTAATTACTCTAACTTTGCAAAATTAGATACTTTTTGTCCGCTTAATTCTCGCTAAACAAAATACGAATTATCTGTTGAAGCAAAATATTCTACCTTGCTAATATATACAACATATTATATTATAAATATAATAAATTTTTTTTTTATTTAAAAATTTTTGACATCGAAACAAACGTACAAAAGTAGTCTCGAGTTTGCCACTATTCTTCAATTTAAAGCTTAAGTGATATCCATCGCAAAAATTTCGATGGATTCTGCCTGGACAATTTGCCGTCGAGATCGTAGTTATTCTAGAACACAATAGATTCAACGCTACGCTGCGATGCTTCGTAAAAAGCCGTATTGCATTAATCGTATTGAAAGTTATCTGACGAGCCGATCTGCACGGACGAGCGATTCTTTTGCTCGACAATCGCGCAACTAGCTCTATAATTTACTCGTTAGTTCATTGTGTTTCCGTAAACACGTTTTTGTTACCCTCTTTTCGATATGGTTCAATATTTCATTCAGTTATATCGTCACTTTGAAGGAAGACTGTGATGCAATTTGACAATTGACATATCTTAGTATCTAGCGTAAAATAATTACAAAAATTTTTAATTTTTATTTTAAAACTTGTGGTGCTCTTTCTTTAGATTAAAATACAAATAAAAGGTGTCCTATGTAGTAGCTGATCATTATCTAGTCATACATTAACAATTATTATTTAATATTTACAAATATCAAATCTAAAAATAATGTTTTAAAACATTTTAGTTAATTATATTTACCTACAAAAAGAATTAAAAATCAATGCGCGATATTTAATTAAAGAGTAGTAAGAGTTATAATTAGTACAATAAGCTGATGTACGAGACGATGAGATTATATCAGTAAAATAATTTAGATTGATTTAATTTTACTAAAAGCAAATGATATTTTATATTGTCAAAAAGAATCAATTTTTATCATTTAAAAAAAAACAAATTCCTCGGATATCGGATATCCATATGTGCTAATATTTGATATTTTATGTAAATATTTTATTATTATTAACATTGATTATTAATTAATAATCGAAATTTTTATTTTATTTCTGTTAAGTAAAGTTTCTTCTTTATTGTGAATACAGAAAAGTGAAGAAAAAAATTATTTTGATGAGAAAAATTATATCTTTAATAATAAATATTTCTTAAATGTCCAGCTGTACTGGAACATAATTTTGTTACATAATTTTCAAAATATCTTCTTTCAAAAATTAATTGTTACTATTTGTGAAATTATATAAAAAATATATTTAGGTTTTTTTTAACTCCAAAATAGATACTTGCTACTTTATAGATTGTATGATTTATTAATAACATGAACAACTAGATTTTTTCCCGCGGAATTTATACAGTGTTTACATTCTGTTTTTTTACTGATTTAACAGATAATATTAAATTGTGAATTCTGTTGTTAAATTAATTGTTACAAATGCAATTTTTTTATAAATGAAATAAAAATATTGATATGTATGTTAAAAGTTTAAATATCAAGTTAAAAAGTATACTGATATGTGCGAAAATGATTAGTGGATTTATTAAATGTTAAAGCGTACACTAATTTCAGCATAATGTTAACAAATTAAAGTTCAACCATTACATTCGAAATAAATCTGCCATAAGGTGATGTTAACAAAGATGATTACAACTCTAACGACAATATTAGTAGCCTACGTACAGATATTTTTTTATTTTTTATTTTACTTTATTTTTATGCTTCATGTAGGTAAAAATATTTGAACGTAATTCGAAAGAATTTCTGTGGATTATTCTAATCTGTTTATGTGCATTAGTAGAGTTTATTATAATAATGATAAAATAACTTTTACAGAACTGGCAAAATAATATTTTTTTAAATATTTCTGCCCAAATCTGATTTCAATGAAAATTGCTAAGGGGCCATAGAAAAATTGGAAAAAATCAATTGGGGTGAGTTTCGACTTGTGAAAGTAACACGCGCGTGCGCGAATAAAAACTGTTCTTATGGCCTTTAAAGGCTGAAATTTACAAAGGATTAATAAGAAAAATGATCTTATTGTTGACACATGATGGCTGTTGTTTGATACATGACGATTCGAAATGCACTCGGTACTTTGACCGTATTTTTATTGATCTTATCAGTTTCATCTTGGGTGGCGTCGCCAAGGTCAGAGCAAGGTCACTTTGAATTTTTAAAATAAAATCCCCTATTTTTTATTGCATATTTTTATAGCTCTTTTTGAGACCTTTTCGAAACATTATAATTTTATCTCCTTTAGATCAGCCATTTCGAAGTTAACGAGGTTTTTATGGTAAAATGTCGGTGACTGAAGCTTTACTCAAGATGAAATAAGTGAAGATGCCACTATCGTATTATACTCATGTATGGAGAAAGAGGTGGTAGGTGATATGTGGGCCCAGTTGGAGCCCAATCAGACCCAAATCGATTTTTTCAAATGGGCACTCCCATTTTTCATCGCAAATTCGTGTTCGAGACATTTTTCTTTCCGACAATGTGAATTAGATTTTGGGTCCAGTCAAGCCCAAGTCAATTTTTTTTAACAGAAACCCCTATTTTTTATTACAGATTTGCGTTTAAAACAGTTTTTGATTCCCGACAAGATACATTAGATTTCGGGTCCAGGACCCGATTTGGGCACAATCGGTCCTTGCTTAACTTTTCCAATAAGAGTCTTCATTTCTTTATCGGAGATTCAGACACGTTTTTCATTTCAACAATCCTTCTTTACAGAGATTGATTACATTACACAACTTATCTCAATGCATATTATCGTAGTCAAGCTATGCAATAAATATTGGTCCTAGCCATATTTTCAATTCAACTCGCATTATTTTGCACAATATTTTCACTCGAATTTCTTGGCTTTAAAAAATATAAATCAATTACTATTTTGTAAATTTGAATGCCTCAAATACTTTCATTTATTTTGAAACTCTTTTTATGGGTGTTTTTAACTCCAATTTAATTTTTTATTATTCGAAAATTAGGTTTTTTTAGATGCCTTCACACATTGTTCAAAACATACATATCTTTTTTTTCGTACTTACAGAGTATTTATCTCAATTATTTTCCACCGTGATTATGGCATATCTTTCAGAACAAGAAAGAGAATCCCTTTTAACCAGTTGAGTGGTAGACTTTTCCGAAAGATTTGTGCCAAAAGTGGTAAGAGCCAAAAGTTAAAATATCGAAAAATGGTGAAACATGGGTTCAAAGTTTTCGAAAAAGCAACTTTTCGAAATGGGTGTGGATTCCTCCCCCCCCCCCCTCCACCCTGGGGCAGAATAGGGGTGGAAAATGTTAAATGGCACTATGGGTCGAGTGGGGATCATTTGAAAGGGCGTTTCAAGACAAGAACAATGATTTTTTAAAATGTTTACTACGACTTTCCAGTCAAAAGTGGAGGTGAATCAAAAAAGGGGGGTAGACTTCCGAAAAGCTATCACCTCCAATTTGGCTTATATTCAGCCTAAATACTTATTTTATCTAGTAAATAATATTCCCAAATGGATTTTTGGCGCAAATGCCCCCTCCGCCACCCAGCCCTCCCCCCCCCTCAAAGGTTCAAAAATAAAACTGTTTTTGTTAATTATTTCAGAAAGTATTCATTGTACGGAAAAAGTTGTTAAACAAAAAATGAAGCTCATAAAAAGCTCTACAAATAAGGTCTTATACATATTTTACCTAACTCCAATATTTTAATCTTTTAACAATTAACAGTCGCCATATTGGATCCGCCATTTTGAATTTTGCAATTTTGACAACAGATTTGAATTCAGCAGCCCAAAAAATCTTAGGATATCAAGTTTTATGCAAATCTGTTGAAAATTAGTGGAGTTATTTAGAAATGTACATATATGATACATTACTACGTTTGGCACTTTTTTTTGTACATATATGATATATTACCACTCAACTGATTAATGATGCGAAGGTGGGGTAATCGACAAAAATTTTACAATGAAGTAAGGCAGCTTTTTAACGAAACATTTCGTGATTAAAACACTGGTATTTCAAAATCTACTGTAGAACGAACGATAAAGCGTTTTGAAGAAACTGGAAGCGTAAAAAAATCACACAATTCCAGGGAGGCCAGTATCAGCGACTAGTCCAGAAAAAGCATTGGATGTTGCACAATCCTTTATTGAAGATCCAAACCTTTCCATCTGTAAGAACATCAGCAACATGACATTAATCCAATATCTGTACATAAAATTTTGAAACAAATTAAATTTTATTCGCAAAATTCTTGTGCAAGAGCTAAACGATGATGATTTTGATCGTCGTATTGAATTTTGTGAGCTCATAATGCAAAGAATTGACGCAGAACCCAACTTTCTATTTAACATAATTTTCTCGGATGAAGCAATTTGTGAATTCAATAATCGCATCAATAGACACAACTATAGATTCTAGTCTGATACTAATCCTCACTGGATGTTAGAGGCACACACATAATATCTAGAAAAGTTGAATGTTTGGGCAAATGTTTTATTAATGAATGTTTTAATTAAATAATGTTTTAATTGGTCCATTTTTCATTAATGGCAGCAAAGATATGCTGAGAAATCCAATACTTTCGGCAATAATTGCGATCGTAGGTGAGAACTTTGAGCAGACATGGTTCTAGCAGGACGGTGCAGGACCGCATTTTAATAGAAACGTTATTAATTATTTGAGCACAGTTTTTCTTAATTGATGGATAGGCAGAAGAGGAAAGATCGAGTGGTTATCTCGATCGCTTGATTTATCGCTGCTTGATTACTTTCTGTGGGGTTATCTAAAAAGTAGAGTGTGTAAAACAAAACCATGAAATCAGGACGATTTTCGCTGTCGAATCTTTGAAAAAGCTGCGTTCATTCTTAATGATTACATCAGAAATGCCGTGTCATCTTTTTATGATCGAATAGTATATTGTCAAGCGGTGAATGGTAGGCAATTTGAACAATTACTATGATACTTAAACATCAGCAGAATGTGTTTGCTAGGCCAATTGTCACACATCCTAATCAAGGATCAGTTTTTATTTTAACGTCCTCATAACCATCACAATCTTGCCTTCAATGTCTAAATCACCCGGCGATCTTGCCTTCGTTGGCTGGACATCTGACCATAAAAACTCGATAACTTCGAAACGGCTGACCCAAAGTGGATAAAATTATAGTGTTTTGAGAAGATCTCAAGAAGGGCTATAAGAATAATTAATAAAAAAATAGGAAGTTCCATTTAAAAAATTTAAAGTGATCTTGCCCTGATTTTGGTGACGTCACCCAAGGTCAAACTAGATCAATAATATCAATAAATAGATCTTTTTAAACCCTACAACTTTTATCTGAAACATTTTCTTGTAAAACTTATATTTCTCGAAACATTCTGGGGTCCCGATCTTTTTTATACACCCTGTATATAAAGTAATGTAGATTAATTTTTTCAAAAAATAAATTATTGTTTTTTCAAACATCTTCGATATTATGACTATTATTATTGCAAAATAAATGGATTTATATGTTAAAATGTTGAGAAAAGCGTAAAAATTTTTCAGATTGTTTTATTATTTAGTTTGAACATTTACTCAAAACTTACAATTATGTATAATTCTTTAATCAATTTGAAAGTTATTTAATTTTTATGGCAAAATTGTGTACCGATGTAGACTAACAAAATTTCAACAAGTATACAAAATTTTATTTAGAAAACATTATGATTGCAAGCAAGTAATTGTAAGTAATGCGGATGCCACAATTATTTGCAAATTACAATAATGTCTCTTTCTTTTATTAATTTGTAGAAAAATATTAAGTACAAACATTTCCTATAATAAAAATTTATGTTAATTTATAATAATATAATTCTTTGCATAATCCAAGTCTATTTATTTGACATTTTTATTATTTTGAAACTTTAACAACATTTAGCTAACATTGTATACACTTGCAATATATATATTATATGCAATATATATATTATAATAATTATTGCCTTCTATTGTTTAAAAAACATAAATTTTGATAATAGAGCAAAATTTTCAGTATAATCATGTTGTTTGCTTTACATCGTACTCTGGACGATTAGAAATATTTTAAAGCAATTTAAAAGTATCGTTTTGTGGAAGAATTACATTTATGTATAATTTTTTGCATTATGAAAGTTTTATATTATCTACATTTAACTATGATAAAAGATTATTATACATAAATTATACAAAAACAATTTTATCTCAATATGTACAACAAAATATGTACAACTTAATCTTTGTACATCTTGAAAAAAAAGAAGAAAATGATAAACGTATGAGTAAATATGTTGAGAGTATTTTTTAATTATTTTATAAAAAAATCTAAAAATCGTCAAAACAAGAGAATTAACACTTTGCGGTCTGGCGACAAACGCAACAACTGTTGCTTTAATTTGACGTTGCGCGGACGGCTGTTAACTATAGCGATTTGACAATATTCTATTTATCACACAAAAATACATATCTATCCTTGAAGATCTACTTTCTTGTAGATAACCAAATACATAATTACTGAAGTTTGTTACTCGCAGACTTTCCTTATAGATGATTACAAAAATAAACATAAAAAAATAGTGTGCATTTTATGAGATAATGAGTTGATATCTCAGTTTTATCAGCTAAACACACATATAGAAGTAGTAAGTATAGACTACGCATTCCCTATCTTATGCCTAAACGACGGATGATCCAAAATTAGAAAGAAAGCGCAACGTTAAAGTTTTTAACTCTTATATGTGAGAGAGAAAACATTATTTAAAATTTCTTTTCTTTTTCTAAATTCAATACCATTTTGAACGACATGAGCAGTCTATAGACACTTACACTCTACGTCTACGGCTAAACATAAAAAAAGTTTTTTAGCACACATAATATTTTTTATATTTTTTTTTATTTTCTTAGCATAAGTATTTTTTTGCGTAAGTAAAAGAGTAATTTTCTAATACATAGTTGTGTCACCATTTTCAACAAGAGCTTAAAAAGATACACACAAATTCTATGCTATCAGATTACTACAATCACAGTGTACTTCTCTTTTAAAAACAAGAACATCTTTAAAAACAAGAACATCTTTTATCTGCAATCTATCGATATTTTTTAGACATTTCTCCTATTCTTCTAATAGCGTAAATTTTCATAAAAAACAAATCTCAATATCTACTAATATTGTGGGCTTACAAGCAAATAGCGGGACCAACAAGGGAACCTCGCAAACTTGAAAATTCTGATTTTGATGAAACTTTACACACAAGTAGAAAAAGGAGGGAGGGTAAATAGATGAGTTTAAAAATTTTCAATTGCTGCCCAAAAATGATTCTAAAGGGTGAAACCACCCCTCATATGTATAATAGATCGGCTTTTTGCTTTTCACGATATATGTATTTCAAAAATTATTTAAGATATCAAAAAATGTTCTGTTCAAAAGTTTTATGGTAAAAACACCTCTATTTAATTACATTAATAAAATTTTAAAAAAATAATTTTTGAAAAAAATTTTGATCTTTTTTATTTTCTCAAACGTATAAAACATTTTTTGAACTGACGTATCAAACGTATCAAACGTATCAAATATTGAAAGAGTTATACTCAAAGATTCAAACATTCGTGGAGATATCCAAATGAATGTATTATAGAGGGAAAGAGGTAATTAATTAAACGGAAGTGTAATTAACTAAAAAGTTTGCTATAAAAATTTGTGTAATTAACTAAATTTCGATGTAATGTCACTTTCTTTCTCACGATAATTTCTTTTGCTGAACAAAAGAAAACACGGAGAAACGTTGAAAGATTTCCACCGGAACCTCTTGTTTCCACGTCGAATGGAATTCAATGGATCTTATAAATGTACTGCTTCTTTTTAAATATAATACCGACGATTGTTCCGCTATTGTATGCGTAATTACATTACGCGAAGCGTAATCGGTGTGCATTCACGAGACATTATATCGCGCGATGAAAGTTAAACGAGTTTCGCTCTATATACTCGTTTATTGATTGTGTATAACGTCGCATTAAGCGATAAATTAACATAATTTTATATACGCGTAGCATTTCATACAAAACTGTTCAGAATATAATAATTGATCTTAATCAATCCAATTTTAATTTGCCATTCTCTTTATATTGTAAAATGAGTACATAATTTTGGAAATCAATATGTATTGTATGTATTATTTGACAAATTGTTATATTTTAAAATTTTACATACTTGGTTGTTATTTTTTTTTTTTTTTTTTTTGTAAGTTTCTAGTATCTACTATTTTGATAAAAATTATAGTGAGCAACAGATTTATTTAAATTATATTTTATACAATATCAGCCAAAAATTATTCAAATTTGAAAATGTTACGTTTCTTATTTTATATGTCAAAGAGATAGGCATTAGAGTAAAGGAGTTACAAACTGTAATAAGTAATATGAATTTGATATTTTTGTGGTAGAAAATATTTCTAATTAATATTTTCTTAATCGATAAAAGAAGTGAGAGAAAACTTTTGGACACAAGTAATATTCTCTGGAATTAACTGCAAGAAAGAAAATAACGAACAATTATTAAGTCGCCAAATGGCAGAATGAATTGATGTGAGTAGTGCAATGATTTCAAGTCGGTCAGCAAATCCGAATAAAATTTTTGACGAATATTTTTTCGTTAGAGTATATGAAAAGTTTTATCTGGCTGGCAATTTTTTTTCTTGTTAAATATATAAATTTGTTAATGAATGCACGATATATTCTTCTTAAATATCAACGTAAAACGTAAACATAGACAAACGTGAACAAGTACATCATTTTCAAACTAATCTGAGAATTGTGCCTACGTTTTGAACACATTCGGAGTAAATAATGAAACAATCCGTGAAATTGTTGCTTTTGTTAATATTTGCCATGTGATCCACATATCTTTAATAGAATATCGATGCGACAATTTAGTGTGATATTGTAAATTCGTTTTCGCCAACAGTACATTGTCATCACGGTTGGTCCAATCGAGTTGGATTGAGCTTGCGTATTGGTCCGCAATGCGCAATTTGGGCCTAGGTCTTCGCAAAGGCATTACTATTCGACTCCCAACAACACAAGCATTTTCGCCGGAAATCGTTTAACGCACGTTAAAGTGGCTAAAGTGGCGTGACGCGTGACGCGCGCGCGGACCGGCATGCGTTTAGCGTAATCGTCACTTTGTCAGCTTGAAGTGCACGGCATGCCGTGCACTTATGCTCTCGCGTGAACGGCAACGCGCGCGAACGTAAGTTCGTACCGGCCACTCAAATCAAATCGGTCATATACCTCCCGGGCACTCGACACTGTGCGAATTTGCATAAAAGTGTCTACTCGTGCGACAAAAAAAAATTCATTGCCTACATAAACCTTCTCGCCGCGTTCTATTCATTGGTCGGCTTATATTTCTCTCTTCCTCGTTTTTTTTATATGTATTCATCGTAGCTTCATATGTACTCATCGTATTCATTTTTTAAAAAGTGCAAGCAAGGGTAAAAATATCACAAATCTAGTTAGCGTGTAGTATATCAATATAAAATTAAAAATATATGTATATAATATAAGAAAAAAATTAGTGGCAAACAATAAATCGCACTATAAGTTCATAATTACATAATTTCCAGAGTTCAATAAATGTCGTTAAAAAATTTAAGAACGGATAATAATTATAAAAATAGCAATCAATTTAATATGAAAATAAATGTCACGTATTATTTTCTAAATATTTCGGATTACCGATTTTATATTTAGTGACTAAAAGTTTATTATACAAGTAAAAATATGCAACAGTTTAGAGAAATCTTTTATATAGCATTTTGTATGTGTAGTAATTTACCAAATTTATTCACTATGTACTACTATTACACAATTATATTGTAGAAAATTGAATACTTAAAAGGTCTTATTTAAATATCTAACATATAAAAAAAGTAAATTTTACGGAATTTAAAAATTGTTTTTTTTTTTAAACACATATAATAGTAAAGCTCCATATGATAACAATCAAGAAATATAATAGAAGAGCATTAAGAGCAGGATGTTAGTGCTAAATTTTTTTAATTTTTCTTAAAGAAATTAATAAATTAGTCCACAAGAGACAGTTAAATTGTACACCGATCTCAGATCGAGATACCTAAAGTGTACGAAATTTTAAGTACATTGTTCTCATATATCGAGAAACTTAATGTACATATAGGAATTATTGGAAAGAAAGGAAGAGAGAGAAAAAATATCAGGGCGCGAGTGGCTAAGCCGGGAATTGAATCCGGGTCTTCCGCTTGCCGGGAGAATGTTTTTTTTTTAATTAAAAAAAATATAATTTACTCAAATTAGAAGATAAAAAGTAACTAAAAGGAAAGTGCCTAACACATTTCTCCACTTGATTTTCTTTTATACATTTCCTTAGCTCTTTTATCATTGAAAATAGCCTAAATTGCGTAAATATATATATATATATATATATATATATATATATATATATATATACATTAATCTCTTTGTAGCATGCTTGATGCACAGATTACCAAGATTATATTCATAAATAATAAGTTCTTTATAAGATTGTGCGTTCTGTTTGACCATATAGATAAATGATATATAATGAGATAATCGAATAAACGAAAATCAAAAGATTTTGAAAGATGACGTTTATCATCAGCGGAAAATCACGATTGTCAAGCGAACAAGGGATGCTTATTTTTCAGCGCGATCGTATTATTAAAGTCTCACTGGCAAGGAGATCGAAGAGGAATGTCGTGTACTGAATGTTGATACAGCTGAGTGGTCGTTCTGGCAGGTATTTGGTCTGCTTACTCCGGCTTCTGTTTGGTATGCCGTGAGATTCGTTGGGGTTGACGTACAGAACAGAACAGTCTCTCCGCACCTGCAGATTCTGTGCGCGAATACAATATTCTTGATATTTCTTGAATCAACGTCCTAAACTTTTAATCGGATTCATAGAAAAATTTGGATCTTTCCTATTATATTTTAACATAGCTGCAAGAGTTTCATATTCACAATAATAAAGTGCTAACCGATAAAAGAATTTTTTTTACGAAAGAAATAAGTTATAATATACAAATAATATACAGCTAATATATGTATAGATACAGTATTTACTTAAATTAATACATTCAATCAATAAATATTTATAGAGATAGATTAATAAAACAAATTTTTTAATTATCCTAATATTTTTATTTTTAGTTCCAAATTAAAAAAAAAAGTATTTTTTCTAGTCACTTTTTAATTTAATTGTTGATTTAAAAATTTTTTTAAGTGATTAAAACATCAACTGCTGTTTTTATAACAGTATATTCTAATTTAAAGTATGAAAAAGAATAGTTTAATTCTTTTTAGATATACGTATAATGTGTAACAATATTAGTTACACAATGCATCATTGAATTGAGCAGCTAACAGTATGTTATGATAAATCACATTAAGAAAAATTATATATATATATATATATATATATATATATATATATATATATATATATATATATATACAGGGTGTCTGGCAATAATCGCCCCACCGGTCATGTACAGGTAGAGGAGGTCAAATTGAGTAGAAAAGTCCTTTACCATTTTTTGATTTTTGTAATAAGTACTAAGTAATTAACGAAAAAAGATTGGTGAATCCGTGCAAGTAAAGCGCGCGCAGCGAGAAGGACATCCCACTGCTATGCGATCACTAGGCGCGCGATGAAGCGTTGGGAGGAGCGCTCTACAAATGACAATGGCAACATACGAGCGGCGCGTAACGCTAGATCCTTGTGTCCTAGTGATCGCGTAGCAGTGGGACGTCCTTCTCACCGCGCGCGCTTTACTCGCGCGGATTCGCCGATCTTTTTTCGTTAATTACTCAGTACTTATTATGAAAATTAAAAAATGATAAAGGACTTTTCTACTCGATTTGACCTCCTCTACCTGTATATGACCGGTGGGGCGATTATTGCCAGACACCCTGTATATGTTACCGTCAAAGCCAGAAGGATCGGCAATCCTAAGATTATTACAAAATCTTTATAGATTATACAATAAATAGATTAATAAATTTTAATATAATACAATTAATGTAATACATTTTAATATGTTATATATATATCAGTATCAATATTAGATGGTTCGGTCAAGATTTGACCATCTTCAATAAATTATCATTTCCGCTGTCGAATCACACATAAGATGTCCTGATGTTATAAAGTGAGGTCACGTTATAAAAGACTGTGAATTTCCGATTTGAAGATTTAATAACAACAACTGTTAGTATCGGCAATTACAACAATAACATTGTTATATATTACATCGATATATATTACATATTAATTGTATTATATTAAAATAATTTATTAATCTATTTATCGTATAATCTATAAAGATTTTGTAATAAGCAACAACAACCAGCGTGGCTCGATATTTTCATATAATACATTGATAATTTATTATTATACACGAGTTCAATTTTTTATTTATATATGAGCACCTCAGAAATAAACTGGGTTAAGTCACATTTTCTCGAAAATTGAATTATTGTTATCACAAGACTCTGTACTTCAATTTTTGCCCAATCAAAAATGTTTTCAATGAATATTTTCATTTCAATAGAGATGTTGACTACATATTGTTAAGTCACATTAAAATCATATTCCGTAATCACAACTTCATTTTCTGAAACATGTCGAAGTTTGATATTATATCTGAATACAAAAAAATCTGCAAAACATTATATATAAGTATTTTGCTGAGAGCATATCAAAAGCGAAAAATCTCTTTAGATCCTTCTCCTGAAAAATTATGTTCATGTGATTTAACACAGTTTTACCTCTGCGATGCTCATAATTTTTAATTTATATATATATATATATATATATATATATATATATATATGTATATAAATATTTTTAATTTATTATTATATAAAAATATTTATAATCTACATATATATATAATAAAATAAAAATATATAAATTCTCAATGTCGTGAAGAAGGAGATATCCCAAACAGGTTGTAATTGCTTAATAAATTCTTCTTTATTCCAACAAAATTCAAAAATATATAATATATATAGTATAGTGAAGTAGACTTTCTCAATCGAGCAATAGTAGTATGTCTTTAACCGCTTGAGCGTAAGGCCTTTTGATATTATCAGTGGCGGATTTAACGGTCCGCAAATCGACATTTGCGGATCGGGCCCCCGCCGCTCCGGCCCGAAAAGGGCTCCCATAAAAAAAATTATTGATTAACATTTAAAGTAACCCGGAGTGGCGTGTAACGCATAAAATCGTGAAATAGACTACGGTACTCTTAATTCTACTATCAAAGAACATAAACGCAATGAGAAGTATCAACTCGCTACGTTTCATTTTCAGGCTAATTGAGATTGGTTTCATTTGGAGTAGGCGACAAATTTTAAAAGCTACAAATGGGAAAGACAGAAATTTCGAGAGCGAATTTAGTCATTAGTCACCAGATTCAACATAATTGAGATTCGTTAAAATACACGAACACGTTAACAAGTGTTAAAAACGGGTCCTACATAAAAATGGGCCCCTTGTAACGTTTGCGGACCGGGCCTTTTTCCTTAAATCCGCCACTGGATATTATCATGGATCAATTTGATTGACCTTTTTTCTTTGAAAGTGGACTTTTTTCATTTAACGTTCCTCAAATGGAATAATTCTCTGACAATCAACCGTGACTATTTTATCCGGCTAAAGCAACTCGTAAACTAATATACCAATCCGACCAAATGCAGAGCACAACATTTTTGCTGTGAATATTGCATTTTGGCATTTATGTAGACGATTGACCAGGAGTTACCTAGAATTTTTTTCCACTTGGAATTGTCGTAGTAAATCCATTTCTTATCATCGATTATACATATACATATATTGTCACTTTCAACTTCCACTTGTTTCAGCCGATGCAGAACGCCTTATAAGATACACTTTTAAGATAAGCCTTATAAGGTATCTTATAAAATATGAAATTGCGAGATACTTTATCGCGTCCAATTGTAAATCACCCAGCTTTTATAAGAACGTCATTCATAACTGCCAGATAAATGGCACAAAGTCATCAATAACAACAAGCTATTTTGACGATTGAAAATATTGTTCTTTTTTTTTAAATAGGGCTTTTTTTTAAATTCAATGTCTATTTAAATTTTTTAAATAGACATCGAAATTGATAAAAAAAGTTGGATTATTTTTTTGTACACACATACATACATCTAATATGTACTTATGTGTGTTGAAATTGGTTTTTCTCATTGTCAGCAAAAATATTGATAGTTTCCGGGTAGTAGTTTCATAACTGTAAGCAGTTATGAAAAAAAGAAATGCTTTTTGCAAACTAAGCTTTATGTGATCAAATAAATAATAGAACTATATTCTTTAGTTAATTTCAAGTGGGATTTTTAATGCAATATAAATTTGAAGTTAATTAAAAAAATATGATATTAAAAATTGAAAAAGTGCAGTAAAGTAAGTATAATTTTTTCCGATATTTTTGCCAAGAAAAAGTTAATTCCAAATTAACTCAAAAATTATTAAAAAGAACTCCGATAATTTTTGGAATGCCCTATATATGTACATATACAGAGTGAAAGGTGAAAAGATGTCTAAAATAAATTTGTATAAATTTGCAATGAATGGACAGAACAAAATGAATTAAACGTTATTTTGTAGTGGAAATTTTATTCATTTTAATACATATAATATGAACGAAGTTATAATAATTAAATGATTACAATAAACATTATAAAAAAATGCTACAAATCCTTGAGCGTCCAGACAAATTTGTAGCATTTTTTGTCATGTTTATTTTAATTACTTAATTATTGTATACTTTTTTCATACTAAATGGAATAAAATTGGTAGGTTTTCTCTATAAAATAACGTTTAATTACATTCTGTTCATTCGTTGCAAAGCTATTTACTTTAGCTATTTACTTTACCTTTCCAATAGTCACTCTGTACATATTCTTGAAAGCCTTCAAGTCTGAATTGCAAATTAATTGAACAAAATCTAGAAAAAATATAAAATATCTATGTCTTATGAATCTTTGTATTTGTCAATCCGTATTTAATTCTTACAAGAATTTATAGTTTTTAAATAGTTTTTATTTTATAAAATGTTTATTTATAAATATTAAATATTTGTGAATATAAATTTAATTGTTGCTTATTTGTAAGATAAATTTCATAAATGTGTAAAAATCTAACATAGAATTTTTAAAACTATTATTTACATATAATTGAAAATAAAAAGAGTGATAATGTTAGTACAAAAGCTAATGAACAAAGCGTAAGTTTATAAGCGTATCTGATATGCATATAATATTATAATATTTTGAGTTACACTTATTTAGTATATTGTTATTCCTTTTTTTTCAGCATATTTTTACTGGAAATTATTTAATGGTTATTATATGTGAAATGTCGAAGCGTTTGACTGTTATCATTAATTACAATAAAGATCTTATTTGACAAATCGATATAATTCAAGATTAGTAAACTTTGAATTCTTATAAAAGAATCAAAGATTATTTACATGAATTATATTTTAATTCAAAATTATAATAAATTGTTGAAATAAAAATTTGTAAAATAGATATTTGTAAATTATTAATCTCAATAATTAAATAATAATGAATGAATAAGAGTCTGTAATTAATGCTCTACGCTTTACGCTCTTAATCATTAATTGCAAATTATTTTACTATCATGAATATTGGCTTTAAACTGGGCAAATAATGACTACATTGTAGGACGATGCGAGCCGGTAGCCAGTACTGTTTATTCGTTACGAAAGTCCATCGTACGTACCGGACTTTTCTGTCTAGTTGTAAATGCTGATCACGGAATATCGTGTGGGTTAAGTGTCTTACCGGGCCTACCGCGCTGCGCATGTTTGCTCGGAACACAGGAGCGCTTCACCGAAGTCTTTGCCGACAGACGTGTTCCGCGTTTGTTTTCGCAGCGTCCATCGAATCGGGAAATTGCACGGTACATCTATGTGTGCGTATGCGTATACGTGTGTGTACTATAGAGTGTACGCTTAATGTGCCTACATTTGTGCTAAAAAACTTGGACAAATGATGATTTTTGATAATCAATAAGAAATCGTAGTCGTGCGTGGCGTGATGAACGCATAGTCGTGAGTACATTTGTTTTAAATAAACAAGTTAATCTATTGTCTCTTTATTCACAAATAATCTTAATCAAAGCTTTATAAAAAGTCAAATGATAGCAAATTATACTTTAAATAAATTATCGTAAGAGTTTCATAATTATCACACATAATTCATGATAAAACATTACTAAAATAAAAATTATAAAATTATAATTTCAACAATGATCTTTGCAGTATGTGGCTTGTGGTTGTGCGGTGAACAAGGCAGTTAGCGTTGAAAATCAACCTAAGTTTTGTAACTTTTCATCTCTGGGCAGCTACAAACAACACGCATGTCAGTGATATCTGAAAGACGTTCAAAAGACAGCATTTTTTTTACGCGGCGTGTTATCTATGCTAATTATATATCTATACGGAAATATTTCCGATTAAAATAATTTTACTTTTTGTCAGTTGTTCTATTACAGATATTTAGATAAATTATTTTAACATTTCGCAATAAATATTAGCATTCTCGTCTCAGCGAGAATTTTAAGGTTACTTTCAATAATATATTTTCAACTTGCAAAAAATTAATTAAAAATAATTTTATATCACAACGCTTAGATTTCAATTAAATAGTTACGATAATAAATATTAAATATTTTCAATCTTTTTTTATTATCTTTGTATAATTATCTTACATCTTTATTTTACTGTAAATAAATTCTAACTATGTGTCTAATTATTTTGATAAAATTTGTAATAATACAAAAACATCAACGAAAATTCATGTTTTTTATCATAATTGTCAAAATTATATATATAATAGCTGTCAAATTTAATATATTAAGTTATTTATTTTGCTTTCAATTCTTTATACTATAAATATGAGATTGAGTCAGTAATTAACATTATTCATGTTATTTCTGATACTGAGCGGTGTGATTCGCAATAGTGTTAATTTTGTTTCAAATATTGTTGTTTGTGTAATCAATCTTGATAGCAACAGTGAAATAAATTACATTAATAATAGTTTTGTTAATAATGCAGCAAAAAGAAACAGATTTGTTGGGTTCCCTAGTTTTGGTATCCGATGGCATATCAATTAGTATTATTCAATCAGCTCGAATTAATTTTACAATGTTTCCAACATTACCATTGATATCGATGCAACAAAATAACTATACCTTTCTTATTTTTAAAGAATTCACATATTTTTGTTTTTATCACATAATTAGTAGCACCTTTACGGAAGATGCAACTTGCAATAAACGTATTTATTGCAAAAAACATATATTAAAGGTATTCCTATTTAGAACTTAAAAAAGATTTTTGCATTGTTTTGAACATTTCAGCTTTCAAAATAAACTCTTTTCACTTAAGCAATAGCACATTCATAATTAAAACCGTTATTGTCATATCAATCAGCAATATATATTTTGTTTAAAGTGTTGTATTAAAAAATTGAAAGACGAGACAAATTTTTTATATTAAGGGGCTATATACACCTAGAGACGTAAAAAATAGGCCTTTTTCTCGATTTTTTTTTAAGAAACGTAATGTATGTAATTATTCCTAGTTTTTTTACTTTAAAGTACGTTGTTACAACATGTTTCAGAATAAATTTGAAATAGAAATTTTTGAAAATGGCGGAGATATTGTCCTCGGCGCAAGACCATGTTGAAAAAAGGTGCTCCGCGGTATCAGATACAGCTCGTACAGGACTTGTTTGAAATAAATCAGACTAGAATTTTCTTAAACTGTATAAAATTATCTAGCCTTTATCGTGGCCGATTTTTAAAATATTGATTTTTGACAAAATGGCGGCCGTTTAAATAAAAACAGTGATTTTTAGGGTAAAAATCGGTCATTCTTTTAGCTGCAAAAAAAAATGAGGACTCTAAAAAAAATCCGCCACGATAAAGACTGCCTTTTTTGGTGTAGATTAAGCCCTCCAAATTTCAAGTAAATCGATCCAGCCGTTTCCGAGATATTTCTGGTACGCGTTTTTAAAACATGGTTTCGAGAAAAACGCGTTAAAAGTTTGACATTCCGATAAAAACGTTGATACGCGCTTAGACCTTTTTTGCTATATCTCCGACAATTTTCAAGGAATCATTTTGAAACTTGCAGGGGATATTCTCAAGATTTTATACTTTTCGAATATGCAAAACACAAAAAATGCATTTTTTCAAAATTTCTAGGTGTATATAGCCCCTTAAGGAATACGAAAATTTATAAAGACTCTTAAAATATAAATAAATATATATGAAGAAATTTGGAAAAAGATTATCTAATATTTTTCTTTTAAAGAAATTCCAAAATAAATCTTTTTGGCGCTTTTGATTAAATTATCCCTTTAAATCTATATTTATATTAAAAATATTAGGAAATAAAAAACTAGAAACCTAACATATATAATTTGACACAAGCATTGATAACATTAAGAATCAAACGTCAATCTTGGATTGTTTCAGAGCGCGAGTTCGCCGCGACGGGTGGCAGTGCCGGTGCTGGTGAAGGACGGAAAGCCGTGTGGGAGCGGCGGAGGCGGCGGGAATGAAGGTAGCCGCGGTGGGCCCAGTGCGGCCTTGGCGAGCCCGGCGCCGCACATGACGGCGGCCTCGAGTCCGCACGGCACCCACCATGCGGCCACCTCAGTGTCCCATCACTCGGTCGTGGCCGGCGTCAGCCATGTGATGAGCTCAACCCAGGGTTTGCAGCACTGCTCGTACACGCGGACCGGCGCGCAGCAGGGCATGCAACAGCAACAGCAGCCGCAGTGCGGCGCGTATCTACCATTGCAAGGCCGCGCTTGGTAGTGCGCGCCATCCGCGGCGGGGGCCGCGGCCTACGCCAATCCCTCCGTCGCGGGCCCATGGGCCCTCGCCGCGGATCCGGCTGCTTGGTACGCCATACCTGACGACAGTCCTTAGGAGGGACAGAGAAGCGCGGCTGTGGTCATCAAATTGTGTGCGGTACGAATGGACCGCAATGTGGAACGGGATATTGCAGGATGAACCTGCGCTCCGTTTCCGACCGCTTATCCGGCCGCAGTGTGGTTTATCCGTCACAGCAAATCGTGCGTTTTTTCAGTGCTATGCGGTAAATTCGTTCAAAATTGCATAATTATTATCTTCCCCTTTCTCTCATTCTTCTCCTTCATCACTTCTCTCTCACCATCTTTCTCTTATTCCCTTCTCTCTCACTCCCCCTTCCATTCTCTCTTTTTTCCTCCCTTCTTGCTTATACAACTGCGCTTACAGTTACCAAGGGGATAGTCTGTAATTGGACGTATCCGCATAGTCACTGATAACACACTACCTGACCATATGACGATGGGATGTGACGCTTGTAATTGACAATCGATGGGTACGTACTCAGTGATTGTAGGGACTATTAGTGTGATAATTTGCAACCATCCCTATGGTTAGTGAGTATGCGCTTGTGGTTGAAAACGGGCCAACTATGTTGATATTATGACGAGAACACTCGAATCTGTATTGTCAGAAATACATCATTATAGTGATCACTGATGTGATTTTTTTCTGCCAACACGTAAATTAATAACGAATATTTATTAAGTCATCAATCCGAAATTCTTAACTTTATAACAATTGTTTTATATGAAGATGGATTTACTGCGAGTTGCGTCTTGAAAAGAGACAGACATTGTAAATCTTTCTGTAGACGAACAGGGGGCGCGCCCAACAGGAGTACATACATCTCAATAATACTATTTGCGATGTGATTCACATCAGCCAATTTCGAAAAATACGTTTGTTTTTTTTTCGAAAAGAGAGACCTTTATAATCCTAGTCTATTTTATCATTTTTTTCGTTGTGTCAAGATTTCAATATTTAAAATATCTTATTCGAGTCTAATATGTTTAAATTACATTTGTCAAATAGCGCTCTTTACTCATTTAAAATAACAGTTTTCAAATCGTTTGATGAATGAAGGATGTATACAGTATATCTGAAAAATAATCACGGATTGATATTATATATAAATTCCAACACTGATCTTATATGAAAAAATTGTTTATTTTATTCAGAGTACGTCTCTTCGGCATTGATATAGGGTTGAGCACAATCAACTGATACACGGATAGATTTTTAAAAGTCTACTTTTGGAATTGCTTTGAGAATCCTTGCCATGGCTGTTTGTCTCTTTCATCGAAATTTCGAGTTTTGAAAATAGAAAGTAATCGCACGCAACAAATCAGGTAAATTTGTTTTTGGCCAAAAATTGAGAACAGATCTTCCATTTGTTTAAATCATTGTCCAAAATGTTGTAAACTGCAAATTTTGACACGTTAAATTTCTCTACCAGTATTTACACAATCACATTTGAATCGATTGCCAATATTTGATGGACTCTCCATCATTTTTTCTCAAAGTCATTATTAGACGCCTTGGTTGTTTGCCGTTCTCTAGACCTCTCCTCCCTTTTCTATATCTTGCAAACTATTCAAAAACTCATGTATGAAATGGACAATTTTTTCCATAAACTTGTATCGACATTTTATAACAAAACTTTTGATATTGGCAATTGCTTTTCGTGCTGCACTAAGATATCGTCAGTTTGACCGCTGATAACTTGTATAATGTATGCTCATGAAATACGAAGTCCGCTAATAAAAACATGGAGATTCAAAACTCCACTAATTGTCAGTAAATGATGCTTATAGAAAAAAATTAAAAAACTTAATCCGAGTCCAACATACTGTATATATCTTACGTAAAACAATAGTAAATTTGTAAAAATTTATAGATTTTTTTCTTTTCTGTCTCTTGATCATCAGATAGAAAAAAAAATAATTACAAATATTTTTTTCCATAAAAAATGTTAAAACTTATATTAGTTTGTAATATTATAATTGTATAATGCAAATTTATTTGATATTTATTTGATGTTTTAATATGAAATAAGAAATATTATAGATTGTTTTTAAATTTCAACGACTTTTAGCTAATAATTGTATAGCTACGAACACGTATGACGATAAAAGAAAAATGATGATATAAAAGAAAGGAAATAACAATAAAATATTAACAATATTCTGATTCTAATGATTTATTGGAATCAGATAGAAAAGGTAATCGTCAATAAGAAGTGCAACAAAATCGAACAAGCGAATGAACGTCATCAAGTCTATTTATTGTTAGCTGCATCATGTTACACTTTTTACACTCACACAAAATAAATATATTTGAGTAAAAAGAAAAAAGGAAAAAGAGAGGTTAAAAAAACGAAAAAATTGCAGCTGAAATGGAGAGATCTTGTATTATGTCACAATCGCTAGATTCTCTGGATTACGAACAATCTTCAAGGCTGTCTGACGAAAAGATCACATATAAGAAATAACATAAGGAGGGATACGGTTCGGTTAGCATTATAAAGGCTTCGAAGCGGTTTGACTGTTCGGTTGACGCTTCGAAACATTCTAGCGATAAATATGACGGCATGAATAGACGTTATATATTTTCGCTCTCAGCTCGCTTCCAACGATTTCATTCAAATAGTAATATGACTGCAGTGTTTGCATTTGAATGTGCAAAGTGCGAGAAACTATCGTATATATGTGAGGAATGTGTTGTTACGTATCAAACTCATGTCTATTGCAATAGAAATACGGAAATATGCGATAAAAAACGCGAACAATTACCAGGCCGATATATTATATGCGTAGCATATATTTGGTAACATTGATAACGCGTGCTAATTGGACCGCTTGGACGCAGATAGCGTTGGAAGCGAAAACATTGGAAGCGACAAGTGGATCGCATCCGAAACCGTATAATGTATGTTTCCGCGAATTAAGAAAACTAAAAAGTATCAAATAGATATACGATGTGGCGCGAAAAAAATCGGCATTTCTTTTGTTTATAATTTTTTTTATTAATTCAATGTTGAGAATTTTTTTCTCCAAAATCTTGCTTGAATGTCATGCGCTTTTTAAAATGACATTTTAAAATATCTAATATTAAATATCTTAATAAATAATGGAAGAGAAGTTAAATCGTATTAAAATAAAATGCATTCATTTGTCTTTTGATACAATAACATTTAATTTAATTTCTGCTAGAAAAAATTAATCTTAAATACGCCAATAAACACTGTAATTACAACTATAAAGAGTAATTCTTTAAAGGCAAATAATAATGAAGAAGGCAATAAGAATCAAAAGTATGGTCGGAGCGCAAGAAAAGTATAGATTATTATTTTTTTTATTATTACATTATAATATACATTATTAATAAATATAGAAAGAACAAAACGGTTCGGCAATAATTTCGAGTCTTCGTTGATTTGAGAAATTTCAAAGAAGGAAGAGAAAAATTCAAATATTAGATAAAAAATATAAAAATAAAGAACGGTTAAACTCAAATAATTACAAAACCAGATCTCACTGATCGCACCTGCTGCATCTCGATTGGCATTATTACATATTGGAACAAATTATAACCGAAATATTAAATTTTTTATATATTGATTGATAATAGTTAATAATTCTTACGTTGCGACAATCGCATTTCTGATTTTTTAATGCCTTTTTCATCATTGCCTGCAATTATAATTATAAATTCTGTAACTACAAAAGTACAAGTGTACACACAACGGATCGTTGCTTTATAGTATTAATTAGAATTTGCAAAAAAACTAATGAAAATTTCTGTATACTTGTAGAATCTTCCTATGCAAATAATTGATCTTTCTTAGTATCAATCCTTTCATTCCAATATAGGCCTTTTTGATTTCACTAATTATAGTGAAAAGGGCTAAGACTTATCAACAATTTTCTATGAATTGAAAAAATAATTATTCCATGAATTAAAAAATATTTTATTACGAATATTTCTTAGAGTTCTTGCTGGAGCATACTGAAAACAGGAACTTTGACCGGCGGGTTTCAGAAATTGCGAAATGGCTGTCCTTCTGACTTTTGAAAACGCTTAGGAATAAGTTTTTACAATGAAAATTTCGATACACGCGCGCGCGCGCGCGCTATCGTCATACAAAAGAAAATAATAAATGGTAGTATTTTTATTTTTTTATAAAAACACCTCAGAATAACCAATAGAAAAATCGTCATTTTGTTTAAATTATTAAAAACATATTTATTAATAAATATTTGAGAAATTTCAACAGACAAGCTACTTTATTTTGAAACAACTTATTTTTTAGTGATTTAAAAAATTTTAATCTAAGTTATTTGCTCTTTGAAATTATTTTAAAGTCAACGTGATTTTCAAGTGGAATAATGTATTTATTTTATTATAATATAAAAGAAATATTTCATAAAAAATCTTTTACAATTAAATTTAATGACATGCAAGAAAGTATGATTTTCTCACTGTTTATTTATATCATAAAATGCCACAAAGTAGATTATTCTCTTCTTTATTCGTGTAGGTCTACGAAGATACATCAAAGTAAATTTGTCGGAAATGTGAAAATGTAGACATGGCAAAAATGTAATATAAACATGTCATAGTCGTTTCAAAAAAGGTATTTTCTTCCATTTAAAAGATTTCTGTAAAACATCGTAGGTTTTCAAATTGTTCAATTCAAATTTTTGGTCAAAGTTTTCGAATTCAGAATGACAAATCTAATATAGCAGAGTTGAAAAATTATTCGATTCTCATTAGATTAGATTAGATTATCATGTGATTTCTGAGGGGTTTTATGGTTCCTCAAGCTTTACATTAAAATTTTAAATTTCAAGAAAAATTATTTTTATAACACGCAAAGTAAAATTTATTGTATTCTGAAATTTTAAGTTACAAATTATATTTAAATAAAGGATTAACAACTATTTTTGAATTTTATCACATTTTATCTTAGATTTTTTTATCTTTTATTCTTAAATTAAAACTTATTTCTGAATCTTCAAATTAAAGATGTCTAAAATTTCATGAAAAAGTTTGATATAAAATCTATTGTGCGAATCTCTAATTGCCACATTAAATTCCCAATTTAAAAGTCGAAAATTTTTTGCCATCAAATTTTGATGACAGATTTTGAATTCAACGTATTAAAAACCGCGTACAATTTTTACGTAAATTTATTGCTTCTTCATAGAAAACATCTTTGATAATAAAAGAGCGTTTTCGTTTTTTAAGAATAAAGAGATTTACATTTATAACTGAACACACGCAAAACATATTTAATAAAAAAATATAATTTTTACATGTCAAATTTGTATGTCAGAATTTATATATTTGGCTATTTGCAGAAGTTCCTCCGCTGTGCGAATCAAACAACATTGTGTAAAGCGCACTGCGGCGTTAGAAACAAAACACGCATGGCTACAATGGAACGGCGAAACGGATTGTTCGCTCGCGAATTACCATTGGCTGTGTCCACTCGACAGATTGAAACCCGTCGATTCAAATTACGAAATAGTACACCGCGTCGCGTGATTGTGATTCGGTTTCATCGAACGCCGACATCCGAGACACACTCGCCAAGTGACATTGTCGCTCGGAAAGTTGCTTCTCCCAGACAATGCGTATGTTCGTCAAACATTCGACCAATTCCTGTGCGTCCCGTATTTACGCGAGAGATTTCACTGTATTGTCATACGTAAATGTATACATTGTCGAGCCGACATATATTATTTTACCTTCGCGACATAATATTTTTATGCGAAAATTACGACAATCCGAAAAAATCCTCATAATTTATGAAAATTTGCAAATTAAAGTTTAGCAAGTTTTTACCTCTTCAATTTTTGAACGTTAATGATGCATATCTATATATATATACTTTATTTTAAAACAAGTATTTTCCAACAATAAGATTTTCACAAAACACTATATATCTATATATATATAAGATTCTGAATTGAAATTTTTGGTTAAAACTTTCCAATTCAATATAGCAGACCTAATATAGCAAACGCAAGTTTGGACAATGATTCTATTCTTACCATACATGATTTTTAAAAGTTTTGATAGCCTTTGAATTGAAACTTGACATCAAAATTTAGGCAAAAATTTAAGCATATATATTATTTTTATAAAATACAAAATAAATTTTATTGTATTTTAAAATTTATTTATTTTATTTACATATCAAGTTTAAATTAAATGTCAACTATTTTTTAATTCATTCATATTTTACTTTAAATTTTTTTATCTTTTATTCCGCAATGAAATAATTTTATGTTAATTTTAAAATTAGAGATTTGTCAAACTTCTGGGAAAAAAATTTTATATAAAATTTATTGTTCAAATTTCTAATTACTATATGAAGGCGGAGGGAGAAGAGAGACTATATGATTCGGAATTTCAAAATTTATTATTACAGAATTGTATTCAATGTCTCAAGAATCTTTGAATAATCGTTACATAAATTAATTTAATTTTTTATAGAAATTATTCTTGTTAATATAAAGCATTCTTATTGATTATAATCATTAAAGAGTCAAAAATTTTTAGAATTTTCTTTTCATTGAATTTTATTGAAATTTTATTACATTTACGTAATAGATATTCCAAACACTTATTTAAACAGAAAATGAAATCCTTTGGTTGAGACGCGAATATCGCACGACTATTAAAATTTTATCCTCTACGTAACGCAACTCTTTTGAGAGTAACAATGCCCGAAAAAGAGTGCTTGAAAATTTTCTTTTTAAAAGTACGACAGTCAAAACTGAAAAAGAAATGCGAGAAATCGACATTTTGAGACTCGATGAGTGTTTCGCGTGTTCATAAAAAAATCTTAGAATATGTGTAAAGTTTACAATTTTGCACATTTAATTGTAAATGACGCTTACATTGTAAATACGTGTTTGTTATAAATGACGCGCGTGCATTTCACGCTACGAAGAGAAACGCAAGCGTGTCGACAACGAATTTCTAAATCTGGCGAAGACGTTCATTATACATAAATTGATTTAGAGAATGTGCATTATCGAACATTACAATATAATGATTACGCAAGACAAACAAAGTATAGAATTGACGATAGTGAGTAGCATATCATGGTCAGAAAATCAACTAGAGATTATTATAAAGTTTTGTAAATAATAAGAGAGATTAAAATAAAACAATACTTATTCAAACATCAACGAATCTTGTCTGTGTCTTCTTATTTACATTTCATGTCCTTTTCGCGTATCTTTGTTTCATGATTTTATCACAAAGTTTCAGGCAATAATTGAAATATGTGATCAACAATGCTTTTTCACGCATTTGAAAATCGAAGTTAATTTGATGTGAAATATTTAACACAGTCTATTTCTAATGTGGAAACTTTCATATTTTTTATATAATATTTATTCTACAATAAATGAAATTGAAAAAATATTTATCTGCATATACAAAATAAAAATTTTAAGCAATTTAGATAATTACTTGAATATTTGTTTTAATTATTTTGAATGTATTATACATATATTGTATGATAGCACCAAATTTATGTGGGGAGAGGGAACGAAAGTATTAATTTTTTATGAAGTAAAAGTTGAAATATACAGGCAAATTAATAAAATTGAATTAAAGAAAATTAACAAACGTATTGATTTTATTTTGTTGAAATATTTAATGGCTACATTTAGAAGTCGAATATTCAATGAAATATTTTTAGAGTACATTTGGGCAAGAAAAAGTTTTGTTTCTTTATAATCTTATTTTTCTTTATAATCCTCTTTTTTTACTTATTTCAAAATATAGCTTAATTGCTATATAAATTAAACCTGCTAACATTCTTTAGCAACTATAAATTTTCGAAAATTAAGGTTAAAAGTGGAAAGAAAATTTTGACTCGGATTTGTTTCGAATACATAACATGAATATTAAGAAAAGCTCTGATATGTATTGTATAAATAATATTAAGTTCCAGACTATGTTAAGTACAGTTATCTTATACATTATATATATGAGCAAGTAATATTTGTACCATAAAAAATCATAGTTTTTCTTGATTAATTGTTTTGGTGCGAATCAATAAACACGTAAATATTGTAAACATTTTTATTATATTTTACACTCATGTACACTTCTGTTTTCATATTTTTCAAATAATAAAATTAAGTTTGTTGCTACTTATTTGTTGAAATAATTTTTCAACAACATTATTTTTTACTTTATAGTTAAAGTATTGCCTTTGGAGAAGCTAAACTTTACGCTTAACAACTCCAACAAAAGTACCGCCGAATAGAATTCAAAAATTCTATTTACATTTCTAACATTATTTTGAACATCAATATTAATTCTGCGATATAAAATTAATTGAAAAAATACAAAAGTTTAATTATTGGTTGTCATTTTGTGGCAATTGAACATAGCATTATTTATTAAAATACGAACTTTTGTGACTTAATTTGACGTTAAACTAATATATAACGTTTTTGCTTGCTTCTGAATTAATATAGAAGATAATATGTTTGCGTGATTTGTTTAAAAAATTCAAAATTGAAGAAATATTAATATTTGGAACATCAAGATATTTTCTAATTGCAAATATCTAAAGGCTATTATACTTGATATAAAATTACATTTCTTATTATTCACCAAGATATTCCCTTATCGCAAACTATATATTTATTAATACTAATTCTCATTACTAAAACATTGAATATACGCATACATGTTTATTGTATAATATACCAATAAATTAAATTTTAAAAAATTTTTGTAACGAAAAGATAAAATACGCATTAATTCTAATTCTCCTTCATTTATTAGTACGTCATTGAATAAACTTGCATGTCATTTGTCAGCAGGCAAATAAATAATTCCTGGTTGGTTTAGTGTATTGGAAAAAACGCATAGACATATTAAATCCTCTGGACTATATTAATTCTTATCGAGTCAACTTCAGCTTTCTCACAAGTGCTCTCGCATAGACGAGGTGTACCATTCACCAATCAAAATGCGAACCATCATTTAAGCGTTAAGAATGTTTCATTACATCTCTCGCGATTTTCGATCACTTCACCTTGACGACGCGCTTTCGGCAGCCAGATAGACGCCATGGTAACACCCCTGCATGAGGGGTAAACTCCCTCGCAAAAGCTCTGGTGAGACAAGAGCAGAGCGCATTGGCCCCGTAACGTCCTAACCCTCTTAAAGTGCGACGTGTATCTACAATTATTAAGGTAAGCCGATCTTTCCGACGATAGGTGAAGGTTTAATGCCGGGTCTGCAGGTACGATGGAGCGGAGCGAAACCGACGATGAGCAGAGTCAGTCGGTCGTTATTGGATATTTTACGAGGGGAGAGAGAGAGAGAGAGCACAACTTCAACCCTCCCTAAGGACTAAGCGGGAGCTGGCGATTTATTAAATGCACCGTGACTAATTGCTCTCCGGCGCGGCGTGGAGAGAATCGAGGTTGTGCGACGCACGGCGTTGCGAATACACGTGAACGCTTTGAACGCGCCGGAATATGGCAATTTGGAATACGAATTATATATTTTATATACAGTATATTGAAAAGTGACGTAACCGGCATAATTTTTATTTACAACCCATTCACAAAATAGTTCTGGTGGAGAACAAGACAACTTAGTTAAATCAGTTAAATCTGATATTTTATATCAAAAAAATATAATGATAAAATGTAAAATATTTTGAAGAATTTTAAATGAAGAAAGAAGTTGTGTGTGTGAAACACACATTGCGTTTTGAAAATGTTTTGGCGTCAGTTGTCAGAATCTGTAATACAATTAGAGGATTTTTATTCAAAACATTGAAAATGATTATAACTTGACCTTTAGAGATCGATCCAAGGTCAAGCTAATATTTCATCTCTTTGTCCCCGTTTAAATCTTGCAATTTCTGTCTGAAACATTGCTTTGTATCTCTAATTTCGAGATATTTCGAGTTCTCACTAAAAATGAAACATTCTGTGTATATATGCTATGTAAACAGATGTGTGTATGTGTACATTCAAATCTGAATTTAAATACACTTGATTTTCGTTTTGGTTCGCAAAAATGTCACTAATAAAAGACTTAAAGTTTAGAATGAGTCGAATCATTTGATTTTGTTCGAAAATCGGTGAAACTTTTTCGAACGCTAACTAGAACAACGATCCCGCTTCCGATCGAGGCTTACATAGAAAGAAAAGGATCGAAAGATAACACCCTCTTCGCGTGTTGCTATGCCAGCGTATTGCTATGTGTGTGTGTGCACGTGTCTACGTGTCGCGTGACATACGACGAGAGATCCTGATGATGACAGGCCTCCGCTTCTGGTGGTCACTCTTATACAGTGGTATCCCATATCGCACCCCACGGTACCCTTCTCTTTCTCTCATTCTGGCCGCCATTATCATATTTATTAACTGCCGCTCGCCGCTTATATCTACACCTATTCGCTGCCATTCCTATATAATATAATCCGTGCTAGTGACAGCAGCACGTGACATAGCCTACGATCAACCATCTCCCCGCTGCACCGGTTGATCCACGGTTCTCGGCCCTCGGTCTGTAGTTCACGCCCTTATATTCCTGCAGATTTGTTGTCGTTTGATGCGATTATACCAGGGATGTGTGTTAAAGTTTAGGCTGGACTGTCTCCGTGACAACCGTGAGAGGACTCCGAAAAGTTGCGAAAAGTATACACACATTTGTGAGTTCAAGTTTTCACAAAGAATAAGAACATTTGATTCAACAACGGATAAGAATTCTCCAAGTTTAAGACAATAAATCTAACGATTTATAATACCAAAGATATTTTCTTTCAGCAATTTCAGAAACCTACCCTAGAACGAATTAACGCCATTTCTTAAAGCGACGAATATGTGTATATTAATTAATAATAAATTTAGAATTATCAAAATTTAAAAAAAAATATTACGTGCCTGCACTTTTGGTTAACGTTATTATATGGCATAAGTTTACATTACGGGATAAATGCAACAATAATAATCGCAATGTGATTGGCATATTTTTTTTAAATCTATCAAATAAGAAGGTGTATAGAGAATGATGAAAGTTCTATTGTATCAGGAGTGTGTAACTAACAGTAGGCATTTTGAAATGCTTTCGAAATGCTTCTTATTTCCAAAGTATTTATATATTATTATTTTAAATTTATTGTTTTATTGGAACAATAAAAATAGAAAATTGAAAATGTTTAGTGTAAAGCAAATTTTCTTAATTACCTTTCAAATATTTAAACTCGCAGGCATTTTGCGCGCATCTTAGCTACAAGCATATTAAAAATATATTAAACATTAAAAAATATTAAAAACATATTTAAGAAAAAAATATATTAAAAAATTTGAAATAAATTCATGTAACAAACAGATCAATATATGCAAATTAAGTTTAAAAAAATGCGTAAATACACACTCAAACCATTTTTCGATTTTCAGAATTTAATAATTATAATCTTGGTAAACAATTTGATAAAGAATATTGTTAACTCTATGTATTGTACTCGGCGTGCTTTTGAGTTAACTTGTAGTCTGTTGCGGAAACTAATTGTCGCGATGTTGGCAAACTCTGTCTGCTTTGTTGCCTGCCTATTTTCGATGATAAATTCCACACTGCTCTCTCTCTCTGCGTATTTTGCCGCACAAGTAGCACGCTCGCTATAATCTCCATGGTGATTTTAAATCAATCACATTGTATGAGCTTGTCTATTGCAATGAACCTATTTCGCTACGAGATAGCGTGCAATACGAAAACAAGGTAGCAGCCAATAAAATTAGTTGCAAATTATCGTATGCGATAGACATTAGCACAATTTTTTAATATCGGATAAATGTCGGTGTTGTGCTAAAGTCAAAAATTGCAAAGACCTTTAAGATACTTGGCTTGTGACAATGCTATAATATTAAAAAGTTCAGTTGCATAATATGAGAAAGAGATTAAATAATTTGACTAGAATATTCAATGATATACAAAGTTGCAAAATGTTATTAATAAAAAAGTTATGAAAACAGTATTTAGGCATGTCTAAAAAGTTTGTCATAAATAGAATTTACATCACCTAAAATAGTAAATTTTTTTGTTGGTATACAAAGATACACATATTAATAATGTTAATAACTTGATTCTCTTTACTGCAAATTATTTACAAATTATACGATAAATAATTAACAGAGCTTTGATACTAGTTTAGTGTAGATGTTACACGTTAGTAATGCTATTTATAATCATAAATATCTCAATTTTACAAGTTAATAAATCTTTTTATGGTTACATAAATGTTTAGATATTATATTGGTTAATATCTAATTATCAAATTTGTAAAATATCTTAAGAAGTTGATTGATGAGTGCGGTAATTACCTTCAAATACACGAGACTTCTTTATGAATTATTGCCGTATCACACGCGCAGCATTTTGTAATCACAAAAGTAAATCATTTATAATGAGAAAAGATAGTAAGGTGCACAGTGCAGTTTTTCACACAGACAGATGACATGATTTTCAATTGCCATAACGCGCGCAAGGTATTTCTTCGCGATTTGTTTTGTCGATTGTAAATTCATGAAAGAAAAGGAAGCGACACTGCGCCCTACATCAGCCCCAGGTTCATGAATACCGAAGAGACAAAATCATGGGGTTGTCTCGATCTAAGATGCCTCGTAGAAGCAGACAGCAGACAGCAAGGACCGTACTGGCGGTGGCGACGGCAGCAGCAACGGCGGCGACGGCGGCGGCGGCGGCAGCAGTGAGGTTATGGCGGTACATGTCCTTACCGAAAGGATGCTAATGCTGTTGGGCGTCCCCTCTCGCCCGATGCAAGGGGTTGCCTTGTTTGTGTAGAAGCGGGCGAGTCCGCTGCCATACTCGTAATTCATGGGATCGTTAGATTATATTGGAAACCTACCCCTGCGTGCCGCAACAAGACTCAATTAAATTCCTGTCAAACTGTTATTATAGGATTCGACGGGGACGAGCCGGTTCAAATAAAGTTTATTAATTACCGCCAAAATATCCTTTTTCTAACAGTATTTCAACGGTAATAAACAAAAGTGCGTATATTTTCTTTTTTTTTTAATTGTAATTATCTTGATCATATATTTACTATGACTTCCGTTTGAGACTGAACTCTGAGATTTTGGTTCCAAATCTGGTCGGGTTGCTAGAAAACTTTCAAAAGTATAGCATTACTTTTGTAAAATTGGTATTATCAAACTTGCATACATATATTTGCATTATGAGTGTAACTTGCACTATAGTTTTATTAAAAATTTGTTCCGTTCTTCTGACCAATAGATACTTGTAAAATTAAAACAAATTATTAAAATATAACAATATTAAATGAAAAGAAAGAAATATACATTCAATTCAATTTAAGATATCACTTTCCAATCTTTATGATATTTAAGTCTTTATTATCAAAATGTATAATAAAATTTGCCTATAATAGTTTGTTGCAATATCATAATTGATATCAGATTATCAACAATATTCTTCTAGTTTTGGATGTAGTTTTGACAATTATTTTGTCGTATAAAGATTTAACTCTAAAATTTATAACTGTCCAACATCTGTTGTTTAGGAAAGAAGAGTAGTACGAAAAATCGTACCTTTAAATGCATTGAATTTGAATGTAGTCTCAGAAAGTTTTGTGAAAATCAGAGAAAAATATTTCAAAATTAATGATAATTGTCATATATGTATATAATGCCATTTATATGCTGTAGAAGAACACATTTTTGCAACTTTGTTTATACTGTAAGAATCTCTTATGATAATGTAGATAACGGCGGATCAATTAGTGTCTATTTTATGTATGAAGGCGCTAGCCTATGTTGTATATGCGCAAAGCGCTCCGGCGTCGCCGGGAGGGAACAGATTTTCAGAATGTTCGAGAAAGAACGAGAACGTTCTTTCGAAAAGGATATATAAGAGGGCCCGAACAGGCAACGAGGCTTTTTGGCTCTGAACAGTTAAGAGATAAAGTCAGTATATTTTTAAGTGTGTGTATCCAACGACGAGAGGGACTTCGTCAAAGGGACATCATTTTCATATCGCAAAGAGGGACTTTTGCAGAATTTTCATTAACAAGCAAAGAGGGACTTTTGCAAGTTAAAATTATTAGCCAAGAGGGACTTTGGCTTAATTTCAAATTGGTTACGTGTCGCCGGAAAGCACGGTTAAGATAAGTGAATTATTTGGACAATCATTTCGTTATATCACATTTTTATTTAATCTATTATTCGTTGTTAATAAATTACTGTTACGTTAATAAGTTCTATCTCTATCCTGACATAAACGGACCTTACAATACTATCTGAAAATAATAATTTTTTTTATCAAGGATCGATGATTAAATTAATTCCAAAATATAAACTCAGAAATTTTTATATGTCTAATTAAATGTATAATTTATTAATCCTGTCGATTTAAAAATGATTCACCACTTAATTTCGTCAAAAATAAATTTTTTTAATTTAGAATTTTTAGACTTTTGTTTTTTTGCAATATTTTAAACCGGTTTATTTAAAAGAGAAAAAAACAGTTCTTTACATATACTTTTGCATAAATTAATTTTTTTGTTTTGTTATTCCATGCTTTTATTGTGTAAGATTTTTAAATTATATTTGTTGTAAGTTTAAGGTCTAAAACCGGTTAGCCGTGTGAATGACATTAATTCTACTCAATGTTACCCAAACTCTAAATTCCAGAGTGTGTGTATTTTAAAAGAAGAGTATTTTAAGCTGTAATATTTATTGAAGAAGAAAATCTAATTTATTTCGGAACAGCGTAAATATGACCAAAATCACTATTGACACATTTCTTTATTTTCTCAAAGTCCTCAAAATCCTGATGTAATTCATTTCCTCAAAATCCCGATGTAATTCATTTCTCAAAGTTTTGATGTAAACATTTGAAGTCAAAAAGATTAAATTTAATGTATGAAAATCTATGGAAAATCTTCTTTTTCATAAAAAAATGTCCAATTTTGCAGGCCAGTGTAATTTACCATCCATAAAATTTAAAAAGTAGCTGATGAGTCCATTAATTTCTTTGAATTAGCGATGTACATACATGTGCAGCGGTGTGCGATGCAGAAATCGTACTTTTTGTACATTTCGTAGATAAGCAAATTACTCAAACATATATAAGTAAACGTAAAGTATAAATAAACGAAATGTATAAGCCTCGATAAAATCATCACATTTTGTAAGACGACAACAAACTAAAGCTAATTTCTATCTTGTCAGAGGTAACGCTATACTACAGCACAGCATAGATACTTGGCACACGATGCAAGGGCAATATCGCGAATTCCCTCGTCCTCCAAAAGCAAAGGCATCCTGCCATAGCAATTACCTGTGGCACACGGGAGTCGAGTAGCAATATCTGGACCCGTTATTCAGTTCGGTTATCCCGACTGGAATGCTTTGTGTCGTCGACTGGCTGCACTTCTATCCGTATAAATGAACGTCCGCGAGATGTTCTTGTCAGAAATTTTGCATTATTTCAAGTAAGTTTAGATCCATGTTATATAGAATTCCAACAACAATCGATTACAAGAAATTGTGAAGAAAATTCATCTATTTAGAATATCTAGATAGAACTAAGTTGCGTTTAATTTAATGATTTATCGCATTTCTATTTCTTTTTGATGTATTAAAGTAATTTCGAGAACTGTCTACACACTGAAGATCGCCTAAACCCAAGACCGAAACGTTCGTTTTTAACTTTCTTACATTGTAAACATGAGGTTTAGGCACTAAGATCTATTTCATTATTATTCTTTATTATATTGCTTTTTTATATTTTCTATTTTCTATTTAACATTTTCTACTTTTTTCCTTTCTATTATCAAGATATTGGCGCTGATTTATATTTCTGATGAGCATTAAGCAAGCGATATATTTAAATACTTTTTTAAATAATTTTAGCATTACATATTTATGTATTACGATAACAATGTAATAGTGTGTTTAGCTGAACGGTTTTGAATTATCTTGAAAGTGATTAAATTAAATTTCCATGAACTCATACTGAAATGCGTGTTTCAAGTGAATTAAAACTCGAATCAGTACTATGACATTATTAATTGCTCTCGGAGAGATTCAAACTCGCTTTAGTCAAAACGAATATTATCCTAAATGTCGAATACAGTAGAGGAAAGAATTTGTATTAACATATTTTTTTATAGCATTAAAGAATGTATTTGTTATAGCTTCGTCAAAAAATTGAAATTAAGGAATAATAAAGAGAAATTTTAAAACTTTAAAATTTATTTGTTCTCTAATTTTTTTAAAGAAATGAAAAATCTTATATTTTAGATTTACAGCATAATTTCTTCACTTTAGTTCTACATAATACATCTTATAGTGGTGAAAATTATCTTTGAATCTTGTTATCTTTTATTTTATTGTTATCTTATAAACCCTTAAATTGTCTTAAGTTATGTCACTTCGATATTATTATTATCAGTTTTATAACCTTGCTAAATCAAAAGTACCGAGATGTTGAGATGTGGTACTTCTAAATTAGTCCAGAATTGCTAGTAAAATTGTTAGAGAAAATGTTGCAACATTTATTTTCGAGTTATTAGCAATCAATAAGAAAAGTTTTACGCAAATTTTGTAGATTCTAAGGAAATTTATGTGTGTGTGTTGTGCGCGCACGTGTCCATCGACATATAGTAAAAAGTTAAAAATACATTATATTTACCATTGTAATAACTTGATTAAATCTAAACGTTATGACGCAGAAAACTGTTTAAGATATTTTTCGCAAATTACTAAAGATGCAAATAAATGTAATAAATGTAATATAAAAGTAACTTTGAAATTCTCTTGGATATGAATATGTATATTCAATTATAATTATGATTTTGATATAAAAAAAATTTGGGTAGGTTGCTTATTATATAATATTTGTTGTAAATAAAAATCATCGTGTGCCTCTTCTTATTATCTTCATATCTACATATTTTTCAGCTCGTTTTTAAACGAGTTTGATATTATTTGAAGGCAAATTACAATTTAACTGCGATACAAATTTAATTAAAAAGTAAATTACGCTCATGGTTTTCGTTAATTTTTTCTTTTTTTTCAATTGATCGACAACAAAATAGAATTGGTATTTTTTTCTCCTTGCTCTCCTACAGTTTCAGTCTACAGAATCAAAAAAGGATAAATTTCTATCTAAATCTGTATTTCTTACTAGTTTCTTTACGAATAAAATATCCATTCTATAAATATTATTATTATAATATTCTATAAATATCCTTATATTTTTCCACTTTATAATCCTATCAAGTATTATAATGTTTTTAAACTTTACATTGGTATAAATATCTAGACTTAATTCCTGAACCATTAAAAACCAAAAACGCTTTATTACCAAAAATGATTTGTAAGAAGAATCAATTAAGTTTACATTAAATGTTTGCAAGGGTTTTTATACTGAAATCTGCAACCAAAGTTTTTTTCCGAGAATCGTGAACCGAGAATCGTAATAAGAAATTTGATCTATATAAATTTTATATAAAACTTTTAATTATATATTAATATTATAGAGTAATTATGTATAATATAGATTTTGTATTTAAAAAAATTTTATTACATTCAAAAATATTGTAGTTGCTGATTTTTTTTTATTGAATTTAGGTGTGATATGAAATTAATATCTCTTGATTTTAATAATTGTGATATCAAATTCAAATTGAAACATCATAAAACAACCTTAGAAACCAAGTTTGATGACTATAAAATTTTTCAAATTGCATTTATGTGCATATATTAAATCTACCATATTGATTTTGAAAATTTTAATCAGAGATTAAAATTTGACGGTATTAAAAACTTATGGATAGCATATTTTGCGAAAAAATGCCAATTAATGAAAAATAACTCCTTTTTTAAAATGATGCATATGTACATTTAAAAGAGACATTTAAATTTCAAAGAATTTGCCGATTTGTATATAAATTGCGTGATAAAAATAGGAAACTTTAGTTAACGTGTTTTGCAAAAATATTCCATTTCGTTACTGACATTTATGAATATTTTGAACCACAAAAAATATCACTTGCGATAATCGAATGGGTAGCTGGAAGAATATTGTACATTTTATATATAAATTTTACAAAAAACTAAGAATACTCTACACACGTTCATATTTAAGAACTATTTACAATACCTTACTTTACATATAATGTTTTTTTATTTATGTGGTATAAAGTAGAAATAAAATAAAAAACAAAAAAAAGAATGTCAAAATAAAATTCTATTATTTTCAAATATTAGATTAATATAATATTGTAATTAACAGAGTAGCCTATTAAATTAATATGCTTTTGTTTTAAACATAACTTTAAATCAAACTAATCACGATATTCGCACTTATCCACTACCAGTTATATCTCAGATATCAGTATTGTAACATTTAATGTCCTTCCATTCAAAATAAAGGCAAAATTCAAACAGTGAAACACTGTAATACACATTTTTTGAACAAAATAAAAATTAAATGAATACACAATCGTTTCAATATAATCATATTCACAATGTTTTTCCTTTAAAAAAATATTTGTTAAATTTGTAACATTTTTCCAGCCACCAATTCCATTCAATTATAGCAGCAGATTGATGATTCCATATATTTGACAATTGAAAGCCACGGTATCCTATCAAGTTGCTACTATAATTTTTCAGCGTGTATTTTTTCAATAAATAAGACACCAACAGATATTGTTAACACATTATTGGTAACACATTATTATTAACATATTATTAGTGAAAAATTGCGGTATACGTAAAGATTGGTCGACGAGCGGGCGAAAGTAATGAGTTATGTATTCGATCACACATCTTCCCTCGACGATGTTCGACCACGCGACATACTGTCGCAAGGAAAAAAAAGGAAACAGCCGCACTAATAAGATAACCATAAATGAAGTTTATCTTTTTCGGAGAAAAGCGTTAATGCCCGCATACTCGCAATCGAATATGCGCTGGTGTACCTCCGGCCGCGCGGATCGCGAGAAAGAGAACGCGTTGGTGGGAAGATCCCCGCCTATGGTGAGGACTCTATTCTGTCGGTGCACGCCCCCCATGGCTACGCCCCAGAAGTGAATCCGGTAGCGTGGGCGGCAGAACTATTTGGCGGAGTAAATCGTTGGAACATTCCACCTACTGACCGAGACTCTTCGGTTGCCGCGATGAGTGGTTGTTTGGAATGATTCGATTGATACGATATTACTTAAAATAACTACGCTAAAAGAATAGATAACTGCTAATTCTATTAAGTTGCACGTGAAATTGCCGATACTTGACCTAACCAAACCTGTTAAAAATTGACCGCGATTAGAAAAGTTGACACAAGATTTGTTTTTATGTTTAATTTAGATTTTATAACGTACACACACGGTCACAGGAATGCCTTAACACATGAACTTGCACGGGCGTAAATTTCACAAGCCAATTCAAATGTGCCCTGACACCCGTTGACAAATTCATGTGTTAAGGCATCTCTGTGACCGTGTGCGTACAGATCTTACAGTCAAGTTGCGAGAAACGAGCACTTATTTGTCAACTCTTTTTAATTTCTCCAGAATTATTGCGAAAATCGCAAAACAGTAAAGAACTTTTCTGTTCAACATACTCTTCTCTACTCACTCACAAGCGTTGTTGTGGTTATTCTGAGACACACTGTACATACTTTTATTCCTCATATTATTTATTGTTCGTTATTATCTGCTGATTATTACTTATATTAGATTCTGATGTTGCATCCGATACTGTTGTAATTCGATTTATGTTTTTGCGTTACCAAAGAGAGAATTGCTCCCATCAGTAAATAAGTAAGCAACATTATCAGAGCAATCGTTGTATCGAAAGAATCTGAATTTAACGTTTGTAAAATCGCGAGATCGAGGATTCTCTTTCTCTCTCTCTTTCTCTCTCTTTGCCTCTCGTTGATGGAACCAAGGTGCAGGAAGCAGCAGGCAGCAGGCGGCGGTACTCGGAAAAACAGTTGCGAGAGCACAAAAGCCCGTCGCCTCGTCTAACGAGCGATTAAGCTCGACGTCGACAACGCGACGGTTGGCTCGAAAATGTCATAAGATGGCATTGTGCTCGACGCGGTGCTCCTAGCTCCGTTGGCGCGTACACGATGGCACATTGTTTATCGAGCGGCTGGCGTAGAGGCGCGCTGCGCACTCGCGGCTTTTGTCAAATTATGCCTCTCTCTATCTCTCTCTCTCTCTCTCTCTCTCTCTCTCCATCTCTCTCTCCCTCTCCTTTTCTCCATGCTCAAGCTGGAGAGCGGGCGCGCATACGTGTATCACGCATACCTGTCTATCCATCAAGCGTACCGGACCTACCCGGACGGAGGAGAACGGAGGAGAGAATATACCGTGCGCGTGGTTCCCACACACGCAGTGGGCCTGCGGGCCCACCAGGGGCGACGACGGACCCCGCGCACCCCACGACGAAGACGAGTAGCGAAGGCATTCGGAGGCGTTTTCCGTGAACGAGAGTGTCGTTATTTCCGCGAGACTGGACAACTACGGCTACGGAGTCAAGGAGTCAACGCGGTGGGGCACACGTGGGGTGCCTTCGCTCGCACGGGGGGTCAACCGCGGATCGAATTGAACCGGTAAAGAGCCCTGTCTCGGTGCGGGACATTATCGACGGGCGGATGCTCCGCGCGGGAACATTGCGGGGGGCCGCGGGATGGGAGTCAGTCGACGCCCTGCGTCGCGACGACGGTAACATTCGTTCGTCGGATTCGCACCCTCTTCTCTATTGATCGAATTGATTATTTGGATAGAAGTAGGGACACGCGTTAACGATAGTATGTATTAAGCTATTTGGCTGTACTGATATTTTCGTCGCTTCGGTATTCTTTATAAGGAATATATTCAGCGTCAATTGGTGCTTTTCTTTGCAGTGCTTTCTAAATGGACTGTTAATATCTACATCATTTCAAGTTGCTGTTTTTTCAAAGTGACCACGTTGTATTTTCGAAAAAATTTAGTTATGCGTCATTTATTTTTATCATTTGGCATTTCAGATAATATCCCTGCCAGCACTATACGTGAAAGAGACGTTCCATTTTGGTCACAGTCACAAAAATATGATACGTCTTTCGCACGTTACCGCGACGTAATATACAAATAAAATTTAATTAATTATTTGTCTGATTTTCTGTACGTGATTGTTACGTAATAATGACATAACAATTACGTTTCGAACACCAAATGAGACGTTCTTGTAACGTAACGTGCGAGGAGTTAACACGTTATAGTGACGTAATTGTCACGTACCGATGCTGGCAGGGTATATTGTTCAAATTCTCCAATTATTACTTCTGGATTGGGAAGTAAAGCTGCTGCCCGCTCGCTGCTTACGTGTTACCGCTGAGCGACCAAACTTTTCGTTGGCGTGCGACACTCGTCGCTGTCACGCTTAGAACGTACATTCTATGACTTAGCCACACGAAATGCGTATCCCTTCGCCAATATTTTTAAATTAATTTTTCAATAATTATTGCAAAACGGTATAAGTTGCTATTAATTTCAGAATACGATTATTTAGTCATAATAATATTTGGTAATCGTTGGTCTAGGACCAAGGGAAAAAATCTTGAAGAAGAAAGATGTAAAATTACGAATTGTTAACAAAAGCAAACGAAAACATAATAATTATTGATGTACCTGCGTCGATATTTTGCTCTTATGTTAATTTTCATCTCAGTTTTCTAACATGTAGAAGAACAATTTCACAAAAATCAAGGTATTTATTAATTTATGAAGTAATCTAAATGGATTACTTTAATTAGGGTGGACTATCTTACAATGTCAAAGCAGCACTAAAGTTTCGAGTCGAATAATTAATATAAAATTTGAAATAATGCATTTAAATCATATCAAATTGTGATTTAACACTCGATGCGCATTGTTTTTTTTTTTTTTTTTTGTATATGCTATTATTATTATTAAACAGTTAAATACACATACATCTACATTGATCAACTAAATCCCATCACGCATAAATACTAAAAATGAAATTCTATCGATTATCTCTCGATTACGTATTACACAGATCTGTTTATCACCGTAAAAATCGTGTAAATGTCTAAAGTTTTATAACACAAAAAGACATACAATGTAATAATGTGTGTCAGAAAATTAAAATCCGTTTCTGTAGTGATTTATTATTATCACACTACTATATTAAAAATCATGTATTCTTTTGTCTCATTCAAAGTATTTATTGAATACTGTAGATATTTACTGCAGAATGACAGGACCGAATTTGTACCAATAATATGATTAAGAATGGATGATTTTTTAAAAATACGCATTATATAATTTATATATATATATATATAGAGTGTTTATTCATTAAATCTGAAACAATTAAAAATAGTTGTGCCAAAAATAACATCCTAAAGCATTATTTTAATAAAAGTTAACAACAAAGTATAACGCACACAATTAATTACCTTTCTAACACTCACAGTTTCAATCGTATTAAAGTTATAAATTAAAAGTTTATTTATTATGCAAATATTTTGAATCGACAGAGAAAGTGGACTATTAGACCGTTGCCAGTGTATATACTTGTTATCGTTTCGAATATCTTTCGTTAATCTATTAGTTATTACATTCAATCTACAATGCTCCTATTTAACACAACTTGGTTGCAATCTTTTTCTTATTTTTATTTGTTATAACATGCACCTAGCTAATTATATTTTTTCCAATCATCATCGATCATTAGAATAACGCTGCCCTTCTTCGATATAGTTCTTTAATATTTTTATTTTGTACTATAATGTTACGTACACAACACACACAGTTACTTAAAATTCTTAGATCCTAAGAAATTTTTGCTAATATTACCAATTTAAAGACTGATAGAGATTCCGATAGAGAATTCTACAGTATTATGATCAGTCCTTTCTCTCTGATGAATGCTCGCAGTATAAAAATGAGTCTATGATGAATTTAGTTGGATGTGCACTTGTGTGTTAACATTTGTGTACTAATCTATTTGAATGTAAAAACAGTAGCTTGGTGATGATACATACATTCTATACATGTGTGATTATTGTATATAATGTCAGGGTTCAACTCGCTTATTATATTATACATTGCTTTATGTCAATATGTATATGACAGTCTTCAGTAAATAGTCTAGTATGCGCTTCGAACGTATTCAACTTTGCTTTTACAATAAGAGATGAAACATGATTGAAAAACTCAAATGAAGAATTGACAAAGTTTAGAATCTTTGGTTTAAGTATTAATAAAACTTGAGGCTATTAATATGGTATCTCGATCTTTAGAAGGCAAACACGTTACATACATCTCTACCGCATATACATTTCTGATTGTAAAAATCATTTCCTTACTTTTTTAACTCGCATCAAATTCAGTAACTAAAACTTTTTGGAGTTATTTGTTATTTACAAGGTTAAAATGACTTTTTAAAGGTTAAAAAAATTTTTATTTAAATGCACACATGACACACACACTCACACACACATAATACGTACAAATGTAGATAAGGCCTTGAAACTTGGATAATAGTAATATAAAGCGTTGATTCGTCAAATTTTTGCTCTTATAAAAATTTTAAACATTCTCCAAATGCCTTCATCTATTTGGATGGTGAGATTTTTAAATTCTAGCAATAAAATAGATTGTAATAAAAAAAGATTGAAACAGCAAAATCGACTGGCGAATCTGACGAATTTGTTGCGGTGACTATGCTAAACTAGCTGCTTTGTGTGCAAGAAATCGAATATAGAAGCCGATATTTATATACGGAAAGGGGGTACATTTAAAAGTACGGACGCCAAGGGATCCGGGCGCTTCGAGGGTGGGTAGCGATTGAGCTCTTGAACACTTGAACACGAGCTGAGAAGAAATGCGGGGAGAACAATGGACCAGAGGTAACCAGGAGCTGATGCTGCGTCATCGTTGTGCTTGGAGCTCGTCCCTGGCTCGTCGCAGTAACGAGATGCGCTCACGGAGAGCTCACTCACCTTTCCGTGACCTGTCATGAAAATCGACCACCCACCGGCTTTCTCGGTGACGCTCGACTAACTCGGCGTAAATCTGACATTCGTATTGTCATCGACGCGTAGATATTAAAAATGTATATTGGCTGTACAATGTAAACTCAAAATATTATTAAAATTTGAAAATAATATCTTTCTTATTTTATAGTATAAAAAAAATTTATACTAAAGCATTAAATAAATAGATTTGAATTATGCAGAGAATTACAGTATTATAAACTAACAACAATTTTACGTTTTTATTGAAGAAAATATTGGCATTAATATTTTCTGTTTAATTGATAATTAATAGCGAGAGAAAACTTTAGGATGCAAATAAATGCCTGAAAATGCAAGAAACAAAATAACAAATGATTTTGATGCAGGTTTAAGCAATTAGTAAATCCAAATAAAAATTTACAGGAATATTCGTCAGAGTTTTATTAGTGTATGTGAAAAATTTAACATGGCTAACAATGTTTCTTTGTCGAATTTTTGTTGAATAAGCGATGCAGTGCACGATTTTTTTACAAGAATCAATGTAAATTAAGCAACTTTTAAACTAATTAGAGAATTGTGTCTATGTTTTTGCGCCGATATTCTAAATAAATAATAAAATTATAAATCTATGAAATTTTTACGGTGTTGCCGATTGTCTCATTATAGCTGCTATTTTTATTTCAGTCTAAATTTATATTTAAAAAAATGTTTTATTTTTTAACTGTGAAACTTAAAATATAGTGAAACAATTCTACGGATTAGAGCGAAAGTGTGAAATGTGAAGATGAAGTCGGAGATTTTGCATTAATTAAATAAGCAATAAAACAACGTATAAATGTATCAGACGTAAAGTTTTGGAAGAGAAAATGATGCAAATTTGCTGGAAGAATAGAAACGCCTCTTTTCACATATGACGTTATCGTGATTTCATTATTGCCCCTTTGATGAAATAAAGCTCTATCCGCGCCGAGATCTACCTCGTGCTGGTAGTTGCGGTTGCTTATCGCACACCACTCTCTCGATTTCTCTCTCTATTGTCCAGAGCACCGAGTGTTGCGGCGCACAATGCATCCTCCTTACATCCTCGTTGAATGTAAGCCGTCGCTCGCGCGCAATATGCTTATTTGTATGGTCGCTGCGCGGACCTCAAAACAGAGATCACCAAAATTTGATATCAAATGTTGAGGAAAACATCAATTAAAAAGGAAAGTATATTTTTGTCCTTGAAAACAATTTCGATGAATTTTGTTGAAAAAAATTTTGATTGCACTAATTGCAATTTTTTAAAGTTTAATAATTATTTCGCAGGAAAAAATCTTATATCGAAAAATATTATGAAATTATAAGTTAAAATAAAAAACCATAAAAAAGCTCGAGTAAAATTTTGAAGGAGAAATAATTGATACTTCGGTATTTGAATTTTCTTTATTTTCAACCAATACTTGACGTATGTAGATTTCAATAATGTGTGCAACGGGTAAAAGAGAAAGAAGACAGAATATGAAAAAACTTTGGTGTACGTAACTAGAGGTAGTCTGTTGGGTGGTTGAATTGCGGAGTAGAAGGCAGTGAGAGCCCTTGTGCGCACATGGAAAGGAAGGAAGGTCCAGGTGCGCCCTCACCTCGCACGATCGTGCACGATCTCTCTCACACATACGTACAGCTTCACAGCTTCGAAGCTCTCTTTTATCTTTTGTCTCATTCTTTCCTTCTTCCTCGTTCTCTCTCTCTCTCTCTGTCTCTCCCCTCTCTCTTCCTCTCCTTCCCACCCCATGTTTCCGTCTCGTTTCATATGTGCTCACGGAATATATGCACGAGAGAAGCGCATGTACCTACGCTTTTGCCGACTAATGTAAAAACGTGCGTGTACTCGTACACGAATGCAAGCATCTGAAGCTTAGAGAATAGGGGCTAAAGAGCCGTTGTGCGAAATGGATGGTGGATGTAAATGCCAAGTAACCAAATGCTACGCTGCCTGGTTTTCTTCCACCTTTCCCGTTCTTGCCTTCCGTGTCTCTCCTTCTCCTAAGAATACGCTGCCACTGTTTAATAAATAGACATTACTCGAGAATCATTTGTAAGACGCGAAACCACGCAGAAAGATCAAGCAGCTGCCGATCAATTTTTCTAGTACAGCTACAGCGCGCGGCATGTCGAGATCTCTTCTTCCCGGCTTTCTCCGGAACTCGATTATACTCTATCTCTCCAAGGCTTACCACTCGCATTGGCTTCTCAAAAATATTTTTTCAGTCATCTTCTCGAAAACCAGTCCAAATTCTCACCTTCTTTCACATTCATTTCTCAAAAGAGTATTTATTATTACCTTCAACAAAATTATGTGTCTGTAGAATCTGTTCTCAAAAAAACGGTAAAGATAATTAAGATCTTGTTAAGATTTTTTATGCTAATCAAGTACCCTAATTACCGAGATCATTATGTGTACTCCTATAAAGAATAATTCTGTGCAAATATGTTCCAGGTGGCAAATACAAGATTTTCTTCCGTTGAATGTAATTGTACATAAAATAAGGAGTTTACTATTTTTGTTAATTATATTCGCACTTGAAAAGGATTATTATTGTTGAAGTGAAAATTTAATTGCTCTTTTTGCCCCTCACATAGTTTTATTTAAAATAATAAAAAAATCGATACACAAATTACATTGTACGCTATTTTCTCGTATCTTGTGTAGGACATTTTGAGTAAATTTACTTCACTCTGTGTAAGATTTTATTTCTTTATATATTTTATTATTGGATTGATGCAATACTGCAAGAATAAAGGAATCCATAGTGCCTGTGAGAACTAGTATTAGATGTTGCAACAAAAAAAATAACAGGGAAAGTATGGAAATCTACGGATAATATAATTATAAAGCATACACAAATACATTCATTAAAGAAATATCATATATTTCAATACATGACAAGTCTCACATTTTATTCATCTTTCGATCTTTCAATCGCATTGATGTATCATTATATCAATCATTGCATTAGATTAGACGACTGTATTAGATGATACCACATAAAATTATCGATATTTGGCCAATTAAAAAGTGGCCAATTAAAAGTGACTGTGATTAATAAAGTTGATAAAAATTATATATTTTTGATTGTGTTTAATATTTATAACGATAGTGTTTTTCGATGTTTTCTGATCATTGAACTGTTTTTCTCATTTTTACCTGCAGAAGTAAGCAATATAAGCAATATTCTGGAAAGAATGACAAGTACTCTGTATAGAAATTTAAATTAGAACATAAGACTTCTGAGACAAGCAGAAACATTCATTTTGCAAAAAAAGCCTATTAGCAAAAATACTATCCGATGATGATTGGAAAAGAACAAAATATTTTCCAATCGAGAAGCAATAATTGAAAGATTTGAACATTTTATATAGATTAAAAATGCCAAATTTGATGAAAATAGAATATATATCATTAAAATATATTCTACTGCGAAAAAAACTATCGATACTAATGGCTCATATATATTTTGATTAAATTTATTATTGCGCAGCATTTACAACAATGTAATATTTTTATTTTGATCTACGAAAACGGCAATTTTGTATAGTGCAACCAAATATTTAACACATGCTACTGCGGATTGCACTTACTCACGATTGACAAATTTAATGCGATACCTGTATTCCTAATCGATACAATAAACCAATACATTTATTGAATTAATTGTAATTAATATAGATTTTATGATATTTTCTTCATCAAGATATGATGAAGTTCTAATCCTTAAATATAAATAAAATAAATAGCAAAATTAAGCAATAAGCAAATCAGTCAATTACATTCGAACATTTCTTTAGCTCGTTCTTTTCAATTCGATCTGCCATTCCGGAAATTTGCATCGTGATTGATCGCTTGTTGCTTAAGTTTTACTACTTACTTGCCGATATTATGCTTTAATCTACGAGCATTCGCTTTCATGTTATGAAACACACAGCTTTCAATATTTACAGGGTGTTTATTGTAATAGTCCGCACTTTTTCCACATATTTTCCAAGTATTTGTAATAAACTGGTAAAGAAACTGGTAAGTAATAACTGGTAAAAGAAATATACAAAACGATATCTGTTTCCAATAAGTAATAAATTGCAATAAAAAAAATAAAAAAATCCTGCTTTTCCATTAAAACATCAAAATTATCTCAAAGTATTTAATTTCCAGCACCCTATATATTTAAACACTCGTATAAATAGAATACGTATTTTAACAATGATATTAATAATCGTTAAATCTTAAATAATAATTATTATGCTCAGTGATCCTTTAGTAATGCAATCTTAATTATTACATGATGTGCGACAAAGTTAATACTTGTGCCTTTTACATTAATAATATTTACATCGATCGTCGCCAATTGTCACGGTGGCCTCCTCCACCCCCTCCTCGAGTCGAAGAGTAATTCTGTAACATGAGATAAGCATTATTTCGATCAAACTCATTATTTAGATGAAGGTATTATTTTAAGTTTGCAACTGTTAAGAAATAAAAACACTTCATTACCAACAATGATTTCTATGAAAAAATATTATAGTTAGGTTAGGTTCGAAATTTTTTAGAACAATATATTTAAAGAGTGCGACCAAATGCTCATAGACGGTTCGCCTTTCTTTCGCGTAATATTCCAATAAGAGATACATAGAATTGAAGCTTAGGATGAGTAGAATAAGAATCTGAAGCCTTGGTTAACCCTGTCAACCGTTTGGAAGAAAAACGGTCCAAAAGGATGCAATCTTAATAGATGGCCAAAGTAGCGCGTGGCCTGAACTTTGTGCGTTATCTGCTCGACTGGCGCACTCGACTCAAGTTCAAGTTTATTCAAACTACAACTTGTGTCATCTTTGTACAATATTTGCTTTTATTTAACGTTTATAATTAAAATAAAATATTTTTGATTTAGAAATAGCTATTTTTAAAATCTTTTTACTTTTGTAGACAATCTATTGAGATTGCAACCTTTTCCCAAACGGCTGAGAAAATAATACCGAGACTTCAGATTCTTATTCTATTCGTGCTAAGCTTCAATTCTATGTATCACTTATTGGAATATTCAAAGTATGAAAATTTCAATGAAAACTTGGCCGCACTCTTTGCCATCAAAATTTGGAAATTTTGAATCGTTTACCCAATAAGAAATTTAAGCAATAGATTTTATATAAATTTGTTCAAACAGTTTTTTGGTTTTTAAAACCTTTATATAAAAAATTAGGATGTAAATTTAAGAATAAAAAATGAAAATCTAAGGTAAAATATGATTAAATTAAAAAATAAATAGTTGTTGATATTCAATTTAAATGTGATATATAAAATAAAATTACATGAAATTGCAATCAATTTTATTTTGTGTTTTATAAAAATAATATTTTCTTCAATTTAATTATTTTTATTTATTTAGTTTTTTCGACATTTTAAAACTTTGATGTGTCAGATTTAAATACAAAGACCATAAAAACTCTTAAAAATCCAGTTTAATATAAATAGAATCATTTTTCAAATTTGCTCCTGCTATATTAGATCTGTTGTATTGAGTTTGAAAATTTTTATCGAAGACTCAAATTTAGCAACCTTATAAACATACAAATATTTTTGCGAAAAGGTGTCAGTCCTATAAATGAAAAATACCTTTTTCGAAATTACGCATACGTATGCGTCATTATCTTTCTATCTTACATTTGATAGATGACGTTTCTTTCTTTTTCGGCATATGATCACGTAGTTGTACAATATAGTCTGTAAAATTTCAAGTAGTGGAAAAATAACGCGGAGAAAGGAGAAGAAAAGAAACCGAAAAATCTAAGATTACTTATAGCTAAAATTAAAAAAATACTTTTGAACTTCTTTAAGATATTTTAATTTTTACGTGTCAAAACAGAAGCTTTAAATAATAATAGTAGTAGTAAATGTCGACAAAAATATTGAAAATATTTAAAAATAGTGCTTCATAGTTAAATTCTTTCGCGTAACGTTTTCCCAATTCTATCATCTATATTAGAACGCGAGCAATAAAAATAAGAAAACATACCCCTCGTTGATTGTGGTAACTTTGCTGTGTGCTCTGGTAATTGGTGGCATTTCGTGATGACTGTGACTGATTATTGTAATGATTACGATGTTGTTGATATTCCAAAGGCGCGTGAGAATAATTAGGCGAGCGAAAACCAGATGCCCATGGTCCACGTGTCTGACTCGAACTGGCACTATTGTAACCATATCCTGATTGATGGTTACTACTACGATAACCTGAAAACAAGCAAGGGACAAATATATAAAGCATAAAAAATTATGTTACAATATATATAATACATATTGTATATTGCATATATCCATGTATGTGTATTTTTATCTAAAAAATTTTGTCACATTATTCTGGATAATGTAATTCGAAAAAGAACAATATAAAATTCTATGTAAATATGTATATCTGATTTTAAATAATGCAGCTAAATGTTTCAAAAACGAGATTTTTTAGGAAAAAATTTCAGATAAAAACTGTACGATTGCCAAGGATATATAAAATAATGATTCTCAATTTGAGATATCTTGAATTTGAAAAAAAAAATCAACTTTTAAAAAAGTTTTTTAAATATCTAGCGTCATTTTTAAAACATTTAAAAAAATGTTTCTACTTCATATCTTATATGTTTATTTTTTATGAGATATTGACTAAAAACACAAAATACATATGAGAGAATTATTTTTTTCCTAATTTTTATCTCTCCTAAAATCTACCCTGTTTTCATGTTAATAATTACTCTTTTTTTGAGCGACAATGCTTCCATACTGCTTCTCAAAATTGCTTATACAGATTGTTTCTCAAAAAACGATAAAAATTAAATGTTCAAAATAAACTTTTCGCCAATTTTATTATTTGGACATTTAATTAACACTTCAATAAACTTACATGAATTTGTTAAGAATTTTTTGAGCATATTACGTTACTGAATAAGACATGGACAAAACAGACGCATCAGTCCAGTTTGATGAAAAACAACAGTTCGTTTTGAGAATGAATAAAGTATAAATAGAAAAAATTTTGCACACTATTTTAAAGAGATAATAGAAAATATAAAGTTAACTAATTATTTGTAAAATATAAACATAAAAAAGTTTTTTAGTAACCAGTGTTTTTAGAGATATTTTAATCGAGGCATTCTATACGCATATCTAGAAAAAGAAGCACAAAAACAAATAAATTCTATATCATCTCAATTCCGTGATTCTTGTGAAACATTGCGCATAGAAATAATTTAGTAATAAGAAAAGTAAAAATTTATTATTCATCTAATTCCTTAATAAATATTGCCACAAACAAATTGTGTCGAATGCGTAATTATTCTCAATAATTAACACAAGTCGAGACGCGGATAAAAGGAAGGGAAAGGGAGAGACGAACAAGCGCAATATAGCCGCCTAGATGAATGGGAGCGTGCCGGCGCGTGTCCCTAGTTCCCAAATAATATGCAGCGTGCACGGAATTCGATGCAACGTCACTGGATAAGTGCATGCGTCGCGTTTGCCTACGTCATGAGAGACATCATAATAGCGCTTACCAAGCCCGTCGTTAATAACGGATTTTAGAAAGCATACTTTGGGAGCGGGTACGTAATAGCGTAGGTACACACAAAGTTGTGCTGTAGGTAGGTAGGTGGATAAAAACGTTGCGCAGTACGAAATTTATCCAACGTATGTTAACATTCAAAGCTGGAGCAATTGATACTTTGATACTCTAATTTACGATATTTTCCGAGTCAAAATTTGAATGTTATTTTGATCCTTGATTAAGGCTAGCTTACACCTTCGGATATTACTATTGTAGACTAGTAAAAACCTATTTCCGACCTCAATTTTGAAATATTCGAAATGCTCATTTTAAACTGTCAGTTCAACCCTTTTTAACACTATTTAATCTACAATTCCTATTTAGAACTGCTGAATTGCGTTGAAATGTAACTACTTGAAGTTTGTGTCAAACAAAAAATATTATTTTTAACGATAAGAGATAAATAAAAGTTTAACACAGGCAATGAAGAGTTTGACATAGAATTGAATGGATGCGTTACGTTTGATTCTAACGAAATATTTCAATACAACTACTTTGATTACTATTAAATTCTTAATTAAACTTTCACTTTAGTTTTCTTTATATAAATATTGTTCATTCCATTTCGTGTGTGAGACATGAGTGTCACAAACACAAAAAACAATCTAGAGCATTAAATTTTGCTATTAGATTTTATTAAAATAATGCTTTAGGATATTGACTGAATTTTAAAGTGTAATTCTTTTTAGATGATTTTAAATGTTTCAAATTTTTTTATTGAAAAAAATTTAATTAATGAAAAAATGCTGATTACATTCTTTTTAAACATACTGTATCTCACATTGAAAAAAAATTCCATATGAAAGAAAAATTCTATACTCTTAACTTACTTTTTCATATAGCATCGTTGGATTGATCTGATTACATTACTAATAGCAAGCTATCTCCTACATAGAAATAAATGTTACACTTATTTACATGTATAATAACAAAGGGATGTTTCTGTCATCTTGCATTGAACAAATTTTACACATATTGTTACGTGTTGCTCTGTTATGTTTTGTCTCGTTTCAGCCGCCGCTCGCAAATCTAATATTTTTCTCAAACCATCATACCTCATACGTCAAACTTCATATCTCTTTGGATATTCCTTTTACGAGTACGCGAGTAGAGAGTAAAATTGGAAGCAAGATATAATGATCGCGCTGACAAAAGGACAAAACGATTGCTACGTCCCCGCTCCGTCGCGGTTCATGAATCCCGTTTGAATATTTATACCTTCGCTTTCGAATTGCGAGATGGTTGGTGCTTGATGGAGGTCCAAGGGGAATTCGAAATAAGAGAGAAGGCACTGAGAGTACTGGGTAGTTTGTTTGATGTGTTGCTGCGGGTGGAAATCAATTTTAATTGAATTGGTTGTGCACGTGACGCGTATGCTTCGTCGATTTCATGGAACAACCTCGCATAAATCGAAATAACGCTATGCCAGTTGATTTCTCGTTACCTTACATTTTAATCATTTGCAAAATAATTTTTCTTCCAAAAATATTGTCAAATCATATAGTGTGAGAAAGTATTGCATTTAGAAATTACGCTCAAGCAGCAGGTGCAACAGACTATATTTCTTCTTAAATATGCAGATTATAAAATAACAAGATCTCTTTTATCATCATACAGTTTCTAGATGTTACTAGAACCAGATGTAATTCACGCACACATCATGATCATTTATAATATTAATACTAAAATTAAATTTTTATTCGTTAATTAATTTATCATATGAGCTATATACTGTAACATTTAACTCTGACATATATTAAACGTTTAGAGATATTAAATTATCAAACATAGTTTTAAGTCATGATGCACACAATATCTATCACACAATGCGCCTGTTCCAAATTGTCAAATTTATTCAACTTCATACATTAAAACATTGATTCTGTTCATATAACCGTTAAAATTATATCCGATTATATGTAAGCATATACACTCATAAAAGAAAGTGTTTATAAATTTAAAACATTAAAATGTTTTATTTCTTATATATCTTCATTTTTGAAACGCTCAAAAGTGTTTAATTTTTAAACGGACATGCGAAACGTTAAAAAGTGTTTTATTCGGAAACATATAAAGGTGTTTTCGAATAAAACACTTTTCCGAATTTTAAAAAGTTTTAAAATGAAACGCCAAAAACCGTTTTATTTCATTAATTTAATTTTTTTATTTAATTTTTTAAGTTTACAAACAACACATAACATTTACAATGAAAGAATCTTAAATGAGGTCCAAAATTTGGAAAGCTTTTGATTATTGTATATAATTTTGTTCAATAATACTTTATCAAAGAAATCCATCACCGTCTTGTAATTTGCTGGATGGGAGTTCCACGCATAATAACATCCCAACAAACAAAGAGTGGATTTGGCAGCAGTTGGATTTTCAACTCTCATTTTTATAATATCGGCATAAATAAAAACTGATACTAATTTTCCCTCTTCTTCGAAAAATTTTATTATTATGTCATAATGATAAAATCTTCAAACTTTAATTCTGGTCGTCCTTAGCAACGCCTCTCAATGCAATTGTGTTACTTATAACGTCTTGAAAAAAAAACATTTTACTTTAATAAACGTTTAATTTCAGTAAGGTGTTTTGTTTTTCACTTCACTTTTTAGTGTACGCATGCAAATTCATTCGTTTCTTACATTTCCAAAAAAACTTTTAAAAACTCACTTTTAGAATGCAAATTACTAATCTAACAAAAAGATACACAAGCCTACATAGATTGTGTAATTTTTTTAGAGTGATTCATCAAAAAAGAAAAGCATCCCTCGAGAAAAAATGTCTTATTTTTCATATCCTATAAATTTTCTTTCTATATTAATAGATGTATGTAGCAAATTTAATTAGTAAATTGTTAAATGTCGGTGAAACTTTGTTTACATAATATCGAAAATTTAACTCAAATTAACGTAAATTTTTTTACTCGAAAAAGCATAATTCTAAGAATTATTTTTTGAAGCGCCAGTGAAACTTTATCCATTATTTTATAGATTTTAATTTAAATCGTGCAAACATTGTCGGACATATATTGATAATATCAAGAAAACATTTTCCTAAAGTTGACCAATTTTGAGATCGACATAGCGAATATAATTTCTTTATAAATAAAGATATCTCGAAAAGATTTTTCAAAAGCGTTTTCAAATTTTCTATGTGTATTATATATTTTCTCTCTACGTCATGCTGTAGTTGTAGTAGTCACGAAAGCCAAAAAAATGACTGTAATATCCAACTACGTTTTATCAATACATTACTAAATGTGCAGGATAAAATTCTTTTCAGCAAATTTTTTTTAAACTTTATAAACTCTTTGGTTTATAAGTTTGATTTACAAAAATATCAAGACAATCACAGGATTTGAGTTGTAAGAGATTAAAAATAAAAAACTTTTAAAGAGACAGCTTTTAAAAAAATAAATACATGATAAAATCATATTTTCAATTAATTTCAAATAGATTTTATTTTTATAAAATTTTGATGACCAAAGACCAAGACTAAAGTATACGTATAATGTTCAGAATTGGAAAATTGCAATAAATAATGTTCTGCTTCGACATTTTTGCCAAAAAATCCACAATTAAGACAAAGTGCGCTAAATGATTCTGTATTACTCAGCGATTAATTGTTTTATGTTAAACGTTGAGACTTGTCGATCGTATTATATATTAAAGCGGAAATAGCACTCGCAAAGTGGCATAACTTTTTAACCCCTGGGATTTAGCGGCTATACGCATAAAGGCTATCTGACGCACGATATAGTAGATAATCGTATAGTTTGGTGCAATCGAGCTCATAATAGGAAGCGGCAAACACCGTCGTCGAAGATCGAAGGGGTGATCTCGTGCGCGCGCGTTTAAACATTGGTTATATACTTGTATCGTATCTATGCTAGAGAAAGAGGGTGTTTCCTCTTACTCTTCCTTCCCGCCATTTCTTCCCATTCTTTCACGGCAACAATAACATCCCCCGTAGAATTCCAGGCGGTCCAAACTATTCTATCCCCACGATAATCCTCACCCTCATGCTGTGATAGGGGAACGGAAGAAGGGTTTAACAGTTTACATATCGGATCATCCCTCGTTATTGTTGCGTTTATGATAATAATGCATCGCCAGCTCACGCGTTGTTTGGTTCGTTTTTAACCCTATCGCGAACCAAAGTCATACGTATCAAATCACGTGATCATGTTTAGATCAATAATTAATTAATCTCTAGCATTTCGGAGAATTTGCATAACCACGAAATATTATAAAAAATTTTTGCAACTGCGCAATATTAGAGAACATTTGAATTGTTATCAATCTACCTACTATATACCTCGTGCAATAAAAAAACATATCGCATATGTTTTATGATATCTATTGCTTGTTATCACTGCTTTTTACGAAGTTTTATTGCATTCTGTTCCTATTAAAAGTGTCAGAAAAAAAGAAGCACATTCCCAGGCAACAATTTATATGCATCAATGCCAGAATCAATGTTATGGCAAAAGACGGCTCGACAAAATATTGATTTCTTTCAAATCCTTTTATTTTTCTAATATTAAATAGCTATAAGTTTTAATTTTAACGTAAAAAAAGTTTAAACTTAATGTTTTTAAGATAAAAAAACTTATATTAATTATTAAACAATAATTATGTTTTTTTTTATACATTTTTATTGAGTGTTCAATTTTTGTAGGTATTATATTAAATACAACACACTAGCAAAATATATTGCGCTTTTTTAATTTTTTATTTTCAGAATTAAAAGTATTTCAAGAAAAAATTAGGTGCGACTTTTTTGTCGCGCGAGGTGTATTTTACAACAATTAAATCATTATTAAATTAATTCCATATTACATTACAGTGAGATTATGCTTCAGATGTAGCAAATAAATTTATCAGTAGATTATATGTATAATATAATATATAATATTATTATATTAATATGAAGGCGTCAGCAAAATTGGTTCTAACTTTTACAGTGCTTCTATGCAATCTTTATATGAGCATCCCTCATCAATGTCAAAATGGACAAAAAGAGAGAAAAAAAAGATATAAACCAACCCACGCAAGATAAAAAATATTTTTTAAATCAAGTTTAATAAAAAATATGACGTGCAAGTTGTCCATAACATAACGCCGTTCCGCGAAATGGAATAATCGATGGGTGAGATAGCACCATAATTATTGATTTAAAACAAAAAAAACAAAAAATATTCTTAAAGTTAGTAAAATTATCTAGTAAATGAACCTAAAAAATTAAAAAAAAAAGTTCACAAAATGGCCGCACTCCAAAGTTAGAAGTCAATTTTTTGCCCTCTTTGTTATTTTAGACCCATTAAAAATAGTAATTTTTTTAAATTGTTGTATGATTTAGGTTCATGCACTAGTAAAAACTATCTATTTTACAACAAAACAAAACCGAAATTAATCGGTTGACTCGTTTCAGAGATATTACCCCACCAGTGGTGTTGAAAAACATGATTTCGAGAAAATCGCGAGTTCCGAGTACGCGTTTATGCCTTATTTCATTCGATAGCGTGTAATTCCGAGAATATTCCAAATTTCGAAAAATCCCTTTACACACATATTTTAGATACAAATAGAGAATACCTGCAGAGGATTCAAAAAATAAAAAAAATTTTCTTAACCTTTCAAAGTAGAATCTCTCCTTAATAATAAAAATAAGAAAAAAATACCTGTTTATAATTGACATCGACATAGAAATCTGCCTATGGAGTGGCAAAAATTCATAAATCTGGTATTCACTTGAGAGAAATAGCGCTTATAAATAGCCCGCTATACACACACAATTTACATACATAACATAATTTACAACAGTATTTTTACATAATTTAATATCAAAATCTACTTATTTAAAAGTCCTAATATCTAATATATAGGTAAATAGCTATAAATTTGTTAAAAAACTAAATCATACTAAATTTGAAGACAACACAATAGTATTACTTAACAAAATATCATGTTCACCAATATAGTAACAAATCTAGCAATATTTAGTGTTTCAAAAAGAGAGAAGTATATTTTCAAAAATATCTTTATTAATATCCGAAACATGTTTGTTAAAAAGTTATTAACAAAAAAAGTTTACTGAATAGAACGTAATTTTCTGACACTATGTACATTTAATAGATCATATTTTTAACAGATTTATTTATTTAAACTTGGGTGGTAAAATGTGAATGTGTGTAAGCAAGGTAAGAGCGGAGCCCCTGCACTCCCTGTACCTTCTTCATAAAAAAACCTTAATCCAACTTAATTTATATCCGAGAAGCAAAGCATTACTCGGAGTAAACTGAGTAATTTCTCAATGTATATGCAAAACAGCCATTTTATTTCATACTTAAACAATCTAAAATGGATACATAAAATACATAATTTCAAAAAAAAAATATCAATACACTTATCATAATTGTAGAGTTTTTTAAATAAAAATTCTGCAAAATAGTACATGAAACGGTAATCACGTGCCGTAACGTGGAATATTTGCTTGTATCTTTCCATAGCCCGTTCTATATTTTATATGAACAACTTTTTTTCACGTAAGAAATTCTATAAATGATAGAAATTAAGTATAAGTTATATTAATAAATGTGTAAATGCATTGTGAAATACTTTAGAATCACTCAACTGACTATGTAACGTACTGATTGAGTAAAAATGCCTAATATATATGTAGTGTGCATAATTATATTATATATAGCATGCATAATATTTCTTTCTTAAATATTGTTCCAAAATTACGAGGAATTTTCGAATTTCGAGAAATTATTTACCCCAAATAATGCTTCGCCTCTCGGACATAAGTTAGGATGGATTAGGGTTTTTTCGAGGAAGAGACTTTGCCACGCATTTACTTTACCACGTTTAAATAAATAAATTGCTAAAAATACGTTCTATTAAATGTACATAGTGTCAAAAAATTACGTTCTATTCAGTGTAAACTTTTTTTATAACTTTTTAATAAATAATGACCGTTGACTAAAACTTTTCATTGCTCTGGGTAATGATCTTGATAACATATGTCAAGATTAAGGTCATTGGCAAGTGGTTGTCTATTCAGCAGTTTCACCCAATCAACTTCTTTAATGTCAATCTCATTGTTCAATATCAGGAAATTATATTCGATTGACATATTTTGGATACTTAAATTAGAGATGCTGGAATCTGTATTCTCACCATTCGAAATCTCATAAAAAAGGCATCGTCATAGGTTTAATGGACAAAACTATTTTATTATTTTATCCAAACTTCCATCAAGAAAACCTTGAATTAATAATCGAAATTCTCAATAATAACGATTAATCCCTGCCGTTCATATTTTCTATTATAAAAGAAAGACTCCAATATCGCATTCATAAAATAAATAATATAATGCAAATATCAACAAATAATTAAAATAAAAAAAAAAGATTTTTTACGGTACCGTATGTCAAGTCTATCTAAAAAAAATTTGCTTCAGTGGTGAGAAAACACAATTTTAAAATAACACGCCAAGATTGTGACGCTATATATGTACGTAAGCCAGACAGGAGGAAAACTACAATTCATGAACATTATACGAACATAAAAAAAGCGTAATTCAAATCCTATAATAAAGAAATAAAATTTTCGACACTGAATTCAAACATTGAATAGTATTACACCGACAGTCGAACATTGCGAAACAAAATGACATTTAACGTAAAATATGATTAAACAATTAATGTGTGAAATCAAAGTTATAATCTAAATCTGTAAAAATCTCAAGTGATCTATAATATTTCAAGTCTGTAGATTCGCAATATAAAACATGATCAGATTTCAAAAAACTTTTGTTGTCTTTCTTTTTTTTTATTTTTATTAACATAAAGTGTCACTAACATATAATTACAGTTACACATATTGATAAACAATGACATACTAAAAAATATTTTGGCACCACCAAATGCGGCAGACTGTAGAGACACACTATGTATTAAAGAATTTTCTTTCAACTTTGTTTACGCAGTTAAATAAATGTAATTATGCAACATAAAATCAATTATTTTTAAATCTTTCAACTATTACAAAATGCTCCATAGATGAAGTTATATTACAACTGGATAAAACACAGTAAATCATTTCTATGTACTAAATACAATTTATGTGCTAAATATAATTAGTAAACTTACGGATAATAAATTTAATCCTTGCCAAAAAAAAAATTATTAATAAATATATAACTGACCAATCCAATTACAAGATGGAATTTCTGCCAATTTGAGTGAGAGAAGCAAAATTGTATTGAAAATCAAACGGAAAGCAAGCAGCGGCCGAGAAAGAAGGACGAACCGTTCATATGTATGTATATGTGCTACGTAGGCATTTACTCGCTACGAGTATTGGATTGGATTGGATTGCCGCGTCAGCAGTACAAACACTTAAAATCTCGATGTGGGTCGGCCTCTTCCATTCCCGTTTCAAACTGAAATTACATTTTCCCGTCTGCGTTCGACCCCGTCCGATATAGCTTCGTTTTCCCTCTTAGCCGCATCTTTTGTCCATATCGAGTTTATAAATGATATTCATGAACTAGTATCTCTAATCCCTCAACTTTTTAATGACGAATTCACGTATCGTGTCTAATAACTAACTATAAAAATAGTATCATATATAGAATTATCGTCATTATTATAGAAAAAAATCTATTATATTATAATATATTTTATCTATAGAAAAAAACTCATATATTTCATATTGTTGAAATTAAAGTCCACTGGCGCAGATATACTTCAATGGATGAAAAACCACATGATTAATAAGTAACTTGTGAGAATATACTGTTAATAACATGTGTTTATTACAGCCGTGTAAGATACAACTTATAAATCCGTTTTTAATAACAACCGAACAACTAAAAAAACCATTGAATGTTGGAGGGAAAAACATAAGAGAGAGTCACTAGCAATGAAGCAAAAACTTTAGGAACAGAAAAATTGTATTCCTAGAATCAAACCATAGAAAAATAACTAAATTTTATTTTATGTAAATTGTCCATTTTTCAACATTCATCTATTTAAAAAAGCTGTTGTATATTCTATTTGTATCATTCTATAAAAAATATATCAGAAAATTATGTCAAGTGAGAATAAAAATTATATCATTACTACAGAAATAGAAAATTGTTTTATATTTTATACAAAAAATATATTATTAAATTATTAAAAAATGGACGCCAATAAAAAATAAAAAAGTATTAAATGCAAGAAAGCTTGGCGCACTACTACACCGAATAACACGTTAACTAACATAATGTTAATTAATGTGTTATTAATTTTGAATTCATAAAAATGATAATTTTGTATTAAAATAAAGTAAATTAATTTTACGACATAAAAAAGGAGTGCGGTTCTCGAAAGGTTCAAAACAACAATACAAGAAATTATAATTTTTTGATTATATAAATTATTTTCAGCAAAGTATGAATTTGTGTTTGAACATCATGATCATTGATTAGCGAAATAACCCAAGGGCTAACCTTGACCTCCGCCTTTTCTTTTTAGAAATCGTTATCCTTTTCTCTTATGCAAACATTATTCTTATCAAGCAGTTCTCCCGGTCTTATATGCTTAGGTAGGTGTAAGTAAACATTGCACAGCACGTGTGTCTAAGTAAAAGGTAAGCTACATAAACGTTCTTTCTTCTTCTCTAGACCTTATCCTCCTTTTATTACAGGTTATGCGAAAGCATGTACGGAGTATCTTTTATCGATGAGCGACCTAACAAATTATACCTACTTTCTAATATCGATCATTATATATGCTAAGAAAATTCTCTGGAATCATAGCCGGGACTTGTACATGTATATAGGATTATTATATTATATTTGATAGTTATTATACGAGCCTTTCCCTTGTATGTATTTAAATCACGCGGGTATAAAGACGCGTCTATCTCCCACAGAATTGTTTATTTCCTTAATCAGCGGGAGATAAACGTTAGAAGCGTAAGATCTGAATAGTTTAGTGGAAAGAACAGACTGCGATTTGCAGACAGATTATATCTACATTCAAAATTATTTTTCAAGCTGATTGATATTAACTTTCTCGAGGAATATTACATATAAACTATATGTTTGCTTATCCTGCAGCAGAATTATTGTAATTAAACTTAAATTAATTAATTTTTTATAATTGTAGAAGTAAAACATTTTTTAAATTGATACATATTTTTTAAACCTAAGAAAAGATGGCATAAAACGGATCACGGAGTAAAATGGTCCATTTGCTAGATCTTGTTAGTGAGTATCTCTATCTGCTTGATGAACATAAAATTAGCTTGGTCTTTACTGTGCTTATTAACTGTTAAAAAGTTACATTATTATACCATAAAACTATCAATGAGTTTATTTATATATATACACACATATATATATATATATATATATATATATATATATATATATATATATATACAATTTCATCAGTTACATTTAAAAAATAATTTTACTACTAATAAATAAAAATGAAATAATACATATTAATGTCGTCATGTGGGGTAAAATAGACCAATTTAAATAGTATTAGTAAATAGTATTTTCTTGTATTTTTCTGGTTGTATTTGCTTTAATTCGAGAAATATTTTATCGCTTAAGTGTTCAATTTATTGTGTAATAGTTTATTTTTTTGTTTTAAAGAAATAATCATTGGTGATAAATAGTTATCAAAACTAAGAAAAAACGATCCCATCCTATTATACCAATGTACTTAGTTTTTATCTTTATAAAGCAAAATTAAAACATCTTTTTCCTTTTTGCAACAATTTCTTGTTCTTTTTCACGGGATAGTCCATTTTATCCTACGTGTGGGGTAAAACGGACTAAAATAAAGTTTTATAAAAATCTTAATAACAATTAAACTTTTGCAAGTTTTGAAAGTTTAACATTATAATCTTATAATAAACATTCTAAAGTTTCCTTATGCTAAATTACGTACTATTATTAAAGTAATTGCACTGCTCGTAGTACGTAGCGTGATAATTATTAATTTGCTAAATTAAATCTTTTTTTTATTTAATACGGTACTACACCGATAAAGCCTATGTATCATGCTTGAAAGAAGGTAAAATGGGACGAGAAAAATACGAGGAGAAAGACAGAGAGAGCCCGCATCCGCGAACTACCTGGTTGCAAGAACAATGCGTACATGTTCTCCCCATAAAACTCAGTGCCTAGTACAAGATGGCGCCACTAGGAGGCAAAGTACCACTTGGGCGATTTCCGGTGACTTTGTTCCGCCCACCACTCATGGTGGCAGCAGGAGAAGATGAAGAAGAAGGTATGGACAGGACGAGGAAGCAGAGAATGCGGTGGAGGGGAGAGATGAGGAGGAGGAAGAGGAGGAGAAGGAAGAGGAGAAGAATCGATGAAACTCGAGGAGCGTCTTTGAAGCTACCGCGATGCTCGTGATGCGCACACGAAATACAAAAAGTCTCTTGCTCTATGAAGCCAGTTAGTCAAACAGGCAATGATTCTTTCGTCATGTTTCTCGTCGCATCTTCTTCCTCCTTTTCCCTCTTATCATCTCTCCCTCATCTATGTTCGATCCACCTCACTTGGCCATTGCAGTAACGTTTCAGCTTCTTTTTCTTTTCTTTCGTATATGCGTACAAGCTTTTACGCCATAGAAAAGAAACAAATCGGTTACGACTCCATGTTCTTTCTTATTCCTTCCTTCCCCACTTCCGCCTCCTTTTAAACGGCGATAATGGAGGCCCTCGAAGGCGGTTCTTCTAGCGCCTCGACGAGTTAGCCGGTGAAACGAAATGAAATGAAATGAAACGAAATGAAACGAAATGAGACAGGACGAGAGCCGAGGTAGTATTTACTCACTACGATTCGCGCAATTCCTCTACGCTTCTTCTCTTCTTTTCTCCTCCTCTCTCTCCTTGAGCTGTGTGTTTCGCGCTCATGATCCGCGCTTAAGAAAGGAATGTGATTCAACATACATGAACATAGCAGTATTTTTGAATATTTATAAAATTAACTACGTATACTAAGTTTACACTTCATGAAATTCATCCACTGCATTTCATCCACGGATATTTTTTGAAACAAATTTAGATTCAATTTTTCTCCAACGAAGAAATCGCAGCATCATTATTTTTATAAGCGGTATTATAAGCAAGTTGAAAGTCAAATTTCAAATATTAATTTTGTCAGAAAACTTAATCCACTGAAATTGAGAACACAAGATAGATAAAAAATATTCTAAAGTGTATCTAAAAAATTGTGTTTTAAAATCGACATTTACATAAATTATTTGTATTAGAAAAAAGAATTGTTTATGTAAATTTAAATCGTTATACATAAAATTTTGATATTGCTATAGATGTACACGTAAACCATTTTTACGAAATATTTTGAAAACGACGCACATAAAAGTCAAGAAAAAACTCAATAGCATAGATGTTATTTTTACATTAAAATTTTATTTTACATTTAACATTTAAATCTATTTTCCTTTTATAAGATCTTATAAAAAATAAAAAAATTTTTGTGGAACTGATGATTGTTAAAACAAAATTTGTGATAAAAAAGTTTATGATAAAAATTTGATTATACGAAATATTCCAACACCCTGTATTTCGAAAATAAAGTTGTTTCTAAACAAATGCTCACATAAACTTTTTTTTATTTTGATAAATTTTACACACTGGTAAAGTTCGGTAAGCATTCCAAAGACAGTCTGTATATACAGAATAATTCGCAGAATAATTTACAGAATTATTGTCGCAAAAATTTGAAATATTTAATAGTGTGTATCAAAAATTATCTTATAAAAAAGTTGAAAGAGTTTGAAAGAACATGTAACATGACAATGTTTGATTTAAATGAAAGCGTCAATGTTATGTAAAAGTCATCTTGAAACTTTTTAATAAATATATTTTTCATCGCATGTTATATCTGATGTCAAAATATTTTTAAAATAATATAATTAAACTTTTTTTAAATAAATTCCTGAGATATTTTATTATTATGTTGCACAAAAAATATGAAATATTTTACAAAGTATTAACTTTCGATGCTTTTGACTAAATGTTCTTATATGTAGAATGATTAAAGAAACTGATTAATAATACTAATTTCTGTATTTGCAATTTTGCAAGATATATTAATGTATTTGCAAAATATAATAAAATTATTTTGTATATAATTTGTGTAATAATTCTTTGTATTTTTTCTTTCTTACATTAATCAATTTATTGTGATCTATTTAAATTTAATATTAGCAAAATAATTTTATGTTTTTGATCATCAGTTTTAAAAGCTGGCGAAAAACGGTCATATCTATACTTGGTAAAAGTTGTACAATAGTGTAAACTATGTCATAAATAATGTTATCATATTCTCGATTCTTTAGCTACAAATTTCGATTTCCTTGTTACGAAAACCACGTATAAATTCTACAGTAAAATCATGTAGTCGATATTGAAGCTACATCGACTAAAAAACACATTCTCATAGATATATATAACGCATGTTTATTTCGATGGACGACAATTCGATGACAAACGATTTCAAAACCATATCTGCTAAATGTTCAGCCGTTTGTCGAAACAATTCAATCTACGCCTCGATGAGCTTTGGGAATCAACGAAACCGAAACTCGAGTGCGGAAAAGCTCCGATTTCCCAACCGGCTCGTGAGTATTCAGCAGAGCTTTCCAATTGCGTTTCGATATCGATGACTGGACGAGTCCCATAACGGCACGAAAGAGACGGATGGAGAAGCCACTCGTTCTCGTTCGTTTCTATGTAATCGATTCTGTCTACATTTAACCGTTTTACGGCAGGCATTCCGTTAAAGCGAAAATACACATAATTATCGCGCCTTTCACGTCTAGAGCTGAATACAGTTCGGTTTTATATCCCAATAGATCTGAGTTTCATAATAAACAGCGCGTTTGTTTCAAATACAGTCAATATTATTTACATAATTAAATATTCGCGCATTTCTTACAGCATACAATAAAATAGTATATTAGAATATATAAGACACGCGCACACACACACACACACACACACACATACGTATATAGAAATGGAAAAATATCTTACTATACAGGGTGATAAAAAAAGGGTCTAAGACTTTAGGGGCTTATAGTACTCACCGAGAGGAGTAAAAAATGCTTCATCAACATAGGTCCTAAAATAAATTTTTTCGATGTAAAATCAACTTTTATATTTACGAGCGTTCGATATCGTAAGTGAGTCTCTTCGCAACACATTGAATGTAAACAGAAGAATTGGTTTAGAAGTACATTAGTTCAAGGTTGTATGACAACACAAGATTATTACTAATGTCAACAAAAATTACTTGATAAACGCAAACCTAGTACAAGTCTTCAGTATTCATTCATAATACGGTTATTAGTGTTATTATCGTTAACAATGTCCGCCTATTATTCTAACGTGGAAATGGCACATATGCATTTGCCGGATGCAAGTTATTGTAACTTTTTAATGAATTATTTATTCGAAGTCTCTTAGATGATATGCCTTATCGGAAGAGATTACATATGTGGTTTCAGCATGATGAGACTCCACCACCATTTTTTAATTAATGTGAGACAACATTTAAATCAAACTTTCAAAGAGAGGTGAATAGGAGGACGAGAGGAGGTCCAGTAGAATGGCCTCCTCGATCACTTGACTTGAATTCTTTAGTTTTTTTTGTGTGTTGGTGCACTTAAAAACTTTAGTCTACTTATCACCGATAAATAATGGACTTACGACAACGAATAGAAAATGCATGTCGTATACGAGACACGGAGGAATATTTAAAAATATAAATATTTAAAAACGTCGATCCACGTGATGCACGTGATCCGCAGATGTGAGTTTTGTATTGAAATGAAAGGAAGACATATCAAACATCTGAAAAAATGTGAAAACAAACTTCTTCTTTTGTATTTTTCGAAAGAATTGATTTTGGGACCTATGTTAATTATACATTTTTTACTCTTCTCGATGAGTACTATAAGCTCCTAACTTTTAAACCCTATTTTATCACCCTGTATGTATATTTTAACAAATCAGAGAAGCGTTATAACGTCTATAATTATAAAAAAGAAATGTCCTTTTAATTTATATTCTTTTAACAGAAAACGTTCAAATAATATATCTCAGAATTTACGAAGCCGCTTATCACAGATCTGAGGTCAAAATAATAAAATTCAAAATGGCGGATCCAATATGACACCATAAATTAATTGATTTTTATGCACGTACAGATCTGCAGTAAAATTTAGTATTTACGAGTTTTTGTAGTTGTTGACTGTAAATCTGAGATTTAAATTACAAATTTGCAAACTATTCTAATATAATAACTCAAAGTATTGCAAATTTTTACGATATTATTTTTATTTACATGAAATTTTATTTATAAAAATTTGTTTGTTCTAAGTTTAATGTCAAATTTATAAACACTTGTAGGTACCAACTTTGATTTCGAATCAATATGCAAAAATTAATTCATCTAATGGTGATCATATTGGATCTACAATTTTGTAATTTTAAGCAATTCATAATCAACAATCCCAAACATCTAATTGTAAGTACTTCGTATGCGCGCGTGCGTGCGTGCGTGTGTCAAATATATATATAATTCGAAAAAATTAAAAATTCTATTCATAGAGAGCTGCGAGACATTATGACGTGCCTCAACATTACAATTGTTATTATATTTCGTGACAAGTATATCATGCATTACATACATACAAAAGATATGTTGCACATTAAACTTATACATTATTTTTTAAAGCAATTTTTCTTAATTTTAACAAAAAACTCTGCGGGATCTTCTAAAGGTTAAAGATTTATTTTTGAAAGTTGGTAAGTCTAAAATTAAAGTAAAGTTTAAAAAGTGCTGTCAATATGAAATTTGCTTTTCTTTAACATTTTGTTATTAATCGTCACTTATTCATGTACAATTGTGTTGAATAGCCTTCAATTAAACTTTCTTATGATCTTTTTATAATAAAATAATCAAGTATATTTCGATTGTAAAATCATTTAATTTGGATTATTTTCTATCTCTCGAAATTAAAATATATATATATTTATACATTTATATAAAATTTTACAGTTTTTGACGAAAGTTTTTCGGCAATTTGATTTAGCAGTGTGACGTGATTTTGCAAACGCGAGCATTTCTGTTCCGAACGTTTTATCTTTGCGTTGTGCGGCGCGAGGTATTAGTAGAATAGTAAGCAAAGTACGCGCGGCACAAGAGCAAGGCAGAGCTCAGAGAAGCGGGATAAAAAAAAGGGAAAATCAGAGGAGGGACCCTTGACCCTCTGCCTGCCTGTCTGCCTGCCGCATACAGCTGATACCGATGCTACGCCAGCGAATCCTTACCGTGCAATGTGCGTTAATAAACTTGAAAATGTGTTGGTGACTTAGTCGATCATGTTCTCTTTTTTCACCATTCTCTCTTTTTCTTTGTTTTTTTCTATTTTACGTCTCTCTAACTATTTCTCCTATTTATCATTACCTTCCATTCTTTCGATATTTTCCGTTTTATCTTTTACCCGAGATTTATCACAGTCGTTTTATACAACTGTCCTTTTCTAGTTTTATTTAAAAATAGATTACTTTTTTTATTTATTATTTATTTGATAATTCTTGTGTTACATTGATCTGACAATGAGTCTTGGCCTGTTCTGATTACAAAGCGCTCCGACGTATTAATATATGTAATCATTAAACAGTTTTTTATTCTCTCTATTTTTAGTATATATTTCTTTCATTTTCTTAAAATGATAGCGTGCGTATTTCTTCAAACTAGAATCAGATTCAGTGAATAAAAATAATTGTTTCTCGATGTTGTAAACATCAGAATTCGGATCAAGCACTTCTTCTCACGTTCCCGGCATTCGGCAGTTCTTGTATCTTGCATACCCTTTCGCATTTTGTCTCTCGTTGCATACTTTCGGAATACGCGTGCATATAATATAAATAAATATAGACGTGTACATATACGGGCATTGTGTATCTTTATGATCAAAGTACAACATACAGTCACACCAAACACGTTTACAAAACAGTGTTGGAAAAAAGAATGTAGTCGAGGTATAAAAATAACTCTCTGTTAACTCTCAAACTTGTACAGCTTGTAAAATTTATTTTACTGAAATAGCCAGATTGATAATAATCGTGTGATTGGAGAATCTTTGTGACATTTAAAATCTTTAAATTCGATTAAATATTAATATTTCGAGAACAAATATCATACACCAATAGCAAGATGACGTATCATATTAAAATATTCATAACTCAGAACTATGTTTGATAATTTGATGTTTTTTGAACATTTGACATGTATAAAAGATTAAATAAAAAGCTAAGATATTAACAATATAGTATATAACACAATAAGCAAATTAATCAATAAAATAGTAATTTTAGATATTTTGTTAACAATTGTAATGTTAAATGTCTCGATACTGATGTCTCGACTTGAAAAGCATTAAACATAGCTGACATCGAGAGCTTTTTAAAACGCTATAATAAAGTTATTTTTCATTAAGAACTTTTCGAGTTATGAGGCTTGAAAGTTACGGTAGAGTGAGAGAGAGAGAGAGAAAGAAAAAATAACGCAACACATTCAACGCTTCTTTTTCTCTCACTCTACTGTAACTTTCAAGCCTCAAAACTAGAAAAGTTTTTAATGAAAAATAATTTTATTACAGCGTTTTGAAAAGCTCTCGAAGTCAGCTACAAGAATATGCAATAAAAAATGGGGGTTTCCATTTTAAAATTTCAAAGTAACTTTTACGTGATCTTAACAACACTATTCAAGGTCACACTAACATTGCCATGTAATGCGTTACTTAAAACTCTACAGCTTTTATTTGAAATATTTTTTTATAAAACTTATATTTTTCGAGATATTCCAGGGTTCCGATACTTTTTCCGCACTCTGTATATGTAGGTATTATATAAAATCAACTGTCACGTATGTAAAAATATTTATTTTTTGTTTAATATTATTGTAGAATTTTATCTCTAATATCATTCGAATAGTCTGTGTGAAAAATTATACATTTTGTCTAAACATCATTGCTATAAAGAGTACGATATACAGAGTATTCAATTTATTATATTATTTTTTAAGAACAGCAGTTGTGGATGAATGTCATTAATTTTTTAAAAGGGATATTATTGTGTATCTTAAATATTGTAAATAACTATCTTTTTAAGCGTTTTTATTTCTCGGTTGTAATAATTCAAAATAAAATTTGCGATTATAATATTTTGCAAACTACGTGATTACTATTATAAACTCTTTTTACATGTATATGTCTAAAGCATAAGAGATAAATTTAAATATTTGAATTTCTTACAATTTCTGACTTTCACTTTCTCTCTTTGTGGTAATTCAAAATTCCAAAAATTAAATTGTAAATTTCGATTGCAAATTTAAATTTAACAATTTTGTAAATCCCAAACATACGATCTTTATGTAAATTTAATTGCTTTTCCATAAATATCATTTTTTATAACATTTTTTATAAAACGTTTCTATTTCTTAATAGTTATGACATTAACAATGTAGAATACAATGTTGTGTTCGAATGTAAGTAATAATAATAAATGTCTATTGGCCATCTAAAGATAAATGACCATTTTCACAATGGTGTGAGACTTCATGAAATCAGTAGAGTTAAGTGACAAGTTTACTTCCTCCAGTACCATACGTTAAAAAAGATAAGCAATGGAATATAGTTACATTATCTGTTTATTTTTCATTCGAAAGCGCAATGACCAAAATGCAACGGAAGTTGCAAGATAATGTGTCTTAGCTTTCGTATATTATTTCGATGCGTATTCGCTGTACATGCCAAAATGCGCTCGCTAGCAAATATGAAAAAGACACAACTCGGTCGTGTCAGAGGCGACCAATAAATTTATCGAGCGGGTGTTGGCATGGAGACTGCTGGACAGAACTCGGTTGGATGGCCCGAAGGGCGATGAGAGGGCTCTCGAGAATCCTCCATGAGACCGTCACCGGAGAAATTGGAGGCAGCTACGGCACCCACGGCACCCATAGCCCAGGCAAAGGAACGAGGGGAGAAGAGAGACGTGTTCGAAGGTAAACTATATGTAGGTGCGCGGAAGTAAGAGACAGAGCGATAGGAGGAAGGGAGGGACGTGAGAGGGGGGGGGGGAGACGCTGTAAGCAGAAGAGGAAGAAGAAGGATATCGATTCTCTCGTTGTGATCCAATCAACAATGGCGCCTTATCTGACGCCTTCACCAGATTTTTAACTTATTGTTAGTTTTTAATGATAACAATACGTTTACCTTTGATATCGCGCAAACAATTTTTAACAATTGAAAACCTTATCTCACAAATTAATACAAGCTGCAAGATTTGAATCTCGAGTATTAACGCAAGAAATGTTTCATCTAATTGTGCATTGTATTTTAAAAGACATATAATTAGAAAAAGCAAAAGAAAAATATACATACATTTTCCTACATTTTTTTACTCTTGCGCAATTCTGTTTCTGCACAAATTTTATTTAAGAATTACTTATGAAAAATACCTGGTTAAAAATAAAAAAATTTAAATAAATGATTTTAATAAATACTCATATCATCGCTAAAGATATTAGTTTTAAATGTATTAAAAAAGAATTATAGTCACTATACGCACGCACGTACGCACATTGTTATAATTTTTATTTTTGTAAATAGTTCTCTCTCTCTCTTTCTTTCTCTCCTTCTCTCTCCCTTCCCCCTTTCTCCCCCCCCCCTCTCTCTCTCTAATATAATTTAATTAAGAATCAGAAACATTTGTTCAATTTTTAGATATCTTTTTAAGTAAATTATCTTATTGTGAGATGATCATACGCGTACGTTAGTTTAATTCATACATAGATAAACTAAACAAGGTAATAACTGATACTTATTATTTTCAGATAATATGCGACAGCTGCCGCCAATTTATATTTCGCCCACTTACACCGTGGAGTGAATATTTGAGTCAATATTTTCGACATTTATGACATAAGAATATCCTACTATGAGGATATCCTATTGTAGATATTTGTATCTAAACAGTGTTCCCTCTCTTCCCTCCTTTATTGTCAAAATTTGATTCTAATATTAAGACATTATTGATTTTCAATGTACATAAAAATGTGTTAGATTTTGTTCTATAAAAACTACTTATTGACTGAATAAAGTCAAGTCACAATGTAATGACACATTCACCAGGTAAATAGTAATTTTAAGTCACATTAAAATCATATATTGTAATCACACAACTTGATTTTCTGAAACATATCAAAATTTGATATTTAATATATCTGTGAATCGGGGCCGTTACGATTGTCTTAGACGTCCCTACGCTGAAATTCACCCGCGCGTTCCAGCGCAAAGCTGGAAAAAAAAGTCATATTTTTCTGACCACCACGCGATTAAACGGAGTTTTACAAGTAGGCAGCATCGAGCCGGGTAGAAGCGAGTCATCGGAGACCGAGCGATTTTTACATGTTTTTGGACACCAAAATTATTGGCGCCTATTAAAATTTTGCGCTCCTCTAAATTTTACGCCCTACGCTGGAGCGTATATTGTATACTGCCTTGTAACGCCCCCATTGCGAATACAAAAAAATCTGCAAAACATTATATATATGTAAGTATTTACTGAGAACATATTAAAAGCGAAAAATCAGATCCTTCTCCTAAAAAATTATGTTCATGTGACTTAACATAATATACGTCTAGAAGGCAAAGCCACCTTAACCATTGGGTTAATAGGGCTGCAGTTCTAGGGCGTTACGCCCGGTGAGCGCCGCGGCCGCCGTCATTTCACAAGGGTCTTTTATTTATTTAATTATTTATTTTGTACTGATGAAATTGTCTTTTACACTTTTATTACATTTTAAACAAATCGACTTTTTAATTTATTTTAATTTATATATTTATATCTTTATTGTTATATCTTTAATTTATATCTTTATGTTTTTATTGTTTTATGAAATAATAATACCAGCATTCTGATGTAAAAATAAAAATGAGATTTTTTTTAATTATGAAAAAGAGCGCCTGATATTGTTAGCCCAGAGCACTTAAATGTATTAGGCTTTGTTCTGAGGTGCTCATATAGTACAGTAGCAAATATCATAAATATACACACGGACGCGCGCATGTACACACAAATTGCTTGTATTTTATCTTTTAATGATTTTATAAACTTACATAGAAAAAAACCACACTTAGTCTATTACAACGTATGTTTGGATATAATTTATAAATACAACAAATTTTATATTTAACAAAGCTGTCATAATATAGCTGTGTACACTTATACAATCATAAATTTTTAAATTTAATTGAAATTTCGAATATCAAATTTACCGATTTTTTATAGATTACACTACAAAATTTATAAAGTAAAAATATTAGCATTTATTTTTAACTAGACAAAAAGGATAAACAAACATCACGTTTAATTGTCAATTTCACGGTAAATATATATCACAAAAATAGATTTCTCTATTGGTGTCACACTTTTTATCTGATATCACTTGAAACATTCAATACTGTATCCACTTTTCATCATTGATGTAGTACTGTTTACAGGTCGCGCGAAAATTCTAATTTAAACTATAAGTTTTGGTTCATTTTTTTCGTTTTGCTAATTTTTCATTTTAAATTATATATCTATTAATCTTTTTTCTCATATACAGGGTGTCTGAGAAAGATTACGAACCGTTTTGCAATTTTCGTAATAATTAAAGAGAAATTAATTATAAAGGATTGGCAAATAAACGCGCGTATTGCGTACTAAATTGTGAAATGTATGTTCTATGCGTGTGCTAGGCGTGCCAGCGGCGAGTGTCACATAGCAAAAGTTTGATCGCTCAGCGATGACAGATGTACACAATATGTAAGCAGCGAACGGCCAGAAGCTCTATTTTTCGTTGCCGTGCAATACTTATCGCTAGCACGCATACATCTCATAGTTTTGTCGCGCAAAGTGCGCGCTCATTTACTACCTTTTCAATTATTATTTCAATAATTATTGCAAAAATTGTAAAACGATAAATCACTTTCTTGCTCAGTTTATTGTGCTCGACCCGTTTACGAAAGGTTTCGTAATTTCTCTCAGACAAATGTACATTCTGTATATGAGAAAAAAGTAAATAGATATATAATTTAAAAAGAAAAATTAGCAAAACGAGAAAAATGATTCTCGTAAAGCCGGCCACGCACATTCAAATAAGCTTGTCAAGTATACTTGTGCAAGTCTATCGGAACGTGTGTACCGTATTTGCGATAACTGTGCAGTTTTGTCATTTACACGTTCCGGTAGACTTACACAAGCGTGCTTGTGCAAACAAGTATGTATGTGCAGCTCCACAATCAAATAATCAACATTTATTAATTTTTATAAATAAAAACTCCACAAAAATTAAAGCAATGGGAATAAAAAAAGTAATTGAGGAGCAATCGTTTTATAAGAGCAGATTTAAAAAAAATAAGTGTAAATAAAGTTATTTGCTAAGTAAAAATTGGTAACTCTTCTCTTGTTTTCGTGTAATAGCATTATTAATATTAATTAAATGAGTGAAACAATTACAGATATCAAAGGAGCATTTAAAGAGCAATTTTTTGGTATATGTTTCAACATAATTACTTTAATTCGCTAACTTTCAATTGGTCTGAACTGAGCCTGCCACGCCGCTACACACGCTCACACGTTTACTTGCGCAAGCCACTTTGACGCAAGTATATCGAATGATTTTTCATATTTGCTCTAGTCACTTGCGCAAGTCAAAATAACTGTGCCGTTTTGTTATCTACATGCTCCAGTAAACTTGTACAAGCGTGCTTGCACATGTATACTTGATAAGTTTACTTAAACGTGTGTAACCTGCTTAAACGTAATCGTTGAACATCTCGAGAAGGATGCATCATTTTGCTTCGGGGCAAAAAATTATACTATGTATATCGATACCGTAGATTATGAAACTATTCTTTTCAACCCCCAAAAATCGCTCTTCGGGGTTTTTGGGCGAATGAGGGGAGAAGTGCTATCTCGGTATTTTCAAATAGGAAGGATGTATTTTAACTTAGGATTCAAATTCTACGCAAAAAATAAGACTTTATTCTTGTCATTTTTTTCAAATTCCCACGAATTTTTTAGTTATAGAGAGTTTTCCTCAAATTTCGAGTTTTACAAAATGCGGTGTAGTTCTGATACTAACTGAAATAACTAAATTCTGAAAAAAGATTCGGAAAATGCATGTCAAGAGCTTTCTAATGGCTGGTCACAACACTCTTTTCTATTATCAGACCATAGTTTGAATGTGTTTCACTAACTAAGGAAAACCTGACCGAAACACTACCTGCTTCTGTCAAGACTTTACAAATGTAAACATTTCTCTCTCATTTTGGTCAAATTAACTGTTATGACACACTGATATATCTTGTATATGCGCGTATATAATATATGCATATATGTATAATAAAGTTTAGAAAATTTTAAAAAAATATGTAATAAATTTTTATAATTTATTTGTAATATCTCTCTTTTGAAGTATGTACTTAATATTTAATATTTGAATGTTTTTAAAATAATATAATATTCTCTTTTTATAGATAATGGATGAAGAAAATATGTTGACGCAAGGATTAGCTATATTAATAATAGGAAATCTGTGGTATAAACTTAAGAATCAGAACAGTATTCATGTTCACTCATTTCTTCTTCGTTATTGATAATAAAATGTTCAATAAAATTAAAATGTAATAATAAAATTATATATTTTACAAAAAAGATCTTTTCGATGGGTTAATTAAAAATGAGCTTAAAATGTATTATTTTCTTCAAGATTTAAAGCAATAGGAATAAAATTTGTTCTAGATATTATTTCTGGTTGCGCAGTTTTAGAGAGCTATTTTTGATTGCACAGTATTAGGGTGGAGATGTGATAAAGAGTTATTATTTAGATTCGATGTAAACTTTGGCTGTTTTAGCGAAACAGATAAGGACAAATTTGAAATAGAATTATTTGAGTTTGTACTAGAAATAAATTGATGTAAGAAATTTTCAATTGTGTTTAAATTAATGAGAAGGTATATTCAATGAATCATTTTTTTTTATTTTTAACAATCGGATTAGTCACATCTGTAAAAGATCTGAAAATTAAAATTAAGCGTTATTATTTCATATTCTATGTATTTATTTATTATATTTGCCATTAATTTAACCTTCTCCGTTTAATATGGTTTTCCAGAAACAAGATTGTTATATAAAGAAAATATGGTTCAGTGAGTGATCCCATTACCACTTGGCATTTCTAATTCTCGAAATCGTTATTCTCTTGTGAACCACTCATGTAAACGTAACCATCGATTTTGACAATCTGCAACTATAATGATTTTATCTTACATACACGCATGCACGCGCGCGTGTGTGTGCATGTGTTATATACATATATTATATATATATATACGAGGGCTGTATGATAAGTACCCGTGTTTAACGACAGAAAGCATCATTGACTCAAAGTCTGTATACCATCGTTTAACGTCATCTTTTAAACAACGCCAGTCAAAATTTCAAACAGATTTATCGAGTAGTTTTGTTTTGACAACTGTTGAAAGTGGACAAGGTTGTGTTTGTTTGCAACCATGGAAAAAGAGCAATATCGGTCAATGATTCGATTCCTTTTTTTGGATGGGAAGACGTGTGAGGAAATCAAAGTAAAGTTGCATGTCGTTTATAAGGACCATGCACCTTCGATGATTACCATCAGATATTGGTTCAATGAATTTAAGCGTGGCCGAACATCCGTTTTTGATGAAGAGCGCCCAGGTCGTCCGATTGAGGTAACTATGGAGGATAGGTCAACAAAATCCATGATATCGTGTTAGCAGACCGCCGGGTGAAGATCAGAGAGATTGCTGACATTGTAAACATCTCAATTGAACGCGTACAAAATATTCTACACGAAAAATTGGGCATGAGAAAGCTATCGGCGAGATGGGTGCCGCGTTTGCACTAAAAAAAAAAAAACGCACCAGCTCATTCGTCCGCAATCGCCACTGCAAAACTGGTCGAATTACGCTACGAATTGTTGTCTCATCCACCCTATTCTCCAGATTTGGCTCCCTGCAATTTCTATTTATTTCCAAACATGAAAAAATGGCTTAGCGGAAAGCGATTCACGTCAAACGAGGAAATCATCGCCGAAACAGAGGCCTATTTTGCGGAGTTCGACAAATCATATTTTTTGGATGGTATAAAAATGTTGGAATATCGCTGGATTAAGTGTATCGAGCTGAAAGGAGACTATGTCGAAAAATAAGTAAAAAAAATTTTTTTTTAAATGCGTTTTCTTCCCTAACACGGGTACTTATCATACAGCCCTCGTATATGTATTTTTGCATCAAATACCATGAATAAAAAATTATACAATTTTAAATCTTACTTAACATATTTATTAATGATGCAATTTCGCTCCACAAGTTTTCTTTCATTTGTACATCTTTTTATTCTTTTAAAGATAAAATATAGAAATGCAGATATTCTCTTATTGCATCTATTAACAACTCATCACCATCTCTGTGGACATTTTCTATATTAATTCATCAAACTGATTATTTTCTTCGGCTAAATCTGTGGTATAAACTTGAGAAGCAGAACAGTATTCATGTTCACTTATTTCTTCTTCGTTATTGATAATTAAAATGTTCAAAATTAAAATGTAACCGAAAATACTAGAATGTACCTCACTTTTCATGTATCACGTGAACGCTAATGTGCGTTTCGAAGATCGAATCCATAGACTTATAGAAATAAACTGCGCGTTCTTACCAGCGAGTTGACACGCCACGGATTTAAAGGACAAAGCATTAAGGGATATTATAGATTACGTTTACACGTCAACCTTAATCGGGTTTAGTAACATCCGTAGTTATAAAACTGGCCAATCGCAGTGTACGTTTGCACGGTAACGTTAATCGGGTTTGGTAACATCCGTAATTATAACTCCTTAAAAGTGATGTCCGTTTACACGCAAGAATTTATTTCATCACCATTTCTCTTACCGATGTAGTAACACGTGGTAACATCTTAGTGAGTCATATTTTGAGCATTGTTACCAACTTAAAGCAACGAAAAGATACATAATTCAAAACTGAAGTTAGCTGAGTTGGAGTCTAGATCTAAAAATGTAATATTTCAATAACAGATTTAGTACAAATATAGTACGCGTACTAAACGGTCGGTTTATCAATAAGGCCAAAATGTATAGAAATAAAAATTTCAAACACAAATAATACATATAATGAAACACATATAAAAATTTCAAATTAAGTCAAAAAGAAAAAATAAATATCATAAATACTTGTGTTATAGCATATTCTACAAACATAAAATACATGTTGATGCAATCTATAACACAACTTTTACATATATTCAATAAGCGGCGAAGATTTAGTAGAGGTTATATTGCAGTACTTAGTAAATGAAAGTCAGAGATTAGTGAAGTCAGAGATTTGTTTGGAAAAATGGAACTTTAACTAATATGTCAGTAAATAAAATACAAGTGATCACTTGTTACATCATTTATATTTTTCCAAACAAATGGTTCACTAATTTCTGACTTAATTATTGACTACAAATATTAATTTATTAATAATTGATTTGTTGGTATCCTCATCTTTAACTTCATACAACTTGAAATAAAAAAATAGTGTGCGATTATCAGATACTTAAGCGATGATAAATTAAATTTGTTAAATCATTCCGAAAGCGTCTTTAAAATTTGATTTATGTATTATATTGTAAGATGAATTCTGAAGAAAATCTAATGCAGGTCGAAACGTCAATGTTATTGTAAATGTTTTTTTAATATACACGCACGAACACTTAGCTCTGATCTCTCGTTGGCTTTTTATATTATTTATATTCCATCAAAATAACAAAAAATGTTACCCATACAGCACAGAACATTGTAATTACATTCCAACAATGTTATAATCTTGCAAGTTGCAATGTAATATTGTTGAGACATTATTGGAACATGTAATTGTAATATTTCATGAAGATGTGACAGCAACATTCTATAAACATTACAAAAGCAATATTCAGTAATTGCTAGTTCGTTCGTTTACCGCTATGCGACGCGCGTTGCGCAATCTATCTCGCATTTAAGTTTGTCATGATGATTATATAAAACTTGCAAAGAGCGGCTAGTAAGATTAAAGACATAATAATTATTTTTATTAGTTTAATTTTTCTGATACGACCTCAACACAGGGAATTCAGATATTGAACTGATTGTTCAGAAATCGGACAGATAAATGTCCGAATGAATAAAAATCGTCCTTTTATTGTATGTAGAGTCGAATTTCCATATAAATAAAATTTTATAATATAAATTATTTAAATTTAATTATCTGATTATTTTTATTATTTAATTTAATGTTTATTATTTATTATTTTTATTATTTAGTTTAATTTTTATTATTTAATTATATTAGACTAAGTGTTTTTACCATACATACATACATACATACATACATACATATATATACTGGCGCGGTGATGCGCATATCCGAGTTTGGATGCAAAAAGATTGTGAACTTACACAATTGCAACGAGTTTTTTCTTATCTCTTTTAAATGTCTATATATTTTTAATAAAGTTCATCTATTAAAATCTGAAGCGTTCTATATATTTATAGCAGCAACACGTTTCAATGTTACAAATAGATTGCACTGTAACATTACTGTAGTCTTACATTGTAATATTTCCAAAGGCGGACATTTCAACGTTGCCGCAAGCTTGCAGTTACATTGCAGAAACATTTCGCAATTTTCATGCAATATTACAATGTTTCAATGTAAGGTTTATGCAATGTTTCTGCAATCTTTCGGTGCTGTATGAGTTATGAAATTATAAGTCAATAATAAATTTATAATAACTGTAATTATATAATTATATAACTAATGCCTTAAAGTTTTAAAACGTGTTTGCATTCGTTTCCAATCTTTTTTATATCCTTTTTCGTGCATACTTTTTTCTAAGCATTTACACTTAACCATTTTGATAAAAAAATTAATTTTCTTATAATTCTCTCTTATAATAATTAATTATAAGAGTATTATAAATAATCTTATGGAATTTTTCAGATCTGTATTCATTTAGCATCGTTTATTGTTTCTCAAAATTGTTTATTTATAGTGTATAATTGTAAAATATTATTTTCAGATGGATCCCCAACAGCTTTGTATACAATGGAATTATTTTCGTGTGATGTATGAAAAAGATCATACAATACCTGGAAAAGTTCGCTTATGTCCAAAAATTACGGCAAACCATATATATCTAACTAGCTCAGCAAAAATGATGAAAGTTTGTTTGGCAGTGCAAGTATAAAAACTTATTTTTTTAGCTCTTTCTTGTCTGCTAATTTCATAAGCGACGCTTATTTGTTTCCAGATGTTCAGTAATACTATGGCGACAGCTTTAGAATTCTATACCCATTTTTTACCAGAATTAAAAGATTTTACAGCAACAATTTCATTCTGCCGATGGATGAATGATTTATTCGACGCACTAAATCGAAAATCTCCAGGTCATGGCGTGAAACCAGATGACAATGATTATAAAGTAAGATATTTTTGTCAAAATAGTGTTACAAAACTATATAAATGTATTATAATTTTACAGCTTATAGAATCCTCTTTAAAAAAATTAGATGAATGGGAAACATATTTCAAGAATGGTAACTTGCCAGAATCTTCGTTTCTTACAAGGCAAACAGCAGAAGGATTGAGAACAACCTTACGTTCGACTTTAAATTTGGTAACTTACTTAAGTAGCATCGGTTTCGAAAGTGTGCTTTCTGGAAAAATTAATCAAGATGCTCTCGAGGTTTGGCCAAATTTTAATTTGTGAATGTATTGTAAATTTAATAATTATTGAATTACATGAAAACAGCCTGCAAAGACTCAGAAAATATTTTGTTCTATTTCTTTTCATAAAAATTTGTATTATACAATATATAAATAGAATAAAATATTTTCTAATTTTTTGCATGTTTTGTAATAATTATTAAATTTACAGTACATTTACAATCAGAATATGTGGATAAACATTATATTATATTACAGTTGCACTTCAATATATTAATGTATATTAATGTTTTTGCATGCGCATTAATTCCTTGCTTGCTTTATGTAGAGATTTTTTGGTTCAGTTAGACAAGCAGGAGGTTCCAATGATCATCCAGCTATTCCTACATTTCTGCAAATTTATCGTATTCTTTTACTATATGCGGTGTTAAAACCTCCTAAAACTGGTAATTGCATGAACATCGGAACTGAATCCAAACCGTTAATTACATTGTCTGAACTAAAAGAAATTTTTAATTTAAAAAAGCATAAAAACTCTATCAATTTGTTAAAAAAAAATTCGGCTAGCAATTAAAGTTGACGATTGGCAAATTGAAAATTTCCTTTGTGAACACGATTATTCTCTTCCAAATATGGAAGATTGTTTATCCTATACGACAGAATATATATGTAATAATATATTAAAAACAACAAAATGTACAAACTGCCATAATACTTTAAAAAATTAAAAATCAGATGGTTACATTTCGAATGCACTAGCTTCTCTACTCAATTCAAAATCATCTAACTTGCTAATTCATTCAAATAAAGGTTTTCAAAATTTTATTATAAAACTCGAGACCATTTTTCAAAAACATTATCATTCAAAATTTGTTTTTGAGGATGTAATTAATGATATTATTGATCAAAATATGTAAAAATATTGACATTTCCGTGTCATCAACATGCACATGAAATGCTGACCTCAATAATTTCCATCAAATATTTTTATTAGAATGCGTTTACAAAAACATGCCACTGCGTGTAATATTGATAATATTTAAAAAAATCAATTAAAAAAGAAGCAATCCAAATTTTGTAAAACTTAGAGGTATATTGCAGTATAAAATAAATTTTTGAGTTAAATAATAGAATTCGTTATTATTTATTTACATAAATATACATGAGACAATAAATTTAAGTTTCTCATTTCCATATCTCTTTAATTTGAGCTAGATCAGAATCTGACAGCCTACGGCTAAGGCACTATAAACGTGAGTATTCTAGTCTGCGCCATTTTTGTTCCATTTCCCCATTCCTTGCCCTCTTGCCCCTTTGTCATTGAGCTAAGAAGTTTACGATGATTAGGTTATGTCTTCTAAGTTACTCGAACTTTGTAGGGACCAAAAGGGCAAGAAGTGGGGGAATAGAACGAAAATGGCACAGACAAGAATACCTGTATTTTTAGTGCTCTACTACGGCTAAGGCACTATAAAACGTGAGTATTCTCACGTCTGCTCACCATTGCGCCATTTTCGTTCCATTCTCCCACTCCTTGCCCTCTCGCCTCTGTCGCTGAGCTGAGAAGTTTATGATGATTAGGTTATGTCTTCTAAGCTGCTCGAACTCTGTGTTTACGTGTATTTTGATTATCCGACTGTGGACAAAAAAAAGATACAAAATGCCTTGCTGCGTTGTGGTTAATTGTACCAATAGAACAGAAAAAGGCGCTCGATTATTTTTGTTTCCTGCGGATGATGTTCGTCGGCAGCAATGGATACGTAATCTCCGCAGAGAGTCTTGGACACCAACCAAATATTCGCGCCTCTGTGAAGTAAGTTTATTCTCTTAAATTTCCAATTTACGTAGCTTTTTCTGTTTGTTTAGAATCATGGATCGTTTTTTTAAGTGTAGTTTAGATTTGTCACCGTTTGAAATTACATAAATATGAATAACTGTAATCAATAAGGACATTTATCTTATAAGCAGTTTTTTTATTTTAGAAACATTTTGAAGAATCACAGTTTGAGACTGGTTGAGCAGATAATTGGCGAAAATTAAAACCAAATGCCATACCAACACTTTTCGATATACCTGATCCACCTGCAATGAATAAAAATGAAACAGATGAACCAAATACAAATGCCACTGCTGAGAAAGACGTAAGTTTCTATGATACATTACAGCAGCGCTCGGAATTAGTTGCACATTTCGGGCCGATTCAAGAGACGACGCCTCCTGTTCCCCCACTACCGCCCGGCCGCTGGCGGTCGAGCCGCCGATAGCTCTGGCGCAGGAGCGTTTTATATAAGAAATAGGCTCGGTTGTTGAGGCACCTCTCAAAAAATAGTAATATTTTCTTTGCTACATAAATAATGTTTATTTTCATTAATAATTAAATATATATATATTATGTATTAATGAAAATAAACATTATTTATGTAGTGAAGAAAATGTTACGATTTCCTGAGAGATGCCTAAACAATCCAGCCTATTTCTAATATAAAACGCTCCTGAACCAGAGCTATCGGCGGCTCGGCCGCCAGCGGCCAGGCGGTAGTGGGGGGACAGGAGGCGTCGTCTCCAGAATCGGCGCGAAATATGCAACTAATTCCGAGCGCTGCATTACAGTAAGGTAAAAGAAATGATATATTAATTTGTTTGTTTATTTATTCATTTATGTATTATTATTATATTTATGGGCGTGACTAATACTCTTGTACACATCGTACGAGTGATTAAATATAAACATAAAATTAATGAAAAAATTTACGTCTTTCTCAGCAGTGGCATTTGTATTTGGTTCATCTGTTTCATTTTTATTCATTGCAGGTGGATCAGGTATATCGAAAAGTGTTGGTATGGCGTTTGGTTTTAATTTTCGCCAATTATCTGCTCGACCAGTCTCAAACTGTGATTCTTCAAAATGTTTCTGAAATAAAAAACTGCTTATAAGATAAATGTCCTTATTAATTACAGTTATTCATATTTATGTAATTTCAAACGGTGACAAATCTAAACTACACTTAAAAAAACGATCCATGATTCTAAACAAACAGAAAGCTACGTAAATTGGAAATTTAAAAGAATAAACTTACTTCACAGAGGCGCGAATATTTGGTTGGTGTCCAAGACTCTCTGCGGAGATTACGTATCCATTGCTGTCGACGAACATCATCCGCAGGAAACAAAAATAATCGAGCGCCTTTTTCTGTTCTATTGGTACAATTAACCACAACGCAGCAAGGCATTTTGTATCTTTTTTTTGTCCACAGTCGGATAATCAAAATACACGTAAACACAGAGTTCGAGCAGCTTAGAAGACATAACCTAATCATCATAAACTTCTCAGCTCAGCGACAGAGGCGAGAGGGCAAGGAGTGGAGGAATGGAACGAAAATGGCGCAATGGTGAGCAGACGTGAGAATACCTACAGCTTTAGTGCTCTACTACCAAGATCTATAGAGAGATTACCTCATACGCAAAGAGGGACGAGCGGCAAAACGGGCAAATGCAGAGAGGAGCGAACGGAGAGAGGCAATGATGATCTCATCGGCGAACAGAAGCTATCTCAAACAGCTACTGTTGGCAGATGAGATCATCATGCTCTCCTCTTTCTTCATCGTCCCTCGCCAACAAGCTGTTTCTAGCTCCCCCCTTCCTTCATCGTCTCTCGCCAACAATCGGTTTTACTCACGGACTAAGGAATAGAGGGACGGAGCACAAGCTGTACCGGTGGAGCACGTTTGCGGCGGGGGGGGAGGGGGGGGGGCCGCCATATTCGTTTAGTAATCACCACACATAGAACTCACTATTTGCGTATGTGTGAGAAATAAAAGTCAGATCCTGCGCACAATAAACAAAATAGGAAATAAAAATAGGAATAATTATTAAATATTAGAAATAAGAAATTGGAATTATTTATTTTAAAAATAAAAAGAATAGAAAAAATTAATGCATGAATTAAGAAATAAGAATTGGAACTAATTAATATATTTTATTTTCTTGTTAGATGTAAAATAATTCCTCTTTTTAATATTAAATAATTATTGCTATTTCTAATATTTTGTCTACTGTATGCAGAGCCTCAGAGTAATAAAAGTTAAAGTATTTTATAAAATTTATAGTACACCAATAATAAAACCGCCTAATCTTTTTACGCTTGTCACTCGTTATGTCTAGTGGCACCACTACACGAGTGTAACCATGTCACAGACACATAATCTCTGTGTGAGAATCGCTACATCAATATGGCGGAAAGCAGTCCCCCCCGCACGCTTGAATTACCATCCCCTCTCGCCTAAACTAGGACTTTAGACTCGGTCCCTCTATTCCTTAGTCCGTGATTTTACTGAGGTGACCTTCTCTCTATAGATCTTGCTCTACTACGGTCTATAAGAACAACTAGCGCCACACTGCGGATTAGTTCCAACTGGTGACACTAAAGGCCAATGTCCACGATGCTAGAAATCGGTCCAAGAAATCTATAACCAATCAACTTGCATTTTTTATGGAAACGGCAATTTTATTGGCTATATGTTTCTCGGACCGATTTCTAGCATCGTGGACATTGGCCTTAAGAGACATGAAAAAGTGGAGTCGGAGAAGGCTGGCCAGACTCTATCTATAGGGACTCTATATTGTACACTGAGAAGCAAAAATGAGGTCCATTTTCGGGGTAGATAGGTGTAGATAAGCGCACTATTGGCCTTTGGATAGTAGGTGCAACGACAATCCACCGATTACGCGCTCATCTACACCTATCTACACCAAAAAAGGACCTCATTTATGCTCCACAGTGTATATAATCCATTTCTTTATGCATTTGCTTATGAACCAATTTCCTTATGCATGTTTATGCAACTATGCAAGTTTGTCTGGATAGGCCCTAAGTCTTGTTGCTCAGTAAAATCCTAAAAAGTCCGCTATGTTGGCTCTATAGGCATTTTCCATTTAGTAACACAAATCGACACAAGGTGACTGCTAATACTATTTCTGCTTTCCATTATATTTGTGTCGCTTTTTGTCGATGACACAAGTCGACTTCGATTGACTCTGCTCAGATGGTGAGTCTAGCGTGGTTAAACGTAGTTGACCAAATGCTTTCCACTTATTGTATTTGAGGTTACTAACTTGAGTTGACATAAATCGACACAAGTTGACACAAGCGCATATAAATGGAAAATACCCGGTGAGGAGCGTTGTACCCATTGAGTCATTAATCAAACAAAGAAAAAGAAGTCCGCCATGTCTATCAGTATCAAAACACAAAATATCGAGAAATTAAACGATATTAATTACGAATCATGGAAGATTCAAATAAAAAGTGTACTCGTATGCAATGAACTATGGAAGTATACAAGTGGAACCGAGATTCACACACCTGAAAATAGTGATGTCTGGATATCGAAAGACGAGGAAGCATTGGCGTTGATCCTATTGAGCATTTCGAAGAAACAATTAAACCATATCAAAAAGGCAACAACATCGCAAGAGGCATGGGAAAAATTAAGAAGCATATATGAATCCAAGAGCTCGGTAAAAAAATCCGTTTTATACGAGCAATTGTATCGTATGAAGAAGAAACAAGGACAAAGCATGGTGGAATACGTAAATAATTTCGTTGATAAAGTAGGACAATTAGAAGACGCTGGAATAAAGTTACCAGAAGAACTAGCATCCATAATAATGTTGAATTCATTACCGTCCAATTATTATACCAAGAATTTTTGTGTTGCTTTAGAGTCACAGAACAATATACCGATAATGGACTTTCTTAAAACGAAACTTATTGAAGAGAAAACGCGACATATCGATCAAGATGATTGCAAAAGTCAAGATTTAGAAAACAAAGCATTAATGGCAAATAATAAAGGATCTATCAAAAATACGAAGAACAATCATACGAAACATATGAAAAACAAGTTTACAGGAAAGTGCTATAAGCGCAACAAGATTGGACATAAATCGATAGAGTGCAAAAGCAAATCAAAGCGTTCCTCAAGAATCACATCACAAATCACAAATCACACAGGAAATGATGTATAAGATGCAATGTTTGCATGTACCGCATGCATCGAACCACAAGAATCAACGCAGTGGTGTTTAGATAGTGGCGCAACAAGCTATATGTGTCACAAAGAGAAATTTTATGAACCAAATGCAAATAAGAACTGCGACGTTTATACTGCTACAAAACTCTCCGTTGAATCTGGAGGCACTGGTAATATAAAAATAAGTGAGGAGACAGTAAAATAAACGATATTAAATTAAAAGACGCAATGTTAGTGCGATAATTTAGAAGTAATCTATTGTCGGTGTCTCGTATGAGTGATAATGGCTACACAGTGACCTTAAAAAAAAAAAATGCGCATTTGTAAATCGACATGATAGTTCTATAGCATTAACCAATTGAGTGGTAATGTATCATATATGTACATTTCTAAATAACTCCACTAATTTTCAACAGATTTGCATAAAACTTGATATCCTAAGATTTTTTGGGCTGCTAAATTCGAATCTGTTGTCAAAATTGCAAAATTCAAAATGGCGGATCCAATATGGCGACTGTTAATTGTTAAAACGACTAAAATATTAGAGTTAGGTAAAATATGCATAAGACCTTATTTGTAGAGCTTTTTATGAGCTTCATTTTTTGTTTGACAACTTTTTCCGTACAATGAATACTTTCTGAAATAATTAACAAAAACAGTTTTATTTTTGAACCTTTGAGGAGGGCTGGGGGGCGGAGAGGGCATTTGCACCAAAAATCCATTTGGGAGTATTATTTACTAGATAAAATAAGTATTTAGACTGAATATAAGCCAAATCGGAGGAGATAGCTTTTCGGAAGTCCACCCCCCTTTTTTGATCCACCTCCACTTTTGACTGGAAAGTCATAGTAAACATTTTCAAAAATCATTGTTCTTGTCTTGAAGCGTCTTTTCAAATAATTCCCACTCGATCCATAGTGCCATTTAACATTTTCCACCCCTATTCTGCCCCTCCCCCCCCCCGCCCCCCAGGGCGTGAGGGAGGATCCACACTCATTCCGAAAAGTTGCTTTTTCGAAAACTTTAAACCCATGTTTCACTGTTTTTTGATATTTTAACTTTTGGCTCTTACCACTTTTGGCACAAATCTTTCGGAAAAGTCTACCACTCAGCTAGTTAATAGCTAAAAGACAAGAACAGTTATATGTATAGACGAAGTTGAACAATCACGAGTCCTGGCTGCACGTGATGTCAGGAATGATAACCTTCTACGTTGGTACCAAAGGTTTAGCCACTTGAACATAAGAGATCTCAAAAAATTGAAGTCTCAGGAGATGGTAATTGGTCTAAATATAAAAGGTCCACAGAACTTAATTGCGAAATTTGTAATAAATGCAAGACTTACCAACTTCCTTATAAAAGTTTGACTCATTGTCAGAGAGAAAAAGAAAAGCTCGGACTAATACATTCTGACATTTGTGACCCCATAAATGTCATCTCATTAGGCGGAGCAAGGTATTTTGTAATGTTTATTGATGACAAATCTAGATACGTAGAAGTCGTGATGTTAAAAAAGTGATCAGATGTAATAACGGATGTCAAGGTTTATAAAAAGCGCGCAAAAAAGAAACAGGTTGTCAAATAAAAAAAATTCGTACCTATAATGCGAAGGAGTATTTATCCAAAGAATTTAACGATTTTCTTGAGAAAAAAGGGATCAAGAGACAGCTAAATGTCGAGTACTGTCCTCAATAAAACGACATCGTTGAGCGTGCTAATAGAACGTGGAAATGGCACGCTGCATGTTACTACAAATCTGGAGTTCCCAATGGTCTATAGGCCGAAACAATTAATACTGCACCTTATATCCATAACAGATGTCCGGCGAAGATATTGGAATATTTGGAAGTTAGATATTTAAAATAAAAAAGAAGCAAGATGGAACAAAAGATAAATACAAAGCACGTTTAGTAGTGCGTGGCTGCGAACAAAGACGTGGCATCGATTACAAAGAGATATTTGCACCTGTAGCAAGATATAAGACAATATCTTTTCATCCCGATAAAAATGTATGCATTATTTTTAGATTGCACCTCATAAATTATATTATATAAAAATTTCTAAAATAAACATTTTTCATATTAAAATTTTTAATATTATCAAATGAGCAATAAGTGTAAAAAAAATGGAGTATAATAATTTTCACAAATATTTATATACCATTAATAAATAAATAAATAATAATAATAAGTGAATAAAACTAATATCTGTTTAGAAAAAAACATAAAAATTCTTGAACTTCAAATAGGCTATATCAAATATAATAATTATTACAAGAGATTATTTCGCCTTAACCCTTTCGTTACTAAAGGTGATTATAGTCACCCAACGTCAAACGCTCGCTGTATACTAAAGGCACAGATGTCTATACTAGTACTAGATCGCTAACTTTAGGCTTTGACGTATGGAAAAACTGAGGCTGGCAGGATTTCCGGTTTCGGCCATGACACCCTACAACAAAATGGCCGCTCAACAACTGCTCAACAACTGCTCAACAACTGCTCGGCATCTTTCAAGAATTTTTACAATATTATCAATTTGTATCACCACGCCGGGTATCACATGTGCATACGCACGTACAGATATAAGGCCATCACACACAAAATGACATAACTGCATATGCATAGCATAAGACCGTCTCGACCAATGAACATGCTATGTAAATCAATATGGCACCTTTATGCTAGATGTTCATTGGTCGAGACGGTCTTATGCTATGCATATGCAGTTATGTCATTTTGTGTGTGAGGGCCTATACACATTACACAAGCATTGTCGCCATTTTGTTGTAGGGTGTCATGGCCGAAACCGGAAATCCTGCCGGCCTCAGCTCTTTTGACGAAGTTAGCGATCTAGTACTAGTATAGACATCTGTGACTAAAGGTGACTATAGTCACTCATCGCAGAGCGTTTTCGAAATTTTCCATACAAAACTGTATTATTAACTATATTTTTAAAGATTATTCTAACATGTATTTTTTTATAATTTGTTATACAAAATATCCCATTTTAATTGACCACCCCTGTTAACTTCGCAAGAAATGGTCAGATAAAAAAATATTCTCCACAAAAGTTGTTGGGTTTGGAGGGGGACATCCGATGATGACATTGGTTTAACCTAGAGTGTACATGCTAAAGGTCATATGGAGATCAACTTTGTTTTTTAAAATGGAACACTCTATTTTTGATTCCAAAATCTAATAGCTGGTATCAAGAGCTTTTCAAAACACTATAATGAAGTTATTTTTTATTAAGTACTTTTCGAGTTATGAGGCTTGTAAATTACAGTATTTTGACATGAAATATAAAATATCTTGTAAAACATTCAGTTTTTGAGAATGTTACCTTAATGCTTTTATGCACAAAATAATGAGACAAATGAATTGGTATAAAGAAAACACATTGGTTTTAAAAAAAAGTATGCAGTTGCATGTTGCAAATTACATATTTTTTCTTGAAAGCAACTAAGTGTTTTCTTTATACCAAATGATTCGTCTCATTATTTTGTGCATAAAAGTATTAAGATAAGATTCCCGAAAATTGAATGTTTTACAAGATATTTTGTATTTTATGTCAAAATGCTGTAACTTTCAAACCTCATAACTCAAAAAGTACTTAATAAAAAATAACTTCATTATAGTGTTTTGAAAAGCACTTGACACCAGCTATTAGATTCTGGAATCAAAAATAGGATGTTCTATTTAAAAAAAACAAAGTTGACCTCGATATGATCTTGGCACGTACACTCTAGGTTAAACCAATATCACCATCGGATGTCCCCCTCCAAACCCAACAACTTTTGTGGAGAATATTTTTTTATCTGACCATTTCCTGCGAAGTTAACAGAGGTGGTCAATTAAAATAGGACACCCTGTATATTAATTTGAAATAATTTGAATAAAAAATCAATAATTTGCATAATACTAGATGTTACTCTGTTTGCAAAGTGTAGACTCGCGGCTCAACTGTCCCGTACAGCAGCAGCATACTGGCGGCCAACTCCGCCATAGCGAAAAGGTTAAGAGTCGCGATTACACAATATTCCGATCTTATACGTAATCATACCAAAAAATAAAGAAAAATACGCAGATAGACAAGGCTGAAAAGTTACAAAAATAGCATGGAGAGTCAAAGTGCAAAAAAAAAAACGGATATAGGCGTCCAATAAAAAACAAAATCAATAGAAAAAGAAACAAAGAAAAATATATAGTGGAACGAAAAAGAAGTAAATAACAAAGAAAAGATAGATACAGCGAAAGAGAGAAAAGGAGAGAAAGAAAAGTAAGATGAAAAAGAGAAAGAAATGAGATATGAGATTTCATATAGAAATGAGTACGTTGAAAAAGAGAAAGAGAGAAAGGAAATGGTCCTTATACAGCAAGAACCCCAGGATACTGACAAAGAGTATCCTAGAATCGTCAAGGATGCTTCACTCCCATCACCCTCTTTTTTGTGCCCCTTCTACAATTCTCCGTTCCTCTTCTTCTGGTCGCAAAATATCTCTTTCTATTATAGATTGTAAATATGCCTCACCCTGGCCTATTAGGATTATTTCTCCCAAAAGAAATCGTCGTCTCCTACAAGTTTCACCGGAGTAAAAGTACTGGTCGAAGTAACCTATCCATCTTCCTACATATAACGTATTTAGGAGTGACTTGTATTTTTTTCCTTTTCTTTCTTCCTCATTTTATGTGTCACAAGATTTTCAGTTCGAATTACGAAATTAAACTCCAAAAAACCTAAATTGTAACACAATTTTTCCACGAAATCAAAGAGCGCCAATCATAATGAATCAATCCAATCATAAGAAATCAACGAAGTCGCTTTCGTTAAGATGAAATAAGATCTGATCGACGCAAAAGCAGATAAAAGAAGAGGATCCGCCTTCACACTGTTTCCGCACTCGAATAATAAAACGCAGCCCATTACACACGATCGTTCGCTAAGTTTTCGAAAATACGAAACTAGATCTTTTAGATAGGTCAACAAGTCGAAACGACAAAAGATCGTTCGAAACGCGGGGGACTCAGCTGAAGAGATCTCTACCTATCTAGCCATGAACTTAAAGAAGAAATTTGATACGATTTGCGAGATTCTGAAAATACATGGATTCGAAGTTTGAAGTATGTATTTACGACATTTTCACACTTCCGATAGAGAAAGTCAACAAACATGAGTGGTTTTAAAGAAATAATATCGTCAAAATACCGTCAACTTACAGAAGAATAGATTTGAACGTATCAAAGTATCATTAATCACTTATAGCATAGAATTTAATAATGCTTGGAAGTACCAGAAAGCGAATATTTTAACTCCTTAATTGTTAAAAAATAAAAACGCTTCAATATAAAAAATGATTTCTATATGTAACAGTTAAATTTACGTAAAGGTTATTTAAAAACTGAATTCAATTTTGCAGGAAAATTTTGAAATTTTGATTCATAAATATATTGTAAATATAGATGTCCAAACAATAAATATAATATTATATGAAATTTTTTCAAAAAGTTTCAGAATCTTTAATTTAAAAATTAAAAAATAAGTTACACCATTCAAGAATAAAAGATAATAAATCTAAGATAAAATATGATTAAATTCAAATATAACTATTGACGACACTTTATCTAAATATAACTTATAAATAAAAATCTCAGATTGCAATAAATTTTAATTTGTTTATTATAAAAAAAAATACTTTCTTCAAAAACTTTGACGTCAGATTAAAATTTAAAAACCATGACAACTTTTAGAAATCTAGTGCAAATAGAGAAAAATTTTTCAACTTTGTGTGTTTACTATATTAAATTCAAAAATTTCAAGTTTCAATTCCAGAACAATTCCATAACAATTCCAGAAACTTAAGAATATCCATGTTTTGGATAAATTCTATAAAGTACTTTTTTGTGAAACGACGCAGTCGTATGTGTCATTACTGCGGGCAGTTTTCAAATGACGTGCATATGCGTCATGAGCATTTAAGGAATCAAACATCTTTTAAAATATAAACAAAATGTAATTAAAATATTATTAATTAGAAAAAAATTATTTTTTTACAAATTTTGATTCACTTGACATTGCGAGAAGTGAATTTTAAAGCTATCGAGAGAAACGATATTGTCCAGCTACATGAAAAATCACTCACTGTAGCGGCGCTTACAAAAATCCGATTTGCCGGATGATCCTTACCATTTACTATGGGAGGGCACAATGGAGGAGATTGAGAGAGTAGTAAAAACCGAAAAAAGAGGGCGAAAAGGGAAAGAAATCTTGAATTCTTATCCACAATCGTTGTTCCCTCTCTTCGCACGGAAATGAGGTGGAAAACCGCATCCTTCGGGGGGATCGACTCACCTTTTCTTTATTTCCACGAGGATACTAACGTTGGATTTCGAGCACCGTTGTGGTTTCTCTGATATTTCAAACGTATTTGAATCACGGAATGGATTTCCAAGGCAACCGAGCGCGAGAAAAATGTGCCAAATTGCACGAAGAAAAAAAAATGCTTTGTTCACGACACTAAAATTTCAACAAAAAAATTATAATAAAAAATAAAGTATTGTACAGCCGTGAATTAAAAAAAATTTATATGAAATTTCTTTTAATGTAAAATGTATGTACAAAACTCGAAAAAAGTGGACATGTCTAGTAAATATGTAAATTTTTAAGTCGAATAGAGCAAAGTTAAAATTAAAAAAGTTAATAAAACTTTTAGCAAGAACTTTCGAAAAAAATTCTCATCACTGAATCTTATAACAAAAAAAGTTAAGAAATAAAAACATATTACTATACACACACGCATCACAAATAATAATTTCTATAAGAAAAATTAAATTTATATAAAAATTCGGAGTTTTTAAAAAAGCTGAATTCAAATCAATAATCGGCATTTTTTAGAATTTTGAATCATAAACAATGTGGCAATTAAAACAATATTCAAACAATAGCTTTTATGTACAACTTTCAGAAAGTTTCAAGAATCTTTAACTCAAAAATCAAGATAGAAATTTTGTAATTGTAAAATAAAAATTGTTGAGATAAATGTGAAAAGAGTTAAACATTTATTAAAATTATTTTTTTAATAACAATTCTTATTCAATAAGATCTCGTTTGGTTAAATCCTGTGAATTTCTAAACTTCACATACGGAACAAGAAATGCAAAAATTCGTCGACATTTTGTAAATAATCTCATTCGACTGCTCCCTTTATGCAGCAGCTCTCTACAACACATTCTGCGGTAAGGCAATCTAACACTTCATGACTTCTTCATTAATTGGAATAAAGTTGGAAAAAAAGTAAAGTATGACTAAAACTTGGCTGTAAAAAAAACCTGTAAGAATGGAAAAATGTGAACAACTCTTAACTGCTCTTTCAATCCATTTAACGGCACATAGACTTACGAAATTATTCTATTGAATTTTAACACTGCTAATCTTAAGAAGCGTCTAAAACATTTAATTATCGACAACTACTAAACATGCAAAAAAAAGTCAGTTTTTCAACCAAAAAAGTAAGTAAAAAAATTTTGTTTTGATTAGTTTTATTTTACATAAAAGTAAAATCATTATTTTTGCATTATTGTAAATAAAATGTATGCTATAACAAATTGCTTTTTTTACTGTTTCAATATAAATATTATCTATATTCTAATATAGATGTATCCAATATATATTGGATACATGAAGATATGTATGAAAAATAAATGCAGATGGAACGAGAGAGAAAACAAATTAGAACAAGAAAATAAAAAAAAAGAAAGAAAAGAAAAATTAAAAAATGGGTGGCTGGGATGAAGAGGAAGAGAGTGTTTTTGGAATATAGCAAGCGTATTAACCTTTTCACTACGGTGGAACTGGCCACCAGTACGCTGAACGGGACTCCGTGCTATAAGCGTACGTTTACCGAGCGGACTAGTCTGGCGTTCTGAATCTGCTGTCTTACGCTTATGTATTTAAAATCATTGATACATTTTGAAATAAATACCTCCTATTTCAATATGAGTGCTTATATATCAGGCGACTGTAATCTGTATTATATAAAGATCGTTTCGTGGCGATTATGCACTCATTACAGTTTATTGTTTTTTGCTACTGTTTCGCGTGCGACGACTATAGCCGGCGCTAGTATCCACGAATTATTTCACGGAATATGCCGGCTATAGCCGGCGTTGAGAGCGAAAGAGTTAAACAGATTGCAAAAAACGTGGAATTATTTGAACTTTGACATAATGATTTAATGGAAATGTGGATAAATAAAGAAAATTAAATAAAAAGGATAAAAAATGACCAAATATGTATAGAATTGCACACCGGCAAAAAGAGATGCAAAAGAGAGAGGACAAAAGGCACAATCATCATGACAGCGAATTTAGAATACACTAAAGAATAGAGAATTGAGTAACCAAGATCAAGATCAAAATCAAGTGATAGAAACAAAACTAATATACAACGGAAATATGTGGAGAATAATAATATTGTATAGTCAAAATGTGAAAGAAATTTCGGAGATGATAATGCAAAAGATAAAAAAGAAAAAAGAAGAGTATCTAATAGAAAGAAACTACAATGCAATAATAAAAAGCAAAGGGCGATCGATCAATAAAAAGGATGAGACAAGAATAATAAGAATGTTTTCAGACAAAGTAGAGAGCAAGAAAACAAGACTATTAGTAGATAAAATTAGAAGGAAGAATATATATGAAATAAAAGCTACTATAAAAAAAGAATAAACATACATCGAAGAGGGTCTCATCTGTCATAAATTATGTAATAGCGAACGAAAAGGCAGCGAAAAAGATCAAAATGATAAAAGAAATAAACAAAGTAAAGTCAAACCACGTTTAGAAGCAGAGAAGAACTGGAGTTATGTACAACAACACACAGAAGAAAATAAGAAAAAAAAAGCACAAACAGAAGAAAGAATAAAATACAATAGTATATAATAAATATAAAGAAAAGACTTACATGCAAACGAAAGAATATGAAAGAAAATGAAGAAATTCAAGGTAAGAAAAAGGTAAAAAAATCAAGAGCAAATTATACAATAACAAATAAAAATGAGAGAATGATATCATAAAGAGTAGAAGAGAAGAAAAAAAAACTTTAAAAATACTAAAAAAAAATTTTTTTTTAATAGAAGAAAAGATTTCTTATTAGCAAAAAAAAAAAATATATATATATATATATATATATATAGAATGCATGTCCAACCGTTCATGTACAGGTAGAGCGCAACGAAAAACAACAGCGCACGGCGAGAGGAGAAACACGCGGGCAGCGAATGGCAGAAACAGCGCGTGAGACTGGATCTCCATATTGCTGTTATTTTTCGTTGCTGTGTGACATGTCGCTGATCCACCAGCTCGTACAGCTCACGGTCTAGCCGCGCGCAACGCGCTATCATTCGTCAATTCTTTTTAATTAATATTTCAATTATTATTGCAAAACGGAAAAGGACTGTTCTGTTCAGTTTATCGTACTTTACCTGAACACGAGCGGTTAGACGGACATTATGAAACACCCTGTGCGTATACAGAGTATCCCACTTTAACTTTCACACCGTAATAACTCGAAAACATAGCATTTTGGTAAAAAATGTTTCAAATAAAAGTTGTAGGGTTTGGAGGGGAAAAAAGATAGAAATATTATTTGACCTTGGATGGAGGTGCTTCGGAGATTTGAAAGTCATCTTCATTTTTTTAAATGGAACCACCCAATTTTTTTTAACGCAACCTGACAACGTTCAAAACGTCTCTGGACCTCTATTTATATAACATTTTTTTCTTATTTCTACTTATAAAACATACTGGCAAAGTTTTATTGTTTAACTTTGGAACCTCCTGTATAGATATATCAAAGAAAGAAGGTCACTAAAAGTTGTATCTAGATTCATAATATTGATTATTATTAACTCTTGCACTCGGAATGCCAGTTGTGCTGGCATGAGCATTCATTTCGATAACTCGGAATGCTACTTGTACTGGCATAAGCATTCATTCAAAGAAAGCGTGTCTAATATAAATAAAATAAAAAAAATAATGATAAACTCATAAAAAAAATAATAAATCCATTAAAAATAATGATAAACCCATAACTAATAACAAGTTTCGACAAAAGTTGTTGATGAAATCAATTAGAGATTTCTGTGCATCCAAATTACGACCAGGGTCGGATCTGACAGCGATAAGGAGCAATGCCTAAATAACAGTCCACGTATCATTTTTTAATTATTTGGAAAAATCAAAGATTCTATAGTTTGTTCCGAGTCCAATGTGAAAGAAAGCGGACGAGTTATTTTTGTGACACTTGTCGAAGAAAGGCCAGGGTTCATCCCAGCAATTATTTCAAAAAGTATCACACACACTTCAAAAACCTATAAAATGTAAAATTTGATAAATTTTGCAAAATAAATTCATGTGTAAATGATAAAATGTAGTGTTTCATTTTTTCAGCAAAAAGGTAATCGTAAATTTTTCATGACAAATTATGTTTATAATTATCAAGTGGGATTATTGGTGGGAGGAAATGTTGAAACTCGAATGCAAAGGGTTACGGATGTATGTAATGTTACAAAATGACAAAAATATAAAGTTTAAGTTTATATTTGTGTTTATATGTATGTGACAATGGTTTAACCAGAATCCATACTAAGCTGCAAAACAAAAATTAAACAAATAAATGAATAACAATTATTTTATTATATCTCATATCTGATTATACTTGTTCTTAATCGTCTCCCCCCCCCCCCCCCCCCCCTCTCTCTCTCTCTCTCTCTCTCTCTCTCTCTCTCTCTCTCTCTCTCTCTCTCTCTCTCTCTCTCTCTCTCTCTCTCTCTCTCTCTCTCTCTCTCTCTCTCTCTCTCTCTCTCTCTCTCTCTCTCTCTCTCTCTCTCTCTCTCTCTCTCTCTCTCTCTCTCTCTCTCTCTCTCTCTCTCTCTCTCTCTCTCTCTCTCTCTCTCTCTCTCTCTCTCTCTCTCTCTCTCTCTCTCTCTCTCTCTCTCTCTCTCTCTCTCTCTCTCTCTCTCTCTCTCTCTCTCTCTCTCTCTCTCTCTCTCTCTCTCTCTCTCTCTCTCTCTCTCTCTCTCTCTCTCTCTCTCTCTCTCTCTCTCTCTCTCTCTCTCTCTCTCTCTCTCTCTCTCTCTCTCTCTCTCTCTCTCTCTCTCTCTCTCTCTCTCTCTCTCTCTCTCTCTCTCTCTCTCTCTCTCTCTCTCTCTCTCTCTCTCTCTCTCTCTCTCTCTCTCTCTCTCTCTCTCTCTCTCTCTCTCTCTCTCTCTCTCTCTCTCTCTCTCTCTCTCTCTCTCTCTCTCTCTCTCTCTCTCTCTCTCTCTCTCTCTCTCTCTCTCTCTCTCTCTCTCTCTCTCTCTCTCTCTCTCCCTCCCTCCCTCCCTCCCTCCCTCCCTCCCTCCCTCCCTCCCTCCCTCCCTCCCTCCCTCCCTCCCTCCCTCCCTCCCTCCCTCCCTCCCTCCCTCCCTCCCTCCCTCCCTCCCTCCCTCCCTCCCTCCCTCCCTCCCTCCCTCCCTCCCTCCCTCCCTCCCTCCCTCCCTCCCTCCCTCCCTCCCTCCCTCCCTCCCTCCCTCCCTCCCTCCCTCCCTCCCTCCCTCCCTCCCTCCCTCCCTCCCTCCCTCCCTCCCTCCCTCCCTCCCTCCCTCCCTCCCTCCCTCCCTCCCTCCCTCCCTCCCTCCCTCCCTCCCTCCCTCTCTCTCTCTCTCTCTCTCTCTCTCTCTCTCTCTCTCTCTCTCTCTCTCTCTCTCTCTCTCTCTCTCTCTCTCTCTCTCTCTCTCTCTCTCTCTCTCTCTCTCTCTCTCTCTCTCTCTCTCTCTCTCTCTCTCTCTCTCTCTCTCTCTCTCTCTCTCTCTCTCTCTCTCTCTCTCTCTCTCTCTCTCCCTCCCTCCCTCCCTCCCTCCCTCCCTCCCTCCCTCCCCCCCTCCCTCCCCCCCCCTCCCTCCCTTCCTCCCTCCCTCTCCCCCCTCTCTCTCTCTTTCTCTCTCTCTCTCTCTCTCTCTCTCTCACATCTTATTGTTAATTGTTAAAAACTAAAAAGTTGATTTTTTAGTCTCTAAAGCCTAATGTATATTTTTGTGGATATATATATATATAATATAATATATAATATATATATTAATTCTTCTGAATTATTAAAATAACAAACTATTAAATATTATAACATTTACCTGTAATATTGTAACCGTGACTGCTCTGATCTTGGTTAAGTCTTTTATTTAAAGATACTAATAGACATAAAATAATCACTAAAAATCGGAACGTGGAATACTCAGCGTTATAACGCGTATCCATATAACAAATTCTTGTAGAAGATACCATGCAATTAAATCGTGCAAAATGAAAAAGTATACCATACATTTACCGTGTACAGGGGCGAATTTCCCATTAGGCTAGATAGGCTATAGCCTAGGGCGGCAGATTTTAGGGGACGGCAAATTTTTAATTTTTGAATTAAAAAAAAATTTATTAACACTCGATTTATATTCAAAATACATTCTGATTTTCATCAAAAGAGTCATAATATAAATATGTTTGTGATCATTACTGTTAAAGAGTGTATAAAGTGCTATTTTTTCCGGCGTTTTCGGCGAAATTTATTTCCCGTTTTTCTCCTCCAATTCTCAACCGATTTTGCTGAAATTTTTTCTTTAAGTTTTTTTAATATTAAACATTTTTTTACGTTCTTTACATTTCTGGCTTTATATGCTCGGGGTAACATTAAATATCATAGAAAAAATGTCAACAAAATCGGTTGAGAATTGGAGGAGAAAAACTGGAAACGCGCGCGCGCGAGAGAGAATGTGTTATTTATTATTATTCGAAGAATCCTATATATAAGATACCTGTTTCCTATTTTATTATCTATTTCTTATTTAATTAATAAAAAAATTTCCCCTTGCTCCACTGTCATTAAGGGGCGGCAAATTTGATTCAGCCTAGGAGCGGCAGAAACCGAAATCCGTCCCTGACCGTGTAACACTTTGTAAACTGAGATAATACTGATATAATTGAAGTTAATGGCTCATCTTAAAGATGAAAAAAGTCGTATAAATATAGATCTAGATACTATTATTTTTTTCAAATATAAGCACATTGTTTATGACAAAGTGTTGTAACAATATTGTTGTAACAATTAAACAAATTTCTAGATATAACTTTCTTCTACAGCAACACATGCCTCACATTGACAATTCTGTTTTGCTTCTGCTGCAATACATTATATATGCATTATAGTAAAAATATTTCAAAATTCCCAAAATGTTTCAAATTTAATCATACAAAGCAACAATTGTCTTTTTTGTTGTATTACCAATTTCAAAATAATCTAAAACATTCAACGGTACTAAACATTTTCTTCCTTCAGAAACATAAGAATAATGAATTTGCTTTCTCAATGATTATGTTCCTTATAAAAAAAATTGCTGATATAAAATCGTCACATGCAATGACTTTTTCAGTCTTCTGTTATTTGAAAAAGAAATGATAAACTATCATTTATCAAATAATCAGTTCAAAATTAAAAAATTTCCTAGATTATGCAATAAGATTAAATATAAAAAAAATGATCAATGCTTTAATGCAATTCTTCATCAATTGTAGTATCGTAACGTTCATCCTGCTCCGAAGCTTCAGGCATCGCAAAGAAGCGAGGGTCGCGAGAGAATAAAGAGAAGGAAATTAGAGGGCGCGGAACAGGTGTACCGCTTGATCCCAAGCGGGGTTGTCTTTTCATAGTCTCTCGGATATACGGATCATTTACCTTTATTTCGCTTTATACGAATTAAGAAGCGAAAGGAAGGTTCATTCATATAAATCGATTGAACCAAACATGAATATCAACCCCTCAAACTATAAGGCAGTTTTTTTTCAATAAATTCTGGTGAATAGTCAACCAATTAGTATTTGTTTCGAATTAGATCATGAAGATCTAATTCGAAACGACACGACATCAATCGTTATGTAAGTAAAATCGAAAGTCAATTGAATCAAGAAATGCAAAATTATACAGATTTGCCAAAATAGAAACGTTTTTATATAAAACACATGTAGTATAGTGTATACATAGTGCATATAATATATATGCACGGGTAATTCATTTTGACTTTAATAGACAATTTCTTGTTAAACAGAAAAATAAAAATAGAAGTTGTCGAAATGTCCAAAGATAATGATGTAATTTTGTTGAACCATTAATTGACCCTAATGGTGTTAAGTGACCTTAAGGTCATTTTAATTTTGTAAAATATAAATTCTAAATTTTTTTTTGTATATTTTTATAGTTGATACCACGCAATGTTTTCAAAATAATATAATTTATTATATATAAAATATTTTTTTGTTAAAAACTTTTCCAAATATTTTATATTTTATCATGAAATATTTCTCGACATAAAATATAAAATATTTCGTGAAGCATTCAATTTTCAAAAATCATATTTTAATATTTTTATACTTGAAATAACGAGAAAAATCAATTTATGTTAAAAAACATAAAAAAGTTATTTTAAAAAATTCTATTGCATTCTATTGCATTTTGTAGATGCATTGAAACTTTTTAAAAATTGCAAAACACAAAAATTAATATTACCAATCAGTTTCTCTCATCATTCTATGTATAAAAATATTTAAAAATCATTAAAAAAAAATAGTTTATGATATATTTTATATTTTATGTCAAAAATAGTTCTTAACGAAAGAACATTGAATCATATTATTTCAAAAAGCTATCGGTAGCTACAAAAATATGCAAAAATATTTAAGATACTATTTAAATAAAATTTAAATGGTCTTTATGCTACTGAAAAGATCAAAACCAACATTACCATTTTACAACTTCTTTCGAATTCTACAACTTTTATTCTCAACTTCTTTTCTTTTCCTCGAAAAATGCAATAAATTTTGCTGAAAACAATTTTTAATGTTTAAACTGTAATATAAAGATAAAAATAAATCCTACGTTATATAGACAAATGTTTCTCTATATACATACAAAGGAAAGGCTCGTATGATAACTATCAAATATAATATAATATTGGAGCACATCGAGCCATCGCGGATGTTGGTGCGAAAATTTTATTATTTTTCATATAGAAACTTATTCGTCTACATTGAAACGTTAAATTGTACACCGATCTCTGATTGAGATACATAAAGTGTACGAAAATTAAGCGTGAATTGGCTGATCTTCTTTAATTAATTTCTCATTAATTATTGCAAAAATCGCAAAAAGTAGAGGACTTTGCTACTCGGTTTAACCCGCTCTACCTGTACACGAGAGATCATCTTGCGCAGAACACCCTGTATATAAATGTAATTTTAATTTGTGCAATTTTTCTCTGAACCATTAAGGATGTTTTGTACGTACAATCGTAACAAAAAGTTGCTGAAATTTGATTTTGACGAATATATGCTCTTCTCATATAGTTTGAGTAATAAAGATTGCACAGAATCTTATCATTTATTCATAAGTAGAGTGCAAAAGTGTACTTTTGAATTTCTGTTGTTTTTTTTCTGAGAATTTTCGAATTTTCTGAATTATGCTTGACGTGCGGATAAAGATTAGTTGTGTTTATCCACAATGCCAAAAGTAGGTTTTTATCGATAGAAAGGAAAAATAGGGACCAAAAAAGTGTATGAAAAAAAACTTCTTCAACAAAAAAAAATTTTTTTCTATCCATTTTAGCCACTTAAATCAACACGATTACACGTTTTCCATAAAGTCACGGGTAAATTCGTTGCAAATAAAAATCCTTACAACTTTTGATTGCTTCAGTGAATTGACTCCGGATTTTGTCATAAGTCTCCAAACATATATAAAAACAATCTGTAAAATTTTTGTTAAATTCCTAATATTTCCTAATATTTCAAAAATAGGTACTAAACATCCTTAATAATAGACAAATTTTATCAAATTATATTCAATATCTTTTGAACCATTCAATACTTGGTAAAAATTATTTGATCAAATATTTCTTTTATATCTAAGATACACTTTTTCAAATTTTTTCTATGCATTTTAGCCACTTAAATCAACACGGTTACACGTTTTCCATAAAGTCACGGGTAAATTCATTGCAAATTAAAATCCTTATAACTTTTGATTGCTTCAGTGAATCGACTCCGGATTTTGTCATAAGTCTCCGAACATATGTAAGAATCTGTAAAATTTTTGTTAAATTCCTAATATTTCAAAAATAGGTACTAAACATCTTTAAGAGCAGTCAGAGTCGAAAAAATGAAAAACTAAGAATGCTTTATAAGTTTCGGCATTCTAGTTAATTTTTGAATTACTACAAATTGAAAGGCATCACGAGCAATCGCTGGATGTTAGTGCGAGGATTGTTAATATTTTTCACAGAAAATTGATTTCTGTCTACTAGAGACATTATTAAAGTGTACACGATCTCGGATTCGAGATATTAAAGTGTACGAATATTACATACATTGATCTCATTTTCGAGAATCTAAATGTACGAAATGAAGGAAAGAAAGGAAGTTTCTAGAAAGAAGGAAGATTGAGAGAAAAATATCAGGGTACGAGTGGCTTTTCTGTATGAAAAATATTAACAATCCTCGCACCAACATCCAGCGACCGCTCGTGATGCCCTTCAACTTGTAGCAATTTGATCCACATCACATGAGCCATTTCCTTATACATTAATGATTTTAATTTTTGAAATTGTACGCAATTACGACATGAAATTTTAATAATTTACCTCATTTTCAATTCTTATTAAAATTTTATATTAAAAATATAGACAAAAGCGGTTTAAAATTTGTTTGTTGTAAAATTTAAAAATCTTCGTTATTGTTTAAGTTAAAAATATAAAATCTGAAATACACTCATGCAATAACATTTCATGATTGAATAATAATTTCAAGTTAAATAACTGAAAAGTACTAATTGTGAAATTTTCATGTAGAATTTATTTTAAATAAGTTTTTAAACGTGCCCTTGTTCCACTAATACGAAAGACCTTCAATTTTCGATTAGCCACTAGAAATTGCATTGACCCTTCACGACACACAAACCGAAATCACGCACCGATATTGGGATGCTCTACTTAATAGAATTTCATGCTTATCGAGAATTGGACGTGTCAGGGGAGGAAAAAAGGCAAGGATAGTCTTTTCAGCTGGACGTGGGGTTCAATGAAGCAAAGAATTGATAATCAAAGCGACCACACTAAAGATCAATTGAGTTAGGTTCGAATATTATACAGTACGTATATTATACTAGTAAGGTTTTTCGAACACCACTGTGTTCCTAAACCAATGAAACAGATATTTTAACTAAAAAATAATAAATAAACGTTTCAATTTTATCAACATAACATAAAGATTACGACTAAGTTTATATCAGAAACTTAAATATTTAAAAAATAAACATATTTTATTGGTAATATTTTATCAGTATACATTTATGTAATCAATTAATTTTTAATTCCATAAATATTATAGATAATTTGAGATCACTTCATAAAATATTTTGCAGTGCGATAAAATTAACTACACTTCGGATATAGTTATGTTGAAGTTTTGATATTAACCAATGCTATTAATTTAATAAAAATAAAAATAAACAAAAAAATAACAAATTTTTTTATTTATATATTTATTCAAATTATCAAATTTTTATATTTATTTAGCTATTAAATATAAATAATTGTTTAATATCTTGTACATACTAATAATATAAATTGTTATTTCAAATAAATAAAACAATTAAATAGAAAATAGTTAAGTTAGTTTTCTATACTTATAATTTTAAAATCGATGTTTTACTTCAAGTAAAGTTCTGATATTTCCATTATAATTATTTTAAATTTTTCCAAACACAAAAACTAATCATAATTATTTTTAGTTTTATCGAAATTATTTTACACATAAATTGCTTTAATAAACTGTGTTCATCTGCAGTTTACACGCAAGATTGAGTGAAGGCGGTCTAATAAATAAGTGATTTTTCAACGCACAACTTGATTTCCAAAATTACTTCTCTCAAAATAAGAAATTTTTAGTTTAATAAACCTTTGCGGAATGATATTTTTATCTGTTTCGAATCACAGCAAATTTACAGAATTTACGAATTACAGCAAAATTACAAATGTTGGCTCTTCCCTGCATTGTGACACTCGCACTCTTAAATAAAAAAATAATGTCATCTTCGATGAAGTTCAAATAGAAGTAGTCGTACGTATTCTTAAGTGACAGCGGCGCTTTCAAGCTAATGAGGCACAGCGTAATTAGTGAGACTGTCTACCGGGTAGAGTCTTCACGAGAGAGCGGATCCCTCTCAACACTCTGAGTCGCTCACTCACTCTTCGCTCTCTATGCTCACTGTTAAACCAATCTATAATAGTTTGTCCGTTTAGATAAAAAATGCGTTTTACCAATATCAACTCTTTTCTATCGTTCTTTCAGAAAAAAAACTATTCCGGCGTTATATATTTTAGACCTTTAAAATAAATTTGTTTACTGTGTAGTTATGACTACCTTAACATACAAGATACTAACAATTGTAAATATGAGTAATAAAATATATACACAACGTTATTAAAATATATTAAGTTATAAACAAATACTAAAAAGTGTGGAACTATTAAGATTATTAGCTCAGCTTATATTACAAGTTCTCGCTTCTGATTTCATAACTTATGATACACAGTTGAGGAATTATAAATCTTAAGAGAACATTTCCATGTAAAACTTAAAAAAAAATCAATTTTTTCTACATTTTTAAAATGTTTAAATTTTTTAAATGTTTTTAAGGTCTTAAAAATAAGTTTCTAAAAGATTTTTTTTTTTTTTAAACAAAGCTATGATACAGTATTTATAAGCTGCGATGTGCAGACAGATTATATCTGCATTCAAAACTTTAAACATTTCTGAAATCACTAAATTCCTGTGTATTTATTATTTGATTTTATACATCATAATGAATTTTAACTTTATAAGAAATTCTCTTTTTACAATAACAAACTCATGTCAAATTTGTACTAAAATTTGAAAAGCCTACCAACACTTAAGCTATTAAACATTTAAATAGCACTAAATTTTGGTATTGATTCCATTTGTGTGGCAACGTTGCTAATTTCGCAGACATTAAAATTTTTCATAAGAAATTGATGTTTTTTAAAAGTGTAACAATTTTCAATTTTTTTCTTCATTGCTGTGCGAGTTATTACACTCATAATTAAAATTTTTTATTTTGTTTTAGACAAAAAAAGTTACATTTAAAATTAAAAAGCAAGAAAAATATTTTAGATTTTTACGAATTCAGAAAAATTTTTTAAATATGTGTGTAAAATTTCAAAACAATGAAACTATATAATATGTTCCTTTTCTTTCAAAAAATTCTGGAAAATAGTTTATTTTTTTGTGCTTTAGACCAAATTAACTTCTAAGATAAGAGATTTTTCAAATTATTATTAGTCGATATGTATTTAATTACACATTACGTTATGTTTAATATTATACGTCAAGAACTTTAATTATACAGGCTTTCCCCCATTATTCTCATAAGGTGCATTTTCGAATCACAGGTTATTTTGATTAATTTCCAGTTGATCTTTTTTTCTTTACAAAAATATAAATAATTTTATTCTTGCTCAAATAACATAATTTGTTCACGAAAAAGAAATTAGTGAAAAAACGGAATAAGTTTAGAGTCTATTACAGCTATTCACAGACATAACTACCACGCAAACAAAATAACTGACCCTGCTCTCTCAATGAATTCTGACGAATTCACAGAGGGGTACGCGTTCCTGATGCGTGGTTTCGGTGAGTGAGTTTGCCAGGGGGGAAAGGCCGATTTAGAACACAATGCAGCTCAATACCGAGGAAATTAGCCGCGACGCTGCCGGTGACGCCCATCATCTCCATACCACAAAAAAAAAACAAGCTTCATGCCTTATGTCCTATGCCGATGAAGCAGGTCGATATTATCATTTATCAACTAATTTACATCGCGCCTGATATCAATGTCATTGATATTTGCGATTTGCGAGATACTCTTTGTTTCGATGCAGTCTAAGTTAATCTTAGTGCAACTAATTTTCGATACAAAAAATAGATAAAATATCTCTTTGTAACTTTTGTGTATGTAATAAAGTATAAATAAAATATTTTTACCGGAAGAAACAAATTATGTGTAAAAAGTTTATATAATTTCATGAATTTTTCAAGAAAAGTAAAATAATTTTTATAAATCTCGGATTTTGCTGTAAGAAATAATATAATATATCTATGTTTAATAAATGTATAATTTTTGCCACAAAATATGAGTATTATGTATAGGTAGAATTTTTTCGAATTGTGTACAAGTCAATATTTATACAATTTTGGAATCGCTGATTGTAAATTGACTTTAAAATTTGTAATTTTGATCTCAAATTTATAGTCCGCCACCTCAATAATCTGTCACCTATAGATACCAAATTTAGCACAGATCAATATACATCACTCAAAAAAATGATCTTGCAATAATAGCTAAAATTTTCTAGGTGTAAAAAATTAACTAAAACAGATAAATGATTAGCAACTGTTGTGATATTGCATATGTAATTACTTAATCAGTTTAGATGACAGAAACAGAATATATATCTGTATTGTTTGTGAACTTAAAAAAGAAAGTTTCTCTAAAGCGCCTATCTATATAAGATCAATCACGTGTTAGATCATGCAATGAATAACATTTAGCAATGGTACCTAAATTTTTCAGAAGCTATTGCTAGAACATTACTGCTATAAATTCTATATATGACAAACAATGTTTTCACAGATACGAAAAATAGCGATACATTCTTGTTGCGATATCTAGAAATCTAACTACATCAGCGAAATATTTTTTTGAGTGATATATGTACAATAGATGCAAAAATTAACTCTACTCTTTGTCTGTAATATTGAATTCGTTTTACTTTAAATCTTGTAATTTTGACTTCAGATCTTCAAATTGATATCAATGACTTCAGAAATATTTAGATATTGAGTTTTATGCAAGTTAAGAAATATTTCCTTTTTACAATGTCTTTGATCAATGTCTTTTCCTCCCAATTTTATTGCCCATGATATCGCACAATTATGCGATTAGTAGTCGAGAAATGCGTCTATTCTCGTAAGACACAACTCGCTAAAAAACCGAGTCAATGGTGATTAAATTTCTGCTGCCTTTGGCGTCAAGGATTATCATATGTACCTCTCATCATCCCGTCTCGAAGAGAGAGTCAAAAAAGAACCGTAGACATTGACTACCTGCCAAGATCCGAGGGATAAGTTCGTCATTGCACGCGTAGGTGAATGGAACCCGTCCTTAATAGAGATCTTATGATGCGCAGGTAAACGTACCGTGAATAGACCGCACAGTGAATGAATGGTTAAAGAAGAACCGGGTAGAAGAAAAGATGCGCATCTTTGCCCTATCTTTCTTTATTTTGCGCCTTTCTTTTTTTTTTCTTTTAGAATGCTATACGCGTATAGCTGTTTTCCAGTAAGTTAGCACTGAAAGATGTGCTGTTATAATTAATTCAAAATTAACGTTAAAGTTAAAGAACAGCAAAAAAGAGAAATGCTGTCTAAAAACAAGTTTTACGTCTCTTATGTAAAATTACTGATTATTATTGCAAAAATCTGATTATATTTTCGTTTAAGCAATCATCAATAAAATATTAAGCAGCAACTCTATCCAACATTTCATGGGTCAAAATGGGGCATAAATTCTTTTTCTCAGCTAAACGGTTTTTAAAGCCTTAAATATTTCAGAGATATATTCGGTGCGTAGAACAATGCCCGTCCCCGATTATAATTCCGAAATTTAACATAAACAATAATATCTCGAAAAGTTATACAAATTTCAAGATTTCGAGATATTGTTTATGTATACTGACTTTTGAAATTCTGACTTTCCCCAAGTTTATTTTTTGTTTCAAATTTCAAAGTTATGATTTTTCGAGACATTGCTACTCACCAATACTGGTGATGGTGATGCAATATTAAGTATTAAAACATTTCTTTTATTAATTTCGCAATCCTTATAATGTAAGTTTTTTTTTCTATCACTTCCTATTTTATCGAGACTTGAAAAAAAGTAAAAGAAAGACAGAAAGTATATATAAAAAAAATTAAAATTTAGAGAACTTTGCTGGTTCGAAACGAACCGTATCAGCAGTCTCTTAGCAGTAGCTTTATAAATCCGGAGACTCGTCTTATGCCTGATTTCTACACGAATCGAGTCTCCGCTGCCGCTATTGCTGCTGCTGTTGTTGCTGCTACTGCTGCTGCTACATGAGTGTTTGCAGTCCACTTGAAACCTGTCTCGGCCGAACGACCGTGCGCGCACGTGTGTAGAGGGAGAGAAAACGGTAGATGGAGATGAAAATAGACAAAGAGAGATACAACACCGGCAGACCCGACAATACCGAGACCAAGAAGATTGCTTAATTTGTCTAACGAGAGTACCCTGCACCTGTCATTTGGACACAGAGATGGACAAAGTTATAATTTCTCCTCCCAAGTTTTATTTTTACCTGGCGGAAATTTATTTACTTGTTTACTTGTCCGCCTGTGTCATCTCGCTGCCTCACCACATCCTTAGTTATGCAAGAATTAAATAATACACACCGTGAGTGTACCTATACACCTATCGTGTCGCAAAACTCCTCGCATAAAGATAGATTTGAGGAACATAGCAACAGTACATAGCAATTAGTAATAGTGATATAATAACACTGATCTGTAAAATTATACATATTTTTGTCGTCGTCGTCATCGTTGTCGTCGTCGTCGAGAGAAAAAGAAAGAGAGAGCAAAAGAGAAATTTTCTATAAATTCATGCAAAAAATTTTTTCAAAGAGCATTGTTCATATAAAAATCACTATTTTTGGCATATTTTTCTTTGCATTTCTCAAAATTCTGATGCATTGTAATAACTTTTTAAGAACGCATAGAATTATATATGTATATAATAAGTCTATATTTTCCAATATAAGATTGTATTGATGATATTACACAACTGACATCCTTATCGCGCTCAGTTTTGATATACCAGAATATTAATAACATTGAGCGATTGTAATCTTTCCAACAGTATGAACATATCAACATATTTATCAGCGTTCGGCATAAAACTGCATCAAGTATGATATCTATCGCGAAACCCATCAAAATTTTTGCCCTCATCCAATATAATACTCTTCTAAATTTTTGCAATTTGAACAAATGTATTTTTTATAATGGCTATAACATTTAAATTTATAATTCCTTGATGGTCTGCAGCTACTGCCACATTACAGTAATTTTTAATATAAAATTTTCTCTGTACATGCTCCAACATATCGTGCCGATCGGAGTGCACGATTGGAGATCCGTTCTTGCTATATTAATTTTATTATTTTTATCTACTTTTATGTTTCTTATTTTCAATCTACGCTTCTGCTCGCATTTCTGTGTTTCTACAAGAATATTCTTTTAACAATAATAGAAATATGTAGCATTTGTTGTTCAAATATAATGATAGATTGTTTATTTTAATATTATATAATTCCATATTAGTAATATTAGTAATTCCATTCATTTAACCAACTTATATATATCAATTGTCAAAAATATTGATTTGAAATAGATTACTCAAAGTTTAATTTGTTGTTCATTGTTGCTATCTTAATGGTTGACAATGTGATAAATATTCACATAATTATTACGCTAATGTTACAATAACGTAACTTATCGATAGTCAAAACATTATCATAATAGTTATGTTCTCTAACATTTTTCACGGAAAGACCATTGCATATCTTCAACACTTACTCTCTTGAGAGCTCGCTTTTGTCTGTGCGTGGCATTTACTCCCCTCTGTAAATCAATCACACACATCCAACGAGCTTCATATAAGGCTTTGTTTTTATGTTCATGAGTAGACAGTCGGTTGTTAGAATGGAGACGTAACAAAAAATACAAGAGTAAAGTATTATGTATAAAAAAAACACAATGTATAATATTATAAATAGAATATAATACATAATTACAAAAAACCAAAAAAATTACAAATTTAAAAAAAAATTAGTAGTTAAGTACGTAAATAAAATAGAGCAAGTACTATTGCTTTTATTCATTCAAAGTAAAAATAGTGCCACTGCTATGTGTCTTTCTCAATATCTTTTCATAAAAATTTCTTGTCCCAGATATAAATAAAGACTGGAAAATATACAGCGTGTCCTATTTTAAATAAACATCTGAAATGTCTCAGAATTGTTATACAGATAGAAAAATATATTTTACATAAAGCTGAAGAAGAAAAAAGAAGAGTTACTCTTGGTTATATTAATTTTTGCATTTGTAATTTTGTAGAGCGTATATTTACAAAATGCAAAAAAAAATTTATCGTTTTTTTTTTGTTTTCTTTTATGTATGGATTTCTTTTGTTATTCCACGCATAAAAATATTAAAATGAGGCTATTAGAAAGTTAATGCCAAGATACTTCATATTTGATATAAAAAAATATCAAAATAAAATGCAAAATACATAGAAAGTTTTAAACGAAAAAGAGATCATTTTTAACGTTAAAATACTCATCATTTTGAAAACATCTCGACATCAGCATATAAAAATATAAAATAAAAAATAAAGGTTTTTATATAAAAGATAAAAGGTGATATTCAGAGAGCAACTTAGAGTGAAATCGATAATATTTTTTTTTATTCTCCTACAAATCTTACACACAACTTTTGTTTGAAACATTTATTTATATTTCCATCCAATTTTAAAATATTTTAGATCTTTATATTAAATGAGACATCCTAACAGCTCGATAAAAAAACTTATTATAAATCAATTTTTCTCAAGTTATCAGTTTATTTTCTATCATTTTTGCACACATTCTAATATAAAACAGCTTCTATGCTACGAACAAATACATCAAAAAAAACACAACGAAAATGTGAAAGAAGGGGGGAGATGAGAAGGAGACCGAGAACGTGATCTACAAGGGGGGGTACGAGGTAGGCATGTACTAATTGGATAATTACGGAGTGCGTCGCGTTTGTTTTATAATTGGGCGAAAACCAGGGAACCGTCGCTGCTTCGACGTGCCAAACAACAAAACGGCCGGAGTCACGCTCTACGTGACGAACTACCCTCGAAGCTAATCCAGGGTTAAGGGCCCCTCGGCTTTACGCCCCGCCTCCCTCACTCCTCCTCCCAATCACCCCAACCCTGCTAGCTTCCGAGCCTTTTGCATCAGTCAATACCACCCCTGACTAACCGATTCATCATTTGTTCATCTAGCAATGGCTCACCGCCACCCACTTTTATATTACAAAAGCAACGCAAAGCAACATGTCATGCCTTCCTTATCCTTTGATTGCAGAGGACATAGAGATAAAGAAGATGAAATAATGATTACTAAATATTTCTTAAAAATTTTCTTTTTTTATTTAGAAGAGAAAATAAAGTGGAAATTAAAAGTAAAAAATAAGATATTCCCAATTTGATGCATAGGATAATGTCCCGCGCGAAAGTTATAATCTTGAAAGAATAACGAAAAAGGATATAAAAACCAAAAGTACATTGCATATATATACTGAAGCGCTATAGATATTACAAATTAAAATATACGAAAAAATCACATTATTATAATATCTTTTGCGCTTCATCATCCGCGCTTTTGATTCTTATAACCTTTTTTATTATTATTTGTTTTCGAAGAACCATAAGTTACATTATTATAATCTTAAAATTTGATACATAGGACATTCCTGAAAAGTTATATAAAATTTTAAAATTATGACTTTTCAGGAGATTGTCTTAAGTTTCATATTTTGAGATATTTGTTTCCGAGATATTGCATGTCCATTACATTTCTAGTGTCAAATATGATCATCTCAAGTACTGCAGCTATTATTTAGCAATAATATCTTAAAAAAAAATTTAAAGTTTCTTCTGATTTTCATGAGTTTTGGACATGTAGAATAATGCAAAGTAAGAAACACATTTTTTATATGTGTATTTCTTCGAATGTTTAAAGGATTTGAAACCCTTAACTTAGTATTTAAAAACGAGTATTTCAAAACCTTCAAAATCTATATTCTTTTACGTTTTAACACCCACTGAACTCATTTCTGAAGGTTAAAATTGTCTAAGTTCTAGAGAAAATCCTCAAATTCATCAATCTTTGCGGAATGTGGTCTTATATAAAATACGGTGTTTTGCATTACATTAGGATCATTCATGATTGTACAAGATTGTACATGATTGTACATCTTTTTTCAAACATTTCAAAGCAAAACCAATGCATGATGCATTGATTAGATCAGTGCTCAGAATTAATTGTACATCTAATGTAAGGCGATTTTCGTAGTTAATGCTCACTTTTCTCTTGCGTGCACCATAGTAGCTAGGCCCAGCGCCACCGAGCATTAAGAGCGACACTATCTAATAAATAAGTGAGTTCTCAGATTTCCATGTCACCCATGAGGTACTAACGCGTTTCTTTTTAAATGATTTCCGCAATAGTCACCTCGTGAATCTTCGCATTATCAGCGTATATTCTACTAACTCTGGTTCTTGTATACGTTAATGTGCTCATTTAATAGTGAATGTTTTTAATTCTATATTATTTTTATCAAAATTCAATTTAAGTATTTTAATTGGTTGTTATTTTAGACAGGTTTTTAAATATTATTAGAATATTGAATTTTTAAATATCACTCATTAAAATTACTGCATTAAATTGTAATTAAACACAAAATTCTGAAATTTTTTAAGTAGCTTTTATTTGACGCCGCAGAATCTGGAGAATTCTGTACGTGCTTTAATTTTTACTCTTCTAGTTTCGGTATTATATTTATTAATGGAATAAATAAATAAAAATTAGTCTTATTGTTAATTAGAAAAAAAAGTTGATCTACTGACTATATATAATTGTGAAACACTTTTGTTAGGATAATTATCACGCGATGATTCTTCAATCCTCTAATTTAATTTCTTCCATCCTCGCACCGTATTTCATTTCATTATCAGTGTAAATACGTCTTATGTATCATAAACCTATTCAAAAGTTTCAACAATATATTATTAATCTGTAAATTATTTCCTTTTAATTTCTGATTGTGAGTCACCAGATAGGTCAAATAAATTAATATACAGGGTGATTCAAAACAATCTGATGTCCTTCAAAATGTCACATTCTTAAACGATTTCTAAGACGGTTTTTCCTTTAGCAAAATTTTGTCCAAAGGTTAGTTTTTGAGTTATAAAGGAAAATAGTTTGCTCACAAGTCCGGTATAGCGGACAAGCAGGGACGCGTAACACATTATGAGACTGTCAAGTGTTACGTCAGTCTTATGATATATTGTACTGTATGCTTTTTATTTGAAACTAGAAAAACGGCAATTTTATCTAATGATATGTAAAGAATCTAATACTGGACAGCATATACTTCTTAACATTCATTAGATTCATGTTTACTGAACATTTTTAGGTTGGGCACATTATACATAACAAATTATTCGTGCGTGATTCAGAACTGCGTATAACACTTTAGCATCTGTTAATCGATATTTGTGTTAAAAATTAACACAGTTTGACTCCTCTAATTTTGATTCGTCAATCGAGCGTATTCTCTAGTTAAATTCTTTTTCTAATTTTTATGTTAATAGTACAAAAATGAAATAAAAATGTTGCGTGCAATTTTCAATTTCGAATGAAAAAGCGAGTATTAGTAGTATCTTTAGTCTTTCAAAAACTATATAATTAAAATATAGTTTCTAGCTATAGTCATAATTGAAGTGTTATGGCTACAAATTTGTTAAAAATATATTCGCAATTGGATAATAAATATCTTCGAGTTTTCAAAGATCAATGAAAATTAAGAGTGCAATTCACAGTGTATATCAACAAAATTACTTGTGTAAATATAAGTTCAGTATATTTTTCGGTATTCTCATCTCTTTAATCGCAATTTTACATGCTTAATAGATGTATTACCGACTCTTAACACAAGATGCATGCGTATAAAAATAAAATAACTCACCATGAAATTGTTGATATAAATTCATCGGTGGCGGAATATTCGCATAGATTGGCGGTCTACTGTGGTTTGTGTGATGTCTGTAAATATAAATTTTGTTTGTTAAAAATACTTTATCGTTTTTAACATTTGCATTAATAATTGTACATTATATGAATAATTATATTTTATATAAATTAAATACTCTGTAAAGATAAATTAACTGAATATTTGCTTAGCTTTTATAATAATTTTTAAAAAATTTTTACATATATATTTTATATTATTTAATAAAAAGAAATAACAATTTTGGAAAAATCTTTGTCACATCCCTATGATGTTCATTAACACACTTTCGTAAGCATTTTCTTAGATTTAAGAAAATAAAATGTATCTTAAAATTTATTTCATATTGTTGTAAATCACATCATATAGGATCAGGTACTTGAAATCATCACCTTGAATTACTTATAAACTACTGTACGGAAAAATGTTTTAAACAAAAATTGCATAGTTTCAAGAATACACGAGATAATAATTACTTTTTTTATAATTTTTTTATATGCTAAGCTATGAAGAGATGGCTTTTTGTTTTTTATATAAATCATCCAACATTCTTTTACGAAAATTAAAGAAGCATTTAATGCTGAATAGAATAAGTATTTACTCTATTATGTTTAACTTGCAATAAAAGTTTTCAGATATTTGAATAGTTTTAGAATATTTGAAAAAGTACAAGTAGATGATTTTGATGAGAAAATCATTGCGAACAAATATTCTGTGTATTGAGCACATATTTCAGAGATATTCTCTGTTGATTAATAACATGTAAATTTTTTCTTTATTCATAAATTTCATTTCAGAGCGTGAACCATTTCAATAATATGGACTACCGTTTTAGATTATGTATAATGGAGATTAAACATCTTCAAAGAAAAAGAAATTAATTCTTAACTAACTTTTTTACATTTCTTTTATATTTCCTTCACTATCAAGAGATACGGTCGTGTCTCGAGCCAAGTTCATCGCCAATCACGCGCAATTCGCAAAATAGTGACCATGTATGTATATATCCATCCATCCATCCATCCATATGTATGTCCATATATATATATATATATATATATATATATGGACTATATCCATATATATGTATATATATATACACACGAAACTGCGAGGCGATAAAAACCGAGATTATCGAATTTCAATAACACCTGCGCCGATCGATTTGAAAACAGGCTCAATTGATTATGCATACTCAAATTATATTATAAAATATATGTTTTACTCTACGTGCTTTATAAAATTATAATAATCCAAAATTATAATAATCCAGTTGCGCTGGCGACGCTGAGAAATGTCAGCTAGCCACGCATATGAATTTAACAGTTTTTTATAAGCAATCAGATTATTAGACTGCGCCGACGATACTAAGAAGTATGAGTTAGCGTCGCTGTGAATTTGACAGGTTTACATATTATATAAAATAACCATATTAAGCTTTTAACCTTAAAAAAAAATGTTAAAAGAGTAGTAAATAAATAAGTGTAGTAAATAAAATGCTGTCTTTGCTGATGGTAATCGCAGTTTTGACAAATCTGAAATATGAAAAGTAAGTTAAGACGTAACATAAAAGTAAAATATTCTGTAAATTTTGTCATATTATCAAACAATAGAAACATTTTACTATGACCCAAAACTCTTAAAGCCTTTCTTCGAGCTATTCTAAATCAGATTAATCAGACTAATCAGACTTTATCAATCTAGCTGTTAAATTAGCTTATTCATCTGTAATAACATTAGCAAAATTTCTACAAAATTAAATATTTTATCTGATTGCCAACATTAAACATTGTTATTTACTCTCAAAATGGATTCTCAATTACGAATATTAGTAACCTTGTGTGAGTGCGTGTTTCATTCTGTAAATTTATTTTGTGTTCGTATTTAGGTGTCCTGTCAATTACTGTCCGCAAATTACATCATCCCATTTTATTTCTTCTTTCTTGGAACGAAAAGTGGGCAGGTATATGTAAGATAATGTAAGAAAGAAATCCAATTTTATTACAATTGTAAGTTTAGTACTGGGAAATAAGATTCTCAGAAAGGAGGTCAATGCCGCTCTGCTTGTTGAGTGTCTTACTTTGTCTTTTTATAAAAATCGCTTACACACAAGTGGAAAATTATCATAGGTATTGTTAATAAAATATCATTGCTGTATCCAAGGTTATAGCAGCATAATTTTGAAACAACAGAGCAAACTCGAACTATGAGTTTGACTAGAACAAACTAATAATATTAAATAATAAACTCTCATATAAAAGATTGACTTCAGAAATACACTGAACTCCTCTATAAATCTTATCTTTCAGTATTAAACTTATGACTACAATTGTAATAAATTCGAATTTCCTACATATATCTTCCCACTCTCATCCTTTCAAAGAAAGAAGAAATAAAGTGAGTTAGTGTGATTTGGGAACTCAGTAGCTGACAGAACAGCAAAATATAAAGATGAAAAAGATTTACACAACAAAATGCGCACTTACAAAGCTAACATTTGTAATTGAGAATCCATTTCAGAGTAAGTCCATAACAATTTTTAATATTATTAATAATAAGCCAAACAATATGTTAAAAAGCGATATGATATAAATTAACGAACGGACAAGATATTTATTTTTTAGAAGTTTTGTTAACTAAGTTAATTAGTTGTTGTTACTAACTATTAGTTTGTTATTACAGATTAATAAACCAATTCAACAGTTAGATAAGAGATATGAGTAAAAGTTACACAATTTCTTGTAGAATTCCGTGTTTTTTAAAAAAGGCATATCTATAAAAAATTATCTATTTAAAAAAAGGTACAAAAAAGCGATTGTTAATACAGTGTATACACGTACAAAAGAATCTATAGAAAAAACTGTCATATATTTTATTTATTAAAAAAACTGTTGTATATTCTATTTGTATCACATTCTATAAAAAATATGGTATCAGAAAAAGATGCCAAGTGAGAATAAAAATTATATACATTATTACTACAAAATAGAAAATTGTTTTATATTTCATGTATAAGATATATTATTAAATTATTAAAAATTTGACGCCAATAGAATAGTTGCTGTACTGAATAACACATTAAAAGATACACCATTAAGATACAAAGAAATGTATCATAAATATTGTTACTAATTGTAGTAATGAAACTTACTCGAGCATTCTGTGTCCTGCCTGTCCCAACGAAGCAGATTGCGTAGATCGAACAAAACCGATTTGTGGCTTCCATTGGTTCCCATTATTCCGATTCATAGCTTCAAAATCTTGCGGTTTTAAGACGCGCGGAGGTTCCTTAGCTCCTTTTAATTTACGAGCAAGAAAAATATGATTGCAGCTGTATGTAGGATCCTTGTAACTAACACTAAAAATTGAGAAAGAAAGCAATTAGATATTTATAACGATATTATTTATAATTATTTCATAACACTAGATTTAGATAACACTATAGACATTAGATAGACAAACTTGAACATATTGTTTATAGTCTGGAAAAAATAGTTTTTCATAATTTTTTTATGGGCTGAATCTGAAATCAATCTCAGCAAGTATGTATCATATTGAGATTTTTAAAAAATCTGTAAAAATCAATTAATAAAAAACATGGCAAAAATAAGGATTTTAATCATATTTACAATAATATAATAAAAAAAGAAAATTTTTCAATAAGTATTACATCATCTTAAAATACTAATTTTTTTTTAATTAATAAGCTCATGACAAATACAGTCACAAAATTTTATATAGATAAAGCATAAAATGACAAATCAAAAAATCCGTCTATGCAAAAGGACATTAAAAAATTGTCTTCTTTTCCATTAGAAAATTGTCTTTTTTCAAAATTATATAAAATATATAAATGGATTTTAAATAAACTACTAAAGAATAAGATCTACTTGAAAAAGGGGTATTTAGTATTTTAAGGAAATTTACAGTTTTCTAATGTAATACGTTTTTCTTGAGAATTTTGGAAATCTAATTCAACACATAAAAACATTTTAAAAACTGTTTTTCTTTTCTAAGCAACAGACTTATGCAGAGCAGCATAACTATATTAATTTATAAAGATTTATATATATATAATCTAATTATATATATATATATATATATATATATATATATATATATATATATATATATATATAATCTATACATGTACAGAAATATACGAACCAGTACACTTTATTATTCCTAACTGGTAAACCCCGTACAGGTGAAGGTAATGTGCCCCCGTCACTCACACAATCTTCCGATAAAAGTACAGTACCTCGCATTCCATCTACACTTATTTCAATTTCCTTATTGTATCCTAAGCGATTTGTATATAAACCCTTTACAAAACTATAGCCACTGTTTTCTGTACCAACATACAATCTGTCGTCACCGCGAATGTTCCTTTTTTCTAAAAATAGAAATAGAGATTAATTCACACATAAGACTCGTAAGTTTTGTTTAAAAAGTGTTTAACCCCCACCCTCTCCTCTCCTTCTCTCTGCAAGCGCGTACAATATTTCCCATATAAATCTATTTATGTAATCTTTATCAAGATAAATAATTAATGAAAAATATATTAAATCAAAGTTAATTTCAAAAGCGATATACACTAAAACAAAGTTACTCAGAGATTATACCCTCTGTCGGACAATTTTAATATACTTCTTTAGATAAACACTAGTTTTGAAGATAATTTGTGAGCACACTATATATATTCATTTTAAAAATAATTTTATCACTTACTTTCTGCTTCTGTCAAACTATCGTAATATGGCACTAAAGCCTTGAATAATCTTTTTTCGTCAACGAATGGAAGTAAAGCCACACCTTGCCAAGCAAATTTCTTTCCATTCAAGTCAATTTTAAAATCTTCTGGATAAAAGTCAATAATCTGAGATCTCTGTAAATAAATATTATTAAATTTAAAAAAATGCATTAAAAAAAAAAAAAAAAGAAAAATGATTTCGTGAAGTTACGGCAGTAACGCAGTTTATGGTTTTATGCAAAAAAGATTATTCTAATTAAATTGTCTAAAAAGCAAATTTATTAGAAGCATTAGCGTTACTTCTCTTGATTTAATAGTATATAATAACTATATGTTTAAAAATTTTATTGTATTAAAATATATTCAATTACTATAATGTTCTTTTCATATTTGCTTTTGATATTATTTGATAGGAGAGAATATTCAAAAGAATAAATATAATATTTTTTGATAAATTGTTTTTCTTCACAAAGATGACAACCAGCTTCTTTAACAGTAGTTGTTAGTGCTACACCTTTTAATCGATCGTAAAAAATAGTATATTGTACCACATAAAACTGTCACTATTTAATTAAAATAGAAACGCTGTATTTTAGAAAAAAACAAAAAGTTTTATTCAATCAAAATATGTATAGTATTATTAGTATTAATAGTTTTCTCACAAAGAAATTAAATAATATATTTCATTTTCATAAAATGTTTTAATTTAAATACACATGATAAAGCATTCATATTCTTTTGTCAAAGATAACAAAAAGAAATAATAATAACCAAAAATAAATCTATAATCAACAAAAATTGAAGAAAACAATACTATTATAAAAATTTTGCAATAGTATCCGAAGTACTATCCGAAATATACTTTACTTCATCTTTACTAATCAGGATCAATTTTTAACTTGATCGAAAAATAAGATAGAAGATCAACAATTTTATGTGGTACAATCCAACGTAATAGTATCATTCTTTTTTTCCCTTCTGCCGATTACAATATAAATATACGTACTGGATCAGACATTAACTTTGCCCATGGTACAGGTACATGTTTACAACTAGCAGCGGGAAATACACCCATCAATTGCTCTAACGGACGAAACTGCAAGAAAAATGATATTAAATTATAGTGATTATAGTACATTTTAAAACTGTATACTGTTTATAAAGTGCATGTACATTTTACAAAATGTTTATTATACTTACTGGTACAGTGCCCTTTTCAAATTCTGTAGAAAGACCACCGATATTAATGAAATCACTTGCAAACGGCGCATAATGATATGGAAAATACCATCTCCATGACGCACAACCTTGATAATAATATCGTAAGACCCAACATAAGCCTCGTACATATTGTAAAGCAACATTATTTCTATAAACAAACAAGTATAAGAAATATTTACATATAAAGGATCAAATATAATTACTTTATATTTATCAAATAAAACATGTTTATATAAAAATTATCCTATTTCAATAATACTTAATTCTGTGTAGAAATAAATCTGTTATTATTACACATTAATGTGTAGTTATAATATTATAATTATAACAAAAGAACTTCAAAAATTAGGAACCTAATAATATTTGTGCAATTTTTTATAACTTCACATTTAATGAGACCTTACGTCTTGATAGTAATTATCAACATATAAATAAAAACAAGATTTTACAGCAATTTAAGTAACCTAACTTACTGAATTCTTTTATATTTATAATTAAATAGATTGTTTTAATAGTTGCTGTCGAGATAAATTAAAAACAATATAAATTTAATAATACAAAACCGTTAATGATAATTTCTATATGCTTAAAAGCATAAAAATATTATTATATATATATAACTTTTCAACGTTTGGAGTCGATTTTTTCGTAAACGATTCTATAAAGAATAGTTTATTTTAATAAATAAGAATATTAGGCTCGTTATAATAATAAATTAACAATATATTATAAGAGAATAACAAGCCGGGCTAGATTTTATTGCTTATTACAAATAAAAATAATAAAATGAAAAAATTATACAATAAATATACGTTTTGATATTTTTGAAGATGGTCAGAATTTGACCATCTTCAGTGAAACTTATACTGATAATTATAAGTACCAATAGAATATTATAACATCTCTCACTTAGGCCCTGTGTACAATAGAAAAAATATTAGGAATAGGAACAAATATTAAATATTAGGAATAGAACATTGGAATTATTTCATTTCAGAATAAGAAAATGAAATGTATTAACGTATCATGAATTAAAAATTAAGAATTAGGAACAACTAATACATTTTGTTCCTTTGTTTGAAGTAAAATAATTCCAAATTCTTCTTTCTAATTTTTAATATTTATTCCTATTCCTAATATTTTCTCTATTGTGCGCAGGGCCTTATAGTATATAATACTGATAGTATTATAACGCCTCTCACAGTAGCCAGTTTCCGCCAAACTGTCAATATTAGCAATTAAACTGCTAAGATTATTAACTCTTCACGTCATAGATTCACAATTTCACAGATAAGCTCTTTTCAACACAATACAATTTTTAATTTAAGGTAATAATATTGTTATTAGTGTAAGTTTTTATTTGTTTTTTTTTATAGTCTTCTTATGTTATAACCTCGAATGCTTAATATTCTGGACATTCTATTGGTATTTTTGCCAACATAAGTTTTACTAAAGATGGCCAAATGTTGACCAAAAACGTATATTCTGTTCAAAGCGCTGCTCAATATTCTCTAATAATATATAGTTAATTTATTTTATATATATATATATATATATATATATATATGTATCTTCTTTTCGGATTATATTATATCAAATTATAAAACACTCTATAAGTATATTACTATGTTATAATATTTTAAATTAATCGTTCATCATACTGTAAAAATATTCTTCAAAATTACGTAATCAAAAATTACGTAAATTTTAAAATCTAAATAAGTAAATTATATAAATTCTATATTTTTATCTTTTAAATCACATTTCTTGTATACTTTATTTCTTTAAAAATTTTACAACTTTTTGAACAAATAATATATTATTAGAAAACGAGAGAGAGAGAGAGAGAGAGAGAGAGAAAGAAAGAGAGAGAAAAAGAGAGGGAGGGAAAGAAGAAGGGAGAGAGAAGGAGGGAGAGAGAAAGGGAGGAAAGAGGGAGAGAGGAAGATAGGGGGAGAGGAGGGAAAAAGGGGTAAAAAAGAAGGGAAAGAAAGAAAGATAAAGGAAGGGAAAGGAAGGGAGGGAGGGAGAGAGGGGGAGAGAGGAGGGAGAGGGGGAGAGAGAGAGAGAGAGAGAGGAAGAGGGAGAGAGAGAGAAAAAGAGAGGGAGGGAAAGAAGAAGGGAGAGAGAGGGGGGAGAGAGAGAAAGAGAGAGAGGGGGGAGGGAAGGAGAGAGAGAGAGAGAGAGAGAGAGAGAGAGAGAGAGAGAAAGAGAGGGAGGGAAAGAAGGGAGAAAGAGGGAGAGAGAGAGAGAGAGAGAGAGAGAGAGAGAGAGAGAGAGAGAGAGAGAGAGAAAGAGAGAGAGAGAGAGAGAGAGAGAGAAGAGAGAGAGAAGGGAGAAAAAAAGCAGGGAGTGAAGGTGAGTGGGAGAAAGAGGGAGGATGGAAAGGGGAGAGGAAGAATGGAAAGGGGAGAGGGAGGATGGAAAGGAGAGAGAAGGGGAAAAGGAAGAATCAACAGCTGTTTTCAAAAATAAAAATTTAAAAAAATGCAAAATTACAAATTAAAAGAAAAAAAAAAGAAAAATTAATGATTTGAAATATAATCAGTTAATTTGCTCAAAAATACAAATTAATTTTTACACATGTTTTTATACGTTTTTGCATACGTATTTATTCAGCCTTTCTTTCAAGTTCCGTGTCAAACAGAAAATTATTTTAAATAATAACAATACACTGTTTGAAAAGCTCTAATTACAAGATTTATAAATACTATAAAGAATTAAATTATGTTATTACCTAAATGCAAGATTATCGGGAGGCACATCAAATTTAGACTCATAGTACCGATCCTTAAAACCGTCTTCCCAAAGTCGCACCTCATCATGTGACTGCTCATCATCCGATTCATTGTCTGCTGTGACTTCTTCAATTTTACGTTTTTGTCCTCTATTACCTGCATTCTGTATAATAACAAGACAAACAGTATAATAACAAGTAAATAATTACAGTTCTGTTATACGGTAAATATGGATTAATGTTGATAGTTATTTAGAATTATTTTGTCAGGTTCAGGACGATCTTGACCTCGACATATGTTATCGATGTATAATCTCTCTAATGTCTTATAATGTCTTATAATGTCTCTAATGGTATAAAAGTGTTCTTTTAAAACAAAAATTAATGTTTAAGAATTTATGAGAACACTGATTAAAGTAAATATCTCAGTAATCACTAATGTTTTTCGAATACTTTGTATTAACTAAAACATTTAAGATTTCATCATTATTAAAGATATAGTATTTTCTATCAAAATAATATTTTTCTGATCAGTTTATATGCATAATAAAGATTACAGTTTATTTAACAGAAATAAAACTAAAATTATGATTGTTTTAATAATTAAAACAATTTTAATTGATGATTTAATTAAATATTTGCAAAAGATGTGGAATATGCATATGTACTAATATCAGGATATAATATAGAATACGTACATATACTTTTTAGGAAAAAAAAGAATAGAGTAAAGAAAATTCAGAAATTTCTTCATAAAACTGATCAAAAATGATTCTTTTCAGCGCAATTTAAACTTTACTTGCTCTTAATAAAATGGTTAAAGATCAATCTAAATTTTCCTATATAACTTTATTATACAATGTTCGTAAACATGTACGAAAAAATTTGGTTGGTGATTCCTTAGGTAATTTCTTGAAGAAAAATTCATACTAATGTTCTAAACGGCATAGTTTTAGCTCAGTGATCGGAATGAGTCGCACATTTTAAGCAATTTTTAATGCCTCCTTTCTTTTCTTACCGTTGCGGTCAACGCGAAACAATTCATAATACTCTTGGTATTCTTAAACGTATTCGTCAATCAATTAGGAGAACAAATTCGTGTATCATGGTTGGAAGTGGTCATTTCCAATAATTCCTATAATTTTGTTTAATTTTGTTTTTGTCAAAATATACTTTGTAAAATCTCATTTTTTAATCTTGAACACTCTGTAACTCGACAACTATGCTATTTAGGACATTGTTGTATGTAAACTTTTCTTCAAAAATTTACCCAAAGAATCACCACCCGATTTTTTTCGCACACATTTAAGAACACTCTGTATAATTTATACTAGTTTACTGTATTTTAGTTATAATACAAGGTGTCTCAGAATGATCGTGCCAACACTCATAAACAGATAGAGAGTAAACTGAATAGAAAAGTCTTTTACCGTTTTGCAATAATCACAATAATTATTGAGGTAGTAATTAAAAGAAATGACGGCAAATGAGCACGCGATTCGCACGGCAAGACTGTGATGTATATTTTAGACGTGCTAGCCGCTAGTGAAATCTGCACTCATTTGCTAAATTTTAAAAATTATTACAACAATTATTGCAAAAATTACAAAACGATAAAGGACTTTCTTGTTCAGTTTATTGCGCTCTACTCACTCACGAGAGGTTTCGTAATCTCTTTCAGATATCCTGTATACAAAGTATTCGAAAAGTCCCGAAACGGTCTAATATTTCAAAGAAAAAGCATTTTACAAAAAAAATGTTGTAAACAAAAGTTGTAGTATTAAAAAAATCTATTTAATGACCTTAACAGTTTGACCTTAGGTGGCGTTGTCAAGATCATATCAAGATAACCTTAAATTTTTTAAATTAAATTTTTTATTGCATATGTAGCTTTTATTGTATCTTGTAGCTCTTTTCCAGATATTTTTAAAATACTACTTATTACTCTTTTTCGATAAATAATGAAAGTTATAACTGATACAAACCGATATAAACGATACATATTGGAATGGTCGATAGAAGCTATACTTTTGATGATAATTATACCATCAAAATAAAATTTATAACAAAGAAAAACATAAATAACCTGCTGCCTTCTTCGTTATCTTGCATCCTTAGAGCCACGACGCATTCTAATATATCATATGTTTGATGTAGTTGTTCAAACAGTTCAAATTTTAAAAAATTAGTATTGAGTTATTCGAGATTATTCGGACATTTTGAATAGTTCGAAAAGTTTGACTTAAATAATAATTGATACGTAATGCTAATTCGTTATGCCTGAAGATTTGAACAATTCGAAGAGTGAAAATGATTCGGACAAACGTAATATGTATGTATTACATGCACATTTCTCAATTATTTAAGTTCTATAACAATTTATAACAATCTATAACAATTTTTTAATTTCTACATCTGAAGTTAATTCCAACAATTCGAACTGTTTGGACATATCTTCACCTTGAAAAATTCAAACTTTTGCCGTTTAATCTTGAGATTTGATACTGTCCGAACTAATCGATTACTTAAAGTGTACAAACACTAATTTTGAACTCTCAGATTCGTAATCAACGATATCAAAACCCAATAATTGCTAATACTTGATTCCAAAAATCGGAAAAAATGTTATCCATATAAAGGCCGCGAAATATTACATCTCCGTATTTTTATTTGGCATGTTATAATTAAATAGGTATATGCATTGTTTTTTAGAATTAATCTTTATGATTTCGAAAAAAACGCTGCGGCCCTCTAAGGATTATAAACCAGCTTTGGAATGTTTAATTTAATAAAATATAATAACCAATATCATAAAGATTAAATTTAATACCTCAGGTCTTAACATGCTTTCCAAGGCATTCGTATTTTCAGCAGCGTTCGTATTGTAATTCCTACCCTGCACACGCATTTGATAAGCTTCATAGCGAGCATTTTGTACAGGTTTTACTGCTTGTCCAAGAGCCTGCCAAAAATGTTTTCAAATTAAGTGTTAGTAATGCATATACATTGAGAAAAAAATTGTGACATGACTAGTTGATAATAATTTTCTTATTCAAATATTGCATTTAAGTCAAATATGTGATAGTAGTATTAACAAATTCGTTTCATTTAAAACAGCAACACAATAAAATCAATTTAAAGAAAAATAATATTTTAAGATAAAAGCAGTATTATTTCAGTGGTTTGATTCAATAAAATCGGAATCTTACAGTAGGTGCAAATTGTCCTGCGGTAATCCATTTCGGCTTAAAGTTACTGATGATTTCATGTCGCCTCTTTTTATCTTTTTCACGTTGCTTGAATGCCAATTCATTTTGTTGCCTTTTCTTGAAAATCTCATCCTCCATATCACCAAGGTCTGACATTATTAATTGAACGCGGTCCAGATTAACATCGCCACTATCGGTCAAAAAACCCTATAAAGAATTCATCAATTTTTAAGGCATAAGTCAAACTACATCTTGAATAGATTTTTAATTACATATAACATTTAAATTACGTCATGATAATTCAAAATATTTCACATTTATTGCACTCAACCCGTAAAACATTGATTGGTTAGTTTTAATTTAGATTAGTTTTAATTATAAAACTAGTTAAGTATAAATGATTTATTTACTAATTATTAGGTTATTTCATAAGTTTTGTCGTTGTTTTTTTTTAAGAAAAGTTTGACATGAAATTACAGAAAAGCATTATGAGTTCAATCATCAAAGTATTTTCCCTCGTTTTCTATCATCCCTTCCCATTTAGAAGCTAACTTTTCTATCCCTAACTTATAAAAACTCTATGATTTAGAATTAAAATAGTCTTTGATGCCATTTTTATCATCAAAATTTCCCTCCCGGGACCTCGAAAACTATCTTTGGCATGTAGGGCTTACATCTAGGGCTTGCGGATAAACCAAATTAATGTTTTTAGTTGCCACTGTTGCTTTATTTTTTTTACGAAATTCATAAAGCATACAATGTCGCAAATATTCTTGATTTGGACTTTCGGTTGCCATTCTTTAACCACTCTGTCAATCTTCTTGAAATTTGCACCAATTAAAGATTAAATACTAATACACAACTAAAAAAACAACGTGGTTTTGACAGGTAGTGAACTTTACTGAAAATCAATAATGAAAAACCGACATAACTTATGAAACGACCTAATATGTTCTTAATTAAATAAAAAGATTGTGATTGCAAAAAGAAACTTTTACTTTTTATTCAGTCTCGAGAAAATTTCCCAAATTTAAAACTCTCTTAATTTGAATAATATTATTAAACATTGCAAAAAAAGAAATTGTCGATAAAAAAATTAAAATACTGAAGAAAAATAAAATATTTGTGTGAAGATTCTGCATAATAAAATCCTTTAAAAAAAAACATAATACATAATTAAAAACATACAAATAATTAATTTTTCTCACTTATTTCACTTTTCTCACTATTCTTAAATAAAAAATATTTACGTACTCCAGTTTTATACACTGCTTTTTTGTACAGAGCAACAAGCCTGTCAATTGCGCCTTCTCTAATTTCCAGAGAAGGAAGATGAGGTAAGAAATCATTTCCTACGAAGAAACACATAAATACCCAATCATCGACAGCTCGTTCAAAATCGTATTTGAATGGTAGATTCGGCATATATAATTCTCTTTCTAAATATTCTCTGAGAACACTTAATCGCACGAATATGTACTGGCATTCGGATCCATATGCGTTTTCCTCTTGTTGCTGGTTCGGTTCTGCGCCCGTACATTCTCGCATTTCATGCCCTAACTGACCGCATATGTCACACGGCTTAGGTTTATTCGGCTTAAACTCCTCGCGAATAATAGTAAAGTTAGGCTCGTGTGTGGCGAGGCCCAACATAATTAAATCGGCATCCGCTCCGCATAAAACATGCTGTGTATTCGGATCGTGATCAGGTTGCGCTGTAATAAACAAAAGATTTTATGTTATATTTTTAATATACATACATAACATAAAATGAAATTATATAAATGTAGAAATTTACATCTTTGTCGCCGAATAAAATCCATTATTTTATGCTCTCCTTCACCGGGAACATTTGCATCGCTTAATATTACTTTAATATTTTTCCAACCTGGATCATTATTCAAACGTTCATGAATATAGTAATGTAAGCATGTTGATAATCTTGCCATAAATGGGGTACCCTGAAATACAAAGTAAAATAATTTTAAAAATCTTATTTTATTTATACAAAATGTATAAAGTATCATACTTTGAATGAAGATCTAAAATATCTTAAAATTAGATAGATACAGAAAAATGTTTCAAATAAAAATTGTAAAACTTGAAGAGAGAGAAAAAAAAGAGTAATATTGATTTAACCTTAGATTGATTCGTGAAAATTACATAAAGTCAACTTGAACTTTTTAATTTAATACAAAACTTACGAATTTTATTAAAGATTTTTGTAACTAATGTCATTCAAAATAATATAAATTAAATCCTTTTTTCTTCAAAACTTCTTGATGTATTTAGCATTTTATGATAGAATTATTTGACACATACATGAAATATCTCATAAATAATTAAATATTATAAATAATATCTTGTAAAATATTCAATTTTTGATTATCTTATTTTAATATTTTTATACATAAAATGATGAGAAATTGATTAATGTAAGAAAAACAAAAAATTATGTATTTGATAGAATTTTCATTTTTTTCTGTTATTGCAAATTGTTACAAACCGGTGTGATACAATTGCTATCAAAATGTGCTTCCTTCGGTTTCTCAGGAGGCAAAAAAGCTCCTTTGAGAGCCAATTCGGAACGTATCCTTTGTATCTCATTAATTTTTTCTGTTGTTTCTTTTGATGCTCGAAATCGTCGGGATCTTTGCTGATTCATTTTAGCTCTGGGCGCCTAGATAATGCAATGCACATAACAGTTAATTTTACATATATTCATTTCTTTTTCTGTATCTTTCATACAAAAACAGTTATGAAAAATAATAAAACTAATACAATGTTTATTAATAACATTCAAGTAATTCAGTTATATTATCTTTGTTTATAAGTCAAATATCAAGTTCAAAGTGAGATACATCAATATATATCATAAATATATGATACTGATAAAGCTCAAAATAATACAATTTAATTATTACAAATCAATATAATTAATGTGGCAATACATTAAGCAGCAATGTAATCTCATTAGTATTGATATTATTAATAATATAATCAACTACTTCATTTTCAATACTTTTCCAATACTCATTGAAACTTATTTGAATTATTTAAACATTATCGATATATTAATTCAGCCTTATCATTAAGCAAAAAATGGTAACAGTAGTATTCACACAAATATTTATATAGACAGTATTCGTACACTAAACTGTACGAAATTGCTACTTTTCAATAAATACAATTTGAATATCAATGTCATTTAACATCTGTAGATTTATTGTTTGATTAAAAGAATGATATTTTATTTCTAGATATTGATATTATTTGGAAAGTGTTATTGTTAATAACTACTTACAACTCCATCGATTGCCATATAAAGCAATTTTCTTGGCCTGACAATACGAAATAATCTATCGATACACTCAAAAATAGCTTCCATCATTTCATCTTCATCTTTGGGTGCCGGTCTATATATTTTATACAAGTAGATACATATAAACAACTTATATAAATCACTTTTATTAAAATGTTAGTCATACTTACTTATCTTCAGGGTGTGTGCAAGGATGTATTATACCATTCATATCAAGGTACAAATTATCAAATTCCACCCCATTTGGATTTGGCTCTGCAGAGTTTATAGGAATACACACTCCATCTACGCTTACTTGCTGAAAATATAAAGTGCCAAAATTTTGTTATGGATATATATAAAAACAAGCTGAGTCAATGACTGAAATAAGCGAATTTAATCCGGTTTGAGTCGTCAAATTTTAACAGTACGTTCAAAAGAAACATGTTTGCAAATATAAACATATTTGATTTGCAAATGTTTATATTATGCATGTTTTGCATACATTTATATTAAAAATTTGCAAAACTGTTTAAGACATCCATAAAGATTTGATCTTAAGACAAGTATCACTCTTCTTCCAAATTTAAAAGAATTGTTAGAAAGAATTGCCATAGCAATGTATATCCAAATGTAAACTGATAACATTATTCTATAAAAGTTTGATGTTTAGAAAACAAATTTCTGTCGTCTTACATTGAATCCAAATCTAGCCTCAAAAAGTGCGTATGACAGTTAGAATCTTTATAAAATCAAAGAAAAAATTAACCCAAAAATGTTTTCATATTTACAATGTTTACAATATTTACATGTTATTTTGAAATAAATTGTTTATTTTAATTGTGTTTATGCTATCATTATGCCAATTAATTTATAATTTTAAAAACAATATCTTAATATATTTTTATATAAACAGATCTTTTACTTTGTTATTTCATGCTTTTCCTATATAAATATATTGTCTGACTATATTTATCATAAATTTACTAACAATAAGACGAATCATATAGCTATATAAATGGCATTAATTTTATGTACTCTAAAATGTATCACATGAAGGTGTTCTACTTACATCCTATTTCTCCTTTTTTATTTAATTCAAAATACTTCATCTTTATAATAATTTTTAATCTTTAAAATAAAATAAACAAAAAATTTTATAAAATTTCCCAAAAATTCTATATTATTAAGATATTTATAAATATATAATCATATATAGATCCACATATTTTAAAATAAGACAGAGTCATTTAATTGTGCTAATCAATAATTCTATTATAATATATCATAATATTGCTATTATACTAATATATCATAGTAACAACAATAAATTTAGTCAATTTTAATAATAAATTTATAGACATATTGCTCAGAATTATGTATATTTACAGAAATAATTATGCAATAAAATGGTACTACAACTTTTGATTTTGTGAATATTAAATTTTACAAAAAAAAATTTCTATAATTATTTTAAGAAATTCTTAATGTAAATTAGCTATAAAGTTTTTATATATTAAAATTTTCTCTGTGCATATTTGTATATCACAATAGAAAAATCTACACAAACTATACAATAATTCACTAAAAAGTATTGGTTTTCCGAAAATATAATATAAATGCGATTAATTTTAATCTAAATATGTAAAAAAATTTATTAAATAATCTAACCTACCTTTTGTTCAATGCACTCGACAATAACAGAAGGATATTTTCGGCTTAACCAACGAAAAAACGCTGGTACACCCATTTTTTCTTCAGAATTTATTTAAGATAAACTTAAAATTTCTGAATCAATCACACACACACAAATCTATCAATATAAATAAAATATACACTTCTTTTAATGTAAGATGTTTAACCTAAATCGATGAGTCAAACGCAGAGTACAAGCACGGTATATACAATTGTACAGTAGAGCAACTCTTACATTTTTCTATGGAGTGCGTGGCAAAGCAGTGAGCTATATAAGGTGCGTTCCGAAATGTGCCGACCACTGAAATCAGTGTCGCCAGCAGTGAACTCTATACATACTAGGGCTGCGTTCCGTAAAGAGCATATGCGCGCATGTATCTACAGTATACGTTACGTATACTATAGATACATGCGCGCATATGTGCTTTACGGAACGCAGCCTATGAATGGGCGATACAATAGAAAATATCGATATTTTGTATCAATATGTATCGTAAATAAAATATCGATGTATCAAAAATATCAAATAAGATATATCGATATTGGTGATATCGATATTATCAACTATTTTTCAATTATAGTCGTATAAACATATGCATAAGAAAATTGATTGGTTTATTTTCTTATGCATTTACTTATGGACCAATCAATTTCCTTATGCATATGTTATGCGACTATGCAAGTTTGTCTGGATAGGCCCTAAGGTCATTAGCAAATCGACCAATCATAGTCAAGTATTCTTAGTTTCATAATGGCTTCTGCACACAGGACGCAGTAATACATGCTATAATGGGTGCGTTCCACTTAACGCCCGCAACGACCGCGACCACGACCGCAAAATTGTGCGTTCCACTAGCTCGCTAACGTCGCAAGCGAAAATTTTAGTGGAACGCATTAGACGACCACGGCATCTTCTTCTGATAATTTACTTCTATAACTGTGTCGCTTTCAGTATTGTAAAAAGGAATTATTTGCGACGACATTGTCAAACACTGTCGAACACTACGAACATTTTAGTTTAAAAACCGCGTGAAAATAGCTAAGACACGACGACCCACGTTTGAACCACGGGCGTCGTGAGCTCGACGCGGTCGCAATCATTGACGTCATCTATGACGTTTCAAGTGTGACCACAGCGACCGCGGTTGTTAAGTAGAACGAGTTAACGGGTGTTGCGAGCGCTGTGGACGTTAAGTGGAACCACGGACTAAGGAATAGAGGGACCGAGTCTAAGGGCGGTATTCATAGTCCGTTCTTATATTCAAAATTGTCTTAAGCACGGACTTATATTCGCTCTCTTCGTCACACATAGATTGTGTCTGACGAAGAGAGCGAATATAAGTTCGTGCTTAAGACGATCTTGAATATAAGAACGGACTATGGGTGCGGTCGAGTTACTGCTACAAATGCTTTGAAGCGTTTCGACTGCGGTCAATTTAGCACTTCGAAACATTTCAATGATATAAATGACGTCACTGAAACGTCATAAATATTCTCTACCATTCCGCTTCCAATGCTGCAGCCGGAGAGGTAGTACGGCTGAAGCGTTTTTTGAATTTTCGTAAATTGCGGGAAATTGTGTCGACTGTCGACTGAACAACATACATGTGTAACGTGGTTCTACGTGCTCATCTGAAGATTCTGTGTATAATAAAAAACGTTGAGCTACATTATTGTTAAAAATGCCAAATATTACGCTATTTGATGAAAGAAATCAAAGTATATGTTCAACATAATTTTCAATATTCTTAATACGGTTTTCATTTGTGATATTTTGAGAGGTTATTATTATGTCAATTTCCTCATCATCACAAAGATAAGAATATATATCTAAATAATTCTTTACAATACATATTGCAGCTATATCTTTATTCATTTTTAAAAAATTTTTAAATTTTGTTATGTTTTATATGTTAATTTATATTTTTTTTTAATTTTACACTTCAAACGCTTCAGACACTTTCAGACCGGTCAATTTTACCAACGTTGAGAACATCTGTAGCGCTACTTGACCATTCTATGAAAGCGTTGAAAACAAAAGCGTTCGAAGCATTCAGAAGCGGCAACTCGACCGCACCCTATGAATACCGCCCTAAAGTCCTAGTTTAGGCGAGAGGGGATGGTAATTCAAGCGTGCGGGGGGAACTGCTTTCCGCCATATTGATGTAGCGATTCTCACACAGAAATTCTGTGTCTGTGACATGGTTACACTCGTGTAGTGGTGCCATTAGACATAACGAGTGACAAGCGTAAAGAGGTTAGGCGGTTTTATTATTGTTGTACTATAATTTTGAAATTTATTTTGAAACTTTATTATAATGTGTTTAGTTTTTACATTTTAGTAGACATTTTATTTTTCTGTTTTTGACATTTTTTATAAAATAAATACTTTAACTTTTATTACTCTGAGGCTCTGCATACAGTAGACAAAATATTAGAAATAGCAATAAACATTTAAAAAGAGAAATTATTTTACATCTAACAAGAGAATAAAATATATTAATTAGTTCCAATTCTTATTTCTTAATTCATGCATTAATTTTTTCTATTCTTTTTATTTTTAAAATAAATAATTCCAATTTCTTATTTCTAATATTTAATAATTATTCCTATTTCTACTTCCTATTTTGTTTATTGTGCGCAGGATCTGACTTTCATTTCTCACACATACGCAAATAGTGAGTTCTATGTGTGGTGATTACTAAACGAATATGGCGCCCCCCCCCCCCGCCGCAAACGTGCTTCCCCGGTACAGCTTGTGCTCCGTCCCTCTATTCCTTAGTCCGTGAGTGGAACGCACCCAATATCGGAGGTTCAATATTTCTGTTGAAATATCGATGCATGCTAATATCAAAACAAAAAATATCGATACAAAATATCAATAATAAAGTCTAAAAAAATCGATATTTTAAATATCGATATTGTATCGCCCATCCCTAATACATACTGAAATGAGCATTACCGTTAAAACCAGCCGAACTTGTTTGTGAGACAGAAAACCGATAGAGAAACAGAGAAGGCACCTGCTATGAAGATTATTATTATTATTTTTCCATTTAGATAAACGTGCGAGACGGAAGGTTTGCTCTTTTTAGCTGAGACTGCGCTAAATTAGAGCACTAAGGGTGCCGTCACATACAGCCCGTAATCCGTAATCCGCACCGGAAGTCCGCAAAAGTTACTACAAGTTACTAGTTATTACTAGTAATGCTTTTTCTAATTTTATTTATTTAACTAAATTTGACGATTTAATTAAAACTTTTGTTAAAATTATAATCTATTCTGTAGTTTTCTTATGAATAAAATACAAATTAACAATTATAATCTGTTAAATAAAAAATAGTACTACCGTTACGTCTGTATTTACGGCTTCATGGGACAGAAGGAGATAAAAACACACGTTACGAACAAAATACTTAGTAACTTTTGCGGACTTCTGATGCGGATTACGGATTACAGGCTGTATGTGACGGCACCACGGACTAAGGAATAGAGGGACGGAGCACAAGCTGTACCGGGGAAGCACGTTTGCGGCGGGGGGGGGGGAGGGCGCCATATTCGTTTAGTAATCACCACACATAGAACTCACTATTTGCGTATGTGTGAGAAATGAAAGTCAGATCCTGCGCACAATAAACAAAATAGGAAGTAGAAATAGGAATAATTATTAAATATTAGAAATAAGAAATTGGAATTATTTATTTTAAAAATAAAAAGAATAGAAAAAATTAATGCATGAATTAAGAAATAAGAATTGGAACTAATTAATATATTTTATTCTCTTGTTAGATGTAAAATAATTTCTCTTTTTAAATGTTTATTGCTATTTCTAATATTTTGTCTACTGTATGCAGAGCCTCAGAGTAATAAAAGTTAAAGTATTTATTTTATAAAAAATGTCAAAAACAGAAAAATAAAATGTCTACTAAAATGTAAAAACTAAACACATTATAATAAAGTTTCAAAATAAATTTCAAAATTATAGTACAACAATAATAAAACCGCCTAACCTCTTTACGCTTGTCACTCGTTATGTCTAATGGCACCACTACACGAGTGTAACCATGTCACAGACACAGAATTTCTGTGTGAGAATCGCTACATCAATATGGCGGAAAGCAGTTCCCCCCGCACGCTTGAATTACCATCCCCTCTCGCCTAAACTAGGACTTTAGACTCGGTCCCTCTATTCCTTAATCCGTGGACGGCACCTTTATGGCCGGTTTATGCTTCGGTCTTAACCTTAATATTAAGAGTTGATAACGTAGAATGCCATAAGAGCGTTTATACTTCCCTAGTCTTAATCTTATAGCGTTTTCGATTATACAGGATTTGAACGACCCAGGGTTGATTAATGACGTCATTGCAACCTCTCCACCAATGAAAGACTTGCATTTATAGTAAAATAGTGATTGATCAATCCTGGGTCGTTCAAATCCTGTATAATCGAAAACGCTATTAGTCTTATAGCGTTTTCGAATAAACGGGGTTTGAACGATCTAGGGTTGATCAATCACTATTTTACTATAAATGCAAGTCTTTCATTGGTGGAGAGGTTGCAATGACGTCATTAACCAATCTTGGGTCGTTCAAATCCTGTATAATTGAAAACGCTATTAATCTTAATCTTGGAAAGATCCCATCTTTTAACTTTAGTCCCTAATGTCCTAAGGCCAGGCCAATGAGATAAGTCTGACGTCCGACGCAGCACGAAACCGCGCGAAATAATGGTTTTCGATTCTTGTAAAATACGAAAATGAGTGATGCTGATTTAATTGAATGTGTCCAACAATTCGATGTTGTTTGAAATAAAAAAAATCCAAATTATAAAAATAAATTAGTGGTGAAGAATAGTTGAAACGCTATTGGAGAAGCGCTAAATTTAAGTGGTAAGTTAGTATGTAGAATCTAACCTCGTAAATTGAAAGAACAAAAACTGTGTAGGAGTGTTTTTATAGTTTTTTTATTACAATTTGTGGTTAGGTTTTGTTACATTTGCACATGCGTAGTCCGAATTTCCAGGGAAGCATAAACGAGTCCTTAAGATTAAGTTAAAACTAAGACTAAGATTAATAGCGTTTTCGATTATACAGGATTTGAACGACCCAGGGTTGGTTAATGACGTCATTGCAACCTCTCCACCAATGAAAGACTTGCATTTATAGTAAAATAGTGATTGATCAACCCTGGGTCATTCAAATCCTGTATAATCGAAAACGCTATAAGATTAAGACCGAAGCATAAACCAGCCATTAGAGTGCAGTCTCATTGAGCACGTATCGGAATGACGGATCGAATTTCTCACCAGAATTCTAGTGAATTTTTGATCCTGCTATTTTCTTTCGATCAGAACGCGTATTTCTGTCTGTTTAGAACAGTGCTCGGAATTATTTCATTTTTTTGACCGATTCTTATGGTATACGCCTCCTTTCCTCTCCTTACCGCGCGCGCGGCAGCCGCTAGGGCCAGCGCTGCCTAGAGATCCTTAAAGGAGAGATCGGCAGAACTGTCGCCATCTTGGTGTAAAAGCGGATGTGACGTTTGTGGCGCTTTATTTTGAATGTATACAATAACTAATATATTTATTTTCTGTTGTAACTGACATTAGTGCAATAAAATAATTAAAAACAATTTTATCTCAGTACGATACTTTATGCTTATATACAGGGTGAGTCATTTTAATCTATGGATCCAAATATCTTCCAAATTACGGTATCTACAAAAAAATGGTTTAGATAAAAGTTGACCAGGACAGAGGGGGTCATTTAATTGTACCATTGGTTTTGACCTTGAGGTCAATTTTGAAGGTTATTTCAAGGTCACGATGGTTTTTTTAAATGAGACACCCTATTTTTGACTGCGGGTTTCGAAAGAGCGGAAAATTTTACAACAAACTTGTCTTATAAAAAAATTGTTTTTGCGACCTTGGAAAGGTCAAAAATGAAGGTGAAATGCCTGAAAAACGATCTGGTGTAGTTTTTCTGAAATGACGTGGTTTTTTGGGTAACACAAATGTGCATGATGCTTAAACAAAGTCAATAAATTGTAAAAGTGTAAATCACTTTGACTAGCTTGACCTTGAGGTCAATTTTCAAGGTTGTTTGAGGCTCATAACGCATTTTTTGATTAGTAAACCCTATTTTTGACCGCTGAACCTGTTTCTTGACAATGAGCTCTTAAACAATGGCACTTTTTACATGAGCATAGGGATTTTTTAGTTTTTCGACCTGACCTTTTGAAGGTCATATCAAGGTCAAAAGCACTTTTATCTTACTTTTAGCGTTATCCGGAAACAACGACGTGGACATAGTAAGTTCTGTTTCCTTTAGGGTGCTTGATTATCGGTCAATAATTATAAAAATGTTGTTTTTGCTGAACGACCAACCACAAAAGATGATTTTATGGACCGCATTCGTAGAGCTTGTGCAGCCATTCCTAGAGCTACCCTGCTTAGAACTGTGGATAGTTTTCAAAACAGATTGCAGTTATGCCTCGAAGCCAGCGGAGGTAATTTTGAACAATTACTTCGTGGGTAATTTATTTAAATTACAGTGTCAGTGAGAGGCAAGGGGACTCACGATAATCAAGCACCCTAAAGGAAACAGAACTTACTAAGTCCACGTCGTTGTTTCCGGGTAACGCTAAAAGTAAGATGAAAGTGCTTTTGACCTTGATATGACCTTCAAAAGGTCAGGTCGAAAAACTAAAAAATCTCTATGCTCATGTAAAAAGTGCCATTGTTTAAGAGCCCATTGTCAAGAAACAGGTTCAGCGGTCAAAAATAAGGTTTACTAATCAAAAAATGCGTTATGAGCCTCAAACAACCTTGAAAATTGACCTCAAGGTCAAGCTAGTCAAAGTGATTTACACTTTTACAATTCATTGACTTTGTTTAAGCATTATGCACATTTGTGTTACCCAGAAAACCACGTCATTTCAGAAAAACTACACCAGATCGTTTTTCAGGCATTTCACTTTCATTTTTGACCTTTCCAAGGTCGCAAAAACAATTTTTTCATAAGACAAGTTTGATGTAAAATTTTCCGTTCTTTTAAAATCCGCAGTCGAAAATAGGGTGTCCCATTTAAAAAAACCATTGTGACCTTGAAATAACCTTCAAAATTGACCTCAAGATCAAAACCAATGGTACAATTAAATGACCCCCTCTGTCCTGGTCAACTTTTATCTAAACCATTTTTTTGTAGATACCGTAATTTGGAAGATATTCGGATCCATAGATTAAAATGACTCACCCTGTAGAAATTAATATATTAATATATATAAAAGAAGTAATTAAATTATTAAAATTATTATGGCACATAAAAAAACACAATAAAAGTACATACAAACAAATATAAAAACCAAAATATATATAAATGTAGAATAGCAAATAAAAATATTTATAGAAGATAAGATGCAAATAATTTCGTTTATTTGTAATTGTTGTGTATACAATAAATCAATTTGTAGTATATACAACCCAAGGAAAACAGAAAATCAAAATAATGTCAATTTGGCATTGTTTATGGTAAAAATGATGTAAAAATGACGTTTTTTGTCATTTTTTGGTCAACAAGATAAATGACATTATTTTGACTTTCTATTCTCTTTGGAAATTTTATATTATACAGTACTGGATAAAATAAATCATACACCTTTCAATAAATTTAATTTATTACTGTTATTATTTTTTAAAAATAGTTACATTAACGAATTTAATTTGTTGAAAGATGTATGATTTATTTTGTCCAGTACTGTAATTTCATCATTATATCACAATTGCTCGTTCTGCAGCATAGAACAATACCTATAGATAATGTAAATTTGATTGATTAAAGTTCCCAACTGCATCTTTTGATTGTAAACGTCTCGTATACTCTATTTATAAAATTTTAATGCAGTTCCTTTGAGAGGTGGATATGGTTGTATCTGAAAGATCTGAAATAAAAGTAATAAAAGTAATAAACTTACTCAAAGTTGATTCCAAAGGAATAATAGTAAATGAAATACTTAGCCGAAAAAAGCATTGTACAATCTATCCACCTTGACACAAAAATGAAAAACTTTTTTTGAGGTTATATTGGGTGTTTTCCAACTAGAACACGCTAAATTGCACTGTGTTACACCGTGTAAAACTTTTGTTGGAACGATAAAGTGTAAATCTAATTTCTGAAAATCTCAGTAGAGGGCATTATAATTCTCCATTTTTATTACTAGGAGGGATTGACATTATTGTAATTATTGTAACAACGAAATTAGAAGAGATTGACATTGGGTGTTTACGATAATTCAAATTCGAGTTAGTTTCACTAGGGCCAAAAAATGAGATAGACAGAACCATCTAGAACCTTTATGATTTATGACAACTCGACGCTGTCTTGTATTGCTTGAGTTATATTCATTGAATTTATTGAGTTTATTGAGCAAATTTTATTGTAATAGAAAAATGTCATTTATTATTATTATTAATTATATTATTATTAATTTATTAAAGAGGTATACCAACATACATACCAACATTATTTGTTTCTTTCATAGATTGATTTGCAGTTGACATTTTTCTATTACAATAAAATTTGCTCAATAAACTCAACAAATTCAATGAATTTAACTCAAGCAATACAAGACAGCGTCGAGTTGTCATGAATCATAAAGGTTCTAGATGGTTATGTCTATCTCATTTTTCGGTCCTAGTGAAACTAACTCGAACTTGAATTATCGTAAACACCCATTATTGTAATAACAAAAAATTATTGTAATTAATTTTTATAGTTAACCAAATTTTGAATGAGGATATCTTTTGATTAAATTTTGTTTTAATTTTACTTTTATGTGAATTGCAGATGATGAATCGTAAGGTTATATTTACTTTGACTGAAACTGCTGAGATAAGTAGTGATAGTCCCACATAGCAAAATTTCATCCTACGGATGTCCGTGGGATGTAATGTAAAGGATTTTCAGATATCCCTGGGATGTCTGTACAAAGCCGTAGAATATCCGTAGGGCATCCGTGGGATATCCGAATGTCCGCTTTTCAGATATCCGTAGGACATCCAAAAATAAATCCCTGGGATATCCCTGGGATATCCTACATATGATTAAATTAGATCCCAACAATGTCCCCTGGATATTTTTTTTTATCCAGATAAAATCCAAATAAAATTATTGAATATAGGATGGTGTTAATAATCCGATCTTATATTCGAAATCATTTTAAAACCTCATTCAATCAACAAAATGGTTGCGCAACATTATTTCATTAGTTGAATGAAATCATAAGACGATTCTAAATATAAAATTGGACTATAAATACCACCCAGAAAAATATCTATTTTAAATGTTTATTTAAAATGCCTTTAAAAAATATATTTTTTTTAAAGATTTAAACAGAAATTGTTTAGTTTTAAGTTAAGGAAGCAATAAAACAGTAATCTTAATAAGTAACGTCACTCTCTTTCTCTCTCGAAAAGTTTCATATTAATTATTATTTATATTTTACGATTTAAAATTTACGACAATCTCGCTTTAATGACACCACTATCAAGATATTGTTTTATTACTATTTTTTATTACTCCTTTAAAACTAAAGAATTTTTGAAACATTTTTTCAAAATACATATTTTTTTCAAATATTTTATATAGACATTTGACATGTAAGTATCTTTATGAGCATAAAGGAAAGATTATTAGCAAAATTTCTAAAAATAAAAGCTTCTAATATATTACATTATTTTAAGAATAGACACATTTCAAAAAAGGTAAAGTACGTATAAGTAATATAAATAATAGTACATTTGAAGCACATTTTATTATAAAATATGTAATTTTTTTTAAATTTTTTATTTACTATATAATGTAAAAATAGTCACAATAAAAATAAAATTTGTATATATAAAAACGAAAACTAAAGATACGTCTTGTACATTTCAAAATTGCACTAGTCACAGTGTTAGATATAAATTAATAAACTTGATATTACTAAATATTATAACTTAATATGAATAATATTACATACATAATATTTTATACATAAAATTGCTAATATTATGTATAATTTATACACATGAACAAAATATAAAAAAAAAGTATTAAATATTTTATTGTGCAGCATTCAGTTTTTTTATTTTTTCAATTGCATGACGAAGTCATGATTTAATTGGTTCCGAAATTTCGTGCTCAGTAGCTTGCGGGTATTTTAATTGAACTGTACCTACAAATACGTATAAACATTTATATAACATAAATATAAACATATACCTCTCAATATATTTTTAATTTTTTTAAACCAGATTTAATGAATTAGATGGAAAGTTAATCTACTTTTTATAATTTAATAACTAAATCTAATGTATGTATTATATGTATATGCATTATGTATAGATTTATTAGTGTAAATATCTATGTGTTTAAGTGTTTGTTTATGTATTTGTATGGGTGGGTATATATATATATAATTGTGCTATAAATATATATATAGCACAAAAATTAATATAAAATATATAAATAAAAATTGTAGTAGCGGTGTTCTACTAACCAACATCTCTCAAACATAACCTTATTTATGATATATATAGAAAGATGACCTGCATATGATATAATAATTTTAGATTTTAATAATTATCTGTCAATTTAATAGTTCCTGACGCCTTATATTATCGCTTATGCGCCTTTTTCCGTTTTTTAAGGGAGAATCATAGCACAAAACTCACACTTCACTGTCTGCGTTAATCTCAATGTTCACCGATCTACGACACTAGAATTTGATTCGAGTTGTCGATTCGAGAAAGGTTAGGTAATCAAAAAGCGGTAATCTTATACAGTGATGGGAGAAAGTTCCGTAACGGTCAAATATCTTGGAAATTAATGATTATGGAAGAAAATGTTTAATACAAAAGTTTTAATATATTAAGTGGTCTATTATATGGTTATATTGAAATGACCTTCATGTGACCTTGAAGGACACCGCAAAGGTCAACTTTGAAATCTTAAATGGAAACTCCTATTTTCTATTACATATTCTTAAAGCTGGTGTCAAGACGTTTCCGAAACACTATAATGAAGTTATTTTTTATTAAATACTTTTCGAGTTATGAGGCTTGAAAGTTACAGCATTTTGACATAAAATACAAAATATCTTGTAAAACATTCAATTTTCAGGAATCTTACCTTAATACTTTTATGCATAAAATAATGAGACGAATCAATTGATATAAAGAAAACACATTGTTGCTTTTAAAAAAAAATATGCAGCTGCATGTTGCAAATTACATATTTTTTCTTCTGAAAGATTTCTGAAAATTGAATGTTTTACAAGATATTTTGTATTTTATGTCAAAATGCTGTAACTTTCAAGCCTCATAACTCGAAAAGTACTTAATAAAAAATAATTTTATTATATTGTTTCGGAAACGTCTTAACACCAGCTTTAAGAATATGTAATAGAAAATAAGAGATTCTATTTAAGATTTCAAAGTTGACCTTCGCGGTGTCTTTCAAGGTCACATGAAGGTCATTTCAATATAACCATATAATAGACCATTTGATATACTAAAACTTTTGTATTGAACATTTTCTTCCATAATCATTATTTTCCAAGATATTTGACCATTACGGAACTTTCTTCCATCACTGTATATACTGGCTTCTCGAACCAAGAACTCGATGACCAAGTTCTAGTATCGTCATATAATAGAAATAAATATTTTCTCTATATATACTTGTACTTTGCTCTTAACAAATGGACGGATTAAAATTATATTTGTATGTTATATGTGTGTTTACGCATGCACACAAAATTAAATTTGTTCTCTGTTCAAATTAAGCAAAAAAATGTCTTACTAAAAAATATTTATGTAAGAAATCTTTTGCTAAATTTGAAGAAACAGCAATTTTAATGTACGTATATTTTTTGTGCTAGAAATATCTTTAGGAAATCCTACGAATAACTATTTATTATCGATCTGTATCATTCGAATCATTTTGATCAAAATGGGATGTCCTGCGGAGATCGTACATAAGATATCCACAGGACATGCTACACAGGATATCCTTAGGTAATCCTACGGATAACGTTTTGTTCTGGATCAAACTGGGACTATTTCGATCAAATTGGGATGTCCTGGGGAGATCTTTGCTATGTGGGAGTGATACTTCAATAAGCAGTAATGTTAGCAAAATGATCCAATGAAGCAATTGCGTTGTTACAATGTTTGCACGTAAATTCTGAAAAATATAATAAAATATGTAACAAATGTTTTATTGATAATAATAAGTAATAAAATTTGTATTGCATATTTTTTATTGTATTTTTTAATGTTTTATTTTACCATTAACTTCCAAAATATGATCCATTGAGATTAAATCTATAGAGATAGAGCTTCGCAATTTGCAATCTTGTACTCTCGCTCTCTCGTATCGTTGTATTATTACATTTATAGGTTATGATCAAAAGTATTACCATCATTTAAAATTATAAGATTTCTTAAAATGTTGGTAACACTGGGACATTTTACACGCTTGTACTTAGCTTTTTATTGTGTCGAGCAGTGTAACATGGTGTCACTGTTGGAATAGTTCGTGTTGAACACAGTGTCACACTGTGTCATCTGTGTAACTTGTTGGAAAACACCCATTGCTTACAAACATCATATCGGAAGAGTTACGCAGATGTTTATATTTTAGAATCAAGAATATACCTTATACTTTGCACAAAGTATTTCTTAACAGTCCTCACGTTAAAACTTACAACTTACAACACGTTCACGATATCACGTTACGCAGGTTAACAGTCGTAATGCAGTATAGTTGAGTATAAGTATAGCCATAGGCCATAGCATAGCGTGGTATAGTGCCTTCTCTTTTGCTTACTCCCTGTCTCTCCCTATCTTAGTATGTTCTTTCTTTCTCACACTTCCGGGTTTACACCAGGCGACGGAACTAATCAGAAATCGTTAACATTCTGCCGATCTCTCCTTTAAGAATCTCTAGCGCTAGTTAGACCGGATCTACAATAGGTGTAGTAAGCTTTAGGCCGTAAGAAATTGTCCATTCACAGACGAATGTGTAAAGAATAATTGACTATGATTGGTCAATATCTTATGGCTTAAAGCTTACTACACCTATTGTAGATCCGGCCTTAGGAGCGGCACACAATCGACCTCCTGGGCATCGATCATATAATTTTTCCCTAGGAGCGGAAACGTGAAAAGTGAAAGTTTCACGTGAATTCGACAATGGCCTAGTTTACACCGATTGTTTAGTACGCGTACCAAATACTAAATCTGCTTCTCCGATAGGTATAAATCGTTTAGTGTAAAATCTACACCAATCAAAAAAGCTGATTTAGTACTTGGTACGCGTACTAAACAATCGGTGTAAACTAAGCCAATTCTATTGTTGAATTCACATAAAAGTTTTTATTTTTCACGTTTTTGCTTCAAGAGAAAAATTACATAATCGATGCCCTGATTGCAACTTCCATTTCTAAAAGGAAAACAGAGTTACGACTCTTGGTAATCTGTGTTATTGATGTTTAAAGTGTAACGATTTTATTCATATTTTATTTATCTAATTTAGAATTAGTGTCATTTAGTTTCTTTAGGTTAGTATTTTTAAGTATTTTGAAAAACATTTAAAATTACTTTTCTAACTACTTACTTTTAACTATAAATTTTTATTTTTATATATCTATGGATATATGATATGGTATGTTTTTAATTATGCTTGTGTACTTTTCTTTCTACTTTATATATACTTTGCTAAAATTGTTATTTTAAACAAGAAAACATGAAAACAAGAAAATAGCATAAATGTATAAAACATTTTTTTGATGAAACTTATTGCACATTTTTATGAATAATTATTTATTGAAAGTGCTGTTTTTTGAGGTTAAGAAATCTATTATATAAACACATGCAATATTATAATCAATATAGCCTTAGTGCATTTAGTTAAATAACGATTTATTTGATCATATTTATTATGAATATTCAAAAATTAACAATTTTTTTAATTTAAGTTGTGTTAAATTTTTTAAAGAATTTTTTTTTAATTTTAGCTAAATATTAAATAAAACGACATATTTAAACATTTATTATATTTTAATTTATTTAATGTAATTATAAAAAAATTGTAAATATGAAATATTTATAATTGTACTATCGAATAGCACTATCGACATGTAACACCTAGTTAATACTAATGATACATTTTTAATTGTATCGTTTTAATTATATTTATTATTTTTAGAAAAAATAATTTATTATATAGTAAGAAAAGAATATTACAAATATTGAAAGAAAATTTTGAATTACTTATCATAGTTTTTATATAAAAACAATGAATAGAACGCAATTTTTGATGGACTTGACATGTAAATTGTAAAAATGTGTTAACAGTAATGCGCAATATGTAATATGTGTGTATTTGTATAACTGATTGATTCATGTTTACATGAGCCCCTGAATAGGTAGAAACAAAAATTTACTATTTCACACAATAAAAAAATCTATTTGTGAACTTTTGCTTTTTTGTTAGTTTTTTTATTTATAATATACTGTAATTTCACATTTCAAGACATTTTAATTAAATTACTTGAAGTTTTTCTGCTATTATGCAATTTAACTTTTTAATGATACAGCACCTTAAAATCTGAGATAATTCTATTATGATGTATGAGTGTTTTGTAACATGAGTAATTTAAGGAATGGACTTAATATTTAGAAACGATAAGTTCATATAAAGATACATATTTAAAAAATGCAGTTTACATGCAAATGCATTGATGCACATGTAAAAAAATCGTTATTGGATTGATGAATTACAAAAGTTTATGTTATTGTTTTCAAGTATTGAATTTATGTTTTTACAATAACATTCTATTCTAAACATTCTATATTAAAATAAAATAAACTTTTATAAACTGTAATAAACATTTTTAGTAAATAGATATATTATTTTACTAAGCAAGATATATTATTTTAATTTATAATTATTGATTTTATTTACATAATATAATATAATATCTTAATATATATCATAATATAATATCTTCTGTTAAATAAAAACATACACTTTATGTAACGACCTATGTTCCTTCATGTTTCAATTTTATTATATCATATATACATTCTTTTCACAAGATTGTTTCTAAAATGTTAGTATTTATAATATTGCTATAAAAACTTTAATATTATAGAATTTTTTTGTAATAACTAATTGTTCTTTCTGTAAAAACTAACGTAATATATAATTATAATTATAATATTTAATTATTATTGGTAATTTTTTTTTTGCTTTTAAGTTGGTTATGTAATTAAAAGTATATCAATTTAATAATATATCTTGATTATGTCAAATAGATTTTTAATTGTTATGAACAATGATATATATGTATACTTTTACAGGATGCTCACAAGTGCCTTGACAGAAAAATTGTCTTCGAATTGTTATGAAATTGATAACAACAGATGGTATTTAACCCTTTCCCTAAATCAAAGGAGTTAAAAAAATATTTTTGAGCCTCTCCAACATCTTAAAGAGGTTTTTAGGGGAAAAACTTGTTTTTTTATTCTTTAAAATTTTTGAGTTATAAGAAGTTATTTAAATTCCTTTAAAACTTGCAGAAAGATTGGTACGCACTTGATACGCAATTGAAACTTGGTACGCACAATTAATCAGTACACAATTTTAAAGCTAAAAATACAAATTAATATTTATTTTCTGCTATCTACCTTGCAGCTTGTATCTTATCTATTTTACCAAACCATTTGCAAATGAGGAACGCATTTAATATGTTAATAATTTTAAGCGAGTGCCATGGAAATTATTTTGCAGCGTAACGACTCTCTTCTCATGCCTTCGTTGTTTTCGTTGCATTTGCATTTGAAAATGGCATGATAAGAGAGATGAGACACAAACTATACACAAACATGAGATAAACTACGAGTAGCAGAAATAAATATTAAATTGTATACATTGTTTTTGTTTTTAGTTTTATGGAATAAGATTACGAGTTATTGCACGCAAAATTTTACGAGTCTTCCCGCAAATCTTAAAGGAATTAACCCTCTATAACTTGAAAATTTTCAAAAATTAAAAGAAAATTCTAAAAGTAAGATAGTTATTTTTGTGCTTTTTTCAAATTTAAAACACATCCTTTCCATTAAAAAATGTCAAGAAACAGATTAATAGGTTTATATTAAATAAAAGAAGATCTTCACGGTACAAGGCGTTTGTGAACATTTTCTATATACATTTATACAGGGTGTACCATAACATGGTCTATGTATCAATTTAAACTTACATTTCCAGGTAGAAATTGCATATAAGGAAACAGAGTCTCGGCTCAAGTTAGAATTTCTAACCACTATCTAGGCACAGGCTTGAAAACCAAGGTTGGTCTATAAGCATAAATGTTATGTATATATATATATGCTAGATGCGATCTAAGCAAAGAAGCTTGACATGAGCTACTAATGCAAGCTTCAAACATTTTTTTCGTCAACTGCCGGGTACAAACTTACAATTTTAGATTTATCTAGTTTAATAATTACTAATAATATTTTTTTATTTTTTAATTTGTGTAATAATTTTCAGACGTATAAATGTTTTATAATATATTTTTTATTGTTTGATATACGTTTATGCAGGGTGTTTTATTTTAAGTGATACAATCGATTTTCTTGAAAATAAAGCATTTTCAAGAAAAATGTTCCATATGAAAGTTGTAGAGTTTTAAGTGGCGCATTATATAGCAATATTTGTGTGACCTTGAGATAGTATTGTTAAGGTCGCATAAAAATTACTTTGAAATTTTTTAATAAAAATCCCTATTTTTGATTACATATTCTTGTAGCTGCTGTATATCAAGCAATAAAAAATATATTATAAAACATTTGTACGTCTGAAATTATACAAATTAAAAGATAAAAAATATTAATTTTTATCGAAAGTTTATTATCAAGCAAATAAACTATGCAATAAAGTATAATAATAAAGTTAAATATTTAATTGTTACCTGGAGAAATGTAATATACAGGGTGTCTCAGTAACTCTGTTACAAGGCAATATCTCCGCTACCGTTAATGATACGCGGAAATGCTTAAGGAATAAATTGTTTGGTTTGAAGGGACACATGTTATGGTGAGAATCATTTTTTTCTCAAGGTCATATTTTTAGAGATTTCAAGGCCATTGATGTTTTTCTAAATAGGACTACATATTTTTATTATTATAGCGTAATAGCTGAGATCAGGACGAATCCAATGACCTATAATACCATGATCTTCACGTGACCTTGAATACGTAAAATTCAGAAATTTTTGGGAATGAATGCGAATGAAATAGCTACAATAGAAAGATTAATAAAGGAAAATTTATTGTAATAAGTGTTCAAAATTATTTCCATTGACTTCTAAACATTTGTTAATTCGATTATGAAAAGAGCGCCGCACATTTGCGAGCATTTGGGATATTACAGCAGCACAAGCTTGTCGGATTCTTTCTTTTATTTCGTTATGTGTCGTAGGTTTCGTCGAAAAAACTTTCTCTTTGATAAAATCTCGTAGAAAGAAATCTAGAGAATTCATATCAGAAGAACGTGGCGACCAGGGAGTCAGACTTCCTCTTCTTATCCATCTGTTTGAATATAAAATATTCAATACATTGCGAGAAGAATGAGCGTAATGTGGCGGTGCGCCGTCTGTTGAAACCACATAACCAGACGTAAGGAAAGGGGAATATCTTCTAATAATGATGGAAGTGTATTAAGCAAGTTTGTGTACGTATTGCCATTAAGAGTCGTATAAAAAAAATGTGGTCCAATTAGGTAATCACCTAAAATATCACACCATACATTCAACGACCAATTAAAACTGCACAGTTTGCATCCACCTAGGATTTACTGGAGACCAGTAATGCATATTGTGTCAATTCATTCCAATATTATTAAATGTAGCTTCGTCTGAAAAAAGTATTTTTGATAAGAATGTATCTTCCCGAGCTAATTTTTCTTCCAATTACAAAAATTCACTCTCTGGATAAAATCATTTCCAATCATTTCTTGATATAAAAAAATATGATATGAGTGCATCCTATTATTACGTAAAATCCTTGAAATAGAAGATCTACTGATATCACTATCTCTACTCTCTTAATTGTCTAGTAGACAGGTGTGCGACGCTCTTTTGAATTAGCAAATGTTTAGAAATCAATGGAAATAATTTTGAACACTTATTGCAATAAATTTTCTTTTACTAATCTTTCTATTGTAATTATTTCATTATTCACATTCATTCCCAAAAATTTCTGAATTTTTCGTACTCAAGGTCACATGAAGGTCATAGTATTTTAGGTCATTGGATTCGTCCTGACCTCAGCTATTACGCTATAATGATAAAATTATATAGTCCTATTTAAAAAAACATCAATGACTTTGAAATCTCTAAAAATATGACCTTGAGAAAAAAAATAATTCCCACCATAATATGTGTCCCTTCGAATCAAACAATTTACTTCTTAAGCATTTCCGCGTATCATTAACGGTAACGGAGATATTGCCTTGTAACAGAGTTAATGAGACACCCTGTATATTGATCCCTATCATAGTTTGTGGAAATTTCATTATTATTTAAATCTTGATTAATTTATTTTTTTCTTTAAACCACTTTTTCTTTTTCAAAGCTCGATACTTTCTCATTTTTATCTTGGATAAGTTTATCTTTTTTTGCCTGATTGTCCATTTATCGATGACTTGAATATTCTACAGTATAAAAGTATCACTATTGTATATATTTCCAGTATTTTTATTTAATTTTGTCGTAAAATATGTAATTAATTATCTTACAGATAACCGTAGATAACTGTCATTTACAGTCAATTACTCTGAAGGAAACCGATGAATACTCTTATGTAGCCAAATGTCGCATTAACTTTCGAAAACTGTCTAAACACAATAAAACACAATAAAAAATTTTGGGAATATAAGAAGTATAGATTTTTAGAGTTAAGTCTAGCTAGCTGCGAGATTTCCGTATATCTCATAATCAACTCTCAATTGTGGTGGAATATACATTGCTGGTAACAGCCAGTCAAATTTCGTCATTAAGTTTTATTTTGCGAATAATAACTTAGCTAATGCCAAGTAAACATAAAATCAATTTCTCGAACATTGAAAAATCGAGCTAGGGCTAATGTTTAATTTCATTTTGCCTAAATATATTTCTACCTGGGTTGTGCTACTTTTTATCTCATGTTTTATTTTTTTTTTTTAGATTATTACAATTCTGGAATTTGTTAGTGCAGTTATTTTTTTTTAAAAAAGAGAATGCCAATAGATCAGATTCAGTATTCTGAGAAATACAATGATGACAAATACGAATACAGGTAAGTTTGGATTATAAACTAAAGATATATAGCAGCAAAGTTATTATATTACGCACTTATATTTTGTGTTATAACTTTATTATTGTGAACTAAATTATACAATAAAAAATTTATAATGTACTATCCCAGAACATAGCTAACACAATAACGTTTTAAAAATATGTTCAAAATGTATATACATTGGATGTTTTGCACGTACTTAAAACATCCAGATTACAGTTTCAGACATTTTTAGGATATTTTAAAGATGTTCAATTTCGGAAAGAAAATGGTCAAACTATGCAAGAAGTTATTTTCCAATATTTAAGATAAGAATTATTAATTGTTGAATTTGCCCAACGATGGATTATTTGCTTTAATCAATCCTTGATTGTAGAATTAATTATATTTACTGTGCTATTTGGTACATATCGTTAAACATAAACGTTAAAACGTTAAAAAGTAAACTGATAAAGACATAGGATGTCTAGATGTTTGAGCACCATGCCTATTGGTAAAAAATCTATAATTTTTTGGTTAACTTATTTATTATATGAACCATCAAAGATATCTAATTGTCGTCAAAATATCAAACATAATCGTAAATCATGATACTCGAATATCTGGACACGATGCGCATGATCCGAAAAGTCTTAATCCCGAATTATAAAACATTATTGATGTCGTATAATAGCAACATTTATTTATTTTTATTCTATAATTTGTTTTAATGAAGTAATCAAACATCAATAAAAATCAATAATAGAAGGCAGTAGAATCCGAAGCATGGTTGTAGCGCAAAAACTAATATAAATTAATATGCAAAAAATGCAAAAAATACATTTTGGCCATAATTTTGGGCCCTTTTTAGTTTAATAGGATATAAAGAAGAAGGAAAGAAACGATTATTGATTTTAAAATATTTATTTGTTATCTTAATGCACTCTTTTCTTGTTTAAAGTTTTCTTGTTTAAAAAGATTATTTAGGATAGTCGTTGGTTCTTTTACTAACATCCTTTATCTTCATCAGATTATTTTTTAACTTTTTAACGATAGGTACCATGTATGATATAAATTTTTTAATGATGTGTACCATATGAGCCTAAAAAGTTTTAATTATGTTACTTTTAAATAGGCATGTGATACTACCAATTGATCTAGCCAGACACGTTCCAAAGACTCATCTGATGACAGAATCGGAATGGAGGAATTTAGGGGTTCAACAAAGTCCTGGATGGGTTCATTATATGATGCATGGGCCAGGTATAATTTAATAAATAAATTTATTAATGTACAAATATTATTTTATATTATATTATATTAAATATATTTATTACAAATATTATAGACATCTTAATTATATATCTTAATTATATCTTAATTATATATCTTAATTATAATTATTTATAATTACACAGATTTAAATTTTTCTTTTTTAGAACCACACGTTCTATTATTTCGCAGACTAAGAAGCGATCTAGTGATAGCGTCCAGTTGTACCGCTTTACAAAGGGAACAAACTATGCTTTGTTGTAATTGAATTTGATGAATGATGTGTAAATAATTCAGTATAAGATAATATGCAAATGTGACCAAAAAAAATGTATAAATTGTATTCTGCTATGTTTATAAATAATTATTTAAAAAAGAAAAAAAGAAATAAATATAACAATAGCATAATGTGAACATATGTTTAATGTTTTTGTGTATATGCATAATATCATTTAAATTATACATTAGTAATTAATATACTTTCTTATTTTTTCTACTCTTTCTTGCTCGTAAAAGATAAAATAAAAATTTATAATAGTATAATAATTTTTATTATTATATTTATATAGTATATATATAAATTTATTATTTAATTTGTATATTTATAAATATAATATACAACATGACTTTACGGATTTTTGGATAAAAAAACACATTGATTTGGAACATAAAAATCATTTTTATTTTATTCAAAGTATGCTCCATCAGAAGCTACAATCTTGGCCCATCTTTCGGGCAATAAACGGATTCTACGCTGGTAGAAGTCTGGTTGTTTTGAAGCGGTCCAGTTATCAAGGCAATTTTTGATTTCTTCATAAGAATTGAACCGCTCTCCAGAAAGAGCTAACGTCATGGACCGAAACAAATAGTAATCCGAAGGAGCAATGTCTGGTGAATACGGCGGGTGAGGTAGAATCTCCCAGTTCACTCCTTCTAGATAATTCTTGACGGATACACGAACATGTGGTCTAGCGTTGTCATGCTGCAAAATCACCTTGTCATGTCTATTCTCCCATTCCGATCGTTTTTCCTTCAGAGTTCGGTTCAAACGTATTAATTGTAGTTGATAGCGTTCACCAGTGATAGTTTCAGACGATTGCAGCAGCTCATGATACATCACACCCTTTATATTCTACCAGATACACAGCATAACCTTGCTGCCATGGATGTTTCGCTTTGGCGTTGATGGACCTGGTTCACCTGGCTTAACCCATGCTGGTTTGCGTTTAGGATTATCGTAGTGAATCCACTTTTCATCACCAGTAATAATTCGATGTAAAAAACCCTTTCTTTTTTGTCGTTGCAGCAACAATTCGCACATGGTTTTTCTTCTTTCAATGTCTCTTTCTTTCAATTCGTGTGGCACCCAATTTCCTTGCTTTTGAACCATTCCCATTGCATGCAGACGTAAGGAAATGCATTGTTGAGTAACATTTAATGCTGTTGCCAATTCCTTTTCTGTTTGACATGAATCCTCGTCAAGTAATGCTTCCAATTCTGCATCTTCAAATTTTTTCGGTGGTTTTCCATGTTCTTTATCATCCAAATTAAAATCATTGCTTCTGAATCGTTTAAACCATTTTTCACTCATGCTTACCGATGGAGCATGTTCTTTGTAAGCTTCCACAAGCAAACGATGACTTTCAGCTGCACTTTTCTTTAAAAAAAAATAATGAAGCAAAACTTTACGCAAATGACGTTTTTCTGGTACAAAATTCGACATTTTCAATGTGATAAAAAAAATATTTGCACTTCAATTAAATGACATATACTACGTTTGAAAGCTGACATACAGATCTTTTAAATACATATATTGCCAGCTTCATGTAATGCCGAGAGTACGTCTTATGCAATTCTATTGAAAATCCGTAAAGTCATACTTGTACACCCAATACGAATATATCAATATACAAAATATTATTTAATTTTGTATATTTACATTATTATGTAAATTTTTATGTAAATTTTTTTATATATTGGGTGTTTTATTTTAAATGCCGCAAATAAATATCTTGAAAATTAAGGACTATACGAAAAAGTGGGAAGTTTGCCCCCGTTTGCCTACAAGTTTATTGCCAATAATATCATTTGCCGACATTTCATTTGCGTGCAAAGTTTATTGTCTACAGATCGTATGCCTACAAGCACTATTGCGTACAAATAAAAAATTAATAGACGAACGCACGCTTGCACACATGACACTATTGAGTACAAGTCACATTACACACATAATATTATTGCCTACAGATCGATTGCCTATAAGCTCTACTGCTAACAAATAAAAAATTAAGAGACGAACACATGTTTGCACACACGATACTATTACAAGCCGCATTGTACACTTGATATTTTTACTATATTATATTATATTAAGTATATTATATTATTAGGTATTATTAGGTATATTATATTACTTTATTATTATATTATATTATATATTAAATTATGTTATACTATACAGGGGCTGCGTTCCAAAATTCACTGCTGAAATTCAGTACTGAAAATCTACAATATACGTAACGTAAACTGCAGATTTTCAGTACTGGCAGTGAATTTCGGAACGCAGCCAGGGTGTCCCACCAAAAGTAGTCACCTCCTTTTATCTTTTAAATTAAAAGAGATAGATCATAACAAATATATATCAAATTAAATGGTTCCAACTGAACTCTATTGTGAGCATAATAGTTTCTTACAAAAGCTAGCCGTGTTAACGAACGGAGAGATATACATAAATTTTTTTAATAATGTAGGTATTTTGATGTAAGAAAAGTTGTAGCGCTGTTCAAAAAGAATACAATGATGTATGATTTAATGTAAATATTTTACATCCCATACAGCACACAAAGATTGCATACACATTGCATCAATCTTTCATCGCAATGTTGCAATATTGCAAATTCACTGCAAAATGTTGTTGCATCATTGCTGTGGGATTGCAGCAACGTTAAAATGTCCGCTTTTAGGAAGATTGTAACGAAATATTACAGTAATATTGCAATGTAATGAATTTGCAATAATGCATTGTTATTGCAATTTTAGAATAATGTTGCATATATTTTTATTTATTCGGACATTTATCTGTCCGACTTCTGAACAATCAATTCAATATCTGAATTCCCTGTGTTGAGGTCGTATCAGAAAAATTAAACTGATAAAAATAATTACTATGTCTTTAATCTTACTAGCCACTCTTTGCAAGTTTCATATAATCATCATGACTAAAACTTAAATACGAGATAGATTTTGCAACGCGCGTCGCATAGCGGTAAACAAACGAACTAGCGATTACCGAATATTGCTATTGCAATGTTATTGGAATGTTGCTGTCACGTTCTCATGAAATATTACAATATTACAGGTTGCAATAATGTCTCAACAATATTACATTGCAACTTGCAAGATTGTAACATTGCTGCAATGTAATTGCAATGTTCTGTGCTGTATGGGATATTATACGAGTTTTATCGGCTTGAAATATCGCGGGCAACGTCTACCTTTTCACTTTCGGCACTGCGATATGGCCAACTTCTGACTCATGCGTTAGAGATTGACGTATGTCAATAATTGAAGTTGTAGCGCTGTTATTAAGCTTAATTATTAATTAATTATTAAAGTTGGCATGGATCCTCAACTTGCTACAAAAATAGTTTTTTTCGGATAAAGCGACATTTGAGCTGAATGGCAATGCATTGACCGCGTTGCCTCATTCTCTTTCTCTCTTACTCTATTGTAACTTTCAAGCCTTATAACTCGAAAAGTTTTTAATGAAAAATAACTTCATTATAGTATTTTGAAAAGCTCTCGAGATCGACTACAAGAATATGTAATAAAAAACGGGGAAGTAAAAAATTCAAGGTAACCTTGTCCTGACCTTGGTGACGCCATTCAAGATCAAAATGATAAGATCAATAAATAGATCTTTCTAAATCCTACAACTTTTATCTGAAACAGTTTTCTATAAAACTTATATTTTTCGAGATATTTCGGAGTCTCTGTATTTTTTTCTCACTTTGTATATGCATACATATATACAGGGTGGCCCAATGAAAAGTTTCCATCCCAATTATTTAGGAAATCAGCAATTTTTTTCAAAAAACGCCAAAACAGGTCAATTTTGTTTTCGAGGGAGATGTATAAGTACAATAAATTCAACGTTACTACTTCATCCCTTTCGTCGGGGTAGTTTTTCTTCCATAAAATTATTATATAATCCTTTAACCATCTTATATTCAATTTGATCTAATCCAGGAGATGACTTTTCCTTTACATTTCTGCAAGCCCGTATTAATCCCTCCATTATAAATGGTCGATCAAAATCGCTTTCTACTTTATTTTCTTGTCTTTTATTTCCTCCTTATCTTCCATCTCGTTATTAACCTAACGGTGGAGGGCTATTTCATTAATTTCTTTTTTGATGGTATTAGTACTATCATTCAATTACCACTTATTCCATTCAATGCAATTTAAACTGTTTTTAATAATCTTTATTTTATTCCATACGTATTTAATGTTTGTGTGTTTATTTAGGCTACTAGCAAAATTTCGGAAACTTTCTTTTTCTGCCTTATAGTTTTACGCGCTACTGATCTTTTGTATTCTATAAAACTTCAAATCTTGTTTTTTAATATTCTTTTTCAGATTCTCTTTTCTCTCTTTGATAGCTTTTTTACACTCTTCGTCCACCACATCACAGGGTTTCTCATTTTTCTATTACTTTTCTTCCTGATTATTTCCTTTGTTTTTTTTGTTTCCCTCCTCTTATGTTTTTAATAGTCTTAAAACTTTGTAGACGCACTGTGTATGTCAAAATCAAAGTCATTGTAAAACATAATTACCAAAGGTAATACTAACATAAGTAATAATACTAATTTAACTAATAAGTTATCAATAAAAGACAATTGTAATAGTAACAGCATTATAAATAGCGAGTTATTTTCTAACTTTGCTTTAATGTAAATTAAAAAACATTTTTAGAAAGACATTTAATTGAGTTTGTTTGTTAGTGGAGAATATGAAGATATGCACCGATATCGTCCATTGAAATGAGTAATCGTTATTGGCCTAGAAGAAGTTTTGTCAAGCACAAATAATGCGATCGAAGCGTGACATCGTCAATTTAACATGTCCGCAGGTCACGGAATATTCCATGTTTTTAACTTGATGATTATCCGTAACTCACGGGTTATTCCAGTTCTAGATTCTAATTATCTTTGGCTTGCAAGAATTATACATATATGCTTGGTGTCTCATTTTATATAATGCTCTTAAATTTTGTATAAACAAGACATGTTTAGGAAACAAGTTTGAGATGAAATGTCCAGGAGACATAAGATGATAACTTTAGTTTAACCTTAAGTTTTTTTTAATTAAAGCTAGGTCAAGGTCAACTTAAATTTTATCAATATATTAAAAAAAAAATACAAATATATTTATTACCATATTACTGTATTAGAGATATGCAAGAGTTGCAAGAGTTGTATTAGGCGTATGCAAGTTTCCATTCCTCATATATAAATAAAACCAAAAAGACTTCTCTTATCTTGATATCAATATTCATCTTTTGATTAAAAATATTGTATCATTAATCAATGATGTTAATGTGGTGGAAATCTAAACCTTTTGGTTGCTTTTATTTTTAATTTCTCTGTTTTCACGTTTTAAATAGTTTTTTAAGCTATGAGTTTAGTTTTTTCTATGAGATCTTTAATAACATAAATTATAATATTATATTATAAGTCACTTGTATTTTTTTTTTTTAAATTGTAATTTTTTAAAAATTTGTAATTAAAAAAAAAGTACATAATTTTTTTATAATAAAAATATTTTATTTTAATAATTTGTTAACATGCATATTTTAACAAAATAAAAGCAAACAAACTGCGAGCTGTAAATATATCAGAATAGCATCCATGTATTCATTAGAGAAGACACATCCGTGTTGCATTTGGTAACATTTTTAAGTTTTTTTTATACAAACCTATACACCGTTTTAATACACCATTGAGTTGAAAAAAAACTTTCAAAAAATGCTAACAAATATTTATATCCGTATGTACCATTTGAAATATTCAAGTTGAATTTGACCTAATGTTAGCGGAAGAATTCAAGGTCATTTTAAAATCATTATTTTGTGTTCTTCTGGCAACTGCACGATTTTTATCTTAAATTTTTTTCTCAAAAGTGTTTTGTTTTCAAAACATTTATTACTTAAAACATTATTTAAAATGGGACATTTTGTATATATTTTTGCTCGCAGATTTTGTGTAGTACTTGCGCACGTGTGCTTGTATGTGACATAATGGTTGTCTTTTTCTACAGTGTTTATTAAACTTTGTTGCAATTAGCGATGTATGTATGCGCGACATATTTGACGATTAAGTATCACTTAAGAGTTTGCAATATTTTTCATAATAATAAATTCACTTAGTTTTTTTACAAAAAGATTTCTGCGTGATGGAAAGCATAGTGTACTTTATAAGTTGTGCCTCTAAGTTGTTTATCAAAAGCAGTTTATCAAAAGTTTTTCCTTTAAATTCTTTATTACTACAAAGAAATACATGTTTTTCTACATGTATTACAAATTTGTACACTTTTAAAGCAAAATAAAATGCTTTAGATTGTTTTTGATTATATTGTTTTGTTAATTATAATAAAAAATAAAGATGAATCCCAAAATAACGCTCAGATAAGCAGAGAGAAGTGATGCTTTATTTAAATCCTGTTTTTTCTAAATGTATATCATAAATTTTTTATTTATGCGGATTATTGATGGAAATAACATGATAATTTATATAACAAAAAGTAATAAATAAAATTTTATAAACAAATTTAATTGCATTCAAGGATATGCATTATTTTTTAAAGCTACGAGAAGATTGGTACAAACCAGTAATCGATATATAGATTGCGTGCGTCTCTGTCAAATAATGCAAATAATCTTACAAGGACAGTAGCCATGGATTGATAGGAAGCATTCACGAAAGCATGCGAACCATTTAATAGCTTTTCCGTTAGTGATCAGAGGTGCAGTGTAGTAGTAGGTAAAGAATAAGAATTGTCATCTAGTTTCGTCTCTTTATCCTTCTTACCATCCTTTTCTAATGCTTCTTTATTGATTATTTCTTAATACTGTGGGTAGGGAGACAGCGTAAAAAGCATGGATGGGAAAGTTCTGTTTGTAAGTTAAGAATTTAAGACGCTAGATTGTGACGCGATTGGAACTGTTGTGCATTTTATCGTGGTGTAGTAATTCGCTAATACGTATGTTTATGATCTTGAAATTCTGAAGAAAAAAAGTTTCTGAAGAAAAAAAGAAAATTAGATATAATTACTGTCAATCAAATCTAATATCTTTTTTCTATTTTATAATTCTCCATTTTGTATAAGTGACGTTATAAAATTGTAAGTATATATGTTTTATTTTCAGTGAAATCTAAATTAATTAAAAAAAAAAAATAATTTTTGTGCAAAACTAAGTTTTTAATTTCAAACTAAAAAATGCTTAAATTTTTTATTAAATTAAACACTTTTTAATTTTGTTCTATAATGATTTTACAATTATTATTCTAGCGCATCAATAAATTGATTATATTAATAAAAGTAAGCTTTTTTTACAATATTATTTATAAAAAAAAACAATTATTTGTTTTTTGTGGCTAAATTCAAATTTATTTCAAAAAGTATATTACATCAAGATTTTGATAAAATAAAAGAAATATAAAGAAATAAAAGAAATATGTCAAAGTGACAATTTTGGCTATATTTACTATACTATTTTAAAAAATTAACTTTTTAACTTTTTAAAATTATTATTATGCCATTTTTTTAAATTAATTTTTTCCTTTAAAATATATAGGTAACATTTAAAAAGTATTAAAATATGCGATATAAACTACCTTCATGTAATACATTTTGCATAATATTGAACAAAATTAATATTATTCATATACTTTGTCTTACAATTAGTAAACTTATGACAAATATGATCTGAAATTTTTTACGAGTATGTCAGAAAAGTAATGAAATTAAATTCTTTTCTCAAAATAACTGACAACACTGCAAAACCCAACTGCACTGAGCCGAAGTTATATCCTCATTTTAATTCTGTGCTAATTTTAACTCGCTTGCTTGAACACGCTTATAATTTCAATCATTTGTTTAAGTGCATGCTTAATAACGCATTAATGAAAACAAAAATGAGATATATCGAACAACGTTATACTATTAATTTTTATAAAAACTGAAAGGAGAGTCTGAGTTGATATTGTGTGCGTATGCTGCTCTCGGGAAAAATTGGCATAACAATTTGGAACATATAGTTTAGTGGCATGTTTAGATTTCCATATCAGCATGCTGTGACTATTCAAATGTCCTATCTGTTGAGTCTAAGACGTTTTTCTGTGATCATTGTCGTCAGTGAGTGAAGTCCAGATGTACATAGAATTTAATGAACGTAGCAGTGTAAACGAAAGAGACATAGTGTACGTCATATACAAGAAGAAACGCACATATGAAGACTGCAGACACAAGAAGACACAGACGGAAACGGGTACAATCTTAATAATATCTTGTTTTACGTATAAGTAGCAAGCCCACATTTAAAATAATAAAATTATAGACTTTGTTTTGCACTTAAAGTATCAGTTGATATAAGAAGAATCCTGCTTCACGTGGAAAGTAAAACAATTCAGACTGTGTTTTTAATCTACTTGTCCGTTCCATCTGTGCCCGATTCTGTGTCTGTCTGCAACTTTTATGTGTACATTTTTTCTTGGTTTGTTTAAAATGTCCGATACGTTTCCGTCTCGTTTACACGTCACTGCTGTGTCCGTTAAAATCTGGGACAAAATCTGGGAAAAAATTTAGTCTAATTGCTTTTTTAACATATCTCATATAAAAAAACATAAAATAAAAAAAAATTATGCATTTTAGAGAATGTAGCTTCAATAATTTTGACCTTGATATGTATGTTGCACCTACACCTTTCGGAGAAGGGTTGGGTAAAGTTAGAGGGTGTCGCTCGTCTTCCATCTCATCATTTGATTCACTACATTAAATAAATAAATCTGCTAACAAGTAAACCGGGGAACGTTAGACGTCGATTTTTCTCAAATTTACAGTTGTTTCTCATGTCAATCCTGATGGAAATATTTTGCTGAAAGTACTATAAAATCAATGAAAAGTAAAATAAAAGTTTTTGAAAAATTACTGAATATATTTTAAAATAAATCATAATTTTCCGTATGAAAATTTAATGTAATACTATGAAATATAAGGAAAGTTAAAATATACTGCTGAAAAGTAATAAAAGAGTTTTGAAATAATTATCATTATAAAGTTTACTGAATTAAACTGAAAACTGTTACTTTTTAATGAAAAATTGCTGAAATATTTATGAAATTAATTAATGAGGTCAATTGAGAAAAATTTTCAAATACATTTCAGCAAAATTTCGTTCTATTTTCAGAAAAATATTTCCATCAAAGAAAGTATTTAAAAAATTTGTCATTGTTTTTAGCTTAAATTGAGTTTTTCATTTTTTTCGAAATTTTAAAAATTTTACGCAAATACACGACTTTACACATGTTTACAGCAGTATTTCTTAAAAATAAATTTACCCGATTTTTTGAAACTCGGCACACATATAGAACACCAAAATAATAATTTATCTGTTTTTTTCCTATCGGGTATTTTTAAGGATAGTAACTACCCTTCGAATTCTTCCCTGTTTCCATACAAGTGGTTTTGTACAAGAAAGTTGAATAAAATTATGTGGTGTGCAGGTTTTGGGATCACTGATTATGAATCATAAATTTATTTTGCAAAATGGCCGATCCAATATAGCCAATAGTTCGTAAACCCATGTGGAACCTCGCTTTGTGTAGAAAGTGTATGCGTGGAGGCAGTGTGTTCCGCCTCCCTGCGGGAGGCTCCACCATCAAAAAACTATACACATAGGGTCTGGATTGAATCTCGCTTTGCGTAGAAAGTCGTAAAGCCATGTGGAATCTCGCTTCACGTTGTAAAGTGTATGCGTAGATGCAGTGGGTGCCGCCCCTCCTATGGAGTCTTTTACAAGTTTTTTGATAATAACGACTAAAATATTGGAGTTAGGTAAAATATGTATAGGACCTTATTTGTAGAGCATTTTATGAGCTTCATTTTTTATTTGACAACTTTTTCTGTATAATGAATACTTTCTGAAATAATAAACAAAAACAGTCTTATCTTTGGTGGGAGCGGCTGGGGGACGGAGGGGGCATTTGCGCCAAAAATTCATTTGGGAATATTATTTACTAGAAAAAGTTACTAAATAAGTATTTAGATTGAAAATCAGCCAAATCGGAGGTGATAGCTTTTCGGAAGTTTATCCGACGAAATATTTATTTCTTTTAACAATATAACAATAAGTATATACACTGTCCGTCAATGATTCGAAAAGTCGTGCAATAATCCTAGCTTATCGGTCTGATTAAATAATAAATCAGACACCGATCTGTTTTACCTTCTATTTTTCGTAAAATTCTTTTTTTTTGGCTATGTAGAATGAAAAATCCTTTAAAATCGACCGTTTACCCTGTATTAGCATATGTATTTTAATTACAGAAAAGGATTTTTCATTCTACACAACCAAAAAAAAGTAGTCTATTTAAAAGGAATCGGTAAAACAGACGACTCCAGGATCACCTTAATAAGAATTACAAGTTTTTGAATAGTACCAATTTATTATATTTAATAATTAATAAAAACAAATTATTGATTATTATATTTATTTCTTAATCTTAGAATTGAATCTTGCCTAGATGCTCCTTTGTGGTGTAATCTCAAATTAAAATATTTTTGTAACATTAACTTTAATAGCTGCATTCTATGATCCGATAAGACGGTTTGCTCGAATGCATGCTTGTCGTTATCAAAGATGTGGGAGGAAACTTTAGTTAACGCGGCAGTTATGAGTTTTTGAATAAAATTTTTTGTGTGAAAAATGTTTTTGAACGATTGGAAAATTTTTTTGGCTAGCAAACACGTTTTGATTACGTCTTCCGATGTTGAAAGTAGACCTCATTGATCTTTTCTGTTTTGTAAATTTGAAAAACTTTGATTGCCGATTAAACTCTGCCAGCATATATCACAATCTAAACGTTTTAAAATAAATACTTCTGAATGAATCCTCCGATGTATGCAATAATATTTTCCGCGTATTCAGAAACACACCACGAATTTTGATAAAGCTCATCACTCATCATTGAAGTTGAAGTTGCAGGTGCATTATCAGAATTGGAATCGATTCGCAAAACAGTATCAATTCCATGTTCTTTGGCCGATGACTCGTGCGATTGAGAAATGCTTAAAATTTTTGTTCCATCGATTGGCTGACAATTTGCACCCTTTGATATGTACACATCATTTACATGGATAAGAAGTTGTCGGTAAGCGGTTTTAAATTGTCGAGCCGAGGGATTGTTATTGCAGCCACCACGACTTCGTATCGCTGCGAAAAAAATTTCCAAGTGATCTTGGGTGACCATATCTTATACGTCAATATAAGTTTTATATTTTTGTCGGAATAAAATATTTTTTCCGCAATTCCAATTGCACTCTGCATACACACAAGAAGAAGCCCTGTTTTTCTTGTTGATTAAAGCACAGGACCTGCAACTTATCATTCAATGTCAATCCTTAATGTATGTCTTGAATATTCATTTACTTGATACGAAACTTCTTCAAAATTTTCTCAAGTTATGCAGCGTTTTGTTGGAATTTTGCACAATAAGAGAGAGAGTTCTGCTATTTAATAAATCAAAAATATCATTTATTTGTATTAAAAATTCTGCTGTTGCAGTACAGCCAGCGAATTGCTCAAGTTGCAAGTTATTCTCGCAAAATTGCAAAGCATTTGCAACGCTCCTACTCAATACTTGTGCAGCTAGAGAAACTTTCATCTTCTCTTTCTCCCAGTTAAGATGTCGTCGACCTACTTTCTTTGCTGCGTGAAGGCCTTCTGTTTCTTGTAATTTGACTATCAGCTATATATAGCCACTTTATCAAATTACCATACACATCGTGCCACACTTGTAGGCTGGCAAACGCATTTCTTATAAGTTTTATCATATGGCATGCGTCTAAAAGGATGTAAATTCTCTGTCCTAATATAGGATGATCAAAATATGGTTTTAAACCGACCGAATTCAGTACCGCTCCCATCGCATTAAGCATTGAAATGTTGCAAGATGTGCCATCTACAGTTACGGAAACAACCAAGATTTTTGCATTGTGCAAGATGATTAAACACTGCTTCAATCAATTTGTTCTTTCTTGATCAGTCAAACCGTCAATGAGATAATAAGGCAATTTGAAATGCATGTTAATGCACGTGAGCAAGAATACAAGAGCGTTTTTTGCCTCAGGCAGTCCATCGTCATTGTTGCAATAATAGAAAAAAGAAATTAAAAGATTATGTTGCATTAATTGTTAGGTTTGAATCTCCCACTGTTTATTGATTCGATTAGTCGATTAAAGCGTGACGCTCACGTATCTTCATGTAAGCCTTCCTTACCGCTTTTTGTTTTTACACAACCTTTTGCTTATAGCAATAAAGACTTACTCTTTGCATTAATATTCGCCAGTTTTGTTATCCACCCTGCCTAAGTTCAACAGGTTATGGGCCCAGACACGTAAGGTGATAGATTCTTTAAAATTACATTGCGTGTATCACAAAAATCTGAAAAACGCTCAGGTCACGTTAAGGTTATTTCCAGCCACGTGCAATAGTGAAAAAGGTAATCTCGGCCACCGCTATCGATAACGAAATCATACGAATCACGAAGCTAAAAGGTATTGAGAACTGGTCCATGTGGAAATTTCAAGTGTGCATTACATTAAAAGCAAACGGTACATGGGATATAGTGAACGGCGCGTCCATGTTACCAGAACAAGGCGCGGGAACAGATGCACACACTAAAGCAGTCGCAACATGCAAGAAAAACGACAATGCAGCACAGAGAATCATCGCAACATCCGTAGAAGAACAGTCATTGCTGCACATCATAAACTGCGAAACGTCCAAAGCTATGTGGGATAAGTTGACATCGGTATACGAACAGAAATCCGAAGCAAGTATACACATGTTACTACAACAATGGTATAGCTTAAAGAAGAATCCCTCTGACGACATAGCGACGCATGTCTCCCGACTAAAGGACCTCACGTACCGTCTACAAATCCTGGGTGAAAAAATTCCAGAATCAATGATAATAACTAAAGTACTCATGACATTGCCGTCATCATATAAGCATTTTGTAAGCGCGTGGGACTCTGCACAAACTAAAGATCGCACACTCGCAAATTTAGTTTCCAGATTGACCATAGAGGAGACACAAATCGAAGGGCATGAAAAGACTGAGAATAAAGCATTCGCTGCGCGCAAACAGTCCAGTAAGGAAAACAATAAGAAATCTGAGAAACCTGGCACATGTCATTATTGTCATAAACCACTGGATCCGCGACTGTAGAAAGAGAAAATCAGCGAATACAAAGCAAACATCAGGAGGTGACAAAGGAGAAGCTTTTGTAGGGGAAGTTCTGGCCAACGCATTGAGCATCGAGAAAAGAAACGAGGCATGGTACATGGATTCGGGCGCAACTGACCATATGTCCAATAACCGTTCATGGTTCGACACATTCAATAAATTTCAAGAAGCATTACCAGTGCGCATTGGAGATGGAAAGCGCATATTTGCTGAAGGATCCGGAGATATAAATATCCTTGCATTTGATGGAGTAGAATGGAAGAAGAAACATTTGAGCAACGTCCTATATGTACCAAAATTAACGTATAACCTCTTTTCTCTAGGTGCAGCTCTCGACAAAGGAATGACACATCAATCAACTAGCAAAACATGCAAAATCATGAAAAATGGGAGTATTGTTGCAGTGGGAGAAAGGCGGAATAAATTATTCTGCATGAAATTCGAAGTAATCACGAACAAAGAAAACACTCACGCTAACATAGCATCCTTAGACTCTCTCCTCATTTGGCATAAAAAATTGGCTCACCAAAATACCCTTCAGGTAAAGAAAGTTTTAAAGAACTTATTATCATCACTTATTACACATCAACTTTCAGGATCAAAAATTCTTTTGAGGATTGTACAATTGGGAAGATGCACAGACTACCATTCACGAAAAGTGAATCCAAATCTGAACGAGCCGGTGAACTCGTACATGCAGATCTCTGCGGACCCATGCAGGAAACATCAGTAGGAGGTTCACGTTATTTTTTATTATTAAAAGATGACTACACACATTGGAGATATGGACAAGTATATTTCTTGAAGCACAAATCAGAAACAGCTAGCTGTCTGGAAGATTTTTTTAAGAAAACTGAAAAACATCTAAAGAAGAACATCAAGACTCTCAGGACAGATAATGGCCTCGAGTTTATCAATCGAGAAATAAAGGATTTGACTCAGCGCTACGGCATCAAACATCAGAAGACAGTGCCGTATATTCCTGAGTAAAACGGAGTCATTGAACGCGACAACCGGACTATCGTCGAATTAGCAAGGACATCACTGCATGCCAGCAAATCACCGATCAAGTTGTGGGCTGAGGCAGTAAACTACGCCATCTATACACTTAACCGTACAGGAACCAACGGTATCAAAACCATGACTCCAATTCAACTATGGCTGAACAAGAAGGTTAATATATTCGATCTTAGAATATTTGGAGAAGACGCATATGCCCACATCCCTAAAGAAAGAAGACAAAAATGGGACGTCAAAGCCGAAAAAGGTTTTTTAGTTGGTTATGATGAAAACACAAAAGGATATCGCATATGGTTTCCCGAGAAGAACAAAGTTAGTATACACAGAGACATTGTTGTTACTAAAAAGCAATTACAGAATCAAGAGGAACTGAAACCAGCAGAGCAAGCGGACATCAAGCTAAACGATGCATCTGAAGATGTACACAATGAAGAGGAAGATAATCAGATAACTCAAATAGAGCAAAAGCAGCCACATAACTGTGACGACAGCGATTCAGAGTTCGTTGATGCAAACAACTCCCCCAAAAAGGACAAGAATAAACAGATCAATCAAATTGAGCCGGATCAAGGATACCGATTGAGAAATCGCAATACATTAAAAGCGCCAGAAAGGTATTCCTGGAAAGATTTTCTAAGTCTAATTGCAGAATCCGACGAACCAACAAGTTACGAGAAAGTTACAACAAGCAGTGAAGCAACGAATTAGATCAAAGCCATGGATAAGGAAATTGACTCCCTTAAAAAGAACACAACATGGACACTGGTAAATCCTCCATCCGATTATCGATAATCGCTGGACTTACAGGATCAAACGGAATAGCGATAATAGTATACAACGTTTTAAAGCGAGGCTTGTGGCACGAGGATTTAAACAACAAGCTGGAATCGACTATCACGAGACTTTCAGTCCAATAGCACGTTTTAACTCAATACGAATTATTCTATCTGTTGCAGCCTCAAGAAATCTGAAACTTCAGCAATTCGACATAAAAATCGTCTTTTTGCATGGAAAGCTCGACGAAACAATTTATATGAAGCAACCGTTGAGTTATGAGGACGGAACCAATCGAGTATGCAAGCTTAATCGAAGTCTTTACGGTCTGAAACAGGCATCCAGATGCTGGAACAGTCGTTTTACAACGGTATTAAATCGTTATGGGTTAAACCCCACAGACGCTGACATGTGTATTTACTAGTAGCAACAGAAACTCAGTTAATTCTAACAATGCACATTGATGATGGCTTGATCGCAGCTGTAAACGAAAGTTTAATAGATAAACTACTGAAGGAAATAAAAACAGAACTCGATGTTACTTCAAGCAATATTGGTACTTACCTTGGACTGCAAATTGAACAACTTATGGACGGATCTATCTTCATGTACCAAGAAGCATACACTCGGAAGATTCTGAGGCGTTTTAGAATGGAGGAGGCAAATGCAGTTGCAATTCCGGCCGATCCACATCATCAAATGTGTGCAGATATGCATGAGAATGGAGACAAGGAAATGGAGAACATACCATATCGAGAAGCAGTGGGAAGTCTTATGTATCTATCAATCGAAACACGCCCCGACATCACTTTTGCAGTAAACAACGCCAGTCAGTTTCTCGAAAAACCAATGAAGATTCACTGGATCGCTGTTAAGCGTATCTTAAAATATTTAAAAGGAACAGCAAATCATGGACTGTATTATTCAGCTACACAAAGCAACCATTTAAAGGCATTTATGCAGACTACGTAGGAGACGTTGATAGTCGAAGATCCACGACTGGTTTTGTACTAAAACTAGGAGAATTAACTGTTGCCTGGAACTCTCGGAAATAGAAAGTCGTTGCATTGTCAACAACCGAGGCTGAATATGTGGCGGCTTCACAAACTGTAAAGGAAATCATATGGGTAAAGAACTTACTAAAAAGTCTTACTTTCTTTCAGAACTTAAAAACCACTTTGTCCATGGACAATGGGAGTGCCATTAAGCTGATTAAAAACCCAGAATTCCATCAGAGAAGTAAGCATATTGACGTGCGGTATCACTTTATTCGAGATGCATTTAAGATGAAGAAATTCACTCTAAAGCACGTCACATCCAAGGATCAACAAGCAGACTTGTTAACGAAGCCTTTAACAAGGACTATCCTCAAGACACAGAAAAAGATGTTAAATGTCGGAGGAAACAAGAATATTACTGATAATGTAAAAAAGGAACTGTAGATCCTTGATGATGTTCAATATTTTAATTTTTCTTTAGTGGGAGTGTTGCAATAATAGAAAAAAGAAATTAAAAGATTATGTTGCATTAATTGTTAGGTTTGAATCTCCCACTGTTTATTGATTCGATTAGTCGATTAACGCGTGACGCTCACGTATCTTCATGTAAGCCTTCCTTACCGCTTTTTGTTTTTACGGGTGTACGCAACCTTTTGCTTATAACAATAAAGACATATTCTTTGCATTAATATTTGCCAGTTTTGTTATCCACCCTACCTAAGGTCAACAGTCATTAATTCCCGTTCCATAATCTACGAAACTACTATATTCGTACTGTAAATTCGTACTAAAAATTCGTACTGTAAAATTGTTCTCAATTTGTTTGTTAGGAATTCAATAGACTATTTGTTAACGATTAACAATGAATATATTTATTAATGAACAAATCGTGAATGTCCGATATAAATAACTCAATTTCGCACGGAAATGGTAAATGTCTTAACCACTAGACTTAGCTTTCGTAGTTATGTATATTTTTCTTCTAACTCGTAACTGGCCAGCCTTTATCCAAAGTCCTTTTTGGAAAATTGACCAGTTAGTTAAAAATCGATTGGCAAAATTTCCTTCTCGTTCCATTCGACCAAATGACGTATGGCCATTTCATCGATCGATAAACTAAAATACATAACTTTATTCTGTTCTGCAGCTACTTGCGTTTTCAAGATGTTAATTGCTTGTTCAGTTATACCCGGAGATCTTTTGAAGTTCTGATGCCACCGACGAATAGTGTCAGGATGGGATAAAGACTTCATAAAAACACGACGCACGTAATTATAAGCTTTGAGAAATAAAAATGCAGTGTCGAAATAAAGGTCTTAAGAACTTGAGGGTAAGGACTTCGGGATTTCTTTTTTAATAGAGATTGTAAGAACAGCTTCATGCTATCAAGTATAGAAATCTGCAAATAAGAAAAGAAAAGGAACCAAATTATTCGGTGAAAAGGATATTGAAAAAGATTCTTTTAATTATAAAATTGTTTTATTTTATTAATTAATTAATTATTATTATTATTATTATATAATTAATTATTATTATTTATTATTATTATTATTCAAAACGCTGATAACATTACTGTTGAGATTATCTTTCTTGGACGATTCCAAGAGAATCCGGCAACGAGAGAGGATGTCCCAAGACAATTATTCCGTTATAAAGAACAAATATCGTTTATTATAATAGAATTCTTGACAATACTGATAAAACGAAGTTTTATACTTAACTAGAAAGGCGGGGCGTCAGACAGACGAAACCCGCAGCGCGCAGTACAGAAGAGAGAGAGAGAGAGAGTAAAAAAGGAATAATCTCAACAGGTCATGGGCCCAGGCCACAAAGTACGAGCAACGAAAGAAAGCACATTTTGTGAATTCGGTTTCTTTTTCGTTTAATAGACTTTTGAAAAAAGGCAGCAGTGAAAATGAGTGCATCCATTGATCTCAAGAATGTGGCCAAATTCGACGGCACGAATTTCATGGCATGGAAATTTCAAATGAGGGCAATCCTCGTGGCGAACGATATATTGAACATCGTAGAAAGATCCGAAATGAAACCGCAAGAGCAAGCACAGAGAAAGGCATGGGTTCAGCGTGATGCAAAAGCTATGTTCATACTTTCGTCATCGATGGAAACTACGCAGTTGAATTACCTCATTACATGTGAGTCATCAGCCGAAATGTGGCAAAAATTACGCTCGATCCACGCGCGCGAGCAGCAAAGTGAATCTAATAAACTACTTATTATGACTAAATTTCACGAATACAAAATGTCCATGAATGAATCAGTTACGCAGCACATCGCGAAAGTCAAAAACATGGCCCGTCAGCTGCGAGACCTAGAAGAAACAGTCTCCGATATTACTATTATGGCAAAGATTTTAGGCAGCTTACCGTCGAAGTTTAATGCACTGGTCACAGCGTGGGATAGTGTAGACGCGGACAAACAAACATTGCAAAGTCTCACGTCGCGACTCATTAAAGAAGAAAGCAGGATGACTACAACCGACGAGTCAGAAAGTGCATTAGCAGTGATAAATAAAAGTAAGTCAAATGCCGCGTCAACCATTTCTCACAAGTCTGCACAATCTAATCAACAAACCGTAGAATGTTTTTACTGTCATAAAAAAGGGCATATAGCGAAATATTGCAGAAAAAAGGAGATCTAAAACAGAAGCAACCGCAAAAGTCGCTGAAAGAAGAGGACACAGCAAACGTCAGCGCATTTATTGAAATAGGTGACTCATCTGCAAACATATCCATCTCGACTGAGAAATCTGCATGGTATTCGGATAGCGAGGCATCCAAGCACATGACCTTCCAAAGAGAATGCCTCCAAAACTTTGTTGAATGCAAAAATGAATATGTATCCCTTGGTGACGGAACCTCATGTGAAATCAAAGGCCACGGAACCGTACACATAAAATCGAACATAAATGGAAGCTGGTGTGATGGAAAACTGGAAAATGTTCTATATGTGCCTTTACTTAACAAAAATTTATTTTCAGTGGGAGCGTGTTTAAAAAGGGGCTATACTGTTATTTTCGATCAAGATGTTGTAAAAATAAGTTTAAACAATGTTCTCAAAGCTACTGGAATAAGAAAGGATAATAATTTATTCCAGATGTCATTTCGTACTGTCCTTAGGAACGAAAATTGTGCAGCCGTCGTTTCTAACCTGCAACTATGGCATGAGCGTCTTGGGCACGTAAGCTGCAAAACACTACATAAGATGAACAAGCAAGGATTGTTGCAGCTAGGCAAGGTGCCTGAGAATGTTGAATTTATTTGCGAGGCCTGCCAGTACGGCAAGCAACACAGACTTCCGTTCAAGAAAACCATCCCACCAAAGAACATGCAACCTGGTGAGCTCATCCATTCTGACGTGGGCGGACCAATGTCGGCAGAATCAATAGGAGGTTCCAAGTTCTACGTCAACTGGATAGATGATGTCTCTGGCTTCCGGCACATTTATTTCATGAAACATAAATCAGATGTTTTCGAAAGATTCAAGGATTTCCACGCAATGATACAGAATAAATTCGGTCGATCGATAAAAATCTTGAGGATAGACAACGGCAAGGAATACATTAACAATAATATGCGAAGCTATCTTGCTAAACATGGGATTCAATTAGAGACAACGCCAACACCATATACGCCAGAACAAAACGGAAGATCAGAGAGGGATAACAGAACTGTCGTTGAATCTGCCAGATCCATGTTGCATGCAAAATAACTCCCAGTTCAACTGTGGGCCGAGGCAATGAACACGGCGGTTTATGTTCTAAATCGGACGCCGACATCTCGTACCAAAGATACCACACCATATGAGATCTGGACAGGCAAAAAACCAGATCTTGCGCATATAAAGGTTTTTGGTTCTGAAGTCTTCACTCATATTCCCAAGGAACACAGAACCAAATGGGATAAGAAATCAAGAAAATTGATATTTGTTGGCTATCAGCGAGAGTCATCAAACTATCGATTGTATAACCCGGATACTGGCAAAATAATTGTGTCTCGAGCATAGACATAGGAATAAGGAGACGGAGCATAAAGTCTTACTTTAGGCGAGGGGAGTGAAGCCAGTTCCGCGGTGCGGGGAATAGCAGTCACGTGATACTTTGGTGCCACATTGATGATTGGTTGTAGCATAAATGCGCGAAATTTAAAAATAAAACAGATAATTTGTTTACAATTATAAGTATGACAAAATATTTTGAATAAAATAGAAAAACAATATTTTATCTATAAATCAACATGCTAAAATATTAATAATATACATATCATTGAGATATTAGAATTAAACAACTAAAAGTTATTAAATAATTTAAATCTATAGATATCAAAAATCTTTATTATTTTGTATATTTGAATATATTTTATTTGACAACAACGCAATAAATTTATAACAAAATTTTTCTTTTATCAATTTTATTGTTTATTATACGTACATTTATTGACCTTTAAATAAAATTAGCTTATTAAATACTTGCCGCATACTTATAGATGTATTAATAGCTTGTTTCGCAATAAAATGTAATTTTATTTTAATATATCTATTACATATTGAACGCATTAAATGAGTAATGTGATTCTCAAATGTACTTTGTTCAAATGTATGATTTTCTAAATTTTTAAATAATTTATGTCCAATAAAGATGTTTAAAACTTTGATTGTTAAATACGCAACAGTAAATTTTTTATTTATAAATGTATCACCACTTTCATATAATGCGTTTCTAATCATTTTTTCACATGCGTTACAAATAATTATTACATCATTAGATGGATATGTTAATCCGCCTCTATCTTTCTGAGCAATTAAACTGTCACTATACATAGTTTTGTTTGATTTCAATGCTTCTATACATTGATTGCATAAAATAGTTTTTTGTAATTGCATGACAACATATCCAGCGATATACACCGTCGCTTCTTTTGCAAATTCAGATAAATGTCTTATATTATTATATAATCATGTTCATTAAGGCTATTATCTGTTACAACTGTATCATCTTCAAGACAATGTAATCCACTAGACCACCAAATAACATCTTCTGAATTAACAGTCGTACTAAAAGATGATACATGTAGGATAGAAATTTCTTCTAAAACCACACAATTTCCGTTTGAAATATTTTTTAGTTCACAATGTACTAATATCTTTTTTATCGCAGCTTGAAATTGTCGAGCTGTTGGATTATTATTACCTCCTCCCCTTGATCTAATGCAACCAAATAGAAGCTTAATGTGGTCTTGATTTAATTTATAAAATGGAATATATTTTAATACGTCTTTTTCTTGACACCAAATTCTATATAAAATTTGTGCACTAGTTATACATATTAAAAATCCAAGAAATCCGGTTTTCCTACGACTTTTAAGCAAAAGATCTCCATTATTTGTTTTCAAAGATATTATGTAGGTTTTGCAAGTTTCAAATCTATCTGTAAATATTCTAATATTTTCCAAACATAACGCTTTTTTAAAATCCGTTTGTTTCATACTTTTAGAATTCAACATATCCCATACAGCACAAAACATTGCATTTACATTGCAACAATGTTACAATCTTGCAAGTTGCAATGTAATATTGTTGAGAGATTATTGGAACATTGAATTGTAATATTTCATGAAAATGTGACAGCAACATTGTAAAAACATTACAAGAGCAATATTCGGTAATCGCTATCTAGGGAGAAATACAGGTCGAAGAGACGTCTAATAGACATCGTCTATAGACGTCTATTAGATGTCTATTAGATGTCTATTAGATGTTTCTTTGACCTGTATTTCTCCCTGGGTAGTTCGTTCGTTTACCGCTATGCGACGCGCGTTGCAAAATCTATTTCGTATTTAAGTTTTAGTCATGATGATATAAAACTTCCAAAGAGTGACTAGTAAGGTTAAAAACCTTAGTAACTATTTTTATCAGTTAAATTTTTCTGATACGACCCTAACACAGGGAATTCAAATATTGAACTGATTTTTCAGAAATCGGACAGATAAATGTCCGAATAAATTGTGACGATGCGTTTCACACACCGTCCCTACAGCACCCGACCGCCCGAAGATAGGCTCGACGCCTATGACGCCCACGAGCGCTCGCGCCCATGCGACGCCCCAGCGTGGGGACCGCTCCCACCGCGCGACCGATACTCGCAGGTGGGAGGCCCAAGCCGGGTATAAAAGCCGGCTCGGCCAGCATAACGAGACCTGTCCCGATCCGAAGTCCTATCGAAGCACTGCCTCAGGGAGCTCCCGAGGCAGCCAACCGCTATTTCCGTCGACGAAGAGAGGTTGCTCCCTCTCCGAAGCCAGGGTGCTCCCGGTGTTCGGCCTTCCGCTACTTCCGTCGACGAAGAGAGGTTGCTCCCTCTTCGAAGCCAGGGTGCTCCCGGCGTTCGACTTTCCGCTATTCCCGCCGACGGAGAGAGGTTGCTCCCTCTCCGAAGCCAGGGTGCTCCCGGTGTTCGGCCTTCCGCTACTTCCGTCGACGAAAAGAGGTTGCTCCCTCTTCGAAGCCAGGGTGTTCCCGGCATTCGACTTTCCGCTATTCCCGCCGACGGAGAGAGGTTGCTTCCTCTCCGAAGCCAGGGTGCTCCCGGTGTTCGGCCTTCCGCTACTTCCGTCGACGAAGAGAGGTTGCTCCCTCTTCGAAGCCAGGGTGTTCCCGGCGTTCGACTTTCCGCTATTCCCGCCGACGGAGAGAGGTTGCTCCCTCTCCGAAGCCAGGGTGCTCCCGGTGTTCGGCCTTCCGCTACTTCCGTCGACGAAGAGAGGTTGCTCCCTCTTCGAAGCCAGGGTGCTCCTGGCGTTCGACTCTCACCGCTTCCGCCGACGAAGAGCGGTTACTCCCTTTCCGCGATCGGAGTATTACCGGTATTCAGACGCGACGCGATTTAGCGCAGCCGCGCAACTCCCCCCCGCACGCGAATTGTAAAGGCATCCGCCTACCCTCTCGCGACGCGATTTAGCGCAGCCGCGCAACCATTGTAAATAGTAAGTAAGATGAAATAATAAAGACTTTGAGTTAGATTAAATCGAGTTACGTCAGTCTGGACTTCCCCTTCTCTCGAACCCTGACTCCGGCAAGCCGATCCGCGGCGTCGAGAAAGGAGCCCCGTTACATGGCGCCCGAACAGGGACCTGACCGTAGGAAGTCCAGGCTGGTATAAAATTTGATGTCCCGGTGGATTGATTACCTGTCCAAACGACACGCGATCGAGGAATTGTCCGCCCACGGGTTACGAACCGAAGGTACCCTCGACGAATTACGGAAGCGACTCCGGCGCTTTGTCAGTCAAAACCCCGCGTTATTCGCGACACGCAGTACCGCCCCGTCCGATCCGAGTAGCAGCATGTCACTGGAAGCTAATACCCCTACCGCTGGCCCGTCCACCGCACCCGAACCGACCGTGATGGACCACGCTAAGGTCATGAACCAGATCCGAAAGTGGGGCCTACACTTCGATGGAAAAGATCCCCTCGCTTTCCTCGAACGGATCGAGGAGCTACGACACGGATACGGATATCGGGAGGATCAGCTGCTGCTGGGGCTCCCAGAACTGTTACGAGGCGACGCACTCCTGTGGTACAGGAACAATTGCGGCGCTTGGGCCACGTGGGCCGAATTCCGCGACCACCTCAAGACTCAGTATTTACCCCCGGAGTATCAACAGCAACTAAAGCGTGACGTACAGGGCCGTCACCAGCGCTCAGACGAACTTTTCCAAGTCTACGCCACCGCATTACTAACAATGATGCGCCGGGCCGGGGGTTATTCCCCTCGGGACCAAGTTGAACAGCTGTATGAGAACATGAAGCCCGGTTACCAGCTGTATCTCCAACTCACGGAGACGACCAGCATAAGTGAGCTAAGCGTAAAAGCCGCCCAGTTTGAGGCAATTAACCGGCGCCGCACCGACTCCCGTCCAGGACCATCGCCGAGCGCCAAACCCGCTGTAGCCGCCGCCGCCTATAGTCGGTCTGAGTGCTGCTGGCGCTGCAAACAACGGGGGCATACCCGTCAGGATTGCAAGCGCCCAGCAAAGAATTTCTGTTTCCGCTGTGGAAAAGATGGGGTGCTCACGCGGGATTGTCACCCGCCGTCGGGAAACGCGGAACGGGCCGGGGACGTCGCGGCCGTCGCCCAGCCCGACTCCCCTTAAGTTACAATCCCCGACCGCATCTACGAATTAGGATCCTACCCGGCCTACATCGGCCATACCCGATGGGCACTGCTCGATTCCGGATCCGAGCTGTCGTTTATCGACCCCGACACAGCCAGACAATGCGAAAGGGGTTCGTACCACCCGAAACCGACCAGCGACCAGGTCAATCTGGCCGACGGGACTTGCGTCCCCATCACCGAAACCATCGTACTACCGATAGTACTCCAGGGGCGGACCTATCACCACCGCTTCTCAATATTACCACACCTGGGCAGCCCAGTCCTGATCGGGATCGACCTTTGGGCCAAGATGGGGCTCACCTTGCCCCCTCCACCACCGACCGAACCACGACCAAGCTCAACCAACGGCGTCATCACCGCCGGCCTCAACGGCCGCACACTCAACGAAGAGACTCGTCTGAGCGAATTTTTAAACAGAGAACTGCCCGCGTTCGAGGAAATAAAAGGGCCTACTAACCGAGTAGCACACCGCATCCGCCTAAAACCCGTGGCCCCGATCAAACAAAGATATCGGCCTCGGAATCCGGCCATGCAGGCCATCATCGACCAAGAGGTCAAAAAGATGCTAGCAGAGGGCGTCATCGAGCCCTCTAGTAGTGCATGGAGCTCTCCAGTGGTGGTGGTCAAAAAGAGAGACGGGACTCACCGATTTTGCATCGACTTCCGCAAGTTCAACGCCGCCTCCGACAAAGACGCCTATTCGTTACCGCACATAGCGGCCACATTAGACAAGCTCCGAGGATCCCGATACCTTTCCACGTTGGACCTCAAAAGCGGGTATTGGCAGATACCGTTGACACCAGAAAGTCGCCCAGCAACTGCCTTCATCGTACCCGGGAAGGGTTTATTCCAGTTTAGAGTAATGCCTTTCGGCTTACACTCGGCGCCCGCCACATTCCAGAGATTGCTAGACTCAGTCTTGGGGCCGGAACTAGAGCCCCACGTCCTAGTATATCTAGACGACATTGTAATCGCCAGCCGTACCTTCGAGGAACACCTCCGGCATCTCGCGGAAGTCTTTCGCCGGCTACGAGAGGCCCAACTACGGCTAAACCGCGACAAATGTCATTTCTGTCGAGACAGCCTCCGGTACCTCGGTCACATCATCGACCGGCGGGGTATCCGTACCGATCCCGAAAAGGTGACCGCCATTACGGGATGGCCCGCTCCTACTACCGTACGCAAGGTTCGGCAGTTCCTGGGCATGGCGTCGTGGTACCGATGGTTCATACCGAACTTTTCAACCTTGGCCGCCCCAATCACGCGGCTCACGAAAAAGAACGCACGATGGGCATGGGGGGACGCAGAGAACGACTCATTCTTCCGCCTCAAGGAGGCTCTCACGTCGGTCCCAGTACTGGCCTGTCCGGATTTTACCAGACCATTCCTGCTCCAGACCGACGCAAGTTCACACGATCTCGGAGCCGTGCTGACGCAACAGCTCAACGACGGGGAGCGCGTAATTGCGTACGCCAGCCGTACGCTCAATGGCGCCGAGCGAAATTACAGCGCCACTGAATTAGAGTGCCTTGCCGTAGTCTGGGGCATCCGCTGAATGCGTGGCTATCTGGAGGGGTATCGGTTCACCGTATTTACGGATCACCAGTCCCTGAAATGGCTGCAACAACTAGAGGCACCCACCGGCCGCTTGGGACGTTGGTTGTTCGAACTACAGCAGTTCGACTTCAGTATCCGGTACCGGCGCGAGACACAAAACCAAGTGGCAGACGCGTTATCCCGGGAGCCCCAAATTAGCGCGATTAACCGTGAGCCTACCTGCCGATGGTACCGGCGGACTCTCGCTAGGGTGCAGGCTCACCCGACGGAATTTCCCGATTACAAGATCCGGGAGGGACGTCTCGTCCGCCACGTATTACACAGCCTTGATTTTAGCGACGTTCCTGCCGCAAATCAGTGGAAGCGATGCGTCCCCAAGGAACAAAGAGGGGACATCCTACAGCGCCTACACGACGCTCCGGCAGCCGGTCATCTCGGCATAGCGAAAACGGTCGCCCGCATTGCCCCGTTATATTACTGGCCCGGGATGTTCCGGGAGATCGCCAGATACGTCCGCCGCTGCCCCACCTGCTTAGCATATAAGGTGCCCCAGCAGCGACCCGCTGGGGACCTGCACGCCACGCTAGTGACCGCACCCGGGAAGCAAGTGTCCGTCGACTTAGTGGGACCATTGCCCCGATCAACCAGAGGGTATACCTGGCTACTAACAACCCAGGACCGATTCAGTAAATGGGTGGAGATGGTGCCATTACGGCAAGCCACGGCCCCAAACCTGGCCCGCGAGGTCACCAAGCGAGTCATCTACCGACACGGGTGCCCCCAGCAGCTAATATCCGACAATCGCACGCAATTTACTTCGCGCCAATTCCGACAACTGCTCGCCGCGTTCGGGATCGAACACCGAAACTCTCCGGCATACGCCCTCCACTGTAACCCAGTAGAACGGGCGAATCGCACAATTAAGACGATGATCGCCCAATATGTGAAGGAGCGTCACCGGGATTGGGACGAGCACATTGACGCCTTACAATTTGCGCTCAATACCGCCCGACACAAAGCAACCGGATATACCCCGGCTTTCCTGACTCACGGGCGGGAGCTAGCCAGGCCCAGCCCAGAGGATCGCGGACTGGTAACCCACCAAGGGACTCCGGAAGTCACCCGCCAGCGGCTAGAGGAGGCGTTCGAACTAGCCCGAATACACCTAGCCCGTGCCTTCCAACGCCAGGAACGGCACTACAATCTACGGTGCCGCGACTGGCGACCTCAAATCGGCGACCGGGTGTGGAAGCGGGACCGTCCCTTGTCCAACCGGGGCGAGGCATTCGCGGCCAAACTCGCGCCCAAATTTATCGGCCCCTTAACCGTTCGGAAAATTGTTTCGCCCGTCATCGTTGACTTACGCGACGCTAGGGGAAAGTGGCACCGCCACGTGCATGTCCAAGATTTAAAACCCGCGCCTTGATTGACCGATACCGCGGAACAGGCCGGAGAAAGAGAGAAAGAGAAGAAGGACAGACCGTAGAGTAATAAACCGAGTCACCGCGCTCAACGCAGGCCCCCCCCCCCCCACCGCCGGCCGACGCACATGTCGAACCACCCAGACACGCGCGTAAACAAGCTTCGCCCCTCTCTAACCGTATTCCAAGGGTGTTTTCCCATAAACACCGCAGTCCGCGACGCGACCGACCCCCACGGCCTATAAATAGGAGCTCGCGACAAGTTTCCAAAGTAATAGTATCATGTCCAACCGACGGCAAGCAGTTAGAAATTTGTTCGGCGAGATGTCCTCGGACAGCGCCGAAGACATTGACTCACCGAGGCCCACCGCCGCACCACCGCCCACGGCCGACAACCCCCGTCCGGCCTGCCGACTGCCGCGACCCGGGATCTCAGTACAGCGGTCCGACCGGGAAAACTGCCGGAAGGCAATTATGATCGCATCACCACCACCGCCACGACGACCCAGAAGCCGGGCCACCGTGGCCGCCGCTACGCTCGGCCGAACCCCGGCCCTACTGCCGACCAACCCGAGCCCCCGGACCCGATCGGCCCCCGCCAGAAGCCGAGAGCCGGAACCAGCGAAACGAGCCGCGCACACCGCAGCCCCGGCCGCCACCCGGTCCAGCCAGACCCCGACGTCCGCTCGGCCAGGGTACTTCACCAGCACCCGAATTGAGACCCGGCCTAATCCGGCTATGACGACGGTACAACTGGGCGACGGCACCACCGTCGAGGTTCCACTCATCGCCGCCCTCTTAGGCCGGAAATACCGCTTCACCACCGCAACCGGCCGGTGGATAGTCTGTTTCGACCGCCACGGCCGGCCCCGGGCGGTCCGTCAACTACCCAGGTCCGCGAGCGCACACAACACCGAGCATTAAAGCTCGTTTGTAAAATAGGATAAGAATAAATAGAGTTAAAATAGAAACCAGTTTTTCCTTCCTAGAATTAAGACCCATAGACCTAAGCAAGGGGATTCCGCTATACCCTCCCGTCGATTAAGAGAGGGGGTGATGTGACGATGCGTTTCACACACTGTCCCTACAGCACCCGACCGCCCGAAGATAGGCTCGACGCCTATGACGCCCACGAGCGCTCGCGCCCATGCGACGCCCCAGCGTGGGGACCGCTCCCACCGCGCGACCGATACTCGCAGGTGGGAGGCCCGAGCCGGGTATAAAAGCCGGCTCGGCCAGCATAACGAGACCTGTCCCGATCCGAAGTCCTACCGAAGCACTGCCTCAGGGAGCTCCCAAGGCAGTCAACCGCTATTCCCGCCGACGGAGAGAGGTTGCTCCCTCTCCGAAGCCAGGGTGCTCCCGGTGTTCGGCCTTCCGCTACTTCCGTCGACGAAGAGAAGTTGCTCCCTCTTCAAAGCCAGGGTGCTCCCGGCGTTCGACTTTCCGCTATTCCCACCGACGGAGAGAGGTTGCTCCCTCTCCGAAGCCAGGGTGCTCCCGGTGTTCGGCCTTCCGCTACTTCCGTCGACGAAGAGAGGTTGCTCCCTCTTCGAAGCCAGGGTGCTCCCGGCGTTCGACTCTCACCGCTTCCGCCGACGAAGAGCGGTTACTCCCTTTCCGCGATCGGAGTATTACCAGTATTCAGACGCGACGCGATTTAGCGCAGCCGCGCAACTCCCCCCCGCACGCGAATTGTAAAGGCATCCGCCTACCCTCTCGCGATGCGATTTAGCGCAGCCGTGCAACCATTGTAAATAGTAAGTAAGATAAAATAATAAAGACTTTGAGTTAGATCAAATCGAGTTACGTCAGTTTGGACTTCCCTTTCTCTCGAACCCTGACTCCGGCGAGCCGATCCGCGGCGTCGAGAAAGGAGCCCCGTTACAAAATAAAATTATATACAACATTATTCTAAGATTGCAATAACAATGCATTATTGCAAATTCATTACATTGCAATATTACTGTAATATTTCATTACAATCTTCCTAAAGGCGGACATTTTAACGTTGTTGCAATCCCACAGCAATGATGCAACAACATTTTGCAGTAAATTTGCAATATTGCAACATTGCGATGAAAGATTGATGCAATGTGTATGCAATCTTTGTGTGCTGTATGGGATCAAATAAATCATTAAAAGTGTTTAAAAATTTAATTGTAGCTTCAGCATATTTGAAACTATCCAGTTTTAATATATCTTTACAATATTGTAATGAATCTGCGACAGATCGACTCAGTGTTTGTGCAGCTAATCTCACTTTCATCTTTTGTTTACTATAATTAATATGTTGTACTCGCAATTTATTTCCCAAATGCATTCCTTCTGCTGTCTGTAAATTATACAATTTTTCAAGATATTTCCATTTGACAATTTTGCTATCTTTATTGATAAAATTTTTTAAATCCCCAAATGCATTTCTAAACAATTTTAGCATGTGGCAAGGATCTGGGAATACTACTATTGTTTCATTTGTAATTGGATGTTGAAATGTTGTCTGCAAGGATAAAACATCGTCAAAATTACATCCTAATTGTTGCATTATAGCAAAGTTAGTAGCTGTACCATCGCAAGTAACACACACAATCTGCATGCCAGCATCATGCAAAGAAGAAATACATTGCAAAGTAAGATTCTTTTTTTTTCTGCATTTACTTTGTCAACTAAGAAGTAAGCCAACGGAATTTTCCATGCACCATTTATGCACCATAAATACTAATGCCTCTTTTGCAAGAGTCATGTCAGCTGTATTTATGTTTTCACCCATATCTATATAGCCATTATATTTTTGACCATCATATTCTAAATGCTGACGGATAGCCATTTCATCAAAACAATAGTGATCCAAACAATTGATAATCGACACTATTTGCTCGTTGTCTAATAGCATTTAACGCTTCTAACATAATGCCAGGCTTTTCTTCAATGCTCTGATACCACTTAGAGATTGTTTTACAGTGTGGCAAACAATTATTAAATTCTTGACGTACATATTCATAAGCTTTCGGTGAATAATAATGTAAGGTCAGAGCAAATGATTTAAGTCGATTATCAAATTGTTTGTTTACACATTTGCCTTTATTATTACGCAATTGTCTTTCTAATATTTTAAAATTTGTCCCACCTATGTCTCGTAATATTTGTAGTTGTTCCATTTCCAATAGATTGTTTTTTTTGAGTAAATCAAGAATTGCCTTCAAAGAGATAATCCGTGATTTGCTTCGTCGAACCTTCTGTCGCAAAACTTTTATCTTTTTTGAATAAAACTTTCTTGTATCCTGCAGTTTTTTATGGAGATATATTTTCTCAAGAGAGTCATCTTCTCTCTGTGGAGACATACTTGTTGACTGATCTACAACTAAAAAATTTCAAATAATTTGTAAAACATTGTAATTTTAGAAAACATGTATATATTAAAATTGTATATATTATTAAAAGTAAAATAGTATAATATTAAAAATAAAATTGTATATATTATTAAATAAAGTTAAATATTTCTTACAATGACTGCTTCTAGGGATAGGAGATGTAGCTCTATCTATTTTAGAAGTTGTATTAAAATTATTTGAAACATGTGCAACCATATTTTCTACTGCATCTACTGCATCTACTGCATCTACTGCATCTACTGCATCTACTGCATCTACTGCAACGTGTTCTAAACAAGTAAACAAAAGATGTATGTATAAAGCGATATACAAGTCAAACTACATAATCTTGTAAATCATATAATAAATCAAAATGGGGAAAGTTACTTTATAAAAGTAATGTTATTACTAACGCGTTATTACAAAAAGTAAAATAAAAAAGTAACTTATAATAGGAAACTTATAATAAGAACAGCACTACAAAGGTATCTTTTCCCAATTTTAATAATAATATTATTTGATACCTGTGTTCGGTAGTGTATTTGGTCGAAGTCTTTTCGTATTAAATGACAAATCAAAAGCATCTTTGCTAAAATGTGCGGAGCAAATTCTAGCTCCAGGTGGAACTGACTCCATATTTAGCTTTAAAATGTCCAACTATAACATTTTTAATTTTTCATTCTTTGGAAATCTATTGAAAAAGTTATATTACATGTGTAATTTATATTATTTCTCTCATTTTGATATAATCTTAATACATGTAAATAGAACATAATTTTTTATCTGTGATATGATATTATTATTTTTCTTATTTTCTTTTAAAATCGAACGACTTGCCGTCCGATTTTTGCAATTTTTTACAATACACAGTGGCATTGTGATTTGTGATTTCTATGCACTATGTTGCACTGTGATTTTAGGTTATTCTTATTCGGTCAAAATAAAATATTACGCTTGCGCAAACTTTAGCCAATCATCAATGCGGCACCAAAGTACCATGTGACCGTAGTCCCCGCTCCCCGCAAGCGGCTTCACCCCCCGCGGCTTACACTCCGTCTCCTTATTCCTATGTTTATGGTCTCGAGACGTTAAATTCAGCAAATCTCAAGATAAAGAAGTTAAGCTGGCAAATGATGTCATATCGCTTCCATTGAATGAAGATCAGCATCAGGAAGATCAAAGGGAAATTGAGGATTTACCCCTGGAAGACCGACCAGAAAGAGCATGCGAGAACGAGAGCTCAAGAGAAGAAATTGGTCAAGAAGATGAGATGCAAGGCCGTTCCCTGAGAGATAGAAATAAAATCAAGAGACCAAATAGATATGAAGCCAATCTAGTAGAGTCAAATGAACCGACTACTTTTCGAGAAGCGATCTCAGGAAAGGATGCTGTACAGTGGACCGAAGCAATCAATGAAGAGTTAGATGCGCATGACAAAAATAAAACTTGGAGACTGATTTCTCTACCAAAAGAGAAATCGACTATAGGCTGTAGATGGGTGTTCAAACTTAAGGAAACATTGCCCGAAAGTAATTTGCGCTACAAAGCTCGATTGTGTGCAAAAGGCTTCACGCAGAAACCTGGTATTGACTATGTGGAGATCTTCTCACCGGTGGTTCGGTATGAATCAATACGGACCTTCTTAGCTATGGCGGCAGAACGAGACCTGGAGATAATGCAATTTGATGTAAAAACTGCGTTTCTGCATGGAGATCTTCAAGAAGAGATCTATATGGACGTACCAGAAGGTGTCAACGCAAGTAAAGATCAGGTGTGTCGTTTACAAAAGTCACTATACGGTCTTAAACAAGCCTCGCGGCAATGGAACTTTAAATTTGATTCTTTTCTAAAATCTTTTAACTTTGTCCAGAGCAGTGCAGATTCGTGCATATACAAAGAATATTTTAATAATGTATCTGTTTTTCTAGCCTTATATGTAGATAATGGATTGTTACTAGTTGAATCGAAGGATGCGCTCGATAACGTGCTCAATGCACTCAAAAGTTCTTTTCAAATTACTGAAGATGATCCAAGTTCTTTTGCTGGTATGCAAATACGACGAGAGCGTGACAAAGGAATAATCTCAATAATTACTGATAAGAGTTCTTGAGCATTTCTTGATATTAAATTCTTATCCTTTAATTCAAAGAGCAAACCTTTGAGATCTGTCACTTCCAGTTTCTCATTGCTTTCCTTGGAAACTTTAAATCGTTGGGATCGCAATCGCCAACGAATCGAGAATTGTCTCTTCGGATCTTTTTCGCAGAAGAGTCTCAGGTTGAGCACTAGAATAAAAGAATTGACAAAAGAAAAAATCTATTAATTTAAATTCAAATTATAAATGCAATTTAAAAATTAACTCAAATTATCCTGTTTGTTCATAACTTCTTCTGACTGTACATCTATTGCATTGAATGACACATCAAACATTGATTGTTTATGATGTATTGAGTCAGTCATGTAAACGTTTCCTCGATTGTCTCAAAACTCTCTGAAATATCTCGGAATCTTCTGAAATATAATTTATAAGTATTATGTAAATAATAATAACTAAACAACAACCCAGGTAGCAATGTTTTAATGATATCTTATTGATGTTACAAACGTAATTAAGACGTTATTAAGAGGATGCTGAAGTGACGGGCGAACTCCGACGCGAAAGCGCCATCATTTCGATAGTACTAAAAATGAAATGACATTATCGGCGCAGCCTACGGATCTATGCCGCGTAGGTCCGTGTGTACGCATTTGTTTGTAGTGGTGACTCACTACACTGACGTGTGGTCTGTGTACGTGTGTCATCGGAAGTTTGTAAACAAACGATGCTTGCGCTTGTTTCCTCGACTGAAATTTCGTTGCAAGGCTGCAATATAATGTCCGAGAAAACATAAGCGTATACAAGGTGTCAAATAAATACAAACTAAATATGACAAAATAATAAATGAAAAATATACATATAATACTATATATATCACTGAAGAAAAATGTCATATACTTTTCTTATTTTTATCCTTATGTAGTAAATACTAAATAACTAATTAATCAATTAATTAATATATACATATACACATATATTCAATAAATAGTTATCTTTATTTTGTATTTTATATGATAATGACTGAAATAATGGAAGTATATATCATTTCAGTTATATAAAATACAAAATAAAGATAACTATATTCAATATGTATATGTATGTATTCAATAATTAATTAACTTATTTATTTATTTTGTATTAATTACATAAGAATAAATTTAGGAAAAGCATATAACATATTTTTCCAATTAGATATATAGTATTATACATACATTTTTCAAATAAAATATTTTATCATATCTAACTTATATCTATTAGACACCTTGTATAAGTCTATTTTGTCTCGTATGTACATCATTCAGCCATACGCTAGAATTTTAATTGCGAGAAAAAAGGTTAAATGACCTTATAAATTATCTGATAAAATATAAACAGACCACACGTGCAGTAAATTGCTAACTAAAATAAATACGTATTTCTTCAAATCTGTCAGCTGACGTTAGATCGCCTATGACAATATTTCTTAAAATCTGCCAGTTCACGAATAAATCGTCTTTGGCTCTCTTTTTTCTAAACGGTCAGCTGACGTTAGATCGCCTCTGACAATATTTATTAAAAATTGTTAGCTGACGTTAGATCATTTCTGACAATATTTCTTACAATTTGCCAGTCCACGAATAAATCGCCTTTAGCTCTCTTTTTTCTAAACGGTCAGCTGACGTTAGATCGCCTCTGGCTATATTTATTAAAAATTGTCAGCTCACGATAGATCGCCTCTGACAATATTTCTTACAATTTGCCAGTTCACGAATAAATCACCTTTAGCTTTTTTTCTTCTAAACTGTCAGCTGACGTTAGATCGTCTCTGACTATATTTATTTAAAATTGTCAGCTCACAATAGATCGCCTCTGACAATATTTCTTACAATTTGCCAGTTCACGAATAAATCGCCTTTAGCTCTCTTTTTTCTAAACTGTCAGCTGACGTTAGATCGCCTCTGACTATATTTATTTAAAATTGTCAGCTCACAATAGATCGCCTCTGACAATATTTCTTACAATTTGCCAGTTCACGAATAAATCGCCTTTAGCTTTTTTTCTTCTAAACTGTCAGCTGACGTTAGATCGCCTCTGACTATATTTATTTAAAATTGTCAGCTCACAATAGATCGCCTCTGACTATATTTCTTACAATTTGCCAGTTCACGAATAAATCGCCTTTAGCTGTCTTTTTTCTAAACGGTCAGCTGACGTTAGATCGCCTCTGACTATATTTATTAAAAATTGTTAGCTGACGTTAGATCGCCTCTGGCTTGTCTTATTCTATATTGCCAGTCTACAAGAAAGCCGCCTCTGGCTTGAAGACAAGAATAAGAATTTTCTAATGCCAGTCCACGAGAAAACCGCCTCTAGCTTGAAAACAAGAATAAGAATGTTCTAATGCCAGTCCACGAGAAAACCGCCTCTGGCTTGAAGACAAGAATAAGAATTTTCTAATGCCAGTCCACGAGAAAACCGCCTCTGGCTTGTCTTATTCTATATTGCCAGTCCACGAGAAAACCGCCTCTGGCTTGTCTTATTCTATATTGCCAGTCCACGAGGAAATCGCCTCTGGCTTGAAGACAAGAATAAGAATTTTCTAATGCCAGTCCACGAGAAAACCGCCTCTAGCTTGAAGACAAGAATAAGAATGTTCTAATGCCAGTCCACGAGAAAACCGCCTCTGGCTTGAAGACAAGAATAAGAATTTTCTAATGCCAGTCCACGAGAAAACCGCCTCTGGCTTGTCTTATTCTATATTGCTAGTCCACGAGAAAACCGCCTCTGGCTTGTCTTATTCTATATTGCCAGTCCACGAGGAAATCGCCTCTGGCTTGAAGACAAGAATAAGAATTTTCTAATGCCAGTCCACGAGAAAACCGCCTCTGGCTTGAAGACAAGAATAAGAATTTTCTAATGCCAGTCCACGAAAAAACCGCCTCTGGCTTGTCTTATTCTATATTGCCAGTCCACGAGGAAATCGCCTCTGGCTTGAAGACAAGAATAAGAATTTTCTAATGCCAGTCCACGAGAAAACCGCCTCTGGCTTGAAGACAAGAATAAGAATTTTCTAATGCCAGTCCACGAGAAAACCGCCTCTGGCTTGAAGACAAGAATAAGAATTTTCTAATGCCAGTCCACGAGAAAACCGCTTCTGGCTTGTCTTATTTTTTATTGTAAGATACTTTTATTACGTCATATGCTCTATGTATATATATAATGTATATTATATGCTCCATATTATCTATATTCATATCAAAATATCTTTCTAAGAAATTGACATCATTTTGTATACTTTTTTTACAATAAATGTATGATATATGCCATATTTTTTATTTCTAAAGCATGAAATATAAAGATATTTTTATTTTTTTGTGTCTATTATTTGTAAAATAATCTTGATAAAAGAAACAACATTAATTTTGCGACTTGCAATAATCTGTTTTATTATATGCTTCTTTTAAATACTTACAATTAGCCTTATTTTATGTGATTAACTTGGTATTTAAAATACGTATCAAAATCGAAAATGTATTTGTATTACAGTAGAAACGAAACATTCTTGTCTTACAACAGAGAGAAATGGCAAAATATAATATTGTCTAAAGTACAGTCTAATAAAAACTGTTAAAATTGAACATTTTATAAAACCACTGTGATTCATGAAAAATCAGAACTATTATTTAAAAAATATAAACATATTTCGACTGTGTGTTTTAAACTGCACCACACATTCAAAATTCACAGAATAAAATTATTTCTGCAAAGTTGTGTATAATATCAGTGGAAAAGTGATTTATTTGTTATTACATATACATGATATTTTATCATTCCTCTCTGGTGTAAGACTACAATGTTTTTTTTCTACTGAACTAGAAATTAATTTTACATTTTGATGTGTATTTTAGATACCAAGGTAAACGCATAAAATAAGGCTAATTGCAAGTATTTAAAAGAAGTATATATTGAAACAGATTATTGCAAGTCACAAAATTAATGTTTTTTTTATCCAAATTTTTTTACAAGTGATACATACAAGAAACTAAAAATACCTTTATATTTCATGCTTTATAAATAAGTTATATGACATATACATTTATTATAAAAATATATACAATATACAAAATAATATTAACTTTTTACATAGATACTTTGATGTGAATATACATAATATGGAGCACATAATATATATAATATAAACACATGAAACACATGAATAAAAGTATTTTACAGAAATTAGAATATGAATGTATGTAACTAAATAATATAAATATTTGCAAAAATGTTGCAAAATTTATGTATAATACATACAATTTTTATCCTTCAGAGTGCCTTCAACCCATTTTTTTCAGCCGGGTTTTGTAGCACATAACACAAACACACACACACACGCACAACTAACACACATAACTAACCTAAAAGATTCTGTATATGACAGATAGCACTGAGAACTGTATAGCGCCTCTATCCCAAAATCGCGGAACTAATCTATAGCTCTTTTTTACCATTTTCTTCTATATTGCACGCATGCTTTGAATAAATCTGGAAAAGTATGGCATTTTGAAAATAAGTCTCTAAGCTCTATTTTTTTGGTTTTCCATTATTGTTTCATACGCTCTTCTTCGGCACACACTCTTGTTTTGCAGATTGAAGCAATATAATTTTGATATAAAAGATATAATTCTTTGAGGTGACATTGTCGATAAATTTTCAAAAATTTTTTTTATTTTTTGGTTTAAATTTCACTATCCACCGAAAGATTAGCATGTGCACTTTACTTACACCAAAGGATTTGTAATTCTATCAAAGCAATAAAAAATGCCATACTTTCCAGAAAATTAGAAGTTTGGTCGGTAACAATATGACTTCAGCATCCTCTTAAGATATCATTTGACGTCATCTTGCTACCTGGGAATTCTTACTTTGATTCTCGGAATCCAAATATTGTTGGTAGCGATCCTTTTTTAATGAGTCTTCATAGATTCATACCACCAGAAGGATAGAAAAAGCATTCTTTTAAAAAGTGTTAACTGCAGAGAACTGATGTTTTTGCAGGTAAAAAATTCGGACCTACAGCATTACACCATGCCTTACGGAGAGTTTCATTGTGTGGGAATCTATTAAAAACAGTTGCAAAAGACTAATAAATTTACTAAAATGTTAAAAATAAATTAATTTTTTCTTTTTTTAACTTTTTTCAACTACTGCTATGATATCTGCAAAAGATTATAAATTATTTTTAAGGTTATACTTACTTGTGAAAGGAAATATTATTATTCTCTCTAGCTTTTAATTTGAAACCGCAAATGCAATAAGTTTTCATTGTTCACACGTTACACGTAAATTAAATTAATAGGCAAAAAATTTGTATTTGCACTATCCCATACAGCACAAAACATTGCATTTACATTGCAGCAATGTTACAATCTTGCAAGTTGCAATGTAATATTGTTGAGAGATTATTGGAACATTGAATTGTAATATTTTATAAGAATGTGACAGCAACATTGCAAAAGCAATTATTACAAGAGCAATATTCGGTAATCGCTACCCAGGGAGAAATACAGGTCGAAGAAACGTCTATTAGATGTCTATTAGACCTGTATTTCTCCCTGGGTAGTTCGTTCGTTTACCGCTATGCGACGCGCGTTGCAAAATCTATCTCGTATTTAAGTTTTAGTTCTTTATGATGATATAAAACTTCCAAAGAGTGGCTAGTAAAATTAAAAACATAGTAACTATTTTTATCAGTTAAATTTTTCTGATACGACCCTAACACAGGGAATTCAGATATTGAACTGATTGTTCAGAAATCGGACAGATAAATGTCCGAATAAATAAAAATATATGCAACATTATTCTAAGATTTCAATAACGATGCATTATTGCAAATTCATTACAATGCAATATTACTGTAATATTTCGTTACAATCTTCCTAAAGGCGGACATTTTAACGTTGCTGCAATTCCACAGTAATGATGCAACAACATTTTGCAGTGAATTTGCAATATTGCAACATTGCGATGAAAGATTGATGCAATGTGTATGCAATCTTTGTGTGCTGTATGGGATATTTGTATTTGTATTTGAAAAAATGTCAAAGACTCACCGAAGAGCGTCTACGCCATGGAGGAGCATTAGGGTGAAATGATACGGAAAAGAGCTGCGGAACGGAGAGTGCGTCATTGAGACAGCCAATCACAACTATTGCGTACGATTGTATTCCGCAAGTGATTTCATTCTTAGGTCGAATTCCCACTGAGCGCGTCACGCGTCAGCGTCATCCGTTGCGTCACGAATTAACCAATCAAAACATCCTATTTTATTGCATTATTTGCCGCGCGAATAAAATGAGATGTTTTGATTGGTTAATTCATGACGCGGCAGATAACGCGACGCGTGACGCGCTTAGTGGGAATTCGGCCTTAGACGATCGAGCGTTAACCGTAGAGACCCTAAAAAAAGAGACTCGCCAACTCGTCACGTGACTGTTAGTGGACTCTGATTGGCTGGTGTATGGATCGCACATTTGTGCCCCGTGTGCACCATAAAGCTACATTGAACTACACTATAACCTATTTTAATGAAGTGTGATGTGGTTACGTACGTAATGATTAGTGATGATTATATACGGATATATATTTTTAAACATTTATTGTTGGTAAATTAATTATCTTATCTAAGTAAAATTATGAGAAAGAGCAATATATATTGTTATAAAAAAGCTTTCAATTGATAAATTTAGACGCTTTATAGTAAATAAGTAGTATGAAAGTTAGAGATCTATTTCATTAATAATATAATTCTTATCATAGATTTGGATCTTATATTTTGCAATGCCATATACATCTGCTGCGCATCGAGGTGCTTCAATAAATCCGGTGAAGGATATGCATTAGTGCGATTCCCTAAAGAAGACCAATATCAAAAAATATTCCTTGCTTGCAATTTGTTGTAAGAATTGTCAGAGGGACAACGACAGAAGCGTGATGGTATTGCATCTTTTTTTATTTCTTTCCGGCGACCCACTACCAAAAAATCGGATGGCTCAAAGTGTACCTGGAAATGGAGAAACACTTTTAAAACTATTTTTATTTGATTTTGCATAACATTCTTATGATGTACACTCACTTCACACAATCTAAGATTTTCCAGAGAACGTTTTGACGCATTCTCGCCCCAAACAGCATCTGACCATGCTTTTTGATATTGGTCTTCTTAGGGAATCGCACTAATGCATATCCTTCACCGGATTTATTGAAGCACCTCGATGCGCAGCAGATGTATGGCATTGCAAAATATAAGATCCAAATCTATGATAAGAATTATATTATTAATGAAATAGATCTCTAATTTTCATACTACTTATTTACTATAAAGCGTCTAAATTTATCAATTGAAAGTTTTTTTATAACAATATATATTGCTCTTTCTCATAATTTTACTTAGATAAGATAATTAACTTACCAACAATAGATGTTTAAAAATATATATCCGTATATAATCATCACTAATCATTACGTACGTAACCACATCACACTTTATCAAAATAGGTTATAGTGTAGTTCAGTGTAGCTTTATGGTGCACACGGGGCACAAATGTGCGATCCATACACCAGTCAATCAGAGTCCACTAACAGTCACGTGACGAGTTGGCGAGTCTCTTTTTTTAGGGTCTCTAGTTAACCGCGATGGCCTATGTACCGGAAGCAAAATTCTGGGCGGGAAATTTTGAAATGGTCATAGGCGTAATTTGTTGGTTCCCAATCTGGGTGATCAACAAATTGTATCCATTTCTTCCGTCTTTCCGGATCTTTCGGAAACCTGAAGGAATATTTTGTTACAAAGTTTTATCATTTTTAAACGTTTGTTTAGAACATAACGCTCTACATAAGCATAAAAAAGGCATTTGAAAGCAGCGTTTCCGAAGCATTGTTAATTTTATTTACTTACATGTGAAAAGTTAAAGATGTATTTTTGGATTTCGATTTTGATTGACCACAAATTTTGCAACTACCCATTTTTTAAAATAATTACAATATAAAAGGTCTGTTTTTTTTAGCTGAACTGGCTGCACTAATTCAGAGTTTATCTTTCTTCTTTCAATGTAGAGGAAAAAAGATAAACTCTGAACTAGTGCAGCCAGTTTAGCTGAAAAAAACAGACCTAAAGTCAATTTGGGTTCACTCATGTGTCAAGTGTCAACACATGGAGGCAGCCATATTAGGTTTTTTGCCCGACGGTAGCGCATTATGCGTTAAATCTGTGCGAAAAGTGGCCTGTATTTCGTCACATCCGTTACACTACCAAGCATTGTCTCCATCACCTAATGCTCTCTCCAGGTCCTCCATGGTCTACGCATTGCGCGCGCAACAAGAGTGAAATAAAAAAGCCTCTTTATTCTCACTCTCATTAGGTCTATTCTTTATAGCTGAACTGGCTGCACCAGTTTAGAGTTTATCTTTTTCCCTCCACATTGGAAGGAAAAAGATAAACTCTGAACTAGTGCAGCCAGTTCAGTTATAAAAAATAGACTTATTGGTAGTTTTCCACCAAGAGACACAAGCGACACAAAAGTATTATTCTCTCTGTTGTTCATTGAATATCGAACAAAGACAGAGTGATACTTGTGTCGATTTGTGTCAACTTGTGTTCTTTGCTGGAAAACAACCATTGTCAGTTCTGCTGCCTTCACTAGTTTACACGGGAAATAATAATGCTTGCGGGGTCCAATGCAATCGGACATAAATGCAAACCCACGTGGAATCGTATAATTATAAACTTCGTTTCGCATCTGAAGCACCGGATGATGTGAGTTGGACCTTGCTTTGCACGAAAAGTTGCAAATCCACGTAGAATCAAGTCATTAGAAGTAACGTTTTTAAGATTAGAAAAATTGTCACAGAGCATGTGTCCGATTTCAACCACCGTGTGTCCGTTTTCTATAGTGTCCGATTGGGCCTGTGTCCGATCGGGACTGTGTCCGATCAGAAAATATCTTCGTGTCCGATCGGCAGTGTACGCAATCGGAACGATTCCCTTACTCCCCTTAAAAATACCCGATAGAAAGAAAACAGATAAATTATTATTTTGGTGTTCTATATGTGTGCTGAGTTTCAAAAAATTGGGTAGATTCATTCTTAAGAAATATTGTTTTAAACATGTGTAAAGTCGTATATTTGCGTAAAATTTTAAAAATTTTGAAAAAAAATGAAAAACTCAATTTAAACTAAAAACAATGACAGATTTTTTCATACTTCGACATGAAACACAACTGTAAAAAATTTAAGAAAAATCGGCGTCTGACGTTCCCCAAAGTTTACTTATAAGAGTACGTTTTATTAACATACATAGTATCAGAAAATTACATTCTATTTTGATAACTTATTAACATTATTTGATATTATTTTGTTAATTTTTTAATAAGCAACGAATGCCGGCCAAAATTTTTTGATGATTACTCAGCATTATGAACTCGGAAATATATATCAAGGTCAAGGCCATGGAAATTGCATTCCCTGTTATACATAATTACTCAAAAAATTTATCCATACAAAAGCATGTACCAGAGAATGTTTTTTGGAATTAAACAAAAATTATTTTAGAAAAATTGTAAAGGAAACAAAATAAAACTCGTAATAAAAAAAATTAATATAATAAGATGGTATAAATAAAATTTCGAGAAAAATGTCATTTTCATAATAACAACATAAATGTTACTAAAAATTACGATTTTTAGCGAATTTTTCTTTGATTCTTTGAAAATGTTTGTGCACTTTTTGTAGCAAGATTCGGATTTAATTTTCATAAAGAGATTTCAAAAAACTGCTCTTGATTTTTAAATAACAAATGAAATGCAAAGTGGTATTATTTATTATTTTTACTTATAATGTTTTATTTAAATCATTATATGGTGCTTCTCAAACCTTTAATTAAGGTAGATCGATCAATATCGTAATAATCAAAAGAGTGTTTATACTTTTATCTTCTAATAAGATATTATTTTAATGTATTTTAAGTATTATTAATTTTATTTATTCGGTATAATCATTGATTATTTCTAATTATACATATAATAATTGATAATAATGTAAAAAGTAATTAACTTGACTACGATTAATTTTTATGTCTGACAAGAGGACATCCAACTTTTGACCCCTGGGATTTGACCGAATTTTTAATACGAGGGCTGTTTGAAAAGTTCCGGACCTTACATAGAAATAGCGCAAATAAGTTCAATATTTTAATGGTTTTACGCTCTCATTTTATTGGTTTAAGTTTAAAGTTTGAAGTCAATACGTTATTTAGCATTTGTATGACTGTCTAAAGTGAACACCTCAAGCAATTGTAAAACAATGAAAAAATTGAAAATCAGCTCACATATCAGTCGTTGCGATGGCCAAAATACACAAATTGAAGTTTGAATTGCTTCCCCACCTATCATACTCGTCAGATTTAACCCCGTGCGACTTCCATCTGTTCAACATGAAATAGTTAGATTCCCGGCTTAACCACTCCCTGATATTTTTTCTCTCTCTTGTTTTCTTTCCAATAATTCCTATATGTACATACATTATGATTCTCCATATATGAGAATAATGTACTTAAATTTTCGTACACTTTAAGTATCTCGATCTGATTGTGAGATCGGTGTACAATCTAGCTGTCTCATGTAGACTAATTTATTAATTTCTTTAAGAAAAATTAAAAATTGAGCACTAACATCCTGCGACGGCTCTTAATGCTCTTCTATTATATTTGTTAATTGTTATCATATGTGCCTTTCCATTACATATGTTTTAAAATAATTGAATTTTATTGAAAGATTGAACCAAACTTTTTTACAGACTCAATAAAAACTTCAACTTTATTGTCGAATATCTCATACACTATAGGTCAAATAATATTAATATTTAGAATTTAAATGTCTTTTTTTCATTATAGTACATATTTTAAATGCAAAGCCTTATATTGGAAATTGCCTAATGATCGAACTACTTTAACTTATTACTTTAATTTATTGGTAAAATAACTTGTTTGAGTTTTGACATTCAAACAGATGTTGTAGGTATTGAGACGATATGGTATATCATTCAAAAAAAAAATCAGCAGTACGAGTAAGGCAAGCTTCTCTTATTGTACAAAATGCAATTTTGGTAAATGAAGCAATTGTTCATGTAAAAAATGGAAATTACAACAAAGCTATATTTCTGTACAATCAAGTAAGTTTTTTAAATACTATAATTAGGCACACACACACACACACACACACATATTATATTTTACACTTATTATATATATTAATATTACATATTATTTCTAGAAAAAATTTGTTAAATATAAATACTATAATTTCAAATATATTATATTGAATATATTAAATATATTTGGCATATATTGAATTAAATAAAATCTTTTGGTAAAAATGCATTTTAGGTCATACTTCACCGATTTTGTCACCATTTAGATATGTTGTAGGGGAGGGTTGTTCTGAGTAATTCCCCGCAAAAATCAAGTGGATGACAGTATTAGTTTAGGAGATATAACGAATTAAAGTTTCGCAATTTTAATGCTCTTCTGGTGTTATAAATTGATATTACGAACAGTAAAGTTTATATATACAGGGTGTCCCAGACTTACCGTATCACCCGTTAATGGCAGATTCCTGAGGTCATTTGGAGACGAAAATCTTAATGCCAAAATGTCGAGGCTACTATAGTATTTGAATGGGAAAGGTTTAAAACTTATCAATCAGCTTGTCAAAATTTCGCGCGCTCAGGGACATCGTATCTCGAAAGGACTCTTGCACAACACTTTATTCACTTCACTCAGTTCTTATTCACTTTATTCACTTTATTCACATTGTTCGCAATACTGACGAATTTACTAACGATAATAATTTCTAAATTGTATTAAAACGCGATGCGCGTCGAACTGTCAAAGCAGTCGTGCCATTGACAAATGACGTTTCTCATGTCATGAGAGAAAATCAATACTATCGGAACGAAGTATGATCTGCTACATGAAATGTCGGTAAGAAATGTCGGTAAGAAATGTCGGTAAGAAAAAAAACTAATTTTTTTAAAAATAAAAGTGTTTTTTGTTCATTTATTAACACATATCAACAATAAAAATAATGAAATAACAACAATGAAAAATAATAACAATGAAATAAACAAGATATAACATTATCGTTATCCGGAACGTAAAATGATTAGTTACAACATAATTTTGCGACTGCTGCATCGGATGCGAGGAACAGGATTGTAGTGCCCAACAGACGAATCAATGTTGCCGTTGAACGTCACGCTCGTACAGTATCGAATGAAGAAGCGGTCTTGCAAACCGTAAACAATACACCTGGCTATAAGTGTCCGCGAATTGAGTTCACACATCAACTGCAAAAAATGCGCTAACTCGTATTAAAAGTTTAATGAAAAAATTAATGTACGTACCTATTACAAAAAATGTTTAAAATGTCCACCATCGCATTGGATGCACAATTGCGCACGTCTAATTAAGCTTTGCTGCGCGTTATGCAGCATTTCCGGTGATAATAGCGAATGCCTCAGTTATTTTTTCTTTTAACTCTTCATAATTGTTAATCCGTTAATAATCCGTTCATAATTGTTAATTCTCGATAAACATATTCTTTTATTGTGCTCCAAAGAAAAAAATCTAACGGAGTTAGATCTGGAGATCTCGCTGGCCAATTAACAGCACCTCCGCGGCCTATCCATCTATCCGGATAGCTCGCATCTAATACACGACGCGCGCGTATAGATGCGTGAGGCGGCGCTCCGTCATGTTGGAAAAACATTTCTAATCTTTGATTTAGCGGCACATTCTCCAATAATTCTAATAAATCTGCAAGAAATTGCTATAAAATTGTCCTGTGAGTCTCGCAGGCATTTCAAACGGACCAATCTGAAATGGTTACGTGAGAAATAAAATTCATGGAACTTTAAACATTTTTGTACAAAATTTTAAAACTCACTATTGAAGTGTTTAATATACCAGCCCATAAATTAATGGTGAATCGATGCTGGTAACTTTTAATATGATATTCATGTGGATTTTCGTTTGCCCAGATGTGGGTATTGTGTGTATTAAATATTCCATCGCGCGTGAAACATGATTCATCAGTAAATAGGATGTTACTCACAAAACCAGGTTGATTTTCTTCGTTATTTAACAACCATGTACAAAATCTTACTCTTGAGATATAATCTTGGGGCAACAAATTTTGCACTTTCGTAAAATGATACGCGTGAAATTGATTATCATGTAATATGCGCAGTACTGTGCTTCTCGATATCGCCAATGATTGATTTTTCTCTTCATTTACGATCTACATGGTATATACTAAATGAAAAATGTGAAAACGAGATAACATAAAACGATCAATGTTGAGCAAAATGGATTTTACGCCGGTCGAATATAGCGACATGCTAATAATTTACGGCGAATGTGGGCAAAACGCTCGTCAAGCCGCGCGCGAATACAACGTCCGTTACCCGGAACGTAGAGGGATTAATTATAACATAATTTTGCGATTGTTGCATTGGGTGCGAGAAACAGGATCTGTAGTGCCCAATAGACAAATCAATGTTGCCGTTGAGCGTCACGCTCGTACAGTACAGAATGAAGAAGCGGTCCTGCAAACTGTGGACAATACACCGACTATAAGTGTCCGCAAATTGAGTCAGGAGTTGGCGATATCGAGAAGCACAGTACAGCGCATATTACATGATAATCAATTTCACGCGTATCATTTTACAAAAGTGCAAAATTTGTTGCCCCAAGATTATATCTCAAGAGTAAGATTTTGTACATGGTTATTAAATAACGAAGAAAATCAACCTGGTTTTGTGAGTAACATCCTCTTTACTGATGAATCATGTTTCACGCGCGATGGAATATTTAATACACACAATACACACATCTGGGCAAACGAAAATCCACATGGATATCATGTTAAAAGTTACCAGCATCGATTCACCATTAATTTATGGGCTGGTATATTAAATACTTCAATAGTGAGTTTTACAATTTTGTACAAAAATGTTTAAAGTTCCACGAATTTTAATTCTCACGTAACCATTTCAGATTGGTCCGTTTGAAATGCCTGCGAGACTCACAAGACAATTTTATAGCAATTTTTTGCAGATTTATTAGAATTATTAGAGAATGTGCTGCTAAATCAAAGATTAGAAATGTTTTTCCAACATGACGGAGCGCCGCCTCACGCATCTATACGCGCGCGTCGTGTATTGGATGCGAGCTATCCGGATAGATGGATAGGCCGCGGAGGTGCTGTTAATTGGCCAGCGAGATCTCTAGATCTAACTCCGTTAGATTTTTTTCTTTGGAGCACAATAAAAGAATATGTTTATCGAGAACGGATTAACAATTATGAAGAGTTAAAAGAAAAAATAACTGAGGCATTCGCTATTATCACACCGGAAATGCTGCATAACGCGCAGCAAAGCTTAATTAGACGTGCGCAATTGTGCATCCAATGCGATGGTGGACATTTTGAACATTTTTTGTAATAGGTACGTAACATTAATTTTTTCATTAAACTTTTAATACGAGTTAGCGCATTTTTTGCAGTTGATGTGTGAACTCAATTCGCGGACACTTATAGCCAGGTGTATTGTTTACGGTTTGCAAGACCGCTTCTTCATTCGATACTGTACGAGCGTGACGTTCAACGGCAACATTGATTCGTCTGTTGGGCACTACAATCCTGTTCCTCGCATCCGATGCAGCAGTCGCAAAATTATGTTGTAACTAATCATTTTACGTTCCGGATAACGATAATGTTATATCTTGTTTATTTCATTGTTATTATTTTTCATTGTTGTTATTTTATTATTTTTATTGTTGATGTGTGTTAATAAATGAACAAAAAACACTTTTATTTAAAAAAAAAATTAGTTTTTTTTCTTACCGACATTTCTTATCGACATTTCATGTAGCAGATCATACTTCGTTCCGATAGTATTGATTTTCTCTCATGACATGAGAAACGTCATTTGTCAATGGCACGACTGCTTTGACAGTTCGACGCGCATCGCGTTTTAATACAATTTAGAAATTATTATCGTTAGTAAATTCGTCAGTATTGCGAACAATGTGAATAAAGTGAATAAAGTGAATAAGAACTGAGTGAAGTGAATAAAACGTATTGAATAAAGTGTTGTGCAAGGGTCCTTTCGAGATACGATGTCCCTGAGCGCGCGAAATTCTGACAAGCTGATTGGTAAGCTTTAAACCTTTCCCATTCAAATACTATAGTAGCCTCGACATTTTGGCATTAAGATTTTCGTCTCCAAATGACCTCAGGAATCTGCCATTAACGGGTGATACGGTAGGTCTGGGACATTCTGTATACGCCGTGTTTATATACAAACATAATATGTAAAGTTTTTGTTTATATTTTTTAAAGGATAACTACATGGTCATAGATATTTTCTCAACATTCGGCTTTACCTATTTCTTGTAGTTCATTAACAGCTTTCAACATACGACTACACGAATTTCTAAATCTTGTTGAGGATAGCAATAAGTTATTAGATTTTCTCGTTAAACGAAAAGTTATTCACGGACAATAAATGTCCACGGTGTGAAGCAGCTGTCGATTTAAATCGTGAGTGTATGCTTTTTATGTGTCACGCTGTGAACAACGCGGACACAAAAGACGACAAAAAATGTGATGTAATTTTACGTTGGCGGGGGAGGGGCTCTGCACCCCAGCCCACAAAAATCTTTTTTTTTTTTTTTTTTTTTTAAGGTGGAGAAATTTTTTATGGATACCCGTGATCCTTGGAGGAGAACCACGGATTATGTGGGACTCATCTGGAAAAGGAAATTTCCAGGTCTACCCACTAAAACTCCACCGGTGACCCACGCTGATCTTATTTGGGAGGGTCCAGGGAACCGCCTGTGGCATTACTTCCTGAACCCTCCCGGTCCGTCGCCTTGTCGGCGACCCCACACGTCCGGGTTTTATTATAACCGGACTGCCCATAACTGGGCCTTATTCATTGATGTGGAAAAGCAGGGTCACCTCTGCTTCCCCACGCCCTCCCGATGGTATTGGGGGGGGGGGGGGATTGTTGCATAGACCCCCGTCCATGCATCAACCCCCCATCCAGACCGAGGGTGGGGCCGATGGAACTCCGTCTGATACCCCGGCCCCCAGCCTAGACTCTCCCTGTATCCCTTCCCCTGTGGCTATACTAAGAGTGAACATATTCTGACCATTCCCACCACCGGAGAGGGATTTCTTAGCCTCCTCCTTTGGGGGGCTTGGAGGGCGTGCGGAGAGGAGGAAACTCCTTCTTTCCCCCCCCCCCGCCCTCCTCCTCTTGCTCTCCCCCTGTTTGGCCCTTAATGAGGGAGGGCAGGACGAGTGAATCTCGTCCATATCCTCCATCCAGGAGGAACCTGTTAGCCTCCCCCAATGGTAGGGGAGGTTTTGCCGGTTTTGGAGGCGGCCTCGGTGACTGTCTAGCCAACCTAATCTCCGAGGTGAGCTCCCAATCCACATTCCCACGAGCCACTTCCTCGGCTATCCTCTTTAATATTTGGGTCCCCAACGGATGGTCGGGGCCATAATATTCTACTGCCAAGCCCCGGTGTGTTTCTTTAAAGCATATGAATCGGGAGTCAGATCCCTTTCGACCCACATACCCCATCCACATCTGCCTGGCCACCTCCCTACCATCTGGCGGGTGCCAGATCTTCTCCTGTGGCTTTGTCCAGAATTCTCTGGGGTACTCTTGTCGCCACCGGAGGAGAACCAACGAGGGGGGTCCTCCCTCTCGTCCGTTCTTCGATAGGAGGAATTCCTCTACAACGGGAGAGGAGACACCAAAGTTATTCGGTGTCCTCTTCTCTTTTGTCCTTCCCGTGGTGACAGGAGGGGAGTACTTGTCCCCCTTTTCGTCCCTGTCCTTCCTCCTTTTTGGGGTCTTGCTACTACCCTCCCCATCCTCTCCCTGAGGGGTACGGAGGAGGGGCTGGTGCCCCTATCCTCCTTTCTCCCTCTTCGGAGGGGTGAGGAGATGCCCCCGTCTTCTTGATGGAGATCATCTCAACCCCCCTTTTCCTCAATTCTAGAGCCCGAGTTTGCGGGGGCTTGGAGTTCCCCTCCTCGGGTCTCTTGAGGGAGGAAGGCGGAGGGCCTGTCTGACCCCTCGTCGACTTCCCCTTCCTCCTCTCTAGGGTAGAGAAGGGAGAAGGGCTTTTGGTGGCCCTTTCCTCCCCAGCCTTTTCCTCCTTTCTAGAGGGGGGGGGGGGGTAAAGTTCCCTCCTCTCCCTCACAGATGTGGGAATCAGGGGTACGGCCCCCTCTTCCCCTTCCGTCTCCATGTCTTGGGGGTCGGGAGAGAGAGTTATAAGGGGTATGAAAATAATACTTCCCCTCTCGCCCCCCCCCCTCTCTCTCTTACCACCATTTCCGCCTCGTCCACCTCTATCACTGGATTGGACGGAAGGGAGGAAGGAATAATCTCCCCCTCTTTTCCCACTGGGAGGGGTTCTGAGGGGGGAGCTGGTCCTCCCCCCTTTCCCTTCCTCTTTCTCCTACGTCTCCCCCTCGGGGGGACGACCGGGCAGACTCGGCCACCTATACGGTGGGCCGAGTTTCTGCCCGCCTCCTTACACGCTGGGCAGTTCGCCCTCCTCTGCGAGTAGGCCCCAGCGAGATGGTCGGCACCCCCGCAGGTCTCCATCCGCAGTAGCCAGTTCGTCCAGGGTGCCTGCGTGGCACGCCCTGGATGGCCCGTCGCAAGATGACGACAGGGGAGGCACCGGGACCGGATGCCCCCCTCGCCGGCTTTTGGGATTCCGAAGCCCCTGAGGCGGTACGGTTATCTTCCTTGTCGCCATGCTTTTTTCATCAAATGTAATTTTTTAACAGAGTTGTCTTCTCCGGGTTTTTTATCGTGGTTTTCCTTCCACTAGGACGGTTGCCTACTATGGCTAACGAGCCCGTCCTACCCGGGTTTTATATACGGAGTTCTTCCTTCTCCTAAGGTGTGCTCTTAGACCCCTGTTGCCTCACCCCAATCCATCCTGGGACCAGCGTCCCGATCCGGAAAGGGAGATCATCGACGTGGCCTCATCCCAATCCATCCTGGGACCGAAGTCCCGATCCGGAAAAGGGAGATCATTGACCCAGGGGAGCCTTGGCACCACGACAAGGTGGCACACCGTCGCCAAGGACCCCACAAAAATCTAACCTAACCTAATCCAAACCTAATTTCAATTAATCAGTTGAATAGTAATGTATCATATATGTACATTTTTAAATAACTCCAATAATTTTTAACAGATTTGCATAAAATTTCATATTGTAAGGTTTTTTGGGCTGCTGAATTTGAATCTGATGTAAAAATTGCAAAATTTAAAATGGCGGATCCAATATGGCAACTGTTAATTGTTTAAACCAGTGCTCGGAATTAGTCTGAACATTTCAGCCGATTTCTGTGGTATACGCCTCCTTTCCTCTCCTTACCGCGCGCGCCGCAGCCGCTAGGGCCAGCGCCGCCGAGCGTTAGGAGCAGCACTATCTGATTAGGTTCTATGAGTAGGTTCTTCTCCCTATTTATTAAAATTTAAAAAAATTTATTAAAATTTATTAAAAATAAATTTTTTCAAATAAATTATTAACAACAAGCTACAGAGCCCAAGCTGGATTTTCGTGCTTAATTTATTGATATATTATAACAAATGTTTAGGTCAATCTAGACGTTTCGACCATCTGGTTGTGGTCATCTTCAGTAGTTAGTTATTATAAAATTCGGAACATATTAATAAACAATCGTTACTTATAAAACTAATTCGGATATTACAATCTTCTTATATTCGTTACATTTAAAAATTGTTTAGAAGGACAACACATCTTGAAAGTCATGCCTCTTCTAATAACACCAATCTTAAGATCATCAGGAAGGAAATCATGTTTTACATTAAACATACACGATGTCCTTTTTAAGACTTGAATTGTGGTTGATTGCAATTATTCTAAAACCAGCATGAACCAATGTCTACTTTTATCTTTATATTACTTGTTATTTATTAAAATTACTAAAAATATTCTTACCTCAATGCATAGCAGTACCGTCATGTTGTGTTTTCGTGTAAACTTTCTTATTTTAAAAAAAACTAAGAACCAAAACTAAATTCGGTGTAACGAGTCAGTTTGCTAAAAATGATATTGGAGGTCCGTGTCGTTTGAGTGGACATGGCAAACTAGTTGAATATAATAGAGGATATATTAAAGAACTCGTATGTGAAGGAGATTCGTGGTGGGAGAGTGAGTGATCTTTAAGCAGTAAACAAATTGAGAACTGGCAGATACAAGTTTGGCAGTAACTCAGTATCGTTCTGCTTATTGAGACTCGTTTTTTGCCGTTTTATGTGCAACATCTCGGAAATAAGCCTTTTGCTATAAGACATTTCCTTGTCTAATATTTCTACATTCTCCCAATCCATTTCATGGTTTTTTTTTAATCTATGACAAGAAATGACAGAAGGGGATCCCGTTCTTTTATTTATATCCGACTTGTGTTCTTTAATTCTAGTTTTCAATTTTCTCTTTGTTTGTCCCACATAACTAGCCTCGCAATCATGACACGTTACCTTATATACTACATCACATTGGCTTTACATAGATGACATAAAATACAGGTGTCTTTTGGAAACGGACGGAAACACACCTAGAGCCTACGGTTTGCCAAAAATCCATAAAGAAGGATATCCTCTCAGAGTAATAGTATCATCGATTAATAGCCCGTTATATAAGATAGCTAACTTTTTACATGGAATCCTTGCAAACAATGTACCTAATTCGAAAAGAAACATAAAAAATAGTTTTGATCTAGTTGAAAAGTTGAATGGTGTTTTTTTAGAATCGGATCATTGCCTTGCTTCTTTAGATGTTGTTTCTCTTTTTACGAACATTCCTGTTGAAAAGGCAATAGAAAGCATAAAAAACAGATGGGAATGGATTAGAAGGTACAATTCCATACCAATAGAAGAATTTTTAATTGGTATCAATTTAGTTTTAAATTCAACGTATTTTAGTTTTAATAAAGTAATTTACAAGCAAATTTTTGGCACTCCAATGGGTTCTCCTCTCTCTCCAATAATAGCAGAATTTGTGTTACAAGATTTGGAAAATTCAGCAATCGAACGTCTACCTTACAAATTACCGTTTTATTTTAGGTATGTTGACGACATACTATTTACGGCTCCAGAAAATCATTTAGACGAAGTTTTGGAGACATTCAACTCAATGCATAGCAGATTACAATTCACATTGGAAAAGGGAATAAATAATCATATCAATTTCCTAAACGTTAAACTAATATCGGAAAACAATTTTATTAAATTTGATTTGTTCCACAAACCTACTTTTTCGGGCAGATATTTAAGTTTTTATTCGCATCATCCCATGGCACACAAAAAAGGTGTTATCATTGGCTTATTTGACAGAGTTGTAAAGTTAACACACCCACAATATTGGCACAAGAACATCGAGGAAATGATTTCCCTACTTTTAATTAACGGCTATCCATTGGAATTAATTTTTAATAGTATTAACGAAAGACTTAAAAAATTTAGCAATAATTGTTGTAATAAAAACAAAAATAGCAATGATAGAACGGGTTATTTTACGATACCATATATAAAAGAAACTTTTGATAAATTCACACGGAACATGAAAAAATACAATCATTATTTAGCCTTTTCGTGTAACAATAAACTTAATAGGTTTATAAAAACAGGGAAAGACATCATTGAATCCATGAGCCAATGTGATGTAGTATATAAGGTAACGTGTCATGATTGCGAGGCTAGTTATGTGGGACAAACAAAGAGAAAATTGAAAACTAGAATTAAAGAACACAAGTCGGATATAAATAAAAGAACGGGATCCCCTTCTGTCATTTCTTGTCATAGATTAGAAAAAAACCATGAAATGGATTGGGAGAATGTAGAAATATTAGACAAGGAAATGTCTTATAGCAAAAGGCTTATTTCCGAGATGTTGCACATAAAACGGCAAAAAACGAGTCTCAATAAGCAGAACGATACTGAGTTACTGCCAAACTTGTATCTGCCAGTTCTCAATTTGTTTACTGCTTAAAGATCACTCACTCTCCCACCACGAATCTCCTTCACATACGAGTTCTTTAATATATCCTCTATTATATTCAACTAGTTTGCCATGTCCACTCAAACGACACGGACCTCCAATATCATTTTTAGCAAACTGACTCGTTACACCGAATTTAGTTTTGGTTCTTAGTTTTTTTTAAAATAAGAAAGTTTACACGAAAACACAACATGACGGTACTGCTATGCATTGAGGTAAGAATATTTTTAGTAATTTTAATAAATAACAAGTAATATAAAGATAAAAGTAGACATTGGTTCATGCTGGTTTTAGAATAATTGCAATCAACCACAATTCAAGTCTTAAAAAGGACATCGTGTATGTTTAATGTAAAACATGATTTCCTTCCTGATGATCTTAAGATTGGTGTTATTAGAAGAGGCATGACTTTCAAGATGTGTTGTCCTTCTAAACAATTTTTAAATGTAACGAATATAAGAAGATTGTAATATCCGAATTAGTTTTATAAGTAACGATTGTTTATTAATATGTTCCGAATTTTATAATAACTAACTACTGAAGATGACCACAACCAGATGGTCGAAACGTCTAGATTGACCTAAACATTTGTTATAATATATCAATAAATTAAGCACGAAAATCCAGCTTGGGCTCTGTAGCTTGTTGTTAATAATTTATTTGAATAATTTGAGCCAATATTATAGTTTTAATTTATTTAATAAATTTTTTTTTTAAATTTATTAAGTGGAAATATTTCAATAGATTTCTATGTCACCCATGAGGTACTAATACTGACACGTTTTTCAAAAAGTGGTTTCTATCTACATTATTGCATCAATTGTTCATTTTCATAAAAGGCCAAGAAAATCTAATTAAGAAAATCTTTTTTATATATATATTTTTTTAATTAAGAATTTATTTTTATCTTTAGTGGAATAGGTTTACGGGGGAAACCACTTAAAAAAAAAACGCGTCAGCATTAGTATCTCATGGGTGACGTAGAAATCTATTGAAATATTTCCACTTAATAAATTTAAAAATAAAAAATTTATTTTTAATAAATTTAAAAATAAAAAATTTATTTTTAATAAATTTTAATACATTTTTTAAAATTTTAATAAATAGGGAGAAGAACCCACTCATAATCAGATAGTGTCGCTCCTAACGCTCGGCGGCGCAGGCCCTAGCGGCTGCGGCGCGCGCGGTAAGGAGAGGAAAGGAGGCGTATACCACGAAAATCGGCTGAAATGTTCAGACTAATTCCGAGCACTGGTTTAAACCAATCATTTCTAACATATTCGCATAGTACTTGGTACACGAAGGCTTTTTTCAAATGTCGAAATAAAGAATTCTTTTTCATCTCCATCATAGCTGCTTAAATATTTTAACGACCCCCTACATTTTGGTTTACACTATCGTAACTTTTGATTGGAAGGTCGTAGTAAACATTTTCAAAAATCATTGTTCTCGTCTTGGAAAGCTCTTTTAAACGAGTCTCCACTCGATCCATAGTGCCATTTAATATTTTCCACCCCTATTCTATTCTTTCCCTCTCCCTAGGGCGTCGGAGACGATCCACACCCATTCCGAAAAATAGTTTTTTTGAAAACTGAACCCGTGTTTCACCGTTTTTCGATATTTTAACTTTTGATTTTTACCACTTTTGGCACAAACTCTTCGGAAAAGTCTACCACTGAAGTGGTTAACTAATCAGAATTAAGTTTGGGTTAAATTAGAGTTTTTTGGGGTGGGGGTGCCGCTCCTTCCCTGCCCACGCGTGAATGTTGTAAACAGATTCTTTTAAGCAAATAATAACAGATTATGCACTTTGCTGTTCGCAATATCAGTTTATAACACCAAAAGAAGAGAACATTAAAATTGTGAAACTTTAATTTGTTATATTTCCTAAACCAATGCCATCCCCAACTAATTTTTGCGGGGAATTATTCAAAACAATTTCCCCTACAACTATATCTAAATGGCGACAAAATCGATGAAGTGTGACCTAAAATGCATATTTATCTAATATTATACATATACCTATACACTTATATATATAAAAGAACATACGCGGAATAAAATGTGACTTTATTTTTAAGAAAACAAGTATTGAAGAATAAAAGAAAAAAAATATTAAAAATTCTCTTTTTTTGAGAAAAAGTACTTTTTACCATACTTGTAGTTACATAAATGCATCATATACTAAGTAAAAAGAAAACAATTTTAATTCTCAAAAATTAAATTTATTAAATTGTAAATATTTATTAATCTATATTAAATTTTATTTTCAAGTTCTTAACGTTTACGAAGCATTTGTGTGATTTTGAGTATTATAAAAAATACGCTTTAATCACATAAATTTAATAATTATTTTTTCAAAAATCAAGTTGCATCATTGCGTGTATATGTTCATATTTATACATAATTATTTTAGCTTTTTATCTGTTTCTTCTAAAATCATAGCAAAAGAATTTTTTTACTTAATGTTATGCTTTGATTATTCTGTATGGAAGAGAATAAGTAAAAAAGCAATTAATTAACGTTTAAACACGTTCAGGATAAGGGATCAAAATGTTCACTAAGACCCTGCGCACAATAGAGAAAATATTAGAAATAGGAATAAATATTAAATATTAGGAATAGAAAATTGGAATTATTTTATTCCAGAACAAGAAAATAAGATGTATCAACGTATCATGAATTAAAAATTAAAAATAAGAAATAATTAATACATTTCGTTCTTTTGTTTGAAGTAAAATTCCAAATTCTTCTAATATTTGATATTTATTCCTATTCATAATATTTTCTCTATTGTGCGTAGGGCCTAATATTCACAACTAATAACCCAGCGGATTATGTTACTCTGCAAATCATGCCCATAACAACCATAGGCGGTCCAAAATGAAATCGTTGTTATCATGTTCTAAACGCGTTAACAAATAGAACCGATCGTGAGCATCGTGAGCACTAGTGGTACCATGAGCGTGTTTCGGATCGCAGCCTTAGCTTCCTCGCATGAGGTCACCACAATCCAGTCTGGAATCGGGCCGTCACTCTTGTCGACCCTTAAGGGTGACTCTTAAGGTGTCAGCGCAAAATCCGCGGCGGCCGTATGTCAAACTACGCAAATGTCGAGCATTAGCAGCTCGAGGTGGACGTGACAAGGTGAGCCACAGAGTCCACGTCACTCTCGTAGATGGCCAACTCGGGAACGAGCGGCGTTGGTGCCAGCGACTCGAGGATGCCGAAGCTCCTCGACGACGACGACGACCTACCGGCATTCGCCATCTACCACGGCTTCCGCAATATGCGGAGGATGAGGGAGTACGCGTAACAACGTGCGGCAACATATACTCGACCTCCTCGGATTAGTTCTCGCTTACGTAAAGACGAATTATCAATTCTGCATCGAGGAAGTGCTGACTCTCGATTGACGGCATCACAATGTCGAGCAGCAACTCATAAATCTATGCGTCTTCTCGCAGCACGCCAGGACAATTACGACGACGATGCTGTTCCGCGGCGACCTCCTCTACGTGCTCCGCAACTGGCCCGATCACGTCGACAGGAGCATCGGCGAAGACCTAGACCTGCTCAACGAGCTGTAAAAACAAAAAGCTAACGTGCTTTTTGAACAAGCGCGAAAACTCCCAACGGTGAATCCACCGTGCTTTCGCTCGCCCATCGACGTCGTCGACTCGGCCAGATACGAATGCCAGATCGGCACGATAGACCGCTAATCTATCAATGTTCTTTTTCAATTGGATGCCGACGTGCCGTTCGACGAGGAGGAACGGGAGACGAAGACCCGTTCAAGTGGCAGGGAAAACGACGGCCGTCTCCGTCAAGCCTGTCGGACGTTCCTCGGGACAATCATATTCCCGGCCGCGCGAAACATGCCGGTAGAGAGCCGCACCGCTTACTACCTGCGGTATGAGATGGACCGCCACTATAGAGTGTACACGAGAAACTTTCCGATGTTCGCGGAAAATGGAATAAGGACTCTCCTGGCCGCGGAACGAAATCTCCGCGAACGCGGCAGGTTAACATACATGTGCCTGTAGACGTACCAGCACGGCATGCGTATGGATAAGCTTCCCGCCAAGGATGTACGTCAACAACTTGGCGGAGGTTTCCCATGCGCATGTTGACGTGGTACAAGTACATCGCGCTGATACCGTGCGCACGGAGGACGGCGCACCCGTCCTCGTCCACCTCGCTGCGCCGCTAACGCGGTTGTACTGCAACGTGCTTTATCTCTGCGGTGGCGGCAGGAAGTTAAAACGATATCGCGTCGGCTTCCTGGCCGATTACGGGCATTTCGCGGTCAACGCAACGCCCGCCACGATCACGACGTACGCGCAAATGTACAATTCCGCGACCAAGTTTTTTTGGCCCGGCGACGCCGGCGATCTACCGGCGTTAGTCATATACCGCGGCTTCCGCAATATGCGGAGGATGAGGGAGGCGCGTAACAACGTGCGGCAGCATATACGCGATCTCCTCGGCTTATGAATTATGAACTCCATGTCGAGAAGGTACTGACCCTCAACTCTCGGCGCCACAATGTCGAGCAGTTCCTCCTCGATCTATGCGTCTTCTCGCAGCACACCAGGATGGTTACAACGACGATGCAATTCTGCGCCGACCTCTTCCACGTGCTCCTCAATTGGCCCAATCACGTCGACAGGTGCACCGGCGAGGACCTCAACCTGCTCGACGAGCTGCACATAGGCATCTTCCAGGCCGACTTGTACGTTCCGCACGAACAAATCGTGCGGGTTCAACATGTGAAATTCCAGGTAAATTATTTCGCCCACAGACAGAACTCGTCATACTCTTATGACGCCCAGCGCATCACCTTTATGAACGGTATGGAGAACGACTCCGTCACTCACGACGGAGTCGTTCTCCTATTCCTGGCCGGAATGCCGGGTGACGAGAGCAAGACGCATGTACAGTTCTACACGCACGCGATACCAACTGACGTGATAAACGCGGTCAATCACGTATTCGCCGTCACGCGCGAACTGTGGACGAAGGATCCACTCGAATTCGCGGTCGTGTGTCTCGCGATCGTGTGTCTCGTCTCGTGAGTCTACTGTCCCTTCTACCGCAGCGCCGAGGCAGCAATCGACGGCACCATACACTGCTACAGCGCAACAGAGCTCCTTTGTCAATCGACGCCTTTTTTGGTGTTATTTTAAAGAATAGAACGGCCGAGTTGAGAATCGGCACGGTGCAGGCCAAACACAGGGCCCACAATAGTTTTGCGGAGCCAGTGACTGCAATAGCGGCGGTTGTCAGGAGCGCCTTTCACATTGACGACGAGACGTCCGCCGAGATGTGTTGCACAGAATCAGGGACACTTTTGAGTTAGTGCCCCAGAGTCTGTGTAACACGTCGGCACACAGACTCCACATCAGCCGGAGTCCAGTAAATAATGGCGCATGTAAAACGTTGCCTAATGGCCGCAAGCTCGACGCAAAATACTTACGCCAGAGTTTGAGGAGCTTGCGAACCTCAAAACGTCGACGCGAGTCAAAGCGTTATGCAGTCGACAGCGGCGGCGGCAGCAGCGACGGCGGCGGCAGCGGCGACGGTGGCGGCGGCGGTGCCTTCTCGGAGGAACAGCGATTCTGTTCATTTGACTCTATTACGCGCAATCACTAGCCGTACGGTGTGTGTGTGCGTACGTATGTGAGCGGTGCCCGCAAGTGTACGACTGGTGCGAATGATCGACCGTGCGACAACTCTGCAGAGGTAAGCGGTAAAGACAGTGCTGCAAGATCGAGCATCCTGCAACAGAGCAACATGAGGGGAACGGCCCCCACCATGCGGGCACTACACAAGCGAGAACCGCACGTCACGCGTCCGTGTGCGCACGCGTCAGCGTAGCATGCTATACTTTGTCACTTCCCCAACCCGCGAAAAATGCTAAGAAGCCAAGCGTTTTTAATCGAGTAAGGCGAATCGCTCGAATAATAAAGATTCCGTCTTCTAGACCTGTATCTTGCAACTTGTTTTTTTTCTTTTTTCGCATTTCTTTTTAACGCACAATCTAATGCACAATCGAGTAAATAATTAAATAAATTTTTTTTCTAAACAGTATTATTTTATATTCATTAAAAATATACGCATAAGTTAAATTATTAACTGTTGAAAAAGATATTAATTTGCTATGACTTGTCAATAGAAAAATAAAATATAATTTTACAATTTTTCAACAAAATGCAACTTTAACATATGCCAAAATTATTAATAAATATAAAATAATACTTTTTTGTCGAAAACATTATTAAATAATTTGATTGATTACTGTTAGAAACTCATGTGCAAAAAAAGTTGCAAGAAGCAATTTCCAAACACAATATCTTCAACATTTTAGCTAATCGCTTTACCCGTTTAGCCACGCTTGCTACTTGACATTTTCCTCTTTAAACTTAAAAGAAAGATATATTAATAATTTATTAGTAGTTAATAGTGGCCTTCCACGCCACCCATGAGGTGCCACTAATAGCGCGCTAGATTTTTTTAAAGTGGATCTTCGCCTGTAGCCCTATTATACCACATATTATTGCAAAATACCACAAAAAATATATTACTATGTAAATATTATGTATATTACAATATAAAAACTATATGTATATTATAAACATATACATATATATTAGTATCATATATTAATATCATATTCACGTATAAATAATAGATGTGTATGGTATGCACGCGCGCGCGCGCACGCACATATCTATTACTTATACTTGTGGTCTGACATATATAATGCCAGACATGAGGTTTAAATGTTTAAAATATTATGTCTGTAATAAACATGATTTTCTAAACATTTAAAGGTGTGGTCTGACATATAGAAATGCCAGACATGATTTCGTAAACATTTAAAAGTGTAGTCTGATATACATGATACCAGACATGATGTTTAAATGTTTAAAATATCATGTCTGTAACAGACATGATTTCCTAAACATTTATAAGTGTGGTCTGATATACATGATACCAAACATGATGTTTAAATGTTTAAAATATCATGTCTGTAACAGACATGATTTCCTAAACATTTATAAGTGTGGTCTGATATACATGATACCAGACATAATGTTTAAATGTTTAAAATATCATGTCTGTAACAGACATGATTTCCTAAACATTTAAAAGTGTGGTCTGATATACATGATACCAGACATGATGTTCAAATGTATAAGATATCATGCCTGATGTCACAGGCATGTATAGAATATAAAATTCTATACATCTGAAAGTGAACAAAGCAAATATTAGCAATGAGCAATGCAATAATAAATTTTATTTTAAACATTATTATTGCATATCATTAGACGAGGAGGGACCAGCAATTTCATTAATATCTGCAGCATATAGTGTTAGACGACTTTTATCTTTTTTAGGACATGCAGAATACAATTTGTCCGCGGACATTAGAGACAAATGCTTTTCTTTAATTTCTATGTCTATAGCTGTTTCCCCTCTCGCTTTCAATGCTGACTTAAGCACGCATGTAGCATTGACACTGACAGATAAAAGTGGATTTCGTTTTTCCGTTTTTATATCTGGCAGAAAGGAAAAGATTCTTTCTGAATCGGCATTAGAATTTGGTAGCGATCTTATAGCATTCAAAAGACACATTAAATTTGGATATTGATGAGTGCGTTGGAAAATTTGTTTCCACATGTCATCAAAATTCAACATTGATAGAATATCTTTTTCTGCTTCTGTAAAGCTTTGATGTAAAGCAAACCATTCTTTTCTTGAACTGTTTTCGTTAAACCCGCCAATAGTCTGAGCGACAAAAGAAACATCATTAAATGAAGTTTCTCTATTAATACGTAAAGCTGTGTCCGGTTCAAAAATTTTTAATTTTGATAAAAATTTGTCATTTATTGGTAATCTTTTACAAATTTCTTGGGCAGCAGTTATGTAAAATTGCAAACAGTTCTCTCGAACTATTGCAACTACGTTTGCGTGTCCCTCTGTTATCAACTCGTTAAGATATTTTTCACATTCATCTCCTAAATATACTTCGTTAGAAGATTTTTGATTTTCTTTGTTGGAAAATTCAAAATTATTACTTATATTTTGTAAAAGTTCTGACTTTAAGAAATGTTTACAAATAATGGTTAGGAACTGAAATGATTTCGGCTGCAATAACTGTATTCTTGTTTCTAGAGCTTGGAAAAATGCATTAAAAACATTTTAAAAATGTAAAATATGTTTTAAAAATAATAAATATGCTTTTATATCAAGTTTTTGCATTATAGATAATAAATTTTGTCCAGACTTTGTTCTTTCACTCATTACCATTTCTTTTAAAAAATGCTCGACAGTATCCCAATACTCTAGAAGTCTTTCAATACATGAATGCCGAGAAAGCCATCGTGTGTCGGACAACTTTAAAATTTTTCGGTTTGCTTCCTGAAAACATTCACAAAATTCTTCAAAAATAGCTGATCGTTTTGGACTACTGTTAATATAACTTGCTATTTTTTTTACCAATTCCTCGCAATAGTCTGGGATCTTACCACATGCAGTATGTGCAACAAGTGCAGCGGAATGACATGGGCATGAAAATGTTAACAAATTTTTACATTTTTTTTCAAGTTTTGTTTTAAATGATGAATATTTACCCGTCATGACGGGCGCATTGTCGCATGACAAGGCAACAATATTTAAAAATGGAATTTGCAGTCTATACATTTTTCGTTTAAAAACATCAAATAATTTTTCCGCACTGCTATTCCTTGCATCAATATCTATTAATTTGACTAATTGCGAGCGAATGTCTAATGTTGGATCAACATACCGAACATGAAACGTCATCCATTTTTGATTAGAAATGTCAGACGTTTCATCAATAAAAATAGTAAATTTAGTATTTTGAATAATATCGACTACACGATCCGTTTCAACCGGACACAACACGTTCGAAATAATTTTTTGACATTTAGTCCGACTCATTTTCATGTTTTGCAATACGTCAGAATCTTTTCCTATTTGTTGGAAAAAAGTGAGAATGTCTGTCGCAGTTTGATGCGAAATGTTTTTCTCAGCGATGAAAGCAGCGTATCGAATTTCTGCAGCTTTCTTTCGCTTATCGAACGACAAAATTGATTCGTCCGGCATATTGACATCTTCGTCTGTATTTTTCGTTTCCATATTAACATTTTTAGTAATTGTTAAATGTGCTATTGATTGTGCATGACGAGAAATACATGACATTTTAGCAGTAAGATATTTCACACAAGGAACAAAAACATAATGTTTTATCGTGTGATACTTCGCGTAACCATGGTTGAAAGTACTCTATTTCTAACCATTGTGGTTGAAATTTTAATGTCTTAGAAATATTTTTTTCTACAGTAATATAATTATTATTTAATAACAAAGATGTGTCTTCTTTAATATTACTTTTGTGATACGTAGAATTTGCATGTCTAGAAATGCTCGTGTTGCAAGAAATATTTTTATCACATATAATGCAATGAAATAAACTGTCATCTAATGGTACTTTTTGTATCCAATATTTATATCTATCATCGCGAAGCGAAGCTTCTGAAAAGCTTCGCTTGCATTTTTTTTTAATAAATCACACATTTTTATAATGAATACAAAATAAAACTATAGAAAACAAAAAAAAACAAAGATTCAAAAAAGAAAAAAAGTAAGGAAAAAGAAGAAAAATTACGTAAATGTACAGAAAGGTTTGAAAAACTTACAGTCAAGACTGCCTAAGCTTTTTCAACGAAAAGAAATAAGCGGCATATAAAATATTACTATTAAAATTTGCCGTGCTCTTATATATACCACGCAATGCAAACGCGGTTTACGCGCAGAAACAATTGAGAATCGCAAAAATGTTGCGCATTTAGTTTTCCTTAGTTCCTTAGTTTTCCACGAATTGTGAAAATAGCGGCGTTTGAAGAACGTGGACGCGACTTCGATGCGCAGAACGCTATGCGCATCGAAGTCGCGTCCACGTTCTTCAAACGCCGTTATTTTCACAATTCGTGGAAAAGTAAGCGCAGGTTGCCATGGAGAACGCTTCGTCCGGTAAGTAATTAATATTATTAATTAATTATTAATATTTGTGCTAAAATTAACGTTTTACGTTTTTAAAGTAATTACGTTAAGTTATTATTATAATTGTACACATAATATCTTTAAAAAAAAGGATATATATATATATTTTTTTTTTTCTTTTTACAAAAAACACAATGCAAGTAGAAGCTCCACATTTGCAGCAACTGCTGCTGCAAATGCAGCTGCAACATGTGGAGGTTGTGAGGCTGCGCCTCCAAGTGGAGCAGCAGCAGCAGCAGCAGCAGCAACAACAACAGCAGCAGCCTCAACAATAGTAGCAACAACAACAGCAGCAGCCTCAACAACAGCTGGAGCGGATGCCGGAGCAACCGCATCCAAAAAAATATAGTATGTAATAAATTTTGAATTATTACATTCTTCATACACATACAATATTTTTATTTTATTGATTATTTACATCAATCTTTATTTTGTAGGAAAAAAAAGGAGAGGAGCCGGCCGTGCACGAGCCCGCTGGTATGTCCAGCGGGCTGCTCGCGGAGCCACAGGAGGCTATCAAAATTCAATAGCCAGAGGAATTGGTGGCGGGAGGGGCGGCCGTGGCGGGAGAGGTGGTCGCGGCGGAATAAGACGGACAAAGCCGAATATTCAAAATATATTTATAAATTATTGATATTTTTTTATACATATATATATAAATAAAAATTAAACAAAAGTTAAAAAAAACAACCTTATCAATATTTATATTTGAAGTCTCTTCAACCGCTATAAAATTCTAATAATGTGTGTGCGCGCGCGCGCGCGTGTGTGTGTGTGTGTGTGTGTGTGTGTGTGCGTGCGTGCGTGCGCGCGCGCGCGTGCGTACCATACACATTATTATTTATACGTAAATATGATATTAATATATGATACTAATATACAGGGTGTCTGGCAATAATCGCCCCACCGGTCATATACAGGTAGAGGAGGTCAAATCGAGTAGAAAAGTCCTTTACCATTTTTTAATTTTCATAATAAGTACTGAGTAATTAACGAAAAAAGATCGGCGAATCCGCGCGAGTAAAGCGCGCGCGGTGAGAAGGACGTCCCACTGCTACGCGATCACTAGGACACAAGGATCTAGCGTTACGCGCCGCTCGTATGTTGCCATTGTCATTTGTAGAGCGCTCCTCCCAACGCTTCATCGCGCGCCTAGTGATCGCATAGCAGTGGGATGTCCTTCTCGCTGCGCGTGCTTTACTTGCACGGATTCACCAATCTTTTTTCGTTAATTACTTAGTACTTATTATAAAAATCAAAAAATGGTAAAGGACTTTTCTACTCGATTTGACCTCCTCTACCTGTATATGACCGGTGGGGCGATTATTGCCAGACACCCTGTATATGTATATGTTTATAATATACTGTTACGTTCCCGTAGAACGTAATGGATCGGCCGATCAATTTGAGAATAATGTTCACTCACTCGAAGGATTCACTCACACGAAATAAAGAACACTTCTTAACAAAATGAGAACTTTAATAGAACTTATCTACAATCTTTGCAACCGAAACCGATTAATACAAGAGAGCTGTCAATACGCGTCCGCACAATTTGACAGCTCCTTTGAAACTGACTGACAAACGTTGTTTACAAACAAACGTCTCCTTAGAAACGAATCTTCTACTCTTTCTATAAGACTGACAGACTAACGTTATTTACAAATAAGCGTCTCCCTGGAGACGAATCTTCTGCTCTCAATGAGACGAAATACAGGGACGCAACACTATCCCCCTCGTCTTCAGATTGTCGTCCCGACATTCTAGTTCATTTTTTTGAATCTTTAATTAAACTCCTAGCTCTCTTCTAGCTTGAGTTTAAATTTCTTGATCCATCGATGTCCAAGTCTTTGATAAGCTTCTCTGCCCTACCCTGAGCTGCTGCTACAGGTTACCAGGCAACTTATTTCCTCTGACTTAATCGATTTCCAAAATCCTTGTATGTTCTTCGTGAAGCTTCGGACAAGAGGGGGGTATTCACCGTGGTCCCATCGTCTTAAAAGACTCCTCAAGTCCCTGCCTCGGCATTTGCCCTGCGGCTCACGAGAAAACCACGGCTCAAAAACCGTGAGCGAGGCAGTCTTCGTCAAATTCGTCGTCAACTTCTTATAGAATCACTTCAGTTTCCATTTTCATTTCATTCTTTCTAAAATAAATAAATAAAAACGATCAAAACAAGTAACTTATTCAATAAAAAGAAAACAATTACTATCAATACAGAATTTATCTTTTATAAAAAGGAGCTAATCTATCAGCATGGACAACTTTCTGTCTGTGTCTGTTAGATTTTTGAATTCTAAATACAACATCATTAAGTTTATTAATTACTTTATAAGGACCCTCCCAATGACTTTGTAATTTAGGTGCTTTTCCTTTAACTCTACGAGGATTGTAAAACCACACATCTTGACCTTCTTCAAAATTAATTTGTCGAGCTTTCTGATCATAACGAGCTTTAGTACGAAGTGAACGAAAATTCAAACGTTGACGAGTTTCTCTATGAACTTCCTCTAATTTATCTTTTAATTTTTGAACATAATTTTCAACTAAAATCTCTTTTTCTTGAATTGGAAGACTCCCACGCAATAAATCTAATGGCAAACGTAAAATAGGCGAAGCAATCATTTTTTCTTTCAATTCTTCAAAGGCTTTTTGACAAGAAAAAGTTCAGTCAAATCTAACTTGTTTTTCTGTAAGAAAAAATAAAGGTTTTGCTATTAAAGAAAATCCTTTAACAAACTTCCTGTAATAAGAGCAAAACCCTAAGAAACTTCGCACTTGTTTCTTTGTTTGAGAAACAGGCCAATTCTTTACCGCAGAAATCTTTTCCGGATCTGTAGTGATTCCTTTTTTTGAAACTATAAGCCCAAGATATTTAACTTGTCTGCCAAAAAGAACACACTTCTTTGGATTTATTTTAAGATTAGCCTCACGAAAACGAAGAAATACTATTCTTAAATTATCCAACATTTCCTCAAAAGTTCTACTAAATACAATGACATCATCTAAATACACTAAACAAATTTTGGATAGAATTTTTTTAAGAACCCTTTCCATCAAACGTTCAAAAGTTGCAGGAGCGTTACACAAACCAAATGGCATCACTGTAAATTGCCATAAACCCTTTCCTATAGAAAACGCAGTTTTCTCTTTATCTTGCGGGTTAATTTTTGTTTGCCAATATCCACTCTTTAAATCTAAAGTGGAAAACCAAGAATTTCCAGCTAACTGATCTAATATGTCCTCAATTCGTGGAAGAGGATAAGAATCTTTGATAGTTAAAGAATTCAATTTTCTATAATCAACACAAAATCTTAACGTTTCGTCTTTTTTTTTTTACTAAAACCACAGGAGAAATCCAAAGGCTTTGAGATTCTTCAATTACTTCTTGAGATTTCATTTCTTGAATTATTTTATCAACTTCTTGTCTAAGATGAATGGGAATTCGACGAGGTGTTTGTTTAATAGGTGTGTTTTCTTTTAAATTAATATTATGTTTTACAATATCACAATTTCCTGCAACTATCTCTTCAGAGAATAAATCTTCAAATTCTCCTAAAAATTCTGCAAAAACTTTTCTCTGATTAAAATTTAAATTTTCAGAAATTTCCTCAAAAAGTTTCTCTAATTTTTCAGGTACCTTTCCAGAAGACTCAATTCGTGAACAAGAAAATTGTTCATTTTGAGAATCTTTCCCGAAAGCAAATTAAAAAATTCTTTCTAAATTAATTTTTTCAAGAAAATCAGCTCCTAAAATACAATCGTCTGAAATCTCAGCAACTAACATTGGAAAATTTAAAGAATATTTCCCTAATTCCACCTTTATGACAACTTTGGAATACACTTCCACCGTTTCCTCCGTCGGATATTTTAGAAAATAATTTTCTAAATTTATCTGCCGACAAATTTTTCCAACAAATCTTTTATTTACAATTGAAATATCAGAACCTGTATCTACCAAAAAATTACAAATTAATCCATTAATTTTCCCTTTATAATAGAAAAGATTTTTTTTAATTCTATTCATAGAAATTAAAAAAAAAATAATTTTCGAGGAATTCTTTCTTTCAGCCGAGTTTACCCCGTTTAACTCGACTATTCCTTGTTTCCCTCTTTAATTAAAGTAGGGCATTCTGATCGAAAATGCCCTTGTTCACCACATTGCCAGCATTCTCTCCTTGATTCGAAATCTTTCTTTTGAAATTTTTCAGTAAATTTATTTTTTTTAACAAAATTACCTCTTCTATTTTCTATTTTCTTTTCAGAACTTTTATCATTTTCTACAAATTCAAATTTATCTTTTTCAAAATCCTTTTTCAAAAAATTATTTCTTTCATCTTTTCTTTTTGAAAAGCTATTTTCCTTTAGCTTTAATAGCCATCGCTCTTTCCATAGCTATCTTTAACGATGTCACTCCTTCTAATTGAAGGGTACGTTTGATAAAACCGTCTGACAATGCGGTGATAAACTGAGCGCAAGCTATTTTATCCCTTATTTCTTTTGTACATTCGGGATAAGCCATACGCGATAATCGCTCTATATCCGCGCCTAATGTTGTTAAACTTTCAAAAAATTTTTGTTTACTGTTATACTTCACTATTAAGTAATTAAATACATGATGGGATTTATCTTATAATACAATAACTGCATTTATTAAGCTTCTTTATCTTTGCTCTCATACACTTGTCGATGCCCTATCCTGTCTCCCTCCTCTCGATATATATCGAGATATATCGAGCCTTATGGTCAGTTCCCTAACGTCCCCCTTTTCCTACAAGTTTATAAATTAAACCTTTCTGGTCGTTTCACGACTCTACCGCTTCTCGTAAGTACTGGATTTTCTGAGTTAGTGTCACTTACACTTGGCTCTATTCTTTCACTTTCTGTTTCTGAATCTTCCCTAGTCGCAGCATTATAATCCGACTCGAAGCTTTCACTTAAATCTATTGTTTCGCTATTTTCTATGCCAGTTTTGCCATTGTCGCTTCCTAGATCTATATAGCTTTTTTGGAACTCTATTTCCTTTCCTTCTTTCTTTGGTTTAAACAAACAATGGTCCTTGTCTATTTTTTTATTATTTTCCTCTTTAATTACTTTGATAAATTTTCTGTTTCTAACATACTCATGTCCATTGTTTGTTTTTACAACGTATGTTCTATCTCTAATTTTACGTACTACAATTCCTGGTATCCATCTAGATTTAGCTTTTAACTGTATTCCTACTTTTATTCCTATTTGGAGTTCTGGTAACTCTTTTATCCCTCTTTTTATTGTAATAGTTTTGTTGATTTGCCTGTTTCTTTTCTAAAGTAGTATGATAACTTTTTCTGTTTATTATTTTCGGTATTAATTCTTTCTTTCTACTCGGAATTGTAGTGCGTAATTTTCTACTCATCAGAATTTGCGACGGTGAAAAATTCTCTTCAATTGACATGTTTCTGTAAAACAATAGCGCCAAGTAAATATCTTTTTCATCTTCCAACACTTTTTTGAAGATTTTCTTAGCTGTTTGTACATTTCTTTCCGCCATTCCATTCGATTGCGCATAAGTAGGTGATGTCATTATGTGAGTAAATTCCCACTGTTTAGCAAAGTTTTCAAACGCTTGTGACGAGAACTGTGGTCCCCCATCACTAACTACTGTTACCGGTATGCCATGTCTCGCAAACATTGACTTTAGTATTTTAATTATTTGGACACTACTGGTGTCTGCTCCTAACTCTTCTACTTCTATGTACTTAGAGTAATAATCAATTACTAACAAATATTTTTTCCTTTGTAGTTCAAACAGATCACATCCGATTTTATTCCACGGTAACTTTTCTATTTCATGCGATTTTAACTGTTCAGAGGATTGTGAATTTGCGTATTTTATGCATAATTGACACGTTTCAATTTTTTGTTTTATTTCATTATGCATTGTTGGCCAAAAGATAATTTCTTTTGCCAGGGACAAGCATTTTTTCACCCCCAGGTGATTGTAATGTACTTTATCTAACATTTCTTTTCTTAGTTTGTTTGGAATGACTAAACAGCACCCTTTAAATATAAGATCTCCGCTTACTGTTAATTCATCTTTGTATTTAGCATACAGTTTTAAATTGTCTTTTAGTTTTTTATAATTTTTTGGCCACCCTTCTCTGATAACCAACTTTAAATCTGTTAGCTCTTTGTCTTGCAGCGTTTCTTTAGTAATTTCTTGTAGCTTCTGTTTTGTAACGCTTAATTCTGACTCTATGAGACATACTTGTGCTTGTATTTCATTGTCAAAATTTTCATCTGCTTTACCTTTTATGTATGCTCTTGACAACGTGTCTGCAATTATTAATTGTTTGCCCGGCTTATATCTTAGCTCTATATCGTATTTTTGTACTTGTAATAGCATCCGTTGTAGTCTTGCAGGGCACTTATTTATTGCTTTTTTAAATATAGAAATTAACGGCTGGTGATCTGTTTCAACTATTATTTTTTTTCCATAGATATACTCATGAAATTTATTTAGACCGAAGCATATTGCCGCCATTTCTTTCTCTATTTGCGCATATCTTTGTTGCGTCTCCGTCAATGCTTTCGAGGCATAGGCACACGGTAAATTATTTTGTAATAGGACGGCCCCTACGCCTGATTTGGAACTATCTACAGACACAATTGTTTCTTTTCCAACATCAAAGAATTGCAACACCGGTTTTGTCATTAATTTATTTTTTAAAACCTCTAGAGCTTTTTCATGTTTCAATTTTCATGTAAAAATTACATCTTTCTTTAATAGATTTCTTAACGGTGTTGTTTCACTTGAGAAGTTTGGAACAAATTTACTTACGTATGTTAACATACCTAACACGCGTTGTACATCTTCTTTATTTTGTGGTGTTTGCAGTTCTTTGATCGCCTTTATTTTACTCTCATCTAACGTTATTCCGCTGGCACTAACATTGTGTCCTAAATATTTAACGCTCTCTTTGCCAAACTGACATTTGTCTAAATTAAACTTGACATTATTTTTTCTCGCAGTTTCTAATACTTTTTTCAGTCTTGTGTCATGTTCCGTTGTGTCTTTACCATACACTATTATGTCATCTATGTATATATCGCATCCTTCACAGTTTTGAAAAATTTGTTTAAATCTCTCCTGAAAAACTTCCGGCGCTGACTTTATTCCGTATGGCAGTCAAAGGAATTTATATCTACCAAAAGGGGTTCCGAATGTACATAGATTCGCACTTTCTGAGTCTAATGTTATTTGATAAAACCCGCTTGTTGCATCTAATGTGCTAAATACTTTGGCTCCGGTTAATTTAGTTGTAATTTCATCCAATGTTAGTATTAAACAATGTTCTCTTTTTATATTATTATTTAAATCTTTTGGATCTAGGCAAATTCTTAGGCTGCCATTCGGTTTTTGTGTTATCACTAAAGCATTCACCCAATCGGTGGCTTCTTCTACCTTTTCTATTATTTTCTCTTTTACTAATTCTGTTAAGCATTCTTTTAATTTAGGCATTAGCGCCAGAGTTACTCTACGTGTGGGATGTATCACAGGTTGTGCATTTTCTTTTAATTTAATGTGATATGGTTTTTTTATGCAACCTATCCCTGAGAAAGTATCACTAAATTCTTTGGCTAGTTCTGTATATACGTTTTTTTCCTCTACGCTGTCGACTTTCTTAACCACATTTAATTTTAAACATGAGGGTAATCCTAGTATTGCTGGTGTATTGGTTACAACTATATAAAAATCTATCTTGTATACTCTGTTATTTCTTTTAACATTTGCCGACCAAACACCTTTGACTTGTAATTTATCACCCGTGTATGATTTGAGCATTACCTTTGTAGGTTCAATTTTAACTTTACTTAATCCTATCACCTTTAACTGATTCATTGATAATACATTACACATTGCCCCCGTATCTATCTTAAATTTAACTTTGACCCTATTAATTTCTAACTCTGTGTACCACGCATTCTCATCTTTATTGTCCTTATTTACCGCACTTATAATTAAGTATTCGCCTTTTTCGTGAGTCGTAACAGTGTCTACTTTCCCTTTTTCTTTTTCTAACTCATTTATTTTTATTTTATTATGACTTCTACAAACAGCAGCAAAATGATTTTGCCTCTTACATTTTCCACATACTTTACCGTATGCTGGACAGTTATTTACAATGTGATTCTTTCCACATCTTGTACAATTAGAAATCATTTTATCTTTTGTTTTGTGGACACTCTTACCCCTCACTTCTTGTTTTTGACTCGCTTTCTTATATAATTTAAATGCGTTGACTGTTCCCGTAGATTCTCCTAGAGCTTCCATTTCCTTGCTTTGGATCTTCGCCTTTTCTATTACTTTACACTGATGAATGGCCTCTTCCAGCGTTAGTAAGTCATCCTGCAGCAGCTTCTCTCTCATCGGGTTGCTCTGGACTCCGCAGGTGATCATACATTTGATCAGGCTGTTTTGTAGTTCTCCTAGCTTACATTTTTGCGCTTGTTCTGTCAATTCTACCACGAACTGTTCCAGTGACTGTCCGGATTTTTGCCTCATTGTGAAGAAGACGTATCTTTCATACGAAAGATTTTCCTTTGGTAGGAAGTGAGCTTCAAATTTGTCTAATAAGATTGGTAGTTTATTTTTCTCATTTTCTGCTATAGGAAAGGTTTTATAAATTTTGAACCCTTCTTTCCCTATGTAATGTAAGAGTTGCGCACACTGGGTCTCTTGTGATTTCTTCGATACTTCTGACGCCTTCAGATAGTTTTCGAATCTACTACGCCACATTTGCCAGTTCTCTGCAATGTTCCCTGCCATTCTCATAGGGCTGATGCCTCTTGCGTCTCCCATCGCGTCTCGTCGTGCTTGTACCGGTCGTCTCGTGCACGTGTTTTGAGGTTATTTTTCGTTGTCCTCGATACCGAGTGCCTGTACTTATTTCTTTACCGTATTTCTTTGGAACTTCTCTCGACTACGACTGCGCCATGTTATACTTCACTATTAAGTAATTAAATACATGATGGGATTTATCTTATAATACAATAACTGCATTTATTAAGCTTCTTTATCTTTGCTCTCATACACTTGTCGATGCCCTATCCTGTCTCCCTCCTCTCGATATATATCGAGATATATCGAGCCTTATGGTCAGTTCCCTAACATTTACGATTAGTAAACTGAATATAAAAAGTTTGAGCAAAATGTCCTTCCCCGTAACATAACTCTAATTTTGATTTCAAGTCTTTGAATCGCAAATTTTCTAATTCAGAGACCCCATCCAAAATAGAACGCGCTTTGCCTCTTAAACTAGTCGCTAATGCAACCGTTTTAACTGACTCAGTCCAAGAATTTGCTTGAGCAATCAAAGCAAATTGAATTAAAAATTCCTGCATAGGAACACTTCCATCATAATTGTCCGGTTTTAATTTATAACCTAAATCTGAATTTTCAATATTTAATCCGCGACGCGGAACTCCCTCCCTGATTCCTAATTTCGCTATTTCGTGACGCGGAACTTTCTCCCTGATTCCTAATTTCGCTATTATTAAAACGACTTAGCTGGACGATGTCTTGTTCCAAACGATGCAGTTCTGTTTGCATCTGCTCCTGTTTAACTCGTCGTTCCTCTCGGAGTTGTCCTAGCTCCTCCAGGATTGTACGCAGCATTTCCGACTCAGCCGAAACCACTGCCGTCTCATTTGACACCGCCGCAGCTTGAGTACGCGTCCTCCTTGGTGAATGGACTGTGGACATGTCGTTCTTCGATCCCGGACGAGCCCCAAAAATGTTACGTTCCCGTAGAACGTAATGGATCGGCCGATCAATTTGAGAATAATGTTCACTCACTCGAAGGATTCACTCACACGAAATAAAGAACACTTCTTAACAAAATGAGAACTTTAATAGAACTTATCTACAATCTTTGCAACCGAAACCGATTAATACAAGAGAGCTGTCAATACGCGTCCGCACAATTTGACAACTCCTTTGAAACTGACTGACAAACGTTGTTTACAAACAAGCGTCTCCTTAGAAACGAATCTTCTACTCTTTCTATAAGACTGACAGACTAACGTTATTTACAAATAAGCGTCTTCCTGGAGACGAATCTTCTGCTCTCAATGAGACGAAATACAGGGACGCAACAATACATATAGTTTTTATATTGTAATATACATAATATTTACATAGTAATATATTTTTTGTGGTATTTTGCAATAATATGTGGTATAATAGGGCTACAGGCGAAGATCTCCACTTTAAAAAAATCTAGCGCGCTATTAGTGGCACCTCATGGGTGGCGTGGAAGGCCACTATTAACTACTAATAAATTATTAATATATCTTTCTTTTAAGTTTAAAGAGGAAAATGTCAAGTAGCAAGCGTGGCTAAACGGGTAAAGCGATTAGCTAAAATGTTGAAGATATTGTGTTTGGAAATTGCTTCTTGCAACTTTTTGTGCACATGAGTTTCTAACAGTAATCAATCAAATTATTTAATAATGTTTTCGACAAAAAAGTATTATTTTATATTTATTAATAATTTTGGCATATGTTAAAGTTGCATTTTGTTGAAAAATTGTAAAATTATATTTTATTTTTCTATTGACAAGTCATAGCAAATTAATATCTTTTTCAACAGTTAATAATTTAACTTATGCGTATATTTTTAATGAATATAAAATAATACTGTTTAGAAAAAAATTTATTTAATTATTTACTCGATTGTGCATTAGATTGTGCGTTAAAAAAAAATGCAAAAAAAGAAAAAAAACAAGTTGCAAGATACAGGTCTAGAAGACGGAATCTTTATTATTCGAGCGATTCGCCTTACCCGATTAAAAACGCTTGGCTTCTTAGCATTTTTCGCGGGCTGGGGAAGTGACAAAGTATAGCATGCTACGCTGACGCGTGCGCACACGGACGCGTGCGGTTCTCGCTTGTGTAGTGCCCGCATGGTGGGGGCCGTTCCCCTCATGTTGCTCTGTTGCAGGATGCTCGATCTTGCAGCACTGGGTAAAGGTGTATATGACTATCTACTTTAATATGTGGTAGACTTATCAATATAGGAATGCGAAAAAGGAAAGCATTATGTCGCTTACATTTAAAGCTTGCGTAGAAATTTGTGCTAATCTTTATAAATTCCTTTTTTGTATTGGGTGTACAAGTATGACTTTCCGGATTTTTGGATAAAAAAACACATTGATTTGTAACATAAAAATCATTTTTATTTTATTCAAAGTATGCTCCATCGGAAGCTACAATCTTGGCCCATCTTTCGGGCAATAAACGGATTTCACGCTGGTAGAAGTTTGATTGTTTTGAAGCGGTCCAGTTATCAAGGCAATTTTTGATTTCTTCATAAGAATTGAACCGCTCTCCAGAAAGAGCTAACGCCATGGACCGAAACAAATAGTAATCCGAAGGAGCAATGTCTGGTGAATACGGCGGGTGAGGTAGAATCTCCTAGTTTACTACTTCTAGATAATTCTTGACAAATACATGAACATTTGGTCTGGCGTTGTCATGCTGTAAAATCACCTTGTCATGTCTATTCTCCCATTCCGGTCGTTTTTCCTTTAGAGCTCGGTTCAAACGTATTAATTGTAGTCGATAGCGTTCACCAGTGATAGTTTCAGACGGTTGCAGCAGCTCATGATACATCACACCCTTCATATTCCACCAGATACACAGCATAACCTTGCTGCCATGGATGTTTCGCTTTGGCGTTGATGGACCTGGTTCACCTGGCTTAACCCATGCTGGTTTGCGTTTAGGATCGTAATGAATCCACTTTTCATCACCAGTAATAATTCGATGTAAAAAACCCTTTCTTTTTTGTCGTTGCAGCAACAATTCGCACATGGTTTTTTTTCTTTCAATGTCTCTTTCTTTCAATTCGTGTGGCACCCAATTTCCTTGCTTTTGAACCATTCCCATTGCATGCAGACGTAAGGAAATGCATTGTTGGGTAACATTTAATGCTGTTGCCAATTCCTTTTCTGTTTGACATGAATCCTCGTCAAGTAATGCTTCCAATTCTGCATCTTCAAGTTTTTTCGGTGGTTTTCCATGTTCTTTATCATCCAAATTAAAATCATTGCTTCTGAATCGTTTAAACCATTTTTCACCCATGCTTACCGATGGAACATGTTCTTTGTAAGCTTCCACAAGCAAACCATGACAATCAGCTGCACTTTTCTTTAAAAAAAAATAATGAAGCAAAACTTTACGCAAATGACGTTTTTCTGGTACAAAATTCGACATTTTCAATGCGATAAAAAAAATATTTGCACTTCAATCAAATGACATATACTACATTTGAAAGCTGACATACAGACCTTTTAAATACATATATTGCCAGCTTCATGTAATGCCGAGAGTACGTCTTATGCAATTCTATTGAAAATCCGTAAAGTCATACTTGTACACCCAATATATAAAAAAATAATATAAAAAGTTATATGAAAAAAGGTTTAATTTAGTTTATGTTACATAGTTCACATTAGATTGGTTATATTTCATTAGTTTTTAACTGTTAATATTGTTCAAACGTTGATTATGTCCAAAAATGTAAGAAAATAAACTTTTTAAATTTTGTATTTTTTTTTGTTAATGATATTTTTACACATTGGTACTTATAACCGAGTAAAATACTAATAAAATGAAACATTTTAGCAAAATATTTATGAATTCTAATAATTATTTTATATGAAAATTGAAACGGTGTAGCTTTTCGATGCTTGGATAAGCTCGCCGGAGCCAGGAGTTCGTTCGATTAGAGGTACGCCAAATGAAATTCTTGGTTTTTAGTTAACGAATGAAATAATTTATTTAGTAGGTAGTTATACAGTATGACTGCGTGTTTGCGTGTAAGTATGTGTGTATAAACCCGTGTGGTTGTGTATTTGTGTACGTGCGTATTTTGTGTATGAATAGTGTAGAAAGATATTGTGCTACGGCGCGTGTGAAAATGTCGTTGAACAATGTGTGCAAGTGTGTACAGGTGATTGTGCGGAGTGATTAGTCGGCACAAGTGCGTTCGTACAGCGACCATAATCGGCGGTTCACAAAGTACTGCAAGAGCGACGCATGAACGGGAGACGCGGCTAGTTAGTCGTGTATGCGGTAGGTGCGAGAGAGAGAGAGAGAGAGAGGGAGGGAGGGAGGGAGGGAGAGAGAGGGAGAGGGAGGGAGGGAGGGAGAGAGAGAGAGAGAGGGAGGGAAGGAGGGAGGGAGGGAGAGAGGGAGATAAGGAGGGAGAGAGGGAGAAAGAGGGAGAGGGAAAATGAGAGAGAGAGAGGGGGGGAGAGAGGGAGAGAGGGGGGGGAGAGAGAGAGAGAGAGAGAGAGAGAGAGAGAGAGAGAGAGAGAGAGAGAGAGAGAGAGAGAGAGAGAGAGAGAGAGAGAGAGAGAGAGAGAGAGAGAGAGAGAGAGAGAGAGAGAGAGAGAGAGAGAGAGAGAGAGAGAGAGAGAGAGAGAGAGAGAGAGAGAGAGAGAGAGAGAGAGAGAGAGAGAGAGAGAGAGAGAGAGAGAGAGAGAGAGAGAGAGAGAGAGAGAGAGAGAGAGAGAGAGAGAGAGAGAGAGAGAGAGAGAGAGAGAGAGAGAGAGAGAGAGAGAGAGAGAGAGAGAGAGAGAGAGAGAGAGAGAGAGAGAGAGAGAGAGAGAGAGAGAGAGAGAGAGAGAGAGAGAGAGAGAGAGAGAGAGAGAGAGAGAGAGAGAGAGAGAGAGAGAGAGAGAGAGAGAGAGAGAGAGAGAGAGAGAGAGAGAGAGAGAGAGAGAGAGAGAGAGAGAGAGAACGTGTGAGTCGTACGTTGTTGGAACGGCAAGCGCACACGGACGCGTGACGTCAGCGATGCTCGCTTGTGTGGTGCCGCCATGGTGGGGGCTCTTCCCCTCATGTGGTGCTTGATGCAGGATGCTCGATCTTGCATCACTGCTATGCGGATATTCGAGCGCACGGTTTTATTCGTACGGTTTGCCTGCCGGAATCGGAATACGAGTCGGAAAGGAGCTTGCCGGGAACACCCAGTGTGACCATGGGAACGCCCGTGTCGGTAACGGGAGCGAAGAGTAAATCAGGGAACGTCCGGTAAAGCCATGGGAACATCCGTGTTGGATACAGAGCTCGGGAACGCCCGAGATAATCGCGAGAATGCTCGCGATGTAGTTTTTCAAGGTAGGAGCCGAGAACGCTCGGCGGAATCGCGAGAACGCTCGCGGCGGGAATCGGTCAGGAGTCGAGAATGCTCGGCGGGACTGCGAAAACGCTCGCAGCTCTTACTAGAAGAAAGCCCGGGAACACTCGGCAGAAACACGAAAATGCTCGAAAGGATTACAGGAACGCCCGTAGCAGAGGATCGGATGTTCGCTGTGTGAGCAGCGAACGGGATCTGGTGTCGTACAACCGGACCTCTTTTATACCCGGCTGACGGCCGACTGACATATGGATCGGTAGCAACAGTGATGCGATCTTTCCCACAGCGGTCCCGGCTTCGCTGCCTCACTCAACCTTACAGAAGCGCTACATCACGTATCCGTGTGAGCTCAGTCGTTCAACCAATGGAAGAGAGCAAACGTCTCCCTTCCACCGAGCCGACACACAGATGATAAATGCATGCTACTTGCATGTTAAAGCAAGCGTTTCTGATTCAGAAAAGAAATTCTGAGGCGAGTGGCTGGAATATTAGAGATCACCTGTTCGAGACCTGCTTCGTGCAACTTTCTTTTCTTTTTTCCGCATTTGTTTCTAACATAGTAAATCATTAGATAATATTTTTTTGCCCAAAAAAATAATATTTTCTATTTAATTAAAATCAATAGGAGCGTAAAGAGCCATAATGCTGGTTAGTCGTGCGAAGGTTAAGATATATTCATTAAATTGTTTACATCAAACGTTTCGACCTGCCATCAGGCCTTTTTCAGTGTACAATAGTAAAAATACAAATAAAACAAAATTCGCTCGCAAAATTCAAGACAGTGTGAAAGATGTGGAAGACATAAAAAACATCCTTTCCACCCGATTGTGGTTTAGTAGAAAAAAATCAGAACTACAATAAATGCAATGAAATATATGAATAATACAAAAAAATTATAAAAATAGGAAATAAGTGGACCGGAAATTAAGAACTGCAATATACATACTTGAATTGAATTTATGTTAAAACGCTGGTCCAAGTAGAGAGGACGAGGTGGAAAACAGAGAACAGATAGTCTTATCATTTTGAAAGTCAAGCTCTTAGTGAGAGAGATATACATTAGAAATTATAAAGATTCACGAGTGAAAGTATGGTAAGAAGGGGGGAGTAGAGAGGGGAAAAGTAAGTAAGAAAGGAGAGAAGGTGAGGGTATAATAGGATAGATAGAAGGAAAGGAAAGAAGAGGTATTATTTATAAAGGAGGAATTAAATTAATGATGGGGAGGTATGCCTCAGGTAAATGATCCATGTCGTTATGAATGTTAAGGCCTGCGTTTTGCCTTTTGATAAAAAGGCCTCTCCTTTATTCCCATTAATTGCCGACCTTGTTCTTCAGGATCTAGAAGCTGATGCGATTAGTAGGCTTCCGTTCAAGTTGCCCTTTTATTATAGATATGTGAACGACATAATTATGGTTGCACCTACTAACTTCATAATTTTAATCACTGACATTTTTAACTCTTATCATAACAGACTTAATTTTACAGTTGAAATCGGGGTTGACAATCGCATAGACTTCTTAGACGTGACTTTGATTTTAGAAAACAACATAATTATTTTTGACTGGTTCCAAAAACCTACTTCGTCTGGGAGATACCTAAATTTTTATTTCCACCACCCCATTTCACATAAGAAGGGGTCTATCATAAGTCTGACTGACAGAATCTTTTTACTTTTCCACCCAAAATTCCACAAAAAAAATTTTACATCGGCTATTAACATACTTTTAAATAATTGTTATCCGTTAAGTTTTATTTATTCTGTTGTCCACCAAAGATTAAAGTTTTTAACACACAATAAAAAAATTGACAATATTTTAATAGCAGTAGATTCTGACAATGATCCTGATGATAATGACTCGAAGTCTTTTTTAACTATTCCCTACATCTCATCCATTTTTAAAAACTTTAATTTTATCGCGAGAACTTTTAATTTTAAACTAGCTTGCTCAATTCCAAATAACCTAAAATGCTTTATAAAAACAGGGAAAGACAATTTAAACAAACTTGCACACTGCCAAGTGGTTTATATGATTCCGTGTCGTGATTGTAGTATGACTTATGTTGGACAGACCAAAAGACAGCTTAACACTAGATTAAAAGAACATAAGAATGACATTAATAAGAAAAGCTGTTCTCCTTCAGTCATATCTAGGCATAGGTTGGATTCCTCCCACGATTTTGATTGGGATAAAGTAAAGATACTTGACGGGGAATCTTCCTATCAAAAAAGATTAATCTCTGAAATGGTTTTTATCAAAAGGCAAAACGCAGGCCTTAACAATCATAACGACACGGATCATTTACCTGAGGCGTACCTCCCCATCATTAATTTATTTCCTCCTTTATAAATAATACCTCTCCTTCCCTTTCCTTCTATCTATCCTATTATACCCCCACCTTCTCTCCTTCCTTACTTACTTTTCTTCTCTCCACTCCCCCCTTCCTCCCATACTTTCACTCGTGAATCTTTATAATTTCTAATGTATATCTCTCTCACTAAGAGCTTGACTTTCAAAATGATAAGACTATCTGTTCTCTGTTTTCCACCTCGTCCTCTCTACTTGGACCAGCGTTTTAACATGAATTTAATTCAAGTATGTATATCACAGTTCTCAATTTCCGGTCCACTTATTTCCTATTTTTATAATTTTTTTGTATTATTCATATATTTCATTGCATTTATTGTAGTTCTGATTTTTTTCTACTAAACCACAATCGGGTGGAAAGGATGTTTTTTTATGTCTTCCACATCTTTCACACTATCTTGAATTTTGCAAGCGAATTTTCTGTTTTATTTGTATTTTTACTATTGTACACTGAAAAAGGCCTGATGGCAGGTCGAAACGTTTGATGTAAACAATTTAATGAATATATCTTAACCTTCGCACGACTAACCAGCATTATGGCTCTTTACGCTCCTATTGATTTTAATTAAATAGAAAATATTATTTTTTTGGGTAAAAAAATATTATCTAATGATTTACTATGTTAGAAGCAAATGCGGAAAAAAGAAAAGAAAGTTGCACGAAGCAGGTCTCGAACAGGTGATCTCTAATATTCCAGCCACTCGCCTCAGAATTTTTTTTCTGAATCAGAAACGCTTGCTTTTAACATGCAAGTAGCATGCATTTATCGTCTGTGTGTCGGCTCGGTGGAAGGGAGACGTTCGCTCTCTTCCATTAGTTGAACGGCCGAGCTCACACGGATACGTGACTAGCGCTTCTGTAAGGTGAGTGAGGCAGCGGAGCCAGGACCGCTGTGGGAAAGATCGCATCACTGATAGCGTTTTCGATTATACAGGATTTGAACGACCCAGGGTTGGTTAATGACGTCATTGCAACCTCTCCACCAATGAAAGACTTGCATTTATAGTAAAATAGTGATTGATCAACCCTGGGTCGTTCAAATCCTGTATAATCGAAAACGCTATGAGTAACAGTGATGCGATATGTGCCACACGGATACGTGACGTACGCTTCTGTGAGGTTGTGTGAGGCAGCGGAGCCGGGACCGCGGTGGGCGATATCGCATCAGTGATCGGTAGGCAGTCGGTGGTATCGCCGGCGATCCCCACCAGACGAGATACAGTATGGTTGGTAACGTGGGGGATCGCTAGCGAGTGACCACTTGTGTTTATTATAGGTTTATTCTTTATTGCTGAACTTTCTGCACTAGTGTACACTAGTGACACCAAAGTGTTCTCTATTGCAGTGCAACGTGCACCAATCCGTTCTTCATTGCAGTGTAACTGTTCACGGCACTTGTTGCTCTTGAGCAAGAACAAGCAGTGCAGGGCAGTGCGAGAATCGGGTAAGTTGATAATGATGGAAAATTTAAAAAGTACACATAACCTATTATAAATATTAAAGTAACCTATTTAATATTAAAGTAATTAATAATTCTCTTAAAATTAAATTATAAGCACTGAAATTATACTAATAATCTGAATTTCAGAAAATCAAGCTATGATAGTACTAACTTTTATGGGAGAGTTTCAATTGCCTACATTCCCATTTGCTAACAGCTTTGTTTGCCTACAAGCATTTTGCCGACAGCTTCAATTGCCAACAGAGCGATTGCCTACAAGCATTATTGCGCACATTTAAAAATTAAAAATACAAACGTACGTTTGCACACAAGACATTATTGCACACATACACATTGCACACATGACATTATTGCGCACATACACATTGCACACATAATATTATTGCGCACATAAAATAAAAAAATCGTATTAACACTTTTCGCATAGAATATTATTGCCCACATACAGATTGCATACATGACTTTATTGCGCACATACACATAGCACACATGATCGTAAGGCACACACAAAATAAAGGAATCATAATAATACTTGCACACAGGATATTATTTCGCACATATACATTGCGCACATGACATTATTGCACACATACACATTGCACACACAATTGTAATGCACATATAAAATACGAAAATCATATTAACACTTTGTACACAGGATATTATTACGCACATGACATTATTGCGCACATACACATTGCACACATGACTCGTATTGCACATATACACATTGCACACATGACTTTATTGCGCACATACACATTGCACACATGATCGTAAAAAATACGCAAAATAAGAAAATGATATTAATACTTTGCACACAGGATATTATTGCGCATATGCACATTGCACGCATGACCGTATTGCGCACATACGTTGCACACATGACTTTATTGCACACATACACATCCCAAGGAGAATAGAAAGTCAATATGATGTCAAACTGATATTATTTTGACTTTTTGTTCTCCTTGGGATTGCACGCATGACTTTATTACACACATACACGTTGCACACACAATTGTAATGCACATATAAAATACGAAAATCATATTAACACTTTGTACACAGGATATTATTACGCACATGACATTATTGCGCACATACACATTGCACACATGACTCGTATTGCACATATACACATTGCACACATGACTTTATTGCGCACATACACATTGCACACATGATCGTAAAAAATACGCAAAATAAGAAAATGATATTAATACTTTGCACACAGGATATTATTGCGCATATGCACATTGCACGCATGACCGTATTGCGCACATACGTTGCACACATGACTTTATTGCACACATACACATCCCAAGGAGAATAGAAAGTCAATATGATGTCAAACTGATATTATTTTGACTTTTTGTTCTCCTTGGGATTGCACGCATGACTTTATTACACACATACACGTTGCACACAAGTATTACACACATAAAATAGAAAAAATCATAACTTTGACATCAGGAGCGATTTAAATCTACAGAAAGAAAGAGAGAAAGGGAGAGAGAGATCTATGCAACTGTTAATTCGATATCTTCTTTATCTGATGTAAAATTATACAGTATTTATATCGTTATGGCGCGAATACAGTAGGTATATTTTTTACGACATAGTGGACAATTATGATCTTGCAATCGTTTTTGGCATTCATTACAAATACACAAATGTCTACATGGAACAAATATGTACGCGGCAGTAGCATTCAAGCATGTGCAGCATGTACCATTGGCGCGATCGCGCTGGCTTGATGAGGTCTACAGGGTGATTCAAAATAACCTGATGTCCTTGCAATGCCATATTCTTGAGCGAATTCTGAGACAATTTTTCCTTTTACAAAATTTTGTCTGAAGCTTAGTTTTCGAGTTCTAATTGAAAATATTTTGCTACTTACGAGTCCGATACAACGGACAGGCAGGGACGGTGCAATGCGTCATGAGACGATAGTAAACACTTGACAGTCTCATTATACGTTGCGCGTCCCTGCCTGCCCGTTGTACCGAACTCGTAAGTTGCTACCTATTTTCAATTATAACTCGAAAACTAAGCTTCGGACAAAATTTTGTAAAAGGAAAAATCGTCTCAGAATTCGCTCAAGAATATGGCATTGCAAGGACATCAGGTTATTTTGAATCACCCTGTATATAGGTGCCCTTCCCCCCCCCCCCCTTAACGCAAATCGTAAAAACATTTATATATTCGGATTGTACATCGTTTGTACATGAATGTACTATGATTTTTATTGTTTGTACATTTTTCGTTAATTTTTAAAAAAATTACAATGTTTTTGTAACCGTGCCAATGATAATTAGCCCCCCCTATATCGCAATTACGTCACGTAAACTATAATTTATGAATTTATCGTGCTTAATCGTTTGTACGTCGTTTGTACATTATTAATAATCGGTTAAATTTATAATTCCAATATTTGTTTTTGTTTAAAACGCAAGATAAATAATTTTTATTTGAATATGGCGGGTATGGAATACGGAGCAGGTGCGCATGCGTGTACGTGTGTATGCGCGCAGTTGCGTGCATATGCGTGTGTGTGCGTGCGTGTGTGTGCTGCATGTGTTCGTGTAGGTGTGTATGCGAGTGGGTGGTGGGTGTGTACGTATGTGTATATACACAACCACACAGCATATACCCACACACCCACTCACACACACAGCATCCACATTAGTCCGGCATTATATCACGGCTATGCAGTGATGCGATATCTACTACCGGGCTCGCGGCTCTCGAGCCCCAACACAAGTAAGAAGCGCTTACGTCACGCGTCTGTGTGCGCTCGGCCGTTCGGCTATAGAGAGAGAGCGGACGTCTCTGTCTTGCTACCATCGAGCCGACGTAAACACATTGCGGACGGCAAATGCTCAGAAACAAGCGCTTTTAATCGAGTAAGGCGAGTGCCTAGCGGATTCGAAGTCCCGTATTCGAGACTTGATTTTCGCAACTTTTTTTTTTCTTTTTTCCACATTTGTTTCTAACAGTGTAAGTTAGTTAATAATGTTTTTTTGGCTAAAAAATATTATTTCGTATATTAATAATATATTTGCATATGTTAAACTAATAACTAATTATTTTAAAAAGAATACTAATTTGCTATTATAAATAGAAAAATGAAATCATTTTACAACATACATATTACAACAAAGTGCAATTTAACATGTGCAATTATTGTTAATAAATATAAAATAATATTTTTTAGCCAAAAGCATTATCTAATGATTCACTTGATGGTACAGTGCTAGAAACAAATATCGAAAAAGAAAAAAAAATGTTACAAAAGCAGTTTTCAAATACAAGATTTTCAATATTCCTGCCACTCGCCTTAATCGATTAGCCACGCTTGCTTCTTAACATTTATCTCTATCGAAAGATTACACACCTGGAAAATTTTTAACTATTTATTTTAAATTACTGCATATTAGCAAAAGTTACTGTACTGTGGAGATTAGTGGAGAAACGGTAACATACAATGCAGTCAAATACATCTTACAAATGCAGTCAAATAGATCGAAGATTTATTGCACTCTTGTTAGCATGTTAAAGTATGTGTAGCGTATTATTAGTTCATTAGTAATTTTAAGTGTTATTAATAGTGGTCTTCCACACCACCTTTGAGGTTCCACTAACTAGGCGCGTTCGATTTTTTTTAAGTGGACCGTTGCCTGGAGCCCTATCGTACCACTTTTTTAAAATTGAAATTCAAGATAAAAGTAATTATTATTGTTTTGATGTTGATGGACCATCATCTGCAATATGTAACGTTATATTTTTTTTTATTTTTTCAGGATTACTGGCGTACAGTGTCTTTGCCGACATCAAAGACAAATGCCTCTCATTAATGTCTATATTTAGCACTGTTTCCTTACGCGATTTTAATGCTGATTTTAAAACACAAAGAGCGTTAACATTGGTGACCGAAAGTTTGTTGCGTTTTTTGGTTTTTAAATCAGATAAAACTGAAAACATCCTTTCAGGATCTGCATTAGAATTAGGCAGTGTTTGAATAGCATTCACCAATGATTTCATATTAGGATATTTTATAGTGTTGTTACTTCGTAAAATTTTTTTCCACATATTATCAAAATTTAAATTAGAAAAATTTATTTTGTCTGTCTCAGTAAAATCTTCATGTAATTTTAACCATTCTTCCCGCAAACCGTTTTCGTCAAATCCGCCTATAGTTTTGGCAATAAAAGAAACATCGTTAAATGATATTTCTCTATCATTATCTGATAAAGCTACATTTGCTTTTAAAACTGTCAATGTGGACAAAAATTTGTCATTAATTGGTAATCTTTTACTAATTTCTTCAGCAGCGGTGACGTAAAATTGTAAACAATTTTCTCGTACATTTGTAATTACGTCGATGGTAGCAAGACAGAGACGTCCGCTCTCTCTCTATAGCCGAACGGCCGAGCGCACACAGACGCGTGACGTAAGCGCTTCTTACTTGTGTTGGGGCTCGAGAGCCGCGAGCCCGGTAGTAGATATCGCATCACTGCCTATGTCATCACAGCATAGCAAAAGTTAAAGACTTTTAACTCTAGCTCTAACTTATATCTCTAGACAAAAACTATTAATTTTTAAGCTTCGTTACCATTGAGACTTTCGATCAGAATCAATATTATCAAGTATAGAAAATCAGAAAGCTTGTCGACATTTTTTAGAATCTCCTAACATTGAAGAAATTGTCGATAATAATAATAATAATCAAATCAGTGATCAAAAATTAAGTGAGGAGAAAAAAAATGTAAAGAAAAAATGTAGTTATTATTACAAATCTGAACCAGATATTCGTCATCGTAACAATCGTATTAAAGATATTAAAAAATTAATGCTTTTAAAAAATGGTAATAACGTCAATCAACCGACTTTAATTGATAAACAACCCTATTTTGCAAGAAATACTTGTCCATTCGATTCTATAATACAAATCTATCAGTTCATATGCTACTATCCTCGATAATCGAAAATGCATGATAAAATCCAAATTATTATAATTATGAATAATATTTTCTATTTAATTATTTAGTTTGACACGTTCAATCCTTTGTATCATTTAAAAAATTGGATGTAATAATCGTAACTCATCAAAATTAAAAAAAAAAATAGTTACTAGGTTAGATTAGATTAAATTTCCAAAAAATTTTAATTTTATCAATATACATATAACAATAAATAATATACATTGTACATAAAATACATATCTTACCACCGTCATCGTCATCTAAAAGATGTATAAATGGTGGCATTAGATTCATATTTTCTTCATCCGAAGAATCTAATAATTTATTTAATATTACGCGGTGCGTCATGTTGATCACTGCACTAAAACGTTCTTTATACTTACTTACACTAACTTACACTAACTCCCCGCTTGCACTATTTCAATTCAGTTCAGTGCAGTGTGAACTCAGTACAGCAATAAAGAACAAACCTTATATTTATTGGGCGTTAAGCGCCCTTACGGACGGTTGTTCGATCCGTGGCGGCGAAAATAGTAATGAGGCATAACGCCTCGTTACAAAATCTTAAACATCGTTAATCTAGTACATCTAGTCGGATAATTAAAATTTGAATTTCTCGGAAATTAGGCGTTTCCGCATATTAACACTTTGGATTTCGACTACATTTAGTAAGTACTACGCGCCTGTAAAATTTCATCAAAATTAGACGGAGGTCGCATACGGAAGTCTTGCTAATTTTATACTGTAATTTTATACGGTATATCTGTATTTAAGAGCAAATCGATACCTGATGGTATCCTTATTATTATATAATGTACCATGCCTGAGTGTGCAAATTTGGAATAATTTAATTGCTCAACTTCAAATTCTTTTTATTTAAAAACTATTACAGCCTCGACATTTTGATACTAGGATTTTCATCTCAAAATGATCTGAGGAATATGCCATTTCAATACGATGCGTTTGATTTGAGACATTTTGTAGAAATATTAATATAACCAATATCTTATTACAATCAACAATATCTTATTATAATCAATTAAGATATTTTAACACAATCAATAAATTTTATAAAACTTCTAATAATTTTTATTAAATTTTTTAGTTAAAAATATAAAAACAGAGGGAGAGAGAGAGAGAGAGAGAAGAGAGAGAGAGAGAGAGAGAGAGAGAGAGAGAGAGAGAGAGAGAGATATCAAGCTAGGCAAGTTGCTCATGCTAATTATTCTAATTGAAACATTTACAATATACAATTACACATATTTATAATTCCTTTCCAATTTTCTACGGAATACATTATTTGTTAGCATATTTTTACAGTTTTACTCTATGACAATATTATATACATAATTATAACTATTGTATATTATAATTCATAATCAGTAAGAATGCGCGTCTGCAATTATATAATTACATAAATTTTTTTAATTTTTAAAGTAAATAAAATATCTACATTTTTATTGCCGAAATTTGGTGTTCTATTTTAAGAACACCTTGTATATGCATTTCTCAATGTTTTGGATAAAGTGGTTTGCTTGTGTCGAATGGCTGTTGCCCGTTTCTAAGGAAACGAGCTTCCTGCTTTGAAGTGTCAATAAGAACATGTATCTTGGCACGTAGTATATGTCTTTTGCTTAGGTATCGTACAGGAGAATCTTTTGTTTCATACAGTTATGTGAAAAATAGAAACGTATAAAAAAACAAGTGTTTTGCAAAATAAATTAGTTAAATTTTGCTCCTTATAAAATAATATTTTCAGTCGAAGAAAATCAACAATTAAAAATGAGTGAGATATCGCAAACTAAAGATACAGTATGTACGAACACGGTTGAGTATCATGTTATGGACATTTTAAATCCTGCATTGCATCATCACGATTTATTGCAAAGTTACGTGCGGACACGTGCGGAAATTGGTACTGATTCAAAACAAGATTGCGAAGAATTTGAAGAACCGATTAAAGAAACGCATTTGAACAAATACCTTACGATAGCAAAAAGTGATCATTGTAATGATCGTAATGACAATGCTCGCTATGATCACGATAAAAAAAAGAAGAATAACGATATGAAAGAAAAAGAGAAATTTGATACCACTATTGAGTCAGAAATGAAAATTCAGAAATCGAGAAGAAAATGACGCCAATATGATGGTGATAGTCATCGGCAGGAAGAGATATATACTGACAAAGATCGTGCCGCTGCTGTGAATATGGGTACCACGGACATAAAACAGTCTCTAAAAATGAAACAACGTCAAGATCGTAGTAAAAATCTACAAATTCCAGAAGAAACCGAGCCCGGAGCATTACTGACACTTGGTTTGCGCGAAATGCGCATTGGTGATGTTAATGTCGCTATTAACTGTATTAATAAGGTTTATTTTTTTGCATTACTTGAGATTATTTTACTAATTTCCTAATTATCATATAATCAAAGAAAATAATTCATATTATACATTTATAATTTGACATATGCATATGCATATACAAAAGATTTTTGTATTGTGCATGAATGAATCTAATTTTCTCAATATTTAATAAACTGAATCGATTGTAATGATTTATATATACCATAAAACTATAAAATTAACTTTTGCTGAAAAGCTTTTTTTTGTATTTTATCATGCATTTTTATTTTAGTTTTTATTATAATGATTTGTAATATAAAATATTTTCAATAACTTTATCTTAACGTTGAGTGGTAATGTATCATATATGTACAAAAAAAAAGTGCCAAACGTGGTAATGTATCATATATGTACACTTCTAAATAACTCCACTAATTTTCAACAGATTTGCACAAAACTTGATATCCTAAGGTTTTTTGGGCTGCTAAATTCGAATCTATTGTCAAAATTGCAAAATTTAAAATGGCGAATTCAATATGGCGACTGTTAATTGTTAAAACGACTAAAATATTGGAGTTAGGTGAAATATGTATAAGATCTTATTTGTAGAGCTTTTTATGAGCTTCATTTTTTGTTTGACAACTTTTTCCGTACAATAAATACTTTCTGAAGTAATTAACAAAAACAGTTTTATTTTTGAATCTTTGAAGGGGGCTGGGGGCGGAGGGGGCATTTGCGCCAAAAATCCATTTGAGAATATTATTTACTAGATAAAATAAGTATTTAGGCTGAATATAAGCCAAATCGGAGGTGATAGCTTTTCGGATGTCCACCCCCCTTTTTTGATCCACCTCTATTTTTGACTAGAAAGACGTAGTAAACATTTTTAAAAATCATTGTTCTTGTCTTGAAACGCCCTTTCAAATGATCCCCACTCGACCCATAGTGCCATTTAACATTTTCCACCCCTATTCTGCCCTCCCCCCCGCCTTCCAGGGCGTGGGGGGGGGGGATCCACACCCATTCCAAAAAGTTACTTTTTCAAAAACTTTAAATCCATGTTTCACCGTTTTTCGATATTTTAACTTTTGGCTTTTACCACTTTTGGCACAAATCTTTTGGAAAAGTCTACCACTCAACTGGTTAATATTTTAATACATATAACAATGAAAGCATAAATTGAACTGATAATACCAATTTTGACATTTACAATTTTACAAAATGCAATGGAATTTTTTGAAACAATTCTTTGTATGCTTTTATATTAATAAATTTTTCTCATTATATTATTCAAAAATGTTAAGGCAAAGTGGTAGATTTTGCACACGAAAATACTCAACCGAGAGTAGTTATAATTGATCTAGATACAAATATCTTCATATACAGCAGCGCTCAGAATTAGTTGCACATTTCGGGCCGATTTCCGAAACGACGTCTCTTGTTCCCCCACTACCGCCCGGCCGCTGGCGGCCAAGCCGCCGATAGCTCTGGCTCAGGAGCGTTTTATATTAGAAATAGGCTGGATTGTTTAGGCATCTTTCAGGAAATCGTAACATTTTCTTTACTACATAAATAATGTTTATTTTTATTAATACATTATATATTTAATTATTAATGAAAATAAACATTATTTATGTAGCAAAGAAAATATTACTATTTTCTGAGAGGTGCTTCAACAACCCAGCCTATTTTTTATATAAAACGCTCCTGCGCCAGAGCTATCGGCGGCTCGGCCGCCAGCGGCCGGGCGGTAGTGAGGCAACAGGAGGCGTCGTCTCGGGAATCGGCCCAAAATGTGCAACTAATTCCGAGCGCTGATATACACAGTGGTCCATTTTAATTAATTCATTAAAATATCTCAAAATCCTTAAGTTTAAGACAAAAAGTTTCAGACAAAAATTGCTCAGTTACTACGGGAAAAAAAGATGATGACCTTGGTTGACTTTAAGAAGATGTCTTTAAGATCAGGTCAGGGTCACCTAAATTTTTTTAAATTGAAACCCTCATTTTTTATTTTATATTGATGTAGCTGACTTCAAGACCTTTTCAAAACACTAATAAAGTATTTTTTCATTAAGTACTTTACGAGTTATGAGACTTGAAAGTAAACAAGTCAGCGTTTAGTCAACTCACTATCTTAAAGCAATTAAGTTTGAGATTAAGAGACGATGATGACCTTGTTTGACTTTGACATACTGTCCTCAAGCTAGGTCGAGGTCACCTTGAATTTTTTAAATATATTTTTTATTCTAATTCTACTTTCAGTGCTACCCAGGAACAACGGCGTGGACATAGTAGTTTTCTGTTCCCTTTGGAGTGCTCTATTAACGTGAGTTCCCCTTGCCTTTCATGATTTTTTCTAGATCTATTGCAGAAGATGTTCAAAGACATATCCATTTTCTCGAATACATAATTTAATACAATTCTCTGCTGAAAATGTCTGACAGTTTGTAATAACACATCCCGTAGTATGTTTATACTAGCTGCTCGAATTCTTTCAATCATGTTTTCTCTAGTTGTTGTTGGTTTCTGTTCATAGACAACATTCTTTAAATACTCTCACAAATAAAAGTCAAGTGAAGTCAAATCTAGCAATCGCGGGGGCCATGGTATGGGTCTATTTCGTCCAATCCATCTTCTATTAAAGTACCTTCTTAAATAATTTCTTACAATTCCTACATAATGTAGTCCCGCTTCATCCTGAATCCACATTCTTTGCCTTGTATGTAAATCAGCATCTTTAAGCAAAATTGGAAATTTATTTCTTAGAAACTTCAAAAAGTTTTCTTTATTAATATTTTCATTTAAAAAATACGGACCTATTAGGTAATCATTGATAATGCCACACCAAATACTCCAGCGACATTGAGCATCTATTTGCCTATATCAACGAAGATTAATATCTGACCAGAATGACAATTATGCTTGTTTATACTCTGTCCAGCGAGAGAAGAGCCCGCGGTTTGCACATAGAAGTGTAGCGGTCAAAGTGAGAAGAATGTTGGCATTGTACTGCACAAGCAGTTACAGTCCTGTGGAATGGGGGGCTTTCTAAGCGTCTCGTGAGGGGAGACCTGCGTGAAACGGACGATTTTTCCTTTCAATAGAAATATTTCAATAGATTTCCACTTAATAAATTTAAAAATAAAAAATTTATTTTTAATAAATTTTAATAAATTTTTTTATATTTTAATAAATAGGGAGAAGAACCCACTCATAATCGGATAGTGCCGCTCCTAACGCTCGGCGGCGCTGGGCCTAGCGACTGCGGCGCGTGCGGTAAGGAGAGGAAAGGAGGCGTATACCACGGAAATCGGCTGAAATGTTCGGACTAATTCCGAGCACTGTTTTATAGCTATCGTGACCCAATGACTACCGAATGTAATAATGAACGAGGATACTAATAAGATGAATATATTATTTTCGTCAAAAGCGTTTGTATACAAGTCGATAAAAGACAGTGATTGATAATGCCACACCAAACGCGCACACTTAAATGTCTTATGTCATTTAACATTATTACTACAAATTGTCAGACATTTCCAGCAGAGAATTGCATTATATATTCGAGAAAATAGAAATGTCTTTGAACATCTTCAGCAATAGATCTAAAAAAAATCGTGAGAGACAAGGGAAACTCACGTTAATAAAGTAAGCCAAAGGGAACAGAAAACTACTACTACATCAACGCCGTTGTTCCTGAGTAGCGCTGAAAGTAGAATAAAACATGTATTTAAAAAGTTCTAGGTGACCTTGATCTAGCTTAAGGCATGTCAAAGTCAACCAAGGTATCATCGTCTCTCCATCTCAAACTTAATTGCTTTAAAATAGTGGGTTGATTAAACGTTGACCTGTTCACTTTCAAGCCTCATAACTCCTCTAGAGTACTTAATGTAAAAATACTTAATTATAATGTTTTGAAACAATCTTGAAGCTACATAAATATGAAATAAAAAATGAAGGTTACAATTTAAAAAATTTTTAGGTGACCTTGATCTGACCTTAAAGACATCTTCTTAAGGTCAATCAAGGCCACCATCTTTTTCCCCATAGTAACTGAGCAACTTTTGTCTGAAACATTTTTGTCTTAAACTAAAGGATTTTGAGATATTCTAGTGGATTAATTAAAATATACCACATATATACAGGGTGCCAAAAGTTCCGGACCGATAAAATATCTCAAAAACAAAACATTTGAGAAAAAAATGTTTTATACAAAAGTTGTAAGATTTTAAGTGGCATTAGACAGAAATATCAGTGTGATCTTGGCACAGTATATACAGTAACGCCATTCTCCTTATTTTATGAAGCCAAGCTGTCCACGGTCATGCGGGAAATTGGGCATGTGACGATAACGCCCTCTGAACCATTTAAAATGGGTCGTCGTAAATACTAATCTTTATATTATGCTCAATTTAATAAAAATAATATTTATACATAATAACAATTGTAGTAAAAATTGTAATAAAAATATTTCTTAGAATGTTGGAACAAAATTTCAATAATTAATCCCTTTATAGAATAGGTAAATGAGATAAATAATTTTTTTATTTTATATTAATAAAGTCCTTCTTAGACTATAATTCACAATAAATCTCGAAACAAGAAATTATTATAATTTTACTGTATTATACATGTAATACAGAGAAATACAACAATATAAAATATTCTCAGAATTAAAATAGTATGTATGTAAAAAAATACATGTTATATACAATATATAATTTTATAAACATATTAATATATATATATATATATATATATATATATATATATATATATATATATTTATTTATTTATTTATATAAAACTTAAACGCGTCACTTATTTCTTTTTTTTTCTGCTTATTGTGTAAATTGCAATAAAATTATTTTCCGAGAAATGTTAGTCTTAGGTTCCCGAAAATATTAATACAGCCCTAGTGTAGAGGGCACTGCCGTCACTTGCCCTTAGCTGAGCATGGCTTCACTAACATCAAAGGTGCCGACACAGAGTGGCGTTACTGTATATACTGTGACCTTGGCTAGCGCTATTAAGGTCACGTAAAAATCACTTTAAAATTTTCAAATAAAAACCCCTATTTTTTATTGTATTTTCTTGTAGTCCATCTCGACAGCTTTTCAAAACACTATAATAAAGTTATTTTTCAAATTCAAAAAGTATGTAATAAAAGTATGTAAATTTCAAAAGTATTTTCCGAATTATGAGGCTTAAATCATACAGTATACTGATATTTCCGTCTAATGCTCCACTTAAAATCCTACAACTTTTGTATGAAAAATTTCTTTCGGAAATGTGTAGTTTCCGAAATATTAAGGGGTTTCGGTACTTTTCGGACACCTAATATATAAAAATATATAATATTTAATGTTTAATGTACTGTACAATAGAAAAATAATGGAATAAAAAAATTTGTCTCTCTCTAAAAACACACACGATAAAACGCTGGGTAAAAAGGTTAATTATTGCTTCTTTTTCTTTAATGTAAAGGAATTGTTTCAATGTTAATTGATATTATTTTCTATTTGTCAGTAAAAGTCTTTATTATCAATATGATTCTAAAACAATTGCCAAATAAGAAAAGCCAGAAGCGATCTATCGTGAGCTCACAATTTAAAAAAAAGAAAAGTCAGAGGCAATCAAACATGAGCTGACAATTTTTAATAAAAATAGCCAGAGGCGATCTACCGTGTGCTAGCAAAATTTAATACATATATACAGGGTGTCCCATTTTAATTGACCACTTCTGTTAACTTCGCAGGAAATGGTCAGATAAAAAAATATTCTGCACAATGCCAATTGATTCGTCTCATTATTTTGTGCATAAAAGTATTAAGATAAGATTCCCGAAAACTGAATGTTTTACAAGATATTTTGTATTTTATGTCAAAATACTGTAACTTTGAAGCCTCATAACTCGAAAAGTACTTAATGAAAAATAACTTCATTATAGTGTTTCGAAAAGCACTTGACACCAGCTATTAGATTCTGGAATCAAAAATAGGATGTTCTATTTAAAAAAACAAAGTTGACCTCCATATGACCTTGGCACGTACACCCTAGGTTAAACGAATGTCACCATCAAATGTCCCCCTCCAAACCCAACAACTTTTGTAGAGAATATTTTTTTATTTGATCATTTCCTGCGAAGTTAACAGGGGTAGTCAATTAAAATGGGACCCTGTATGGTCAGAGGCAATCTAATCTAACGTCAGCTGACAATTTGTAATAAATATTGTCAGAGGTGATTTATCTGTGGGCTGACAATTTGTAATAAATATTGTGAGAAGCGATCTATTGTGAGCTGGTTAATTTTTATAAATGAAGTCAATGAAGAGGTGATGTATCGTAGGCTTACAATTTTTAATAAATATAATCAGAAGCGAGATCGAACGTCAGTTGACAATTTAGAAAAAGAAAAGTCAGAGGCGATCAAACGTGAGATGACAATTTTTAATAAATATAGCCAGAGGCGATCTACCGTGAGCTGGCAAATTAGAATAAATATTGTCAAAGGCAATTTATCTGTAGTCTGACAATTTGTAATATTGTCAGAGGCAATCTATCTTGAATTAACAATTTTAATAAATAATACCAGAGACAATCTAACGTGGACTGGCAATTTTTAAGAAATACGTATTTCTTTTTATTGGTAATCTACTACACATATGGTCTATTTATGTTTTATCGGATAATTTGTAAAGTTCGCACTCTTTTCCTCGACTAAAATTCTATTGTATGAATGTATGATATATTACATACACACGAGACGAAATAGGCTTATACAAGATGTTTAATAGATATAAATTAAATGTGATAAAATATTTTATTTGAGAAATGTATATTTAATACTATACGTATATATTTAATTGAGAAAATGTTATATGCTTTCCTTATTGTTACTCTTATGTAATAAATACAAAATAAATAAATTAATTAATTAATCAATATATGTATACATATACGTACATATTGAATATTTAATTATCTTTATTTTATATTTTATACTATGACTGAAATTATATATATTCATTATTTGAGTTATTATCGTATGAAACACAAAATAAAGATAATAGTATATTCAATTGCGACGTAACTAGCCTCGGAATCGCTAAGTCCGAGGGAGTACGCCTAATTAAACGACAGAGACGATAACCCTTTTCACTAGAGGAGTCCAGTGGCCAAAATGGCAATAGCGGTAACTTAAGGATACGGTAATCAGAACGATAACTTAGGTGTGCGGTAGTCAAAACGGTGACTTTATCAAAAGTGAATTCGATATGGATTGATGGACGCCAGGCGCGATTTTTTGCGCCGCATTAACGGTATCATCTGATATATTTATTACCCGGCAGCTCCTCGCTCAGTATTTGGCAGAGGGGCGCGGTTCTTAGTTACTATAGTGTAGATTCTGGAGAGGAGATGGTATAAAAAATAACACAGATTTAAATTAATTAACAATGATATATTGCAACATATAAAGAGGATGAACAGATACAGAGTTAATAATGTGATCGTAGCGAATATGACAATATGAAGTATTTCGGTGAGAACAATGATAATGAAATTGTAAATCGAGTAAGACTCGGAACCAGAATCTAAGAAATTTTACATGCACAATGCCATCGGCAAAAGAAAAAGATTGGGTTATATAAAATATGGTGTCGGATCGAGAATTACATATACTCGGTAGAATCAATAGCGGATGCGCTCTAGTTTCGGTAAAAATACTATTTAGACGGAGAAATATGTCTCGCTAATTTTTCGATAGCGGAATTACAACAAGACGTGAGCGACAAGATTTGATAGAGTGGTAACTCACTCGAATAATCGTGCACACTTGAGCGTGCCACAAACGGTGGCTCGCTCAAGAATAGTATCGGTACTCGATACCCGGTATCCAACGACACACGAATGACTTAGGCGAAAGCCAAACAAACATAAATTTGAATATTCAAAGAAAACGGTAACGATGACTTTATGATAGCCTACTGATATGCATACGCGATAATTTCATGAATTTGACTCTTTTCTCGTGGAGATGCAATTTTCACAGTAACAGCTATCTCGCCGAGAACGACCTCACGCAAATTCCGTTAACAATTGACACGATAACTCTAATTAATGCAATACTTTGTAATCACTAGGACAATTCCAAACATTTCCCACATAATTACTGGACGAAAACGATACAATACGGTATGATACCTTACGATACGGTACATGCGTTAGTTTTAGCGACTGTCGGTGACAACTTTCCCGAGAGGGATTTTATCGCGATAACTCGGAGTCGGCTGGTTTCGCGGTAACGGTAACTGTAGTGCTCAACACTCAGAATGCAATCGATATCAATTACGGTACTCAGCAACAAGAAATCAAAAAGGGTGCATTCGTTTATGCAGTTACTGCCGCAGATGTCGTTCGTTTACTCCGCCTGCGAAAACGACTGCAGCGCAGTTTATCGTTCGTTTACGCAGGGATGTATCTCATCTGCGCAAGTACTTCGGAGGTCCTGCTCTGGATGCTCTGCTTGCAGTACTGCGTAAACAAATACACCCATTGCAAATCTAGCTTAATTATCCGCATCCACATTGATTAATTAAAATGTGAAAATAAATTTTATTAAAGTAAAAAAGCAAAAAGGGGTAGAACAACTCCCCGAGTAGAAAATGAAATACGGCCCTAGTATAGGCCTGTTAGCTTTTGCCTTATTGCTTCATCAGGCTCTATTAAGGCAGCCTGATAAGGCGCCTGATCCAAAATGTAACAATACGTTCTATATGGTCCTGATCAGGCATTTATAAGGCCCCAATAAGGGCCTGTGAAGGAAAAGGAGAAGAAGGTTAAAGAATTGATTTTTAGACTTTTTTTATTTACATAAAATATTTATTTATTTATATAATATATAAAATGTGTGTAAGTTTCAAAATCATAAACAAGTATTATTGACACACATATGATAAAAAAAATGTATTAAATATGTAGGATAAGAAAATAGACCGCAATGTATGTGTATAAGTGTGATGTAAAAGCGAGAGAGAAAAGAGAGAAATGGCGTCCGACAGAGAAAATCGGCGGCATATCAAAAAGGTAGCGGCATCGTGCGAAAGACGCAGCGGTGTCGCGCAGTAGAGATAGCGGCTTTCTTTTAGATTATTCGGCGTTTTTTGAAAGCGGCACTTTTGAGGAACCCTTCCTAAGCAACTTTGATTGTTTATAAAAACAAGTAGCGTAGTGTGTGTAGTTTAGTGTCGTCGGTGTATCCCTATAAATTCGGGATACCACGAGCTCAAAAAGTTCAGTTTGATGATCGTCGCCAACGAGAAAAGTAACGAGAAAGAGTTAAGAGTAAAGAATTAAGAGTTGTGCGCTAAGAGTTGTGCGTACAAAATAATATTTAAGAGTTGTGCGAGCGAACAGTCTTGCGAGTTCTGTGTGAGCGAGCAAATGACTGGCCTTATATTTATCAATTGTACCCATTATATTTTACTAAACTAAATATATACATTCTTATAACCTACATAATATTTGGGGGCTCAAGCCGGGATAAGGCCAGCTCAGTCAAAGAGTAGTGAACGTTGAGAGTGACAAGAAGTATTACTGCGAGACATTGTGAGATACTAAGGTCGATATTGAAATATCGTTTGTCTCGACGATATGAGTGCTAGACATGCAAGTGATTTGACGGTGGTAGAGTTAAAAAAGGAACTGAGAAAGCTAGGACTGTCTTGCACGGGCAGCAAAAATGAGTTAATAGTGCGCCTAAATGAGTCAGTTCCCTCCGGTGTATGGATCAAGAAACTACCAGAAATGCAAACGGCGAAAAACACAGAGGAAGCTACTGACACAAGGGCAGACGAAGGAAGTATCCACGGGTCCGAAGCGCGACCAGAATATCAACCTCGAGATGCACGTATGCTCGAGATGGAACTAGAGATATTGAGACGAGAAGTTGAATTGCTGAAGACTCACGCAAGGACGACCGTTCATGTGCTGGACGTACGCGCGGACACAGAGACCAGATTGATGCAACCTAAGATTAATATGAGCGCCATAGCCGAGCTTCTTGCTATATTTAATGGTGCAACGGATAATTTTGAGACATGGGTAAGCCAATTAAGACTGCTGAAGCGGACTTACCGATTGGATGACGAACACACGAGGATACTGATTGGCATGCGATTACGAGGAAAGGCATTGGAATGGCTACATTCAAAACCTGAGTTTGTTGAAATATCTGTAGAGGCTTTGCTCATTGAGCTCAGAACTATGTTTGACCACAGACCTAGCAAGGTAATGCTGCGTAAAAAGTTCGAGGAGCGCGTGTGGAGAAAAAGTGAAACATTTAGTGATTACATGCATCAGAAGGTCATTCTTGGGAACCGCGTGCCGGTCGAAGACGAAGAGCTTATTGAATATATTATTGACGGCATCCCTGATCGCGTATTGAGAGATCAGGCGCGAATTAGTGGTCTTAAAACGAAGGCGTCACTAATGGAATCGTTTGAGCGAATTACGCTATGGGACAGGAAACATGCAGCGACAAAGAGCGGCGAGGAGAGATCACGACCAACAACGGACAAGGGTAACGAGAACGGAAAGAATGAGCAGAAGAGGAATTGCTTCAACTGCGGCCTGTCAGATCATTTCAGTAAAGACTGTCCGACGAAGGAGAGCGGCCGGAAGTGCTTCAAGTGTAACGAGCGTGGACATATCGCGGCGAAATGTCCTGGAAAGCGAGCGGATGTAAAGGAAAGTTATATCACGACGCAGGTAACACAGACAAAATGTAATAAAGAAGTCGCGGTAAACGGTCATAATGTTGTTGCGTTGATTGATATCGGAAGCGATTTATGTCTTATGCGTGCAGATCAATATTTTAGCATAGAATCACCCCCGTTAGAACGAAGAGAAACGCGATTCCGTGGCATAGGATTGAGGGAAAACATAGCGCTCGGAGAATTTTGTGCAAAATTGACGGTTGACGGAAATTCTTACCCCATTCTTATTCGCGTTGTTGCTAATGATATAGTAGTAGTAGTAGTTTGTTTATTGATCCCCTTAGGGTTACAATTTTCTCTCTCATTTCCGTTTCTCGCCATACATTTCTTTCTTATATAATAACCTTATTCTATACTTAATCTCTACTTATTCTATCCTTATCCTAACTTAACCTATCCGCTTATGGAGCAGGAGCGTGAGCCTTATGTGCTCACCCTCTTCCTCCCCTCATCCTATATACACACACACCTCGCTCGCTAAAGGGACTTCCGTTTCCATTGCTTTCCTTCCATCTTATATGTGTTAATACTTTTTACTTTGCCCCTTCTTTCATTCTCTCTCTCTCTCTCTCTCTCTCTCTCTCTCTCTCTCTCTCTCTCTCTCTCTCTCTCTCTCTCTCTCTCTCTCTCTCTCTCTCTCTCTCTCTCTCTCTCTCTCTCTCTCTCTCTCTCTCTCTCTCTCTCTCTCTCTCTCTCTCTCTCTCTCTCTCTCTCTCTCTCTCTCTCTCTCTCTCTCTCTCTCTCTCTCTCTCTCTCTCTCTCTCTCTCTCTCTCTCTCTCTCTCTCTCTCTCTCTCTCTCTCTCTCTCTCTCTCTCACTCTCACTCTCTCTCGCTCTTTCTCACTCACCCACTCTCTCTTCCTCCTCCTCACCTAGAATCCAGCCTATCGCCTCTTGCCAACTCCCTCCTCCCTCCTTCCACTTTCTACATACCTCCCACCATACGTGTTCCCATGTTTCCTTTTCTCCTCCACATAGTCTGCACTTCCTTTTCTCCTCTTCCTCCCAATACCTTCCCTCTCTTATTTTATTTCCCAACCTAAATCTCGCTACCCTTTTTCATCTGCTTTCCCCTCATCCTTTTTTTAAGTATCCCGGTATTCCCTCCCCTTTTACTTCTCTATACCATCTGTTAAATCTAGATTCTTTTATCCTTTCCCATCTTTCCTTCCTCTGTTTCTCCCTGTCCTTCCTCTCTAACTCTCCATACCACTCCTCTCCTTCCTCTCTCTTTCTTTCCACCTCCTCGATTGTTATATCCCTCTCTTTGAAGGATTTCTTTCTCTCCTCCTCCCAATCTGATCTTACTTTCCCTTCCTTAAATCTTTCCTTCATCTCCTCCCTACATTCCCTCGCTATTTCACTCCCTCCCCCCTCTTCTAGCCTTTTCTCAAACCCCCATGCTCTCCTGCCCGCTCTTCCCCTCATCTTCTCCCTTTGCAACTCTTCTCTTACTAAATATCCTGGTGTCCTTGCTTTTACCCCCAATACCCATCTCAAATATCTCTCTTCTATTCGTTCCATTTCCTCCCTTTCCTTCCATCCCCATATCTCTACCCCATATCCTATTACCGTCCAAACCAATTTGTCAAACATCCATATCCTTCTCCCCCAGTCCCTCCCAAATCTTCTTTTCCCTATCCCCTATACCTACCCCATCACCGCTGTCGCTTTCTTCGCCCTCTCCCTGATTTGCGCCTCCTGTCCTCCGTTCCTTTGTATTTTATACCCCAAGTAACTAAATTCTTTTACCTCCTCAATTGCCTTCCCTTTCCATTTCCATATCTTATTTTTCTATCTTCCTCCTCTCTTCCCAAATCTCATTATCTTCGTTTTTTCGGTGTTTAATTCTAATTTTTTCCTCTCTAGGTATCTCTCTAGTCTCTTCATCATGCCCCTCATCTCCTCCTCCTCCTCCGCCACCAACACCATGTCGTCTGCATACGCTAATGAGTATATCCTATTCCCTCCTATTTTAACTCCCCCCCGTTTCACCTTTCCCATTTCCTCCTCTATATCCGCTAACATTATATTAAATAATAATGGGCTTAATGGGCATCCCTGTCTCACTCCTCTCGCCGTCCAAAAATTTTCCCCCACCTCCCCTCCTACCCTTACTTTGCTTTTCGTTTCCAACACCTCTTCTACCCTCTCCACCAGTCCTTTTCTTACCTCTCTCTCTCTCATTGCCCCCACCAATACTCCCCTATCTACAGAATCAAACGCTGCCTTAAGATCTATAAATAATGCCGTCATTTTCCCTTTCTTTTTCCCTAACTGCCTGTTTACCAAGTAATTCATTATATAAATATTATCTAATGTCCCCATCCCTTTCCTGAAACCTGTCTGATTCTCCGGCACTATCTCCTTTTCCTCCACTTCCCTCCTCAACCTTTCTGCCAACGTTATCGCGTATATTTTATAACACGATGACATTAGTGTCACCCCTCTGTATTCTTCCACTCTCTCTCCATCCCCCTTCTTTACTATTGGCACCACTACTCCCTCCTTCCAGTTCTCCGGCCATCCTTCCCCTTTCCACACTCTGTTACACCATTTCCAAACCCACTCCTCCACTTCCTCCCCACCATATTTCCAAGCTTCTCCTGGTATCCCATCTGCCCCCATCGCCTTCCCATTTCTTAGCCTTTTTATCGCTTCCTTTATTTCCTTCCTGCTAATCTCTTCTTCCTCATCCCCCTCCTCTTTTTTCCTTCTTCCATTTCCTTTTACTACTTTCCTTTCTGCCCCCCCCCCCTAATAACCTCATAAAGTACTCCTTCCATTTCTCCATCCCTATCCCATCATTTATCCTTACCCTTCTTTTCCTCTCTCTATTTATTATTTCCCACACTTCACTTTCCCTTTTTACCTTCCTTGCTCTTTTTTCCCACTTTTCATTTTCTTCCTTCCTCTTCCTTTCACATAATTCCTTATATTCTTTTTTTTTTCTTTGTACTTCTTTCCTTCTCCCCCTTTACTTCTCCATCCTCTTAGTTCCCTTCTTACTTCCTTCTTCTTCTCTTCACAATCTCTGTCCCACCATCCTCCCTTCTTCCCCTCCTTTTTCCCTAATTCCCTCTCTACTTCCCTTATCGCCTTTTTTATCTCCCTCTCCATCCCTTCCCATTCTACTCCTATTTCTTTCTCCCCCAATTTTATCCCCTCCATCCTTTGTTTGAATTCTTTGCACCCCTCTTCATTCCACACTCCTCTCCATATTCTTCCTTCTCCCCTGCTCCCGTTCCTCCTCCCTTTTTTTCCTTGTCTCTCCCCCTTCACCCATACCTCCAATGGTTGATGGTCTGAGTCTATTCTGTCCCCTATTCTTAAACTTTTTATTTTTTCTCTCGTGTCCTCATCTGCTATTACATAATCTATCACCGTGTTCCCTTTTCCCCCTGTAAACGTGAACTCCTCTTCCTCCTCTCCCTCTGTGCATTCATTCAGTATTCCCCACCCTCTTTCCTCCAGGAACTCCACCATTACTCTTCCTTCTCTATTAATTTTCCCATCCTTTGATTTTCTTCTCCTTCCTTCCCCCCTCCCTATTCCATCCTCTTCCTCTTCTCCTATTTCTATACCTCCTCCCTCTACCCCCGTTCTTGCATTAAAATCCCCCCCAATTATTGTGTTTACCTCCATCTCCTTCTCCCCCACCCACTGTTCCATGCTCTGTAGCATCTCCTCCATATTTCCATTAACGTATACCCCCACTACCCTCCATTTCTGTTTCCCCTTTCTTATTCTTCCTATTATCAGCCCTTCTCTTTCCGTTTCTATTATTTTTCCTTTTTCCATCATCTCCTTTTTTATTCCCATTATCATTCCCCCCATCGCCCTTCCTTTTTTATTCTTCTTTTCGGCTACTTGTACTCCCCATTCGTAGCCTCTTGGTAACTTTTCTTTCACCACCCTCCACCCTTTCTTGTCCATCCATGTCTCTACTAGTATTATTACCTCCCAATTCTTTAATCCTTCCCAGAATTCTTTATCTTTATTTCTCACTCCTGCCACATTCCAGAACCCTATTCTCCACTCCTTCTCTTCCGCTTCCTCCCGCTTCCCCTTTTTACCCCTTTCCCTTCTTTCCTCTATCCTGTGCTCCCATCCTCCTCCCTCCTCCCTTTCCCCTGTCCTCCTACTTTTATGTTACCCTTTCCATCTCTTAATACCTGCTCCTCCTCATCCCACTTCCACCACTGTCCATCTATTCTTATTCTCCCATACCCTACCCATACATTTTTCCCCTTCCTTTCCTCTTCTCAGGCCCTCTCCTCTAATTTCCATCTCATTCTCCTTTCCTTCTATGTCCAGTCCTCTACTATCCTTTCTTTTCTACCCTTTAATGTCTTCTTCTTCTCCCATATCTCCCTTCTTTTCTCCTCATTCTCTATCCTTATCCCCACTATCTCTCTTCCTTTATCCCTGTCCTCCGCTATCTTCCATGTCTCCTCTATCTTTACCTCTGCTCCTATATCCTTCATTAACCCCTCTACCGCTTCCTTCCTTCTCCCTTTCTTCACCTCTATCCCTTTTATTACTAAATTCTTTCTCCTCTCCTCCCTCTCTTTCCTTTCCATTTTCTTTTCTATTTCTTTCAGTCTTAGTTTCATTTCTTCTCCTTCTCCCTTTTCTTCTTTCCTTTTCCCCTCCCTCTTCTTTTCTCCCTCTCCCTCCATCTTCTCTATTCTCCTCTCCAATCCCTTTATCTGCTTTTTCATCTCTTCTCTCTCCTCCTTTCATCCCTCCTCCCTCTCTCTAAACTCCTTTATTTCTCTTCTTATATCTTTTATACCCTCCTTCATTTCCTCTTTCATGTCTCATTTCCTCCTTCCAATCCTCCAGCCCTATTCTCATTACCTTCTTCATCACCTCCTCCATTTCCCCTTTCCATTTCCTTATCTCCTCCTCTCCCTTCTCTATCTCCCTCTGTTCTCCTTCTTTCTTTTCCTCTTTTTTTCCCGGTGATCTAATTGTTTTTTTACTTTTAATAAAAATCTCTTTCTCCTCCCCTTCCTCCTTTTCCCATGCCTCCTCCCTCTTCCTTTTCCACATTTCCTTTATACATCCATGACTCCCGCATCTTACTCTCCCCCTTCTCGCTTCTCTTATTCCTTCAGCCATTTCCCATTTCCTTTCCATCCTGCTGTGTCGCTACCAGTCCCCTACTCCTATTACTTTCTATTCTCTATACACTCTTTGCTCTCTTTTCTTATCCCGTTTGTGCCCGTCTCAATGTCCTATATTCTATGTCTGTCCTATGCCTGTCAACCCGTCGCCTTTTTCCTTGCCCTTTCCCTTTCTCCCTGCTCCGCCCCGTACTCCCCTCACTCACACACTCTCTCTCTCACCTCCACTCTCTCCTTCACTCACTCTCACCCCTCCTTCTGCTCTCCTCTCGCTTCTCACGTCACCCCAAAAACTTTGCTCTACTCCACGTGTCTCACTCTATCGCACCGGAAACGGAAGTCCTGCTAATGATATAATTAGTCATAAATTTCTTATCGGAACTGATTTTCTGAACACAATAGAGTTGCATATTAAAAACGGTGATATATTGATTAATCCTGTCAAGAATACGGTTGCTGATATTCATACGTTGCCCGAGATTTTTCAAATAGATTTGGGATACGAAGAGAAGAAAGACGAAGTAGATTTAACGTATATTTCGAATGACGCGCACCGGTCGATCCTTGAAAACATTATAAGCAATTACAAACCCGTCAAGACTTAAGAGACTAGTGTTGAAATGTCAATTATTTTAAAAGATGAGGGACCCGTGTATCAGAGGGCTCGACGACTATCTGTAGAAGAGAGAGAAAAAATAAATAAAATTATTAGTGAATGGATTCAAGACGGTGTTGTGCGACCCTCTTTATCCGATTACGCGAGTCCTGTGGTTCTAACCGCAAAGAAAGATGGAAGTACTAGATTATGCGTAGATTATCGACAACTTAATAAAAAGATCATATCCCCTTCCGCTTATAGAGGATCAGTTAGATCGTTTGCAGAATATGAAATATTTTAGTACGTTGGATTTGAAAAACGGATTTTTCCACGTACCGATAAATAAAGATAGTCAGAAATACACAGCGTTTATAGTACCAGATGGACAGTACGAATTTCTTAGAGTGCCGTTCGGGCTTTGCAACTCACCGTCAGTTTTCTAGCGATTCATAAATGCGACTTTTAAAAACGCAATACACGACGGAATAGTGTTAACTTATCTAGACGATTTAATAATTCCTTCTGTAGACGAAATTACCGGAATAAGAAATCTTGAAGTCATATTAAAAATCGCAAGTGAGGCGGGGCTAAATATCAATTGGAAGAAGTGCCATTTTTTACGAGCTAGGATAGAATTCCTTGGCCACATAATAGAAGACGGTCGAGTGTATCCATCTATGCAAAAAACCGAAGCAATACGTAAATTTCCGGAACCGAGTAGTGTTAAACAAGTACAGAGCTTTCTTGGACTAAGCGGTTATTTTAGAAAATTTGTGCCAAAATATTCGATCATAGCGCGACCGTTGACTAACCTGTTAAAATCAAATACGAAGTTTCGTTTTGAAGAAAATGAAAAAAGAGCATTTATTTGTCTAAAAGATATTTTGTGCGATAAACCTGTATTACGATTGTATAGAGTAAACGCTGCGACAGAATTGCATACGGACGCGTCAATCGATGGCTATGGTGCAATTCTTTTACAAAAAAGCGATGAAGATTGCGCGTTTCATCCTACTTATTACTCAAGCGGTAAGACTACACCTACAGAGCGTTGATACACCAGTTACGAACTAGAAGTACTCGCTATAATTAAAGCTCTAGTAAAATTTCGAGTCTATTTGCTAGGAATCCATTTTAAAATCGTAACAGATTGTCACGCTTTTACGCTAACAATGAGTAAAAAAGATTTGTGTGTGCATGTGGCCCGCTGGGCGTTACTTTTAGAAGAATTCGATTATGTTATCGAACACAGACCTGGTAAAAATATGATGCACGTGGACGCATTAAGTCGTAATCCCCTTCCGATTTGTATGCTCATAGATGAACGCGATAGTCTAACTGTAAAATTCAAACAGGCGCAACAAGACGATAGCCGCGTAAAGAAAGTATTCGATACAGTAAAAGAAGGAAATATGGATGGTTACATAATAAGAAACGATTTATTATTTAAAATACATAACGAAGATATATTACTGGTCGTTCCGAAATCAATGTGTACTCAAGTTATTAAGCGAACGCATGATCAAGGTCATTTCTCAGTAGCAAAGACAAAAGCGCTCCTGCGCAGAGATTATTTTATATCTAATGCAAAACCTAGAATCGAAAAAGTGATACGAAATTGCGTAACTTGTATTTTGGCCGAAAAAAAGCAAGGCAAGCAAGAAGGATACTTGCACATGATAGAAAAAGGGGAATTACCACTTGATACGTTTCATGTTGACCATTTAGGACCGTTACCTACCACGCGAAAGAGTTATAAATATATCTTTGCAGTAGTCGATGCTTTTACTAAGTTCGTGTGGCTATACGCCACGAAAACCACGAATGCGACCGAAGTTGTAGATAGACTTAAGAAACAATCATTTATTTTTGGTAATCCGAGACGTGTAATATCAGACCGCGGCACTGCCTTCACATCCAAAGAGTTTGCAGATTACTGTGCGACAGAGAATATAAAGCATGTGTTGACCACGACTGGAGTTCCTCGCGCTAATGGCCAAATCGAGCGTGTAAATAGAGTTTTGATTTCGTTGCTAACTAAACTTTCAGATCCTAAGAAAGAAGAGTGGTTTAAACATCTCAATTTAGCTCAGCTGTATTTAAATTGTGCGACACATAGAAGTACTGGCACCACTCCTTTCCGATTATTATTTGGAATACATGCGCGCACGCGAGAATCCTAAAATTTTAGAATTACTACAAAAAGAGTGGATTGATGATTTCCAAAACGATCGAAATGAATTACGCGAGCAAGCGAGAAAATGTATTGCAAAAATCCAGCACGAAAATAGAAAAACTTCTGCAAAAAGACAAAAAGCGGCGAGACAATATAGTGAAAATGATTTAGTAGCGATTAAGCGTACACAATTAGGCCCTGGCTTAAAACTAGCTAATAAGTATCTTAGCCCGTACACTGTAACAAAGGTGCTGCGAAACGATCGTTATATTGTGCAGGAAGTAGGCGAACATGAGGGACCGTTAAAAACATCTACATCTGTCGATCACATGAAGCCGTGGATAGATTTATCGAGCGATGATTCGGAAGACGAATTCGAAGACGAATTCAAAGACGAGTTCGAAGACGAGTGCGAAGACGAGGACATTCGAGGGAGAATGCCCTTGCAGAATGGCCGAATGTAGGATAAAAAAATAGACCGCAATGTATGTGTATAAGTGTGATGTAAGAGCGAGAGAGAAAAGAGAGAGAAATTAAGAAAAGAGAGAAATGGCGTCCGACAGAGAAAATCGGCGGCATATCAAAAAGGTAGCAGCATCGTGCGAAAGACGCAGCGGTGTCGCGCAGTAGAGATAGCGGCTTTCTTTTAAATTATTCGGCGTCTTTTGAAAGCGGCACTTTTGAGGAACCCTTCCTAAGCAACTTTGATTGTTTATAAAAACAAGTAGCGTAGTGTGTGTAGTTTAGTGTCGTCGGTATATCCCTATAAATTCGGGATACCACGAGCTCAGAAAGTTCAGTTTGATGATCGTCGCCAACGAGAAAAGTAACGAGAAAGAGTTAAGAGTAAAGAATTAAGAGTTGTGCGCTAAGAGTTGTGCGTACAAAATAATATTTAAAAGTTGTGCGAGCGAACAGTCTTGCGAGTTCTGTGTGAGCGAGCAAATGACTGGCCTTATATTTATTAATTGTACCCATTATATTTTACTAAACTAAATATATACATACTTATAACCTACAAATATAATATATATAACATATATTAACTGTATGATATATAAGCGGCAATATACGTTAACAAAAATAACCAAAGAAAATTAACAAAAAAAACATAATATTTAAATAAAAAAATATAAAGTTCTTACTTTTTGAACATATTGCTTTGTCCAATTTATTAAAAGTATTTATATTTATTAAAAGTATATTTAAAAAATATTTAAAAAATTTTAAATATATCTAATTTTATATTAAAAATATAAAAATAATCCAAAATAAAAATATAAAAATAATTTAGCAACAATTACTAACTAAAAAAAAAATTATCGAAATTTAAATATAATAAAAAATAAAATAAAAATTTGGACAATAAAATATGATAAAAAGCTGCTAAGACATCTAGTTGTCTTTATCTGATGAAGTATCCTTCGTGTTTTTTGTTGTACTACCTTTTTTGGCTCTAAATAGCCGATGGCCCTCCCAATCTTTTGCACTATTAATTACCGCGGCCACGCTTTCGTAAATACATTTCTCAGTGACTGGCGAAGCTTGTGAATAGTTATTTTTGTATTCAGCAACTATAATATCTGGAAATAAATTTAAATATATATCAGTCATCGTTGATGACAAAATGACATCTTTTTGATAATACTAACGTAACATATATCATTAACCAGGCCCCTCACAAATTTAATAATTCAATATAAATAAAACAATTAAAAAAGAATGTAGAATTCAAAGCATGAAACGTGGATATTATTTCGTAAAAGTCTTTTTTTTATTTTTCAATCATTTCGGTCAATACATAACTATATCCTCAGTACATATAATCTGAATAAATTGATTAAAATATATAATTGAAAAATCCTTTTTCATAGGGCCTTTTAATTATATGTTAATTTTAAATATAAAAATTGAAATTGAAGATTAAAGATTAAAATTTGACTAATCAGGACGAAGAACTTTTACATAGCACAATCTAACAGTATATTTTCGATTATTAAAAATTACCTTTATAGCAATAAATATGATAATATAAAAGATTATCTACCAGTATTAAAACGAGCTTTTATAAGATATAACACACAAGTGCCATCTTTAACACACGTAGAATGAAAAAAGCTGAAAAATAAAGATATATATATATATATATATATATATATTAACTTACTCAACGCTGCTGTCAATTTCATTTATATTTTCTTCATTAGCACTTCCACTTATATAAGGCATCTGACAGTTCTCTTGACTTTTATCAGAGCTTTTATTTGTATCAAAATTTTCCATCGATAAACAGCGTTTTTTACTAACCGTAGATGTCGATGGTTTTGATATTAAATAATTTTCATCTAAAATCAATTTTTGTATGAATAATCCTTTAAATGATCTTTGCGGTTAACCTAAACTGTTCAAAATTGTTTCTCAAATTAAACTATTATAATTTACATTCAGATCCAATAAAACGGATTCGAAATATTCGAATATATGTTTCTAGATTTGGGAACAAGTTTACAGCTTCAGAACATTTATAAAAAAATAGTAACTTTATCTACAAATAATAATATAGTATATGTACGTATCTTGTTTCCAAATTGCACGAAATCTTTTAACACGCATTCGTGTTAATTTCCGATTTCTTTCTGTATGATCTATTCCCATACAGCACAGAACATTGCAATTACATTGCAGCAATGTTACAATCTTGCAAGTTGCAATGTAATATTGTTGCGACATTATTGCAACCTGTAATTGTAATATTTCATGAGAATGTGACAGCAACATTCCAATAACATTGCAATAGCAATATTCGGTAATCGCTAGTTCGTTCGTTTACCGCTATGCGACGCGCGTTGCAAAATCTATCTCGTATTTAAGTTTTAGTCATGATGATTATATAAAACTTGCAAAGAGTGGCTAGTAAGATTAAAGACATAGTAATTATTTGTATTAGTTTAATTTTTCTGATACGACCTCAACACAGAGAATTCAGATATTGAACTGATTGTTCAAAAATCGGACAGATAAATGTCCGAATAAATAAAAATATATGCAACATTATTCTAAGATTGCAATAACAATGCATTATTGCAAATTCATTACATTGCAATATTACTGTAATATTTCGTTACAATCTTCCTAAAAGCGGACATTTTAATTGCTGCAATCCCACAGCAATGATGCAACAACATTTTGCAGTGAATTTGCAATATTGCAACATTGCGATGAAAGATTGATGCAATGTGTATGCAATCTTGTGTGCTGTATGGGTTCTGTATGATTATTACTTTATTTCAAACACAATATACACGATACGCACTACACGATATTGTAACGTAACTGTAAATTAAACTGTTTATTAAACTCTTGTCAATTAGCTTAACCATTATATAATGGTTAGTATAGGCGTATGGCCTAATGGATTGTGTTCGACTGGTGAGAAGTGAGAGAGAGTCAATGGTGTAGAAATGTGTTTATTTCTTTGTCAGAGAGAAGTATGTATGTACAAGTGTGTGTGTAACTTGAGTGCGCCAGCTGCGCATTCGCGGCAGAGTGTAAGGCCGCAAGTTTCGAATGAAAGGTGACGGGCGCGGTAAGATATTACCGGCCGCGTCTGCGTGGTTGGAATCGGGTCCTTAACAGGACGATTCATGCGAGGGTGCGTGTTGCATCCCGGCGGCGAGGTTTGCGTTGCGGTGGAGTATGTCTCCGTTGTGCCATGCGCTGCGACCGTCCGGCTCTCGATGTGAGTCGCAAGTGAGTCTGCGAGCCGAGGCGGGAGAGGCCTTCGCATTCGGATGTCCCCTGGAACGTGAGTGTCACGTGGGGGCCGAGTCAACCGGGCACAGAACTCTAAGGGAATTATTTTCCGCTGTAGAGTCTGTGGTGGCGACGGCGATGCTGGTGCGTCAGCTGACCGTAGCTGTACATCCTACGTGAGGTGTGCGGTCAGAGCTGAGACTGAGTCTTTCGCTTCCGTGCCTTCCCAGGCACTGTGAAAAGTCGAGAAGACTTGCTGGTTGCGCTCTTCGAAGCAGAGCTGTGAAACCGTTCAAGGGCCCTTAGTGAGAGCTCGCTTTGAAGCGAGTGAGTGAGTAAAGATCTGCGGAGCAGCTCTTTTATATCTCGTCGATCGAAGCTTGATCGCGAGAAAGCTCTTCACCGCCTGCGCCACCTGGCGGTGGGTCCGCAAGCTTATAACTGGTAGAAGGCCTGCGGCGCGTAGCGGCGCCGCGGCGTATTATGCCGCTTCAGTACAGCTGTGTGGCGGTGAGCCGCCACAGTTAGGTTAGGTTAGGTTAGGTTCATAAAATGGTCATGCGCACATTCGATAAAGAATTTTAGAGAAAACCTGATCAGGGCACTGTTAAGCCTTGTGTCCACGATGCTAGAACTCAATCCGAGATCTCGGTCCGAGTCCTCGAACAATAATATTTATACTTGGCTGAATATAGTTAGCGTTGTAATCGAGTTACGATTCTTTACGATAATTTTCTGATCTATGTTATATTGCCAAGTTGGTTTATAGATATCATCAAGTGATGCACCGCTTGATTTCGAATGTTTTATTTTATTTAGATGGTCCAGATATTGTGATCTTAAATTATTAATTTTTTTTTTTGCAATTTTAGTTGTTAGTGGTTGTCCTGTTAATTCTTTGTACTGATTACAGATTATCTGTAAAGCTTGATCTCGTTTCATACGATTATGATAATCAACACTTTTTGTAACATATAAACAAGAATGTTGTTGATATAACATTAATAAAATTTTAACATTTTCCTTATTATCCATTTTTTATTATAAAAGAAGTTTTTTCTGAAAATCAATTTTATATATTATTATACTTTTCTTGAAAAATAATATGTATATATAGGTTATAATATATTTTTAATGTCTAATTTAATCTGCATTAAAACTAATAATAACTACTTATGTAAATCTTATTAATTATTAATCTTATTAATTTATTTTATTTAAGAATTATATTTCTCTTACTTTTTCAATTCTATAATTACTTACTAAAATATTATTTATATTGTTCACAGTATCTCGTATCACTATAAGTATCTTATATTTTGTCTTGACAGATAGTAAAAGAAACTAGTAAAATCTAATAACTCGCAATAACTCGTACCGAAAAATGGGACGCAACGCATTTTTTCGTTCGAGCTTCTTATTCGAGTTTTGCATCCAAGTTCAGTGTGTACATGATCCGAGTTCTAGTAACTTTCCCTCGGTCCGAGATCTCGGACCGAGTTCTAGCATCGTGGACACAAGGCTTTAGGATTGCCTGAATTTGGCGCTAATAGAGCAGCCATTATCCGGCGTTGACAGAGCCGGATCAGGCTTTCCACAATAAGGCATGCCGGAAAATTACCTGATAGCGCCCGGAATAAAATTCAGGCAAACCGTAACCATTTTCTACTCGGGTCCTCGAAATCGATCCCGCAAAAGTGAAAGTAATCCAAGGTAAGTATTATATAATGGAAAAATTTTTTAAAGTTTACGATATTTGTATTTACAATCAAATTAACCTAAAAATGCACACGTATTGAATGTAGATTGAAAATTTAAACACATTATAAGATTCTAAACTGTGAATTTTTTATAAACAAATTTTGTAATGTTTTGGGATTTGTTTTTGTAAATTTATCTCAGGTACAGGTTCTGCTGCAATAGTTTCTAACCATCTAATGACTTCGTCCACAGCTGATATGGAAAAAGGATCAGAGGACTCTCAATTTAAGAATGTTTTGATCCCGTCTTCATCATTTTCGCAAAATTTTGTACAGACACAACGTAATGCAACTTCGCCAATGCTTTTAAATCCATTCACGCAACCATTCACGCAGGTGTGCGTTCGGTAAATTAGGTAACGTGACTAGCAGATGATAAACGCAGTGGATGTGCTAACCGCTGCATAAACGAATGCACCCAAAGACTCACGATCCCCATTCCAGCCTTGTCCGGGTGTTAATCTTACAGGCTACCTGAGAGGCGGCTTACAGTAGTTCGTTGGCTTGGCTCCACTGGGATCTTTTCCTGAAATTGTCCACTCACTCTCAAATCACACCGAACAGTGCTGGATCTCTGGCAGTGATGCAATATCGCCCACCGCGGTCCCGGCTCCGCTGCCTCACACAACCTCACAGAAGCGTACGTCACGTACCGTGTGCCACACGTGTGACGTACGCTTCTGTGAGGTTGTGTGAGGCAGCGGAGCCGGGACCGCGGTGGGCGATATCGCATTAGTGATCTCTGGTCTCTCTCGGAATCCCTCGAGTCCCGCGCCGATCCTTCGCGCATCCGATAGATTTTGGGGCAGGAGGGGACTTCCTAGATCCGCCTAGAGATCCTCAGGAGCGTTCACGTAATATCTGTCGATTCCGGCAACTAGCCTGGTCGTCCGCCGATCATAGATCGATGCGTGATGTAGAATTTGGGGATGAAGTTTGACAGGCTGGCCGAACCATGCTCAAACTCTCCCTATTCTTCTCGGCGACGACTGTAGGATCCTTCACCCATTCTGCAGCATGGGTCGGCCCATTGGCGTTACCCTTCATTTATTGCTGGTGACTCTACAACGATATGCACTTTTAAATCTATTTTTGGATGGCAAAAGTGATGGAAACTCGATACATGACCTGTGATGCTGTGGTCATGCTATCGTATAACCTTGATATTCCCACGATGCAGTTCTTCCCCGGGATGATAGGCTTCGTCTTCGTACGACAAAGGATGGTCACCATCCGCTCAGGTTGCTACCGCACGACACTTTAATCGCCTCAAATTATAATTATACAAAAAGTAACGCAAGAAAATACAAATAAGTGGAGATTGCTTCCTCTCAGAGGCGAGGGGCAACCCCAGATCATCCCTCTCGGTCGGACGGTTGCCCTTGTGACGGCGCACGAAAGGCGTCACGTCACACAATGTACTATGTGCATATATTATTTTATTGATTAATTTGTTAATTTTGTATTTATTACACAAGGATAAAAATAAGGAAAGCATATTTTTTTCAGTGAAATATATAGTATATATGTATATTTTTCAAAAATTATTTTGTCATATTTAGTTCATATTTATTTGACACCTTGTACATGCCTATTTTGTTTCGTACATTATATTGTAGCTTTATGAATTTCGGTCGAGGAAAAAAACGCAAGCGTCGTTTGTTTACCATCCGACACATATACGTAGACCAAATGTCAGTGTAGTGAGCTACTAACACAAACAAATATGTATATATGAACATTATGCCGATAATGTTAATGTCATTTTTAGTTCCATCGAAATGGCGCTATCGCTATCAAAGTTCGTCAGGCACTTTGGGATCCTCTTAATATTTACTGTACAACTTTTAAACTAAAACATTTTTTTATACCTCTTATGGTTTTGACAATATTCTTACAAAATCAAATACTTGTCAATTTGTAGGGGTTGTTTTAATCACTAAATGTGCGAGAAAGCACATATAAAAGTATGCATATCTTTTATTTTTAGCTACTCTATAACATATTTAAAGCCTATCAAAATCGAAAGGGTATATTTTCATATTAGAACTATATTTGATAGTTTGACACTTCTAAATGTTTGATATATGAAATATTAAATGTAAAGTAGAAATATTAACAATAAAATACAACTTACACAATCAATAAATTAACCAATAAAAATGTAGTTTTATATTTATTTATCAATTGTCATGATGCATAAATATCTAGACATGATATATTCCAACTTGTTAAATTTCATATTTTAAATACCTTAATTAATAATTCCATCTGTAAACACAAGTGATTAGTAACTAAATAGAAATCAGTTAATCACTTTAAAAATGTTCCACATAACTAATTACTACACTGTTAAAAAAAATAAAGTTATTAGTATATGCACTTATTAATATAGAAAATAAACCCAGAAACTTATTGTATACGCCACGTACATATTGTTTGAATCTGAAATTAGTTTAGATAATTCAAATTGTTTACATATGACATATGTTCAGTGGCGCACTCAGGTTTTTTTTCGGGGAAGGAGGGGTTTAAAATTCACACTCACAAAATGAAACAGTATGACCAAAAATCAGGATAATTTTATATTGCACACTAAAAAATATAAAATGTTACATCGTTTAATAAAAAGTACAATTTATTTTTATAGTAGCATAATTATAAATTGATATCGTGTTTCATCATATCATAACACGATATCATAATTATTTGTGTGCAAGGATATTGGCATAAATTTTGAATTATTAAAATTGTGACTATACTTAATAACAGACAAAAAATATAAATGTTTGAACGCATTTTATTTAACTACAGATTTTTTACTTTTTGCTGTTAAATTAATAAAAAAATAAAGTGTATTAATTAAATTTGGGGGGGTTAACCCCCCCCCCTCACATGGGTGCGCCACTGCATATATTATACTATTAACTTGAAAGGTTCTAATAATGCAATGTTCAAGTTCAATCAAGATTTAAACCATCTGAATAGTTCGATTGTCGGAAATTTCCAAGTTACTAATTTTTTTTTATACTCAATATTTTGTTAATTTTGTTAAAAATTTTAATCAAAACTTTAATTTAAAAATATTTATTTTTATAGGCACTGGATTTAAACTCTAACGACAAGAATGCTTTAATAGCACGAAGCAAATGTCATCTTTTATTGGGCAATCCACGAAAGGCGCTGGATGATGCTGAAATGGCATTACAAGTGAATCCTAAAGATTCCAGTAATGCTAAAGCGATATACTGCAAGGCAGAAGCTCTTTATCATCTGGGTGACTTTGAAATGAGCTTGGTGTATTATTATCGTGGAATGAGAATTCGTCCAGAGTTTGGCCAATTTCGTCTTGGTGTTCAAAAAGCAAAAAATGCAATACAGAAAGTGTTACGTAAGAATTAAAGCGTACTGGCTAATAAGTCTCTATGTATAAAATAGCTTAAATATACATAGAAAAAAATTAATTTTTGACTCACGTATATTTTTATTCCTAAACGCTCTTTTCAGCTATAAATGTTTACTTCCCAGGCAATACACATGTTCAAAATCGAAACATAAGATATCTTAAAGACATCACGATGTCTAAAAGACATTTTTAAGACGTCTTTGTCCCGATTTTGAACATGTGTGCTGTCTGGATTGCATCAGTAATAAATAGGTTTGTGCAGAATATATTTTATCCTCAAGATTCTCTCGTTTCTCTAATCATTATACGGTGATAACAAACTCAATCATAAGTCGAAAGTTATTTATTCTTGGATTAAGTATTACATACTCGAAAGCTCCGGTTACATCCAAAGTTCATTTATTTTCGCGCCAGCAGAACTGTTAGGCGGCTAACCGGGCTTCCCAGCAAACAAAAATGGATTAAAATAGATTGAAATTTTCAAACCATTTTTATCCTTCTAGATCCAGATTCTGAATCTACGTATATGAATTGAACGGAATTGAAAACAGTGCTAATGAATTCCTTTCTATCCATGTATATGAACAGAGTACCAATTTATTGTAATGGATTCAGGGCCCGCGTAACTTTTTTGGATTGAAATGAATAACAATTACTTACTTTTAATCCCATGTCATGGATTTAAATGGATTGCGTGGCCCGTGAAACATTTTTTTGGATTGAAAGAATAGGAATCACGTCGTTTCAATCCCACGTCATGGATTAAAATGGATTTAAAAAATTCGAAAACTTTAATTGGATAGAAATAGATTCAGAAGATCAGAATCTGGATTCGGCACGGACCAAACAAATCCATTTCTATTCATTTCAATTCCATTTTTGTTTGCTGGGTTATACACACACAGTCGAAAATCATGTATAATATACTACAAAAAAATATAATATCAGGAAATAGCGCCAAGTGAAATTAAAATCTATGAAAAAAGTTGTTAACTATTTCTATAAAACTTCTATAAAACTCTTGTACATAAAGCTGTCGTATATATTAACTTTTCAAAAAAGCTGTCGTATATATTACCTTTCAAAAAAGTTGTCGTATATATTATATTATTATATATTACTATTACATTACTATATTAACCTTATACTATATTTACTATATTTTACGTATACTATACTATATATAATATATACTATTAGGTATTAAACTTAGTTTCCGTCATTTTTCGTCTTACAAAATTCATTTATTAGAAAGAGAATAAAATAAATACATTAATCAAAATATTTTCCCTTATTTTCTATGACTTTTGCCCATCTTTCCGGTAGGAGACTAATTCCGCGACGATAAAATGCGCTATTTTTCGAAGCAAACCATTCATTCACCCACTTCTGAACTTTTTCATAACTGGAAAAGTGTGTGTCTCCGAGCGCGTGTTGCATCGATCGGAAAAGGTGATAATTCGATGGAGCCAAGTCTGGAGAATACGCTGGGTGTGGAAGAATTTCCCATTTGAACTCCAAAAGAGTGTCTTTCACGATTTTTGCAACATGCGGTCGCGCATTGTCGAGCAAAAAGATTACTTTGCGTCGATTACTAGCTATAAATGGCCTTTTTTGCATCAATGCATCATTCAATCGATACAGTTGTTGTCGGTCGCGATCAGCGGTAACAGTTTGATTTGGATGCAACAGCTCATAATAACGCCTTCTTGGTCCCACCAAACACACAGTAGAGCCTTATGTCCATGAATATTTCGTTTTGGTGTCGAAGTGCATGGTTGCCCGGGATCCACCCATAATTTTCTCCGTTTGGGATTATCGAAGTATTATATTAGGTGTTAAACTTAGTTTCCGTATCTCACAAGTAGATGGTGCTAGCTACAGACGAAATAAATTTTGATGTTTGAAGTTGCTTGTTTTATGAAGAATAAACATTGGTCAATACAATTTAGTGTGCAAAGATTGATTATTGTGTAAACAGAGAGATTTTTTAATCGATGAAAAATAAATCGTAATAAAGTATTTTTTTCGACATGTACTTCTCCACTATTTCGACATGAAGAAAACTGCAGCTGAAACGCATCGCTTACTGTCCGAGACTTAAGGCTCATCTACAATGTGCTTTTTGCGTCTTGTTTCGTGCCTTCTGCTTTTTGTTGTTTGTTTCTTGTACTTTTGTCATATGGAACTGTGAAACATTGTCATGTACAATTTGTTTCTTCTGAATTTCCAAAGAAAAATGTTATTTTACATTGATTAATCATAGATCAATATTCAACAGCACTCTTATTGACTAATGATGTTTAAGGTAATATTTTAAGATAATTTTAATGTATGAACTATGAATATCGATTAAATAAAATAAATAAATATCCGATACCATTGTTGTCATACGATGTTTCTTTGTTTTCTGTCGCTCGAGATAAAAATTGACGAACTTCGTAAGAAACAAGAAACACGTGACAAGAAACATGATTATCGGTAAAACAGTGCTGAAAATGGCAAAAAGATAACAGACAAAAAGCAAAAAACAGGAAGCAAAAAAACATGTATAGAGTGGTTTCAACGTTTTCGAAGTGGTGATTCTAGCGTGGAAGACAAAAAACGTTCAGGACAGCCGAAAAAGTTTGAGGATGCCGAAACTTCAAGCGTTTGAGATGGATTTTCATCCATCTCAAACGCTTTTAGAATTATCGAAAGTGTTAGATGTTACTCAAATGGCTGTTTGCAAACGCTTACATGCCCTCGGAAAAATTCATAAGGTAAATGGCTGCCACATAAGTTGTCCGAAAATGCCATCTTAAACCGTTTGTCCATCGCAACTTCTTTGCTTGCCAAGCAGCATAAAAAGAGTTTTTTGTGGCGTATTGTAACCGGAGATGAAAAGTGGATCTATTATATAAGACAGACAGCACTCGCGCGCGCGCGCACACACACACATATACACACACACACACACACACACACACACACACACACGCAACGATTTTTAAAAGGTAAATATGCTTATATTATTTTAAGGATATTGTTCTTTTTTTCTTTTTTTTCACAATATAACCCAAAATAACTTAAATCTGTGTCCGACTATGCAATTGCCCGTCAGCAAAGTCAGCAAAGTCTGTTTGAACAGATATTGTCAAACGTCTGCTATAAATTTTTGTCAGCAGAAAGACTGCAGATTATATGCAAAATCTGTTATTAGATTTCATCTGTCAACAACATCAGATGATGATAGCAGAATATCAGCAGAAATGTTACAAAACCTGCTGACATAATTTGACAGTAGATCAGTAGCAGAAACCGAGCAGGATTTACTCGGAATTATTACAGCAGGATTGGCAGCACAAACCGAGCAGGACCTGCGCAACGCAGTGTGATGTCAGATTGACGGCAGAAATCGAGCAGAATCTGTGCAACGCAGTTTGATGTCAGATTGGCGGCAGAAATCGAGCAAAATTTGCGCAATGCAATTTGATGTTTGCCGCTATGCGGCGTGTTTCTTCATATATACCATAAACTCGTACTCAAGATTCTACAGTGCATATAAAGTGTGACGAATGGCTTAATTAAGCTTATCAGTTTAATACAATAATCTGATGCAATTTTCATAGGAAATTCAGAATATTAAACTGATTTTTGAAACTGAAAATCCGCCGCAAGTTGATTCGATATTGCAGTGATTTGGCCTAATAAATTTATTAAAACATAAGTATTTTTTTGTCCCAATGAAGCAAATATATATTACATACTTTGCATATCTCGTTCACTACTTTTAATAAGTGAAACGAGAAATGTAAAATTGTAATGAAGCATTTAAATGCCGCTATTCCATTTAAATTGTGACGGCAGGTTCTGCTCGATTTCTGCCGATAATCTGATATCAAATTACACTGCACAGATCCTGTTCGTTTTCTGCCGCCAATCTGCTGTCAACCTCCCATACAGCACAAAACATTGCATTTACATTGCAGCAATGTTACAATCTTGCAAGTTGCAATGTAATATTGTTGAGAGATTATTGGAACATTGAATTGTAATATTTCATGAGAATGTGACAGCAACATTGCAAGAACATTACAAGAGTAATATTCGGTAATCGCTACCCAGGAATAAATACAGGTCGAAGAAACGTCTATTAGATGTCTATTAGATCTAGTCTAATAGACATCTAATAGACGTTTCTTCGACCTGTATTTCTCCCTGAGTAGTTCGTTCGTTTACCACTATGCGACGCGCGTTGCAAACTCTATCTCGTATTTAAGTTTTAGTCATGATAATATAAAACTTCCAAAGAGTGGCTAATAAGATTAAAGACATAGTAACTATTTTTATCAGTTAAATTTTTCTGATACGATCCTAACACAGGGAATTCAGATATTGAACTGATTGTTCAGAAATCGGACAGATAAATGTCTGAATAAATAAAAATATATGCAACATTATTCTAAGATTGCAATAACAATGCATTATTGCAAATTTATTACATTGCAATATTACTGTAATATTTCGTTACAATCTTCTTAAAGACGGACATTTTAACGTTGCTGCAATCCCACAGCAATGATGCAACAACATTTTGCAGTGAATTTGCAATATTGCCAGGGTTGGGAAAGTTATTTTGTAAAAGTATCTAGTTAAAGTTACAGTTCTTTTCACTGAAAAAACAACTAGTTACAGTTACCGACTTTGAAAAGTAACACGTTAAGGCCATCACACACAAAATGACATAATTGCATATGCATAGCATAAGACCGCCTCGACCAATGAGAATGCTATGTAAATCAATATGGCGCCTTTATGCTAGATGTTCATTGGTCGAGTCGGTCTTATGCTATGCATATGCAGTTATGTCATTTTGTGTGTGATGGCCTTTACAGTTATAGTTACTCAAAAAGTAACGAGTCGTTACTTTTTAGTTACTTTTTTGCAATAAATGTGCACTACTATTTTAAATATAAGAATCTTACATTTCAAGATTTATTAACTTATTATATACTACATAGGTACTTAATTTTGTGTTATATTATTTTATATGTAATAAATCACAATTGTTTTAAACTTAAAATAAAAATACATTTAAAATATTAAATTAATTAATAATTTAAAATAAATTATTATACATTTAGAATAAAAATTATAGGATTCAGATTTTTCAGTTTAAAAATTCACGAATTTCACACAAACAGTCGTAATTTTCCAAAAAATCGTAGACAAATGTTTCAGTTCTTCTTAAAGTCTCAACTTTATGCTTATATGATAATCATCCTCAAAGATAATTTATTACTGAGTGGCAGTGCATTCTGTAAATGAGAATTTGTTTATTTCTGTTGAATTTCATAATTAATATCTATACGTTTATCAGTCTATTTATTTAACAAATATTGAATCTACACTTAATATAACAAATTCCATGACAATTTTGTTCCTTTCCTTATGCATATGTTTATGCGACTATGCAAGTTTGTCTGGATAGGCCCTAATTCTTACAATTGATACAACCGTATATAGAATATTAAATTAACTGTTAAATTAGTTATTAGTTACCATAAATGTGTAACTAAGTTAAGTTACAGTTATAGATGAAGAAAAAGGAACGAAGTTAAGTTATAGTTACCGAAAAAAAAAACTGTAACTGTAACTTCGTTACAAGTAACGAGTTACTTCCCAACCCTGAATATTGCAACATTGCGATGAAAGATTGATGCAATGTGTATGCAATCTTTGGGCTTGTTCGTTTTAGCTGCACTGGGGCAGCTTTGGGTCTGCTCTAAACAAGATAATACAGAACAAACTATTTATCTGTCCTGTATTATCCTGTGTAGAGCAGACCCAGAGCAGCCCCAGTGTAGCTAAAACGAACAAGCCCTTTGTGTGCTGTATGGGCTATGTCGACAGGTTCTGCCGGCAGAACACGAGCTTAATGCGGACACAGATGGCACCGTATCTGCTGCCAAGTTCTGAGCGAATTTGCTAGCAAATTGCCGGCAGGCTGCTAACATTTTGTTGACTGGGTGGTTGCAGCAATTCGATTGCCGTGATAAATTGCCGCAACCTTATGATACTACATAATTTTTTGAAGTAATTTGGTTGCAGTGATTGCACAAGATTTAGATCCAGTTCAAATTCTAGCAACTAGTTACATGCAATTGTAGTAATATTTTTGTTTTCATGTATGTTATATCCTTACCTGAGGAAGTTAGAGTTAGGTGGACGGCGTGCTAAGTATAATGCGTAAATGCCGGTCAGGTACAGAGAAGGTGACCATGTTGAACAATTTTGTTTCGGCTCGAAACAGATCAACAACCGTAAAGGCTATTACTATTCTGTTTCTAGGCCAATCGCCCAAGGTTTCCTTTTTGGTCAAGAGATCTAACTCCTTTTACCAAGGGCAAAACCGCGTGCGATTTTCAAAGAAATGGAACGCGAGGTCTTATTAATGAAATATAAACTCGGTTAAGTTAAAATATAAATAATTCGCAATAAATAGGTTGGGATGGAGAGCCAAAGCAAGGTGTTGATAGCTTATTTTTTTAAAGTCTTGTTAATGATCCAGATTTAATTACAAGTAAACGTTTCGGTCATGTTATGACCACCTTCAGTACAAAAGTCCATATAATTTAATTTTGTGTCCAATACTAAAATAAAAAAACAACTAATAAACTAACGCCACGCACTTTTTAAGTCATTACATGAGTTGTTTAAATTGATAAAAAGAATGCAAATTACCTTAGAGATTGTGATTTAATGAAATCTATTAACAACTTATCCTTATGTCTTTCTAAAGAAGGCATGCAAAATCTGTTACCCAGTTGTAATAAGAGTTTTACTTCTTTAGAAATGTTAATATTAGTGCGAAAAAATATAAATATTTAATTCTAGATTAATGTTAATAAGAAATATATAGGTTTCCTTTTTATAATATTTGAAACTGATTAAAAATACAAATAAAAATATTTTGGTTAGGTTAGATTTGGTTAAAATCAAGTGAAGTATTGATAATAAACTTAGAATTCAATTCGTTGTTAGTGTTCGGTAGATTACGCGCACGTAAATGTTTAAACGCGTTTTTCTCGCTTATTCTTGAGAGTTGTGTCGTATAACTTTATCATGGATTAGGGAGGGGGAGGGGGAAGAGTGCTACTACACAATTTATAAAATATATAATACATTTATAAAATTGGACAAAATCGGAAACTCAGATGTCTGGAGTTCCCCTTGTGAATGTATTTTTATTTAAAACATTTCTGTACAATAATCATTAATTTCGGAAACAAATCTCTAGTTAATATTTGATAAACTTGCACACCTGCTCTTTCTTGACAAGATAATACCGTGAATAATACCCACTAAAATGTGCTTACATTAGAGCAAAAAAGCAAATATACAAGGATATGAGTTTGTTTATTTTGTTGGAGTAAATATGGAGATTAAAACAGATAAATTTAAGGTCTCAATCTCAAAAGTAGCTCTTTAACATTGTTTAATTATATTAATTAATCACATATCAAAATTGAAATTGACTACACGTGCACACATAAACAGAAGAGTATAATTATTTATGAATTTTTATAATCAACATATACCTCAATTATTAACGATATTGTGGACAATGCTGTTTTATTATAGATTTTGAAATCTCTGTATGACCTGGAATTAGAAAAAGAACAATATATTTCGTAGTTTTTCATGATATTCGATAATAGAAGTATCTGTTATATATTTTTTTATTTAAAAAAAAGTAATATTTTTTATACTAATTTTAACAAAACAAATATTACCTAATTGTAATTCTATGTACAAAGCCAACATTATCACTTGTATAGGTATATCACAATCCGGTTCCTTTGACATCCATATCTGAAATTTAAAAACATATATACAGGGTGATTCAAAATAACCTGATGTCCTTGCAATGCCATATTCTTGAGCAAATTCTGAGACGATTTTTCCTTTTACAAAATTTTGTCTGAAGCTTAGTTTTCGAGTTCTAATTGAAAATAGTTTGCTACTTACGAGTCCGATACAATGGACAGGTAGGGACGGTGCAATGCGTCATGAAACGATAGTAAACACTTGATAGTCTCATTATACGTTGCGTGTCCCTGTTTGCCCGTTGTACCGAACTCGTACATAAGATCTCGCCGGTCGATACGGAGCAATCGATATAAGATACGATGTTTTTTAAAAAAAATAAATAAAATAAAATAAAATAAAATTTACATTTTTATTAAAAAATTAAATTATTTTTTATTAATTTTAACTTATTTATTTTTATTAATTAGTAATTATTTATTAATATTATTTATTAATATTAATTATTTATTATATTTATCCAGAGATCTCCGGATCTTACTCCACCTTTTCTGTGGAATACTGTAAAACAGTGAATAGTGAATAATGAATAATCACGAGAAACGCGCTCGATCAATCGTTATACAATACACGGAATTCTTTGATGTGTGACGTCCCTGAGCGCGCGAAAATTCAACACATCTATTGGTGAACTTTAACCTGTTATAACTCGAAAACTAGGACTCCCACGACATTTTGCAAGAGGAACTTTCGTCTCAGAATAACATCAGGAATCTACCCTCAAGAGGTTTGACGGTAGGTCTGGGACACCCTGTATATCCCACAAATAAAATGCAATTTTTTTAAGTACAAAATCAACAAAAACTATTTTACTAATCAATGTATAGGGTGATTGGAGGAAGGGAAGGGACAGTGTTTTGGAAGATGATAGTATCAGTCAACACAAGTAAAAAAAGTGAGTGAGTCCCAATTGTGCACAGAATAAATCGGATACAATATGAAACGGACACACGGTGGTTGGAATTGGACATAATAGGAAACGGACACACGGTAGTTACAATCGAACACATCTCGTGCCCACGCGTAAAAAAATAGTTCAGATACAAAACTAATCTACAATACAAATCTATAATTACACGGTTCTGCACGGGTTTGCCACTTTCCGTCCGTTTCTTATTGTGTCCGATTGGCACGATGTCCGATTCATTCAACCTGCTGTGTCCGATTTATTTTGTGCGCAACTGGGACCTTTCCCCAAAAAATTTATATAAATGTGTCTAAATTTCTGTGGTTATAGAGATATGGGGGGCTATTTGAATTTACAAATTGAAAACTATTGTAAATAACAATAAGATAAACAGATATGCTGAACATTAAATGAAAGTTGAGTTAGTACTATTGAGCTAATGATAACTATTCGTCAGAAAAAAAAAATAGTAAAAGACTTTATGATTTTATTTCGAGAATACGCTATTCTGCTTTTAATAGTACCCTTTTGTTAATATCTTCTGACAAACAAATTCTTTGAAAAATATATACGTTATGAATAAAAGTTGAAATATTATACTATTACAATAGTGTTCTTGGAACAATAACGTGCGTGCAATAATTATTTTTAAAAAATGTAATAATTCAAGTATATTAAATTAAGATCCTCAAAAAATAAAAACAATTGTGCTTTAATTATGTTTTATATATTATTATGATATAATTTTATGTTATATTTATATTTTTCTAAGTAATAGTAATCTTGATAAATATACTCACTTGCTTCAAGGTTTCTCCAGATTTGTCTAGTTCACCTCGTATGGCAAAAGCCACGGCCAAGTTATAACGTACTACAGCTATGCCTGTAGAAACTGTTGTAGGATACCATGCTACAAGTAAAAGTGTAACAGAAAATATAGTTTCAACAAGAAAAAAATAAACGCAAATCTCTTTCCGTGATTTTGATGGACTTCGAATATATTGTAAAATAGCTACAAACAAAAAATATATATTGTTTTATACGGTCTCGTATTTTGAAGATTGAAATCATTCTTACAAGTTAATACGATATATTTTATTTTGAGAAAATACCGTCACAATTGTAAGATATATGTATAAAAAATGTTTTAGATAAAAGTTTTATAATATTTAATGCTTTTTATATATATTCGTATATATAGATTCTTCAAATAGATCATATTTTTTAATTACCACTTTTCATTGTCATCACATTGTTGTTGAATTATCGATAAATATGTTTTTAAAATTTTTAAATTCTACATTTTTTCATGATTTCTTCAAAAAAATTCCTAAAAATCACTTATAATACGACGTTTCAAAGCAGAATACTTCCTTAATAAACGAGCGCCATCTAAAACCTTTTGGTGATTATTCAAAGTTGTGACCTGGACCTATGTCAAGGTCAAGATTATTGGAGCTGCTACCCCTATAATGCATAATTATCTATATATCGAAAATTATTATCTATCGATAATATTGGAATAAAATTAACATCGTCAAATGCGTTATTCTTAATTTATCATATATCTACGTACTTGTATATATTTATCTTACAATTAGTTATTACTTTATAATCAAAGATATGCAGAAAAGATGCAAAACAAATGCTTGTCAAATTGTGCAATATAAGTGCAACAGAAACACGATGGAGCGCGACGTATGTACAGTATGGCATTTACGATTTGTTTTCCAAAAATGCAATTTTGAAAAACATTAATATTAATATATTAATATCAGCACAAAAAATTATTCACTTTATGTTCTTATAAAAGTTTTAAACTTTGTAAAAATAATAACAATAGGTAAAGATATATTAACAACATGACATTTGGAGAATCTAATGCATGATTATAAAAAGCATTATAATGTAAAAAATAATTATAATAAATATTATAAAACTTTTATCAAAAACATTTTTTTATATATCTTATAATTTTAATCTCCCTTTTCTTTCTACCTTGACGGCAGGTGTGCATCACACGAAAAACCTCGAGGTGCATGATCTGATGTCTCATGGTTAGAATTAGTGTGAGACATCACTTAACCGACTGAAAATTGGTCTGATGCTTCACGAGCTAAACCAAACCAACGAGACAAAACCTTGACCAGTAATGCAAGATCGAGCATCCTGCATCAAGCACCACATGAGGGGAAGAGCCCCCACCATGGCGGCACCACACAAGCGAGCATCGCTGACGTCACGCGTCCGTGTGCGCTCGCCGTTCCAACAGCGTACGACTCATACGCTATTGGAACGGTGAGCGCACACGGACGCGTGACGTCAACGATGCTCGCTTGTGTGGTGCCGCCATGGTGGGGGCTCTTCCCCTCATGTGGTGCTTGATGCAGGATACTCGATCTTGCATCACTGACCTTGACCATACGAAGCCCACTGATCGCTCTAAAGGTGGGCGCTCATGTGATCGCACAATCGCAAGCAGGATTATCCCCTCACAGGAGTGCTACTGGACATGACCCACAAAGAGGAGTTTCCTAAGCCAAGGTGTGAGCATGTTGAGGGCTGCGTGGCGCAAGGAGTGTTGTATCTTGAGTAATCTCCAGGAGTAAAAAAAACCAAGCCCCGAGCACTTGCGGCTCTGTCCGAGTGATATCGCGGTGACTCGTGGAACAAAAATGAACACCACTAACAAAACATCAAATAAGGCGGGGCTGAATAAAACTCAATCACAGACCAAAAAGATCCGGATAAGATACAGCTGTAAAGCGCCGCTTTAAAAACAAATGCTGATGGAGGAAAGAACAGCTGATAAACCTAACTCCAAACTTAAGCGTCATTTCTTTTAGCATTCCTGGAGCGGGGAAGCAAGGAACTGCTAGGACCAAAAAGCACTTCGGATCAGATCTCAGCACACCCAGCCTCTCGAGTAAACAATTAGGCAAAAAGCTAAGAGTTGCCCTGAAGCAACCCAAAATCTTATGTTTGTCCATGCAATTTCTGATGTCATCAGAATGGCCATAATGCCTACCTTGATAGAAAATTGGACAACACTCTTGTAAAAGAGAAACCTTATGAGGCGCATCCTCATCTCAGGGAAGGATGCAAAAGTCCTTACTTTCAAGGGCACCTCAGAGAAGGACGGAGTAGTTATTATTAACTGCTTCGACAAGTACTCCTACGAATGACTCAAAATCAGACGCAGGAAACGACAATTGTCGAAGATATCCGACTGCGTATGCCAGAATTTGATAAACTGTCCGAATGTCATCGAGTCATAGTGCACATAGATGAGCCAAAGCCGTCTGCAGAGGAAGCAATCAAACTATTTGCCAGGCAAAATAAAAGTTTATCCGCTGACGGTTGCAGTGAAAACAGAACCAAGAGTACACACTTTTCTGTCCTCATTAGTGACAAAACTTTGAGGATTCTTAAAGCCTTCAACTTTAGGCCTAACAGGAATGGCCATGTAGTGACCAAGCATTTCAGACGTATCAGTCTGACCGCATTTCTTTTAAAGACCTTGGAGAGGCTAGTTAAAAGATTTATAAAAATAAGGCCACTATCCGGGCGCTCAATGGTCATCTCTCAATATACATACAAGAAAAGTAGATCAACTGATACTGCCCTACCCTACTTTGTGGGCAGGGTGGAAAAGAAGTTAGTCGTCAAAGGCTATGCCCTAGGAATGTTCCTCAACATAGAGTGTGCCTTCGATAGCACTTCTAACTTGGTTATCAAAGAAGCAATGATCAGACACAGGATTCTAGAAGCTCTTGTGGATTGAACCCAAAGCATGCTTATAGACAGAAAACTGTCGATAACGCATCGAAACATTCAGAACACTCTAGAAAATCGGCTCAAAAGGGGCTGTCTGCAAGGAGGAGTCCTCTCTCCTCTGCTCTGATGCCTGGTAGTAAATGAACTCTTAGAGAAACTGCAAACTGTAAAAGCCCTCATCTACGACTACGCGGATGGTGTAGCTATCGTAGTAAGAAATAGATTCGTACATACTCTCAGGGATTTGATGGTCGACATCCTGGTACAAACTTGGTGTGAGGCAAAAGGACTGACGATCAAGTCGAAGAACAATTTTCACCAAGAAATAAAAATTAGATCGCATAGAGCTATTAAAATTCTGGGGAAAGAAAATCACAACTGTGAAATACCTGGAAATCCTCTTAAATAATAAACTACTCTGGAAGTAGCGTCTAGAGGAGAAAAAGAAAAAAATTCACATTTCATTATAGGCATGTAAAAGAACGATGGTCAAAACTTGGAGACTTAATTTAAAATTGCTTTGGCTTTATAAGGCGGTGTTACTATTTAGACTCATGTATGCGTTAGTAGTCTGGTGGACCAAAGTGGAAAAAGTAGTATCTAAGAACCTATTAAAAAGCCTACAAGGTAGCTACCTTAGAGCTGCAATGAAGATTACACCAATTGAGGGATTGAAAATGGTTAGAAATAACCTTCAGCTTTCTACTTCTTGATTTTGCCTTTATAGCCAAAACTACGGCATACAGGCTAAAATGTCCAGAAGCATAGGAAAAGCATTCTAATGGGAAGATTAGCCACGGTCTTTCAAGCCGAAGTGCTGACCATCTTAAAGTGTGCCAAAATTCTTCTCTCTGAGAAAATCAAAAACAAAGTTATATGCATCTGCTCAAATAGCAGTGCAGTCATATTAGTGCTTGCAAAGCTCACTATGGAATCTGCTGTTGGAAACTGCATGCAAGCACTACAAGAATTGGAGGCAAATAAAATCCTAATCTAGGTGCCTGGACACCAAAGTATGGCAGGTAACGAAAAACCGACAGGCTGCTCCAATTGGGAACTCAAGCGGACTCACTCAGTCGAGGTCACCACAATTTTTGACAAACAAGCCAACAAAGAATATCTGAGCCGAAAGCACTTGCATAGATGAAAAACTATCAAGACTTACTGTCAATTGAAACTGTTAATGAACGTACCTGCTCATCTAGTAGAGCAAATAAATTACTAGCGATAGGCAAAAACTGAGAACCGCAATAAGCCTCTTAACAGGCCGTACGGCTCTCACGAGTACCTCTTTAAATTTGAGCTGGGAGACCAGACAAACTGCCAACTCTATGCGACCGAGAAGAAAGATAATGTGCACATTCTACCATTGCCCGGCATAGTGTGGTAGATACAGATCCATAAGCAATGCGTTTCTGACACTTGAGGATCTGACCAAAGTAAGATTAAGCAACTTTATCAGCCTCACTAAAAAAGCCGGACTGCAAGTTGGAGCTTAGCCTTAAAAATCAGCAGGGAGTTACAAAAGAGTATCACGTTTTGGATAACAACAAAGTCTGCAAAAGGATCACCTGTTTTCTCTATCCCTACCCTACCCTCTATAATTTTTATGGCATTTTCTCAGAATCAAATATATTGTGCTAGCTAAAAGTTGTTTCGACCCCTAAACATGCAAGAATGTGCACATAAAATAGATGTGTCTTTTGTTTTTAGTTACTCTACAACAGGCCTCGGAATTATTTTATCTTTTTAGCCGATTCTTGTGGTATACGCCTCCTTTCCTCTCTTCACCGCGCGCGCGGCAGCCGCTAGGGCCAGCGCCGTCGAGCGTTAGGAGTGGCGCTATCCGATAAATGTTGGGTTCTTCTCCCTTGATCATTAAAAGTTAAAAAAATTTATTAAAAATATTTTTTTTATTTTTAAATTTATTATGTGAAAATATTTCAATAGATTTCCACGTCACCCATGAGGTATTATTGCTATTGAGGAAAAAAATATTTTTAATAAATTTTTTTTAACATTAATCGGATAGCGCCGCTCCTAACGCTCGGCGGCGCTGGCCCTAGCGGCTGCTGCGCGCGCGGTGAAGAGAGGAAAGGAGGCGTATAGAGAATCGGCTGAAAAGATGAAATAATTCCGAGGCCTGCTCTACACAACATACTCCAAGCCTATAAAAATCTGAAGAAAATACTTGTGAGCATTTCCTTTAAGATATGATTAAATTATTAGGAAATGATTTAAAAAATAGTATAACAAAGAATAAAATAATTACTAATAAAAGAAACCAAAAAATTTGTTGACAATTTTTCTATTAAAAAATAATTTTAAGAATTTAAGTATTAATCATATTGTTTTTTTTCTTTTAAGTTTAAATAATCCTCAAATAGATTGTCCTATAGATTGAATTCTTAAAATAGTAGCAATCAAAATGCAAATAAAAGATGTAACATCTTACGTAAAAGAATAAAATTGAATCTAAATAAAGAAAAATTAAATTAAATTAATTCAAATATAAAAAACCTATTATCAGATTATACCTAAATATTTTTTAAAACCTAATATATTTATATTTATAGAATAATTTATAAATAAAATTAAAAATATGTAAAAGATAAAATATGTGTGAGTACAGAGTGTCCCTAAAGAGAGAGGTGGGATCAAATTCATACAGTATATTAATGGTGTCCAATAGGAAATGCTTAAAGGTTTGTATAAACTTATGTCTGAAAATGCTTTATTAAAAAATTATAAAAATTCAAAGATTAACAAGCAGAATTATTCTCATAACTCATTAGACAGAATTGCTGCCTCAAAAACAAATAATTTTTAGTTACTATTTACATGTCTTGATCTATGCGACAGATCCTGTGTCACGCATTCTTCTTTCTGCAAGAATGCAGGCTTCTATTCATTGAACTAATGATTGCCAAACTCTTTCGAATATTTCTGTCGTGTTAAAAACTATGATAAATGCATTCTAAATACATTCCCAAAGCTCCGTTATTTCTATTAATTTATCATAAATCAGCTGTGGCCCCATAAAAAAATCTAGTGGCGTTAAATCTAATGACCTGCAGGTCAAATGATTGACTGCGACCGATCCAATGCTTAGGGAATTGATAATTAAAAAATTCACGCATATTCTTTCTAAAATGCGACGAAGCACCGTGTAAAAATATTTAAAATGCATTTCCAATGGGATAACTTCTAAGACGAGAAGATTATTTTCCAAAAATTCTAAATTCACCTATCAGTCTACTTGACATTCTGTACGGTTCTATTAATTGTTCGCCAATGATTCCTGCCCACACATTTGTTGAAAATTGGTACAAAGTTCGTGTAGTATGTGGATTTTCATCTTTGTGATCATATGACTATTATGAAAATTAAATACTCCATGTCATGTCTCATCAGTAAATAATATCGTGCAAAAGAATTGCAGATTTATTAATCATTTTTGTAGTATCCATTGACAAAAAGCAATTCAATTTGATTCGTGATATGGCTGTAATTCTTGAACTTTTTGAAGATAAAATGGAAGTAATCCATTTCTTTTTAATGCTCTCCATGTTTATTTTAAAATGATCAAAAATGGCAACTACCCGTCGAACACTAATAGTCGGATCATCTACAATTTTACAATTTGTAAAATTTTTTTCTTGTTTACTTTGATAATTTGATTTCTTCAACGTGATGGTTTCCCTTGAAAGTTTCAAACTCTGTCAATCTCTGATTGATATTTTCAAAGATAATTCGATTTCTGTCACAGAACTTAAATGTCACACACAAATCAAAATATGTAAACAATAACTGAAAGTTATTTGTTTTTGAGTCAGCGATTTCGTCTGATGTGTTATAGAGAACAATTCTACTCGTGAATATTTGAACACGCTTATAACTTTTTAATAAAACATTCTTGGACATACGTTTATTTCAATTTTTTCATCTACTGTATCTTATTAACACACTGTATGAATTTGGTTCCAACTTTTAGATATACCTTGTATAATTAATCATAAAATTTGAAATTTTTATAAAAATTTAATAATTTATAGTAATTTGATAATTTTGTTCTTTCTATCAGAGATTCTATCTATCAAAACTATCAGAAATAAAATAGAAAAATAGAGATAAAATAGTAAAATAGAAAAAATATTTTTTATATTGTAAAATTTGATAATCTCTGATAGTTTTGTATTAAATATAGTAAAGAACAAAATAATTAAATTACTATAAATTACTTAAAATACTAAAAATTATTTAAAAACAGAAAAATATTTTTTATTTAAAAAAAATTAATTTTTTAATAAATAAGGTAAATATACATTTTAAGTCACACCTCACCGATCTTATCGCTATTTAGATATGTTGTAGAAGAGGTTGTTTTGAGGTAATTCTCCGCAAAAATCAAATGAGGGACCAAGATCTATAGGGAGAAGGTTACCTCAGTAAAACCGGTTGTTGGCGAGGGAAGATGAAGGAAGGGGGGAGCATGATGATCTCATCTGCGAACAGTAGCTAAGGTCTGTTCTTTATAGCTGAATTGGCTACACTAGTTCAGAATTTATCTTTTTCCCTCCATATTGGAAGGAGAAAGATAAACTCTGAACTAGTGCAACCAGTTCAGCTATAAAGAACAGACCTATAGCTTCTGTTTGCCGATGAGATCATCATTGCTCCTCTTGCCGCTCGTCCCTTTTTGCGAATGAGGTAACCTTCTCTCTATAGATCTTGATGAGGGACGGCATTGGTTTAAGAAATATTACAAATTAAAGTTTCACAATTTTAATGCTTTTTTCGGTATTATAAACTGATATTACGAACAATGAAGTAAATAATCTGTTATTATTTGATTAAAAGAATTTGTTTACAACTTTTACGCATGGGCGTGGGAGGGGCAGAGCCCTCTGCACCTACATCTCAAAAAATTCTAACTCTAATCTAACCCAAACCTAATTCTAATCAGTTAATTGAAATTGTGGAGAGTAAAATTACACCACATTTTCGTTGTGTCCGCGTTGTCCAACTTCACAGTGTGACACATAAAAAACACAAGCCCCTTACGCACTGTCAACTTAGTCGCCAGCGATTTGGGGTGCGTTCGGGAAGACGCTATTAGCGCTATTTAGCGCTATCGATTGTTCGTGGAGCTAACTGGTAGTACTACCAAACGCAATTATGACGTCATTAATGGTAGTGTGTTACGTCATAACTGCGCGCTATCAACGCTATTCCTTCCGAGGTAGTGTGTTGGTAGCGTTAGCGTTTGCGAGACTGACGAATAGATGCATCATCACTGTCAGACGATGAATCTATTAATTCTTGCATTATAAGTGCTACTGCTGTTAATATTGCTTTTTTACAATCTTGTTCCATTTTTATTAGCAGACACACGCTACCACGCTATGCTATTGCTGTTCACGGAGCTCGCATTTACTAGCGCTATCTTGGCTCCATGAATGGAGCTAGCTAGTAGCGTTAGCGTTGATAGCGCGGTAGCGAGCTCCCCGAACGCACCCTTGGTCGCCAAGAGACTAGAAACAAAGGCTAGTTGCGACCAGCGGTAACTACGTGCGTAAGCGCTTATAAATTCTAATATACTCAGTGATCGCCGACGACCAAGTCGCCGTGCGACTCAGTCAACAGTGCGTAAGGAACCTTACGCTCACGATTTAAATCGACAACTGCTTCACATCATGGACATTTAATGTGTCCGTAAATAACTTTTTGATCAACGAGAAAAGCTAATAACTTATTGCTATCCTCAACAAGACTTAGAAATTCGTGTAGTCGCATGCTGAAAGCTATTAATAAACTGCGATAAATAGGTAAAACTGAACTGTTGACAAAATATCTAGGACCATGTAATTATCCTTTAAAAAATATAAACAAAAACTTTACATATCTTACTTTGTACACAAACTACGACATATATATACTATATAAACTTCACTGTTCGTAATATCAATTTATAACATCAAAAGAGCATTAAAATTGTGAAACTTTAATTTGTTATATCTCCTAAACTAATGCCGTCCTCCACTTGATTTTTGCGGGGAATTACTCATTGTCAGAACAACTTCCCCTACAACATATCTAAATGGCGACAAAATCGGTGAGGTGTGACCTAAAATTTACGCATATTTATGTTTAAATAAATTTTCTTGAAGACAAAGAATTATATTTTTTTTAAATATTTTTAATTAATTTTTTTATGAGAAATTATGAAAAAATTTCCTATTTAATTGTTAAAATAATAATATTATTTTTTAAACATACTTTTTATAGGTTTCGTCATAATTTCTTCCATTTTTTCTTTATCCTTTTCTTGAACTTCTGACATAAACATAAATGTATTTAAATCTTGAAGATTTTCTAGCTTAAGATGTTCGAGAGCTTCACTGATTTTATCCATAAAGATCAAACTTTCAGCAGCATATAAATTGCCTAACATTTTATATGCTCCAGGTAATTTCTTAAAGCTTAGTAGGATTTTTGCATATTCGAAAGCAAGTACATAATCTCCGAGACATAATGACACGTACGCGCAAGCGGCCAAAACACTAATTTTCAAATTAAAAGATTCAAGCATAGTAACTTGAGAAGTTAACGTTGTATGCTGGACACCTAAAATAATTATATAAAATGAAATAATTGTATAAGGCATAAATTAAATTATATTGCACAATAATCATATTGTAAATCTGTACCTAAACTATGATTAGATGTTAATGATAGTGACAATATCTGTGAATTCGTTGTAGTGGACACAGACATATTTGGTTCATTATTATTTGGTAATAAAAATAATGCATTCTTTAGGCATAAAGATCCAAATTCTAATGTTGGCTGTGGGATTGCATAAGACAGGCCTTCCGAATGATAACTAACATTCTTTGAGATAGATGTGGTTAGTATAATCTTCCTATGCATACCAGAACCTATAAATTTTTGCACCAAATCTTTGCGTCGCTTTGGAATATTGAAGTCGATTTCATTTGACTGAAAAAAATAGATAATAAATGTGTAATTTTATTATTACTTAACAGCATACATGTGATATAGTTATACAAATTCATTAAATAGTATGACTGTAGTGCACAGTTCACTTTTTTTTTTAATTTATGTTATCTAGAAAATATAGTTTGAAAGCAAAATTGGACATTTATTATATAAATTCTAAAATAAATTAAATGTATTTTCAATAATTCTTTACTTCCAAAAATAATACTTTTTAATTCAAATAATCTCTTACTAATTAAGAGTAATATGTTTATTTATTGTTATACAAAACAATACAGGATCGGAAGTGGAAAAGAAACCTCTTTGAAGCTAGCAGAACCAAATCGGCAGAATTAAATCGGACCAATTGGAATATTTAATACTCATTTTGTACTAATTTGTACCATAAAACATAATTTTGTACACCATGCCATTTAGAAGAAACTCGTGGTCCTGTTAACTTTATATGAAGCAAAGAAAAAAATGAAAAAATAAAAATAAAAGCGGATATAATTAGAACTGATTTTGTACTAATTTGTAACACTCAAGATAAATTAATATTTTAAACTTAATTAATATAATCATCTTCATAACAATTTATATATCTCTCTTAATTAGCTCCAAGAGTAAAGTACTCTTTTCCCTTAACAGAATCAAATGACACTATTTTTGTTCGATGCTTGGTAATTTGTACCACTAAAATATTAAGTTTGAGAATTTGTACCCTTGCCCTTTTTCTCGAAACCATCCCTAACTGTTGATGACCTCAAGAGCAAACCTACTCTTGAAGTCATCAAAAGTTAAGGGTAATTTCGAAAAGAAGGACAAGAGTATAAAATCTCAAATTTCATATTTTAATGGTACAAATTATCACACATCGAGCAAAGGTAGTGTCGTTCGATTCTGCTGAAAGAAGAGAGTACTTTGCTTTTGAGGTCATCACAGTTAGAGATGGTTTCGAGAAAAAGAGCAGGGATACAAATTCTCATTTTAGTGGTACAAATTACCAAACATCGAGCAAAAATAGTATCGTGTGATTCTGCTAAGGGAAAAGAGTACTTTACTCTTGGAGCTAGTTAAAAGAGAGAGGTGTAAATTTTTCTGAAGATGAATATATTAATTAAATTTAAAATATTAATTTATCTTGAGTAGTACAAATTAGTACAAAATCAGTCCTAATCATATCTGCTTTTATTTGTATTTTTTTCTTTTTTTTCTTGTGATCCTGCTAGCTTCATGTAAAGTTAGCAGGACCACAAGTTTCTTCTAAATGACATGGGGTACAAAATTATGTTTTATGGTACAAATTAATACAAAATAAGTATTAAATATTCCAATAGGTCCTATTTAATTCTACCGATTTGGTCCTGCTAGTTTCATATAAAAGAGGTAAAAAAGGGTTAAAATTCTCCAGATTTCCTGTTTTATAATAAAAATAAAATAAAGAATTATTTTAATTTAATAAAATAAAAAATTATTTTAATTTAACATAGAATTAAAGTCGTGCAAAGTTATTTTAAAAGCTGAAAATTTTATATTATTCAATATCTAATTTCTTTTATCCATGTAATGTATAAAATATGAAATATGTCTCAATATTCTATATGTCTCAATATTCTTCAATATGTAAAGATAATAAAGACAACCACATGGTAAAGATTTTAATATTTTAATAGAGAAAAATTTGTAAATTTTAAATATTTTATATCTAATTTATATTTAAATATAATACAAAGAAATAAATTATTTTTGGCATATATTATTTCCCAAAATTATGATATTCAGAGATGTTTAAGTTTCACGACAAATTCCTATCATTTTCTTTGGAAAATATATCATAGCGCTTTTGTACTACAAATATAAATAGAAAATTTTCTATTTACATATATATAAATTAGAAATATTACAATATAACTTACACTTTTGTGACTATAAATACAACATTCTGCCATTCTGAGCCAGAGTTTAGGATTGTTGTGCAATCTTTGTGCTGCTTCTGTGAAGCAATCAAAAGCTTTTGATGCTTGACCAGCGTGAAGGAACGATACGCCCAAACTATACATTAATTCGTAATGTTTATTGCCACCAAGTGTGTATAATGGTTGAGAAGATAAAGGATCTGTAAAAATGTAATTAAATCAATATGTTTACGACATACTAATACAGTCGATTCCGGCTAATTAAGACACATCGGGACTGTATATTTTGGTTCAATTAAGCGGCTATCTCAATTGTCCAAAGTTTAATTTTAAAATAAAAATAAAAAAGATAATTTAGCATTTCACAAAGCTACGACTTATTTATTTAAATAAATTAGTAGTAGTGGTAGTAGTGGTAGTAGTGGTAGTAGTGGTAGTAGTGGTAGTAGTGGTAGTAGTGGTAGTAGTGGTAGTAGTGGTAGTAGTGGTAGTAGTGGTAGTAGTGGTAGTAGTGGTAGTAGTGGTAGTAGTGGTAGTAGTGGTAGTAGTGGTAGTAGTGGTAGTAGTGGTAGTAGTGGTAGTAGTGGTAGTAGTGGTAGTAGTGGTAGTAGTGGTAGTAGTGGTAGTAGTGGTAGTAGTGGTAGTAGTGGTAGTAGTGGTAGTAGTGGTAGTAGTGGTAGTAGTGGTAGTAGTGGTAGTAGTGGTAGTAGTGGTAGTAGTGGTAGTAGTGGTAGTAGTGGTAGTAGTGGTAGTAGTGGTAGTAGTGGTAGTAGTGGTAGTAGTGGTAGTAGTGGTAGTAGTGGTAGTAGTGGTAGTAGTGGTAGTAGTGGTAGTAGTGGTAGTAGTGGTAGTAGTGGTAGTAGTGGTAGTAGTGGTAGTAGTGGTAGTAGTGGTAGTAGTGGTAGTAGTGGTAGTAGTGGTAGTAGTGGTAGTAGTGGTAGTAGTGGTAGTAGTGGTAGTAGTGGTAGTAGTGGTAGTAGTGGTAGTAGTGGTAGTAGTGGTAGTAGTGGTAGTAGTGGTAGTAGTGGTAGTAGTGGTAGTAGTGGTAGTAGTGGTAGTAGTGGTAGTAGTGGTAGTAGTGGTAGTAGTGGTAGTAGTGGTAGTAGTGGTAGTAGTGGTAGTAGTGGTAGTAGTGGTAGTAGTGGTAGTAGTGGTAGTAGTGGTAGTAGTGGTAGTAGTGGTAGTAGTGGTAGTAGTGGTAGTAGTGGTAGTAGTGGTAGTAGTGGTAGTAGTGGTAGTAGTGGTAGTAGTGGTAGTAGTGGTAGTAGTGGTAGTAGTGGTAGTAGTGGTAGTAGTGGTAGTAGTGGTAGTAGTGGTAGTAGTGGTAGTAGTGGTAGTAGTGGTAGTAGTGGTAGTAGTGGTAGTAGTGGTAGTAGTGGTAGTAGTGGTAGTAGTGGTAGTAGTGGTAGTAGTGGTAGTAGTGGTAGTAGTAGTATTTGTTGCAGGTAGGACTTTCAAACAAATTAAATTTTTTAAAAATTTAAAGAATGAATTTAACCAGTTGAGTGGTAATGTATCATATATGTACAAAAAAAAAGTGCCAAACGTGGTAATGTATCATATATGTACATTTCTAAATAACTCCACTAATTTTCAACAGATCTGCATAAAACTTGATATCCTAAGGTTTTTTTTGGGCTGCTAAATTTGAATCTGTTGTCAAAATTGCAAAATTCAAAATGGCGGATCCAATATGGCGACTGTTAATTGTGAAAA